>NC_088225.1:726454-1326454 GCF_036934945.1 Oncorhynchus masou masou | reverse complement strand
AAGTATTGGTGTGGCAATCACAAAGCCCTGACCTCAATCCCATAGAACATTTGTGGGCATAACTGACAAAGCATGTGCGAGCAAGGAGGCCTACAAACCTGACTCAGTTACACCAGCTCTGTCAGGAGGAATGGGCCAAAATTCACCCAACTTATTGTGGGAAGTTTGTGGAAGGCTACACAAAACGTTTGACCCAATAATTTTTACTAGGATTAAATGTCAGGAATTGTGAAAAACTGAGTTTAAATGTATTTGGCTATGGGGTATGTAAAATTCCAACTTCAACTGTAGCACCAAAAAGGGTTCCCCTATGTCAGGGGTGTCAAACTCATTTCATGGAGGGCCTAGGAAGACCGAGACAACCAGGTGAGAAGAGTTCCTTTCTAACCTGTGACCTGAATTCATCAATCATGTCAAAGGGAGGGTTGAAAAACCGCAGACACTCAGCCCTTCGTGGAATGAGTTTGACACATGTGCCCTATGGGGATAAACCAAGGAACCCTGTATGGTTCTACTTAGCACCTTTTTCTTCTAAAAGTGTAGTTGTATGGTCTATCCTATGTCTACATATACTCTGTGGTCCAATCCACAAACACAGTACATTCACTCGGGACTGGGGAACTTTTGACTGCGTGTCCTGTGTGTACTGCTTTTGTGGGACTCTTCTAAATTTACCTTTATAGTTTGGGTTTTCAATGTTTCATAGTAACCCTGAAAGAGGTTCCTTCAGTTGTGAGGCACGTCTCCATCTCCTCTGCACTTCCAATGCACTGTGCACAATTTACTGTAATATCAGGGTTCTCGGAATATCACAAACTGTAGAGATAGCCGTTGAAGCAGAAACATCCATGAATATCTTAGCCTCCATTTGGACACTATAGGTGCTCTAAAAATGTATACCATTTCAAAATATAATGCTTTTCTGTGAATCCCCGTAGTATCCTTGAAGCCTCATCTTCCGAGAATGCGAATACTTCTGACCTCAGAAGACCTACTGATTTTAAATGAGTGTCTATGTTTCAGTATAACTGCCATACTTTTTCTGTATGTTTAAGAATGCAATATTTAAAAATATAATTTTTTCATCCATTAGGACATGCTTGCGATTGGGACATGCTTTGGATTAGAAAAAAACAGCGGTAGGCTATTAGCTGACCTCAAAGATGCTGCCTTTTTCAATGAAATGAAGAATTCCTCAGCTTGGACTCATAGTCTACACGTAAAATAGTAAACATAAATCCAGGACACTCAAATTATTATGTTAAGTTACGTTTGGTATGGTTAAAGAAGACATAAGTTTCCTTAAGGCAAAAACAAAAGTAGTGTTGTTGGAGTGGATAAGTGGGTGTATAATGCAAACATCTAGCACACCAAATGTTGCTTGTTTTAATCTCATCACAGACAACTTTAGCTAATTAGAAATGTTGCAACTACTTACAATATTTACATACTTTGCAACTGCTTAGCATGTTAGCTAATCCTTAACCTAATCCTAACCCTTTGACATTTATGAAAACAGAGTGATCCTTCTACAGTGGTCCCTGCAGCGTACTCTCTATCTGGGGTGTGTCGACTACCATCATTCACTTCCAAAAGTTTACTCGAAAGATGAGTGAACCATCCCTTTACCTCGTTTTGATATAACATCTTTGGTATGACAGAAATTTGCGTGACACCCAGAATGCATTGTCTGATGTCAATAAACATGACTCCACACACACTTGGCAATTATCTTAGAATTATCTTATAATAATCCGTACAACCTTCAAAAGATTTAACATTACAAACTATGCAAGAATTGGAATGCATGATTTGTCAACAGTACTTGAAAACTTTTTTTCCATGTCAGTATTGCCTTGTAACTTAAGCAGTTTTGCACACTACCAGTCAAACATTTTTATGCCACCTTCTCATTCTAGGGTTTTTCTTTATTTTTACTATTTTTTACATTAGTGATTAGTGATAATAGTGAAGACAAACTATGAAATAACACATATGGAATCATATAGTAACTAAGAAAGTGTTAAACAAATCAAAATATGTTTTGTGTTCGACTTTCTTCAAAGTAGCCACCCTTTGCCTTGATTACAGATTTGCATTACTCCCCAAATACAGGTGTGCCAAGAAGACTCGAGGCTGTAATCGCTGCCAAAGGTGCTTTAACAAAGTACTAAGTAAAGGTTCTGAATACGTATGTAAATGTAATATTTCAGTTTTTAGTTTTTACTAAATTAGCAAAAATGTCAAAACTTTGTTTGCTTTGTCATTATAGAGTATTTTGTGTACATTAATGTGGAGGAAAACCCGGTTTAATCAATTTTAGAATAAGGCTGTAAAGTAACAAAATGTGGAAAAAGTCAAGGGATCTGAATACTTTCCGAATGCACTTTATCATACTCATTGGAGTGTCCCAGATCTACATTTACTATGTCTGCCCTTGAGTCCAAGTTAAACTCCAAGTATCCGCCCATCAGTATTCAAATCCTCCAGCAGTATTTATCATACAACCACAAGACCTCTGTGTTATTCCTAACTACCTGAGTAGAACATTAGCAGGTTTGCCTTTTCCAGCATCTATACATAAAATGCAAGGCAGCAGGAAGGGGAAAAACTCTCTCACTGTTGAAGTAGCATCCACTGAACAATTGGGGCAGTCCCAAAACTCAAAGGTGTTATCCAGCAACAACATGCATTATTGAGGAATTCATCAACACCTGGTAGCTTGGACAGTTTTAACTATTTATTGAGTTATACAACATTTATTTGTACAGTATGGCCATTGTGATATTCAGAGTCAGGAGTTCAAAGGGGAATTATACAGTATCAGGAGTTCACATAGGAAATACACATTACAAGCACACCAAGACAGTCGTGAAGAGGGCACAACAAAAGACTGAGGAGAATGAGGGGATTTGGCATGGGTCCTCGGATCCTCGAGGGGTTATGCAGCTGTGCCATTGGGAGCTTTGGTTGAATTGCTGCCTGGTGTGGCAACTGTTCGGCCTCCGACCGCAGGGCACTACAGAGGGTAGTGCGAACAGCCCAGTATATCACTGGGGCCAGGATTCCTGTCATCCAGGACATCTAAACCAGGCGATGTCAGAGGATGGCCCTGGAAATTGTCGAGGACTCCGGCCACCCTAGTCATGGACTGTGCTCTAAGCTACCGCATTGCAAGTGGTACCGGAGTGCCAAGTCTAGGTCCAAGAGGCATCTAAACACTTCTTACCCCCAAGCCCCCCCACCCTCTTTACAACACTGCTACTCTCTCTACTCTCTCTTGTCATCTATGCATAGTCACTTTAATAACTCTGTACAGTAAGGAAAAAAGGTATTTGATTCCCTGCTGATTTTGTACATTTGCCCACTGACAAAGAAATTATCAGTTTATAATTTTAAATGGTAGGGTCATTTTTAACCATCTTCCCTGTCCCTGCTGAAGAAAAGCAGGCCCAAACCATGATGCTGCCACCACCATGTTTGACAGTGGGTATGGTGTGTTCAGGGTGATGAGCTGTGTTGCAGTGCATTTACGCATGAGGTCTAAGGAAACATAACGTTTTGCATTGTTGCCAAAAAGTTCAATTTTGGTTTCATCTGAACAGAGCACCTTCTTCCACATGTTTGGTGTGTCTCCCAGGTGGCTTGCGCTTCAAACTTTAAACAACACAAGTGGGACACAATTTTATGGATATCTTTAAGAAAAATGGCTTTCTTCTTGCCACTCTTCCATAAAGGCCAGATTTGTGCAATATACGACTGATTGTTGTCCTATGGACAGAGTCTCCCACCTCAGCTGTAGATCTCTGCAGTTCATCCAGAGTGATCATGGGCCTCTTGGCTGCATCTCTGATCAGTCTTCTCCTTGTATGAGCTGAAAGTTTAGAGGGACGGCCAGGTCTTGGTAGATTTCAATATTATTGCTTGCACAGTGCTCCTTGGGATGTTTAAAGCTTGGGAAATCTTTTTGTATCCAAATGAACTTTTTGGCTTTAAACTTCTTCACAACAGTATCTCGGACCTGCCTGGTGTGTTCCTTGTTCTTCATGATGCTCTCTGGGCGATGGATTTAACGGACCTCTGAGACTATCACAGTGCAGGTGCATTTATACGGAGACTTGATTACACCCAGGTGGATTGTATTTATCATCATTAGTCATTTAGTTCAACATTGGATCATTCAGAGATCCTCACTGAACTTCTGGAGAGAGTTTGCTGCACTGAAAGTAAAGGGGCTGAATAATTTTGCACGCCCAATTTTTCAGTTTTTGATTTGTTAAAAAAGTTTGAAATATCCAATAAATGTTGTTCCACTTCATGATTGTGTCCCACTTGTTGTTGATTCTTCACAAAAAAATACAGTTTTATATCTTTATGTTTGAAGCCTGAAATGTGGCAAAAGGTCGCAAAGTTCAAGGGGGCCGAATACTTTCGCAAGGCACTGTATCTCTGCAGCACTTCACCAATCAGGCATTTATGGTAGAGTGGCCAGATAGAAGCCACTCCACAGTAAAAGGTACATGGCAGCCCACTTGGAGTTTGCCAAAAGGCACCGCAAGATTCTCAGGTCTGAATACCAAGCGTCACATCTGGACAAAACCTGGCACCATCCCAACTGTGAAAAAGGATGGTGGCAGCATCATGCTGTGGGGATGTTTTTCAGCGGCAGGGACTGGGAGACTAGTCAGGATCGAGGGAAAGATGAACAGAGGAAAGTACATAGAGAGATCCTTGATGAAACCTGCTCCGGAGCACTCAGGGCCTCAGACTGGAGCGAAGGTTCACCTTCCAACAGGACAACAACCCTAAGCACACAGCCAAGACAACGCAGGAGTGGCTTCGGGACAAGTCTCTGAATGTCCTTGAGTGGCCCAGCCAGAGCCCAGACTTTAAATTGATCCTAAATCTCTGGAGAAACCTGAAGATAACTGTGAAGCAACACTCCCCATCCAACCTGACAGAGAAGAATGGGAGAAACTCCCCAAATACAGGTGTGCCAAGCTAGTAGTGTCATACCTAAGAAACCTCAAGGCTGTAATCACTGTCAAAGGTACCGACAACAACAAAGTACCGAGTAAAGGGTCTGAATACTTATAGAAATATTATATTTACTTTAAATACTTTTAATAAATTATCGTTTCTTAAAACCTGTATTTGCTTTGACATTACAGGGTGTCCATTTTAGAATAAGACTAACAAAATGTGGGACAAGTCAAGGGGTCTGAATACTTACAGAAGGCACTGTATAGATAGCTATGTTATTTTTTTCTCCCCTATATGGGTATTTCTATAAACTAGGGTACCAGTGAGGATTTCCTACACTGGAAAATGTGTTAGATGTTGATAAGTCCTTGATAAAAAAAGATATTGTAATTATATAAAGATATAAGGGGGATCATAGCTATTTTCAATAAAGTCACAAGTTGGTTAAAAATCTGTGTTTAACCCTTTATCATGGTTGGTGTCTTGACGATTCTATACAAAATCTTGTGATATAAAACATGCCTTTTCTGTCCTTGCGTTTGTGGCATGGTATGTTGTCATATCATATATTAAGCATTAATCAGTTAGATTAGATATTAGTTACACAATATTTTCACACATTATCATCTGATCCAGGTAGAAATTTCCGAACGACAGTGAAGTGACAAACAGCTGTTGTGATAGCATATGCAATGCAACAACAGCCCAAGTGCTGGAAAAAAGGTGTTGGCAATGAAGGTCCAGAATATTTGTCATTCGTTACGCCGGTAAAGAGAGTTTTGCCTGGACCCACGTTGGATCTAAAATCCCTAGCGAATTGATGTTTATCCTCTGTTGTCTACGCAATTTAGGGTTTCGTTAGATTTAACAGAGAAAGTATCAAAATAATGAGTTCATATTTTCATGTGTTTTTGTGCCTCGGATTGGATACAGAGTCTACTGTGTTCAATTGTGTAGGATAGACTATTTCGCAGCACCCAACGCAATTCCTATTAATTATCCTGTATATAATGATAACACATTACATAGCCTAGTGACAATACAATCAAATTGGTCACATACACATGATTAGCAGATGTTATTGCGGGTGTAGCAAAATGCTTGTGCTTCTAGCTTCGACAATGCAGTAATATCTAATAAGTAATATCTAACAAATTACACAAATATAAGTAGGAATGAATTAAGACTATATACATATGGCCGAGCGAGGGAGAAACAAACCAATTATGTCTAGTGCAGACACACGAAGACAGAAGACAACCACCCACAAAACAGGCTACCTAAATATGGTTCCCAATCAGAGACAATGACTAACACCTGCCTCTGATTGAGAACCATATCAGGCCAAACATAGAAACTGGAAAACTAGACACACAACATAGAATGCCCACTCAGCTCACATCCTGACCAACACTAAAACAAAGAAAACACAAAAGAACTTTGGTCAGAACGTGACACTAACATGGAAAACAAAATGTATTTGTCATGTTATTTCATTACCAAATTACTTATTCAAAATGAATTATATATGATCTGGTAATGAAATAACATGACAAATACATTTTGTTTTCCATGTTAGACCTGCATTTTTAAACAACACTATCAAAGCTTATTGTGAAATAGAAACAAATTACTTGTGTACATTACACAAGTGGCTAATGCTAGCTAGGCTAGGGGTTAGGTTTAAGGGTTAAGGTTAGGGCTAGTTAACATGCTAGCTAAGTAATTAAAGGGTTAGGTTTAGGAGTTAGATTAAAGGGTTAGGGTTAGCTGACATGCTGCAATGTAGCTCAAAATTAGTAAGTAGTTGCAAAGTAGATAATTAGAGAAAATGATCTTGGGCTTCCATACTGACCCGTCTATTAAAAAAGGAGCCTAGCTTTTGGTCACTTTCGCATTATAAAAACAGCGATGGTGATATTCAAATAGTGAGATTAATGCTACCGCTATTCATGGATTTATCACGTGTGCCTGCGTCGGCCACATAGGCTACAGAAAAATTGCCATGTATCTATCCAAACTATTTTGATTGGCAATGTCCACATTATTCTTACATATTGTTAATGTAATAATACTTTCAATATGAAAGCATTGGCTAAGCCAAAAAAAAGTACAAATATACTTAAAGTGGTAATAGCCTACTTTTACATTTTTTTGCATGCTTTAAATCCCTGAAAATCCTTGAATTTGACCTGCCAATGTCTGTATGAACCCTGCTTAAAGCCTGTATAGTCCAGGGCCTATGTTGCCGTATAGGTAGAGTTATGAGTCAATTTGCATACATTCACTTTTATTCCTCTAAGTACACATGTGGAACATCCTTTTTATTTTTGTTTCAAACCATTTTGAAATGTTCATCCTAATGACACACATTGGCCCAATTATTTATTGGCCCAATTATTTATAGAAAGACCCATATGTGGAGTGGCAGGTAGCCTAGTGGTTAGAGCATTGGGCCAGCAACTGAAAGGTTGCTAGATTGAATCCCTGAGCTGACAAGGTAAAAATCTGTCGTTCTACCCCTGAACAAGGCAGTTAACCCACTGTTCCTAGACCATCATTGTGAATAATAATTTGTTCTTAACTGACTAGTTAAATAAAAGTTTCAAAAAATAATGTGTTATTTTTACTCTTTGGTTTAATTTGTTACTCACTGTCACATAAAAAAAGTTTCTTCTTTAACTCTGCATTGTTGGAAAAGGACCCATAAGAAAGCATTTCACTGTTAGTCTACACCCTGTTGTCTACGAAGCATGTGACACATTTTTTATTTGATTTGAAAGGTGTCTAGTACTGTATCCTGCTTGTTCACTATTTCCTGCTTGGCCTTCGTCGACATGGTGACCCCAATCAGGGGTGCCCATTGTGGTCAACACTGTCTCACCCATCTCTTTATCCCTCAGGAACAACCGTCTGACCTCACTTCCAACCTGGAGACCACACACCAGCCACCAGCCCTATGGGCGAAGGGAACAGGAGAAGACAGCAAGTGTAATTTCCTTCTCGGTACTGACCCTCTGACTCTGCTGCATGCAATATTAGGGCAAGCGGGTCTATAGATCTGACATTGGGTAATTTAAAACACAAGGCTGTAAAACCAATTAACACAACTTGAGCATTATACCCTCATGTGTGTCACTTTCTCAAGTGTGTGTGTGTGTGTGTAAGTGTATAAGTGTCAGTCTCAAAACTGCTCAAAAACTTTAGTTGAGATTTCAAGAAGGAAATTAAAAAAGACACTTGATCTCTACTTCAGATCTTCCAACTGTGTACAACTTTGACAGATAATCATTTTGGTCAAGTCTTTGCAAAGATGACATTTCAAATGATATTTCATGTGGAATCACAGAGATGAGAACCTTGAATTTAATATTTTCTGTTGAATCTTTCCATCAATTCATCACATTATTTGACAGGCACTGTAATACACGGGCAAACACTTTTATAGTAGAAACCTTGATGAGAGAGCTGGAATTCAATAGATTAATCATCAGATGAACCATATTTGGACAGGATAAAATGAATGTGTCACACCCTGATCTGTTTCACCTGTCCTTGTGCTTGTCTCCAACCCCCCTCCAGGTGTCGCCTTTTTCCCCATTATCCCCTGGGTACTTATACCTGTGTCCTCTGTTTGTCTGTTTCCAGTTAGTTTTGTTTCGTCAAGCCTACCAGAGTTTTTCCCTCTGTTGCTGTCTAGTGATTGTACCTGTTTTTCCCGGTTCTGACCTTTTCTGCCCGCCCTGACCCTGACCCTGACCCTGCCTGCCTGACGTACCTTTGCCCCACTACTCTGGATTATTGACCCCTGCCTGCCTTGACCTGTCGTTTGCCTGCCCCTGTTGCTGTAATAAACATTGTTACTTCAACACATGATAGAATGCCCATTTATGGAAAACATGCCTTGCAACATTATCAGACAGAAGTAGTTACCAGGAAACCTATTTGATAATCTCAATGTCTGTCCACCATGCAAGTGTGGGAGCATTCATCCATCCGTCTTATCTACAATATTAAAGTGTAAAAGTATTGTTCTTAACCTGACATTTTCTACAGTAATTACTTCTATTGGTTTTATGTCTCTGTCTCAACCAAACATTTAAGTTAAAGAATAGGACTAAATCAATTCAAACTTTATTTGATTCAGCCCTATTCTTTAACTTAGATTTTTGGTTGAGACGTGAATCCAAAATATCAATTATTAATTTGTAGACAAACTGGAATTAAAGCCAGACTAAGTCAATGGCACAGATAGAACTAGCCAAGCAGAAGATAAATCTACTACAAATAATGATATTTGGTTGCGTTGACAAACAAACACAATTCAACATCACTTTTGACATACAATAAAGAGCCTATTAACTTGTCGACAAGTTAACAAATTATATGTCGGATTCACTTCTTCAACTTAACCAAAAATACAAGTTAAAGAATGGGATTGAGCCAGTGATTCAGGTGAAACTATACAAGCAGTAGATAGATCTCTTTTAAATGGTGATATTTGGTTGCAGAACCAAACACAATTCAATATTACTTGTGTAATACAGTACATAGCGTAAAGTTCAGGCTATTTTACAACCTAAATCAACATTCAATCTTGAAATGAGTAACACATCACATGGCCAAATTTTGAGGTTACTGTAACTATACATTTCTTCTTATGTAATCATACGTGTTCATGTTCAAGATAGCATGCATAGGTCTCATACATTGATGTATTTTATTTCATGTATTTTTTTATGTAATCTTAACTGCAATCCAGGCCATTTGGTTCTGATATTAGATGAAGCACAGTGATAACACATGAACCTGCTGAATAAATAAACAAAATAAATAGTTGAATAAATAGTTGAAAGGGCAGTGATAGACATTATGGGTCACAATTTAACCAAAAATCAAATTTAGATTTTTTTACTTCCTTTATATGCATAATTTAATGAAAAGCTCACAACAAAACCCTGATACATATAATATATAATGTATATTAATGAAACACCACCAACAACCCATACAGTATTAATGGCACAGTTTTAAAATAAGAACTGAAATGGTACACACTCCGTTGGAAGCCTCTGTCAGTTCATGTTTGTACAATTAATCCCTCCCTCCACTTTCCACACCAAGGAGACAGTTTAAAATGGCTGGCACGGTTAACCTGCTACAATCTGCAGAATTCATGGGCCGTGGATAAGAACCAGACAGCTGGACAATTGTTTTCCTCCTAAAAGCCTCTTCGAAACTTCCCAAGGAGTGTGATTAAATTTAAAAAGATAAACATACCACTGTAGGGTAACTTTTTACTAATAACAGACTTACTCCTCTCTCCTCATCCCACTCCTCCTCTTTCTCTCATTCTCTTTCTTTCCATCCTTAAACTACAAACGGTGTCTGGAGTGCCTAAATATAGCACTCCATTTTGTCATGTTCAGCATGCTTTGGGGCCGTTGAAGCTAGCTAGCTCCAGATTTAGTAACAGTGGCATTCATAGCTTTAGACAAAGAAGAATGAGGATAAATCATCTGGCGATGGTTTAGGCCAGGGTTCAATCATCAGTAGCATGCCATAAATATTCTCACTGCCTTTCAGTTTGATGGGAAAACTATGCAATTTAGAAGGTACAAATAATACTAAAGATATTGGAGGAGTTTGAAAAAGGAAAACATTTGTTATATTGTAGATCTACAATAAGATTTTGGTGGCCTGAGTTCCAGATTGTTATGGTTTTCTATGTGTGAAGGAGAGTCGGACCAAAATGTGGCGTGTTGATTACAATCCATGTTTAATGAACTGAAGAAGCATGAATCAAAATACAAACATTACAAAAACAATGAACGTAACGAAAACCGAAACAGCCTAATACTGGTGCAAACTAATACAGGACAGACATAAGGACAATCACCCACGAAACACTCAAAGAATATGACTGCCTAAATATGGTTCCCAATCAGAGACTACAATAAACACCTGCCTCTGATTGAGAATCACTTCAGACAGCCATAGACTGATCTAGAACACCCCACTAAGCTACAATCCCAATACAAAACACACCACATACAAAAACCCATTCCACACCCTGGCCTGACCAAATAAATGAAGAAAAACACAAAATACTTAGACCAGGGTGTGACACAAATTGTCTTGTTTGCTATTTGCAATCAAATTTATTTCAAGTTATCAGTTCAACGATGTCAATTTTATGAATCTCTTCTCCTTATCAGTGCTTTTCAATAACGAACATATGGAATGGGAATTTGGTTTACTTTCTGAATAGGTTATCAATAAAATTGTACAATAAGGTTCAGAATGTTTGATTTGCCTGCTTGGGGGGCAGGGAGACACCCAGCTCAGCTAAAACCATTGACCATTGCATGTGGTTTTCAAGGGACTGCTAAAGAGCACATAGGAACTACTAATTTCCTATGATTCCATGCAAAACGTTTGTGCACATTTAGCTCTAGATCATAGTTACAGAGCAGGTAACTGCATGCTTTTCATGATCAGTAAACATTGTGTTATTTCAGATAGCCTCCGTAAGGGGAGCATATACAGTACATCTGGCATTTAGCTAAACAAACAGAGAAGGTTCTTGGAAAAAGCTTGATATTGGCAAGTACGCCTATCCTATATGTTGAGTCTGAACTCATCCTGGTAAAGTTCTCTGTCTGACTACTGTCATCACGAAATCACTACATTACTGGGAAGCAAATCAAACATTTAGAGATAACTAGCTAGTTTATCCACTGAAGGTTAGCTGTTAGCTAGCCAAATTGACGTGGTCCGTAAATCAACATCTGTATAAGTTGCCTTCCAGCAGCAATTGTAATTAAACAGTCTTAAAATCAGTCTTGAAAGGGGTATTCTATTAGCTATCTGAGGTATGCTGGTTAGAGAAAAAACAAGTACGTTATTTAACATAATGTTTAGGCAACTTTACAAAGTTTCTAGAATGAATGGAAAATTAACCTAAGCTACACAGGCTTGTCATGTATAGTACACTTTTATTTTATACACTACATGACCAAACGTATGTGGAGACCTGCCCATCGAACATCTCATTCCAAAATCATGGGCATTAATATGGAGTTGGTCCACCCATTGCTCCTATAACAGCTTCCACTCTTCTGGGAAGGTTTTCCACTAGATGTTGGAACATTGCTGCATGGCTTCCATGACACCACAAGAGCATTAGTGAGATCGGGCACTGATGTTGGGCGATTAGGCCTGGCTCGCAGTCAGCGTCCCAATTCATCCCAAAGGTGTTCGATGGGGTTGAGGTCAGGGCTCTGTGCATGCCATTCAAATTGAAGCAACATCTCAAGACATCAGTCAGAAAGTTAAAGCTTGGTCACAAATGGGTCTTCCAAATGGACAATGACCCCAAGCACACTTCCAAAGTTGTGGCAAAATGGCTTAACTTCTTAACCTCTTGAAACTCTGGGGGCGCTATTTCATTTTTGGATGAAAAACGTTCCCGTTTTAAACAAGATATTTTGTCACAAAAAGATGCTCGACTATGCATATAATTGATAGCTTTGGAAAGAAAACACTGAATTTTCCAGAACTGCAAAGATATTGTCTGTGGGTGACCTAGAACGGGAGCTACAGGCAAAACCAAGATGAAACGGCAACCAGGAAATCAGCAGGATTTTTGAGGCTCTGTTTTCCATTGTCTCCTTATATGGCTGTGAATGCGAGAGGAATGAGCCTGCCCTATCTATCGTTTCCCCAAGGTGTCTGCAGCATTGTGACGTATTTGTAGGCATATCATTGGAAGATTGACCATAAGAGACTACATTTTCCAGGTGTCCGCCCGGTGTCCTCCGTCGAAATTGGTGCGTCATTTTCAGCTGCTGGTATTTTTCCATGGGATTCTGAGGGGAAAGCAGGCTTCCGCGAACTGCATATCAATGAAGAGATATGTGAAAAAACACCTTGAGGATTGATTCTAAACAACGTTTGCCATGTTTCGGTCGATATTATGGAGTTAATTCGGAAAAAGTTTGACGTTTTGGTGACTGAATTTTCGGTTAGTTTCGGTAGCCAAATGTGATGTACAAAACGGAGCGATTTCTCCTACACAAAGATTCTTTCAGGAAAAACTGAACATTTGCTATGTAAACTGAGAGTCTCCTCATTGAAAACATCCGAAGCTCTTCAAAGGTAAATTATTTTATTTATTTGGTTATCTGGTTTTTGTGAAAATGTTGCGTGCTAAATGCTACGCAAAATGCTAAGCTAGCTTGCAAT
Source organism: Oncorhynchus masou masou (assembly GCF_036934945.1). Lineage (NCBI taxonomy): Eukaryota > Metazoa > Chordata > Actinopteri > Salmoniformes > Salmonidae > Oncorhynchus > Oncorhynchus masou. The sequence continues at coordinate 1,313,224 of NC_088225.1, read as the reverse complement.
ACTCTTACACAAATGCTTGATTTGCTATGGTCTAAAAGCATATTTTGAAAATCTGAGATGACAGTGTTGTTAAGAAAAGGCTAAGCTTGAGAGCAGACGCATTATTTTCATTTTATTTGCGATTTTCAGAAATTGTTAACGTTGCGTTATGCTAATGAGCCTGAGGCTTTAGTCACAAACCCGGATCTGGGATGGGGAGTTTCAAGAAGTTAATAATCGATCAAATTGAAGACGGGTCTGTGTTTTATATTTTATTTCTATGTTATGTGTAGTGCCCGCAGGGTTGAAATATGCTACCCTCTTTGTTTACTGTTGTGCTATCATCAGATAATAGCTTCTTATGCTTTCGCCGAAAAGCCTTTTAGAAATCTGACATGTTGGCTGGATTCACAACGAGTGTAGCTTTAATTGAGTATCTTACATGTGTGATTTAATGAAAGTTTGATTTTTATATCATTTTTATTTTATTTGCCGTGCTGCATTTTCCCTGGCTTTTGCCCAAGTGGGACGCAAGCGTCCCCAATACCATAAGAAGTTAACTTTTTATGGCTGCAGGGGCAGTATTGAGTAGCTTGGATGAAAGGTGCCCATATCAAACGGCCTGCTCCTCAGTCATAGTTGCTAATATTTGCATATTAGTATTGAATAGAAACCACTCTGAAGTTTCTAAAACTGTTTGAATTATGTCTGTGAGTATAACAGAACTCATATAGCAGGCAAAAATCTACGAAATTCCACTTCCTGTTTTTTTTCTGGAGGTGGCAGATTTTCAACCAAGGTCCAATTGAAATTACAGCGAGATATGGATGTGTTTTCACTTCCTACACCTTCCACTAGATGTCAGCAGTCAATAGAACTTGTCTGATGACTCTAATGTGAAGGGGGGTCGATTGACAGAGGAAATAGTCACCACAGCCATGAGTGGACCATGCTTTCACCAGGCGCGTTCACAGGGGAAGGACTTGCGTTCCACCGCTCATCTGAAGTAATTCCAATTCTCCAGTTGGAACGTTATTCAAGATATATGTAAACAACATACTAAAGATTTGATTCAGTACATCGTTTGACGTGTTTCTTCTGACTGTTACGGAACTTTTGGACATTTCGTCACGTTATATTGGATGTGCTTTGTGACTTTGGAATTGTTTACCAAACGCACTAACCAAAGTAGCTAATTGGACATAAATAACAGACATTTTTGAACAAATCAAGCATTTATTGTGGACCTGGGATTTCTAGGACTGCATTCTGATGAAGTTCATCAAAGGTAAGGAAACATTTATCATGTATTTTCTGGTTTCTGTTGAGGCTAATTTGGCTACTGTTCTGAGTGCCGTCTCAGATTATTGCATGGGTTGCTTTTTCCGTAAACTTTTTTTGAAATCTGACACAGCGGTTGCATTAAGGAGAGGTATATCTATATATCGATGTGTATAACTTGTATTATCATCTCCATTTATGATGAGTATTTCTGTTGAAATTATGTGTCTATGCAAAATCAATTGATGATTTTGGAACTAGTGAATCTAAATAGCCAATGTAAACTCAGATTTTTTTACATAAATATGAACTTTATCAAACAAAACATGCATGTATTGTGTAACATGAAGTCCTTTGAGTGTCATCTGATGAAGATTAATCACGAACCTTGAATTATTTGATCTTTATGCTTTTTGTGAATGCTATATTTTGCTGGAAAATGGCTGTGCTTATTGTGGTTTGGTGGAGCCCTAACATAATCGTTTGTAGTGCTTTCGCTGAAAAGCCTATTTGAAATAGGACACTTTGGTGGCATTAACAACGAGACTAGCTTTAAAATGATATAATACACATATGTTTTAGGAATTGTAATTATGAGATTTCTGTGGTTTGAATTTGGCGCCCTTTATTTTCACTGGTAGTTGTCATATCGTTCCCGATATCGGGAATGCAGCCATAACAGGTTAAAGACAACAAAGTCAAGGTATTGGAGTGGCCATCACAAAGCCCTGACCTCAATCCTATTACCACAATGCAATTTGGAAGGTACATTTTTGGGCAGACCTGAAAATATTTGTGGTTAGAACTGAAAAAGCATGTGCGAGCAAGGAGGCCTTACCAACCTGACTCAGTTACACCAGCTCTGTCAGGAGGAATTGGCCAAAATTCACCCAACTTATTGTGGGAAGCTTGTGGATGGCTACCCAAACCTTTTGACCCAAGTTAAACAATTTAAAGACACGCTCAATTGGGAATTGGTAGCATTATGTACACTTCTGACCCACTGGGAATGTGATGAAAGAAATACAAGCTGAAATAAATCATTCTCTCTACTGTTATTCTGACATTTCACATTCTTAAAATAAAGTGGTGATCCTATCTGACCTAAAACAGGGAATTTTTACTCTGATAAAATGTCAGGAATTGTGAAACTGAGTTGAAATGTATTTGGCTAAGGTGTATGTAAACTTACGACTTCAACTGTACTTCATATATCTATCCTGAAAGAAAGAAATTCTCACGCCAATACATTTTTATAGAAAGTTAGCAAAAATAGATAAGATCTTCCTACCATGGAAAAGAAAATACCTGTCTATTTGTGGAAAAATCACCCTGATTAACTCTAGTCAGATCACAGTTTACTTATTTGCTTATAGTTTTGCCTAAACCTAGCAACCTGCTTTTAAATTATATGAGCAAAAGAAAATTATATTTTACTTGGAATGGCAAGCCAGACAAAATTAAAATTGCCTATTTATATAATGAATATGAATTCGGAGGGCAGAAATTATTAAATATTAAAGCATTAGCATTATTAAAGCACCTATCACGAAAGGCATCAGTCATACAAAAGTTTTACTTAAATCCAAAATGGTTATCTTGTAAATTAGAAAGAATGTCTCACCCTGTCACGCCCTGACCTTAGTTTTCTATGTTTTATGTATTATTTTGGTCAGGTCAGGGTGTGGTGAGGGTGGGTATAATTGTTTGTCCTGTCTAGGTTTTTGTGTATTTCTAGGGGTGTTTGTTAGTCTAGGTTTATTATAGGTCTATGGTGGCCTGAATTGGTTCCCAATCAGAGACAGCTGTTCGTTGTATCGTTGTCTCTGATTGGGGATCCTATTTAGGTTGCCATTTTTCCGTTTTGGTTTTTGGGGTTATGTCTATGTGTAGTTGCCTGTCAGCACTCGTTATATAGCGTCACGGTCGTTTTGTTTCTAGTTTTTCCTTCATTAAAAGAAGAATGTATGCTTATCACGCTGCGTCTTGGTCTCATCAATATGACGGACGTGACACACCCCATGTTCAAGAATGGCCTTTTTGCCTTTATTCAGATTACAACCACTCACTTTCGGTTATTTGAAAACATCTACAAAATGTTCTTTTTTAAACAAGCCATAGAAATTTGGTTGCAATGTCAGTTTAATCCACCTGAAAAGATAGAACAAATATTATGATTAAACTCAAATATACTAATTGATTAAAAAAAGGTACAATCTTTGTAAACTATATCATAAATGGGACTGGTGGAGTAATGTCACACATGCAGCTAACACAGACATGTGGAAATGTCTGCTCTCCCCAAAATTACAACCAAATAATTGCAACATTACCAGAAAAATGGAAGAAGCAAGTGAAAGGGGTAAAGAACTTGTCTGTCAGCCCTGCAATAAAGACCAAAATTGGTTAAAGAAAATTGTGATAAATAAAAATATATACCAGTTTCATTTAAGGACCAAAAAATTGACAGCTGTGGCATATACATTGCTAAATAGTTGGGAAGAGATTTTCAATGTACCGATTCCATGGCACATTTCCCAAGATGGCATAGCAGATGGCATAGCAGTTCAGACGTCTTTTGTCCTCGTCTTGTCGTGTCCCGTATATATATATATTTATATTTACAACTTTCACATGCCTTTTTATATATATTTTTTAATTTTCCATAAACTCATCTTCAAACCACTCTCCTGCAACCCGCCTCACCAATTTATATTTATAAAAAAAGTATTATTTACCTCAAATCTGTAATCCTCCAAGAAGCTAGCCAGAAATGCCAGAAGCTAGCCAGAAGCTAATCTATAAGCTAATCAGAAGCTAGTTAGCTTCTTTACTGGCAAATCATTAGTATTCAGCTAACCACGGTTTGTGGTCATCAGCTATCCTTTAGCTCGAAAATCTATTGCCAGTTTTGTACGGCGCAGCGCGGCTCGGAACGGAACATACCGGACCAATTTTTCTCTCCATGTCCCTGGATTTCAACCGCTAACTCTGGACATTCATACCTGGATCTCACAGCAAGCTGCTATCCGTGTGACTGTCGGTTTTCGTCGATTCCGGAGAAAACATCAATTATTCCGGAGCTAGCCAGCTGAAGAGTTCCATCAATCACTCCTGGGCTACAATCACCTATCCGGGCCCGTTTTACTGCCTACGCGGAGCCCCACCAGGCCTTCACAACTGGACTGCCGATGTTATCTACCCGAAAGACATATCCGGCTGGCTCCTCCGTCGCGACGTTACCTGAATGCCCATCTGCGGCCCGCTAACCGTTAGCTGTCTGTAACGGGTTTCTTCCAACTCCTCCTCTGACGAAGAGGTGGAACAAGGATCGGACCAAAATGCGACGTGGTTCATTCGATACATCTTTAATGATGAAGAAAACACGAAAAATACAAAACAACAAATGTCGAAAACCGAAACAGCCCTGACTGGTGCAACAAACACAGAGACAGGAACAATCACCCACAAACACACAGTGAAACCCCGGCTACCTAAATATGGTTCCCAATCAGAGACAACGATAATCACCTGACTCTGATTGAGAACCGCCTCAGGCAGCCATAGACTAATCTATACACCCCGCACAACCCCAAGACGAAACACACTACAAATAAACCCATGTCACACCCTGGCCTGACCCAATAAATGAAGATAACATAATAAATATAGACCAGGGCATGACAGAACCCCTCCCCCCTAAGGTGCGGACTCCCGGACGCACATCAAAACAATAGGGAGGGTCCAGGTGGGCGTCTGTCCATGGTGGCGGCTCCGGCTCGGGACGTGGAACCCACTCTATGAATGTCTTAGTGCCCCCTCCTCGCGTCCTAGGATTGTCCACCCTCGCCGCCGACCATGGCCTAGTAGTCCTCACCCAGAACCCCACTGGACTGAGGGGCAGCTCGGGACAGAGGGGCAGCTCGGGACAGAGGGGCAGCTCGGAACAGAGGGGCAGCTCGGGACAGAGGAAGCCCAGCGCTGAGAGGAAGCCCAGCACTGAGAGGATGCCCAGCACTGAGAGGAAGCCCAGCACTGAGAGGAAGCCCAGCCAGGTAGTTGAATCCGGCAGATCCTGGCTGGCTGGCAGTTCTGGCAGATCCTGGCTGACTGGCGGATCTGGAAGAGTCTGGTTGACTAGCAGATCTGGAAGAGTCTGGTTGACTGGCAGATCTGGAAGAGTCTGGTTGACTGGCAGATCTGCAAGAGTCTGGCTGACTGGCAGATCTGGAAGAGTCTGGCTGACTGGCAGATCTGGAAGAGTCTGGCTGACTGGGGGATCCTGGCAGACTGACGGCTCTGGCTGTTCCATGCAGAATGACAGCTCTGGCTGCTCTATACAGACCGGCAGCTCTGGCTGCTCCATGCAGACTGGCAGCTCTGGCTGCGCTTAAACGGGCAGGAGACTCCAGCAGCACAGGAGAGGAGGAAGGCTCCGGCAGCGCTGGAGAGGCGAGGCGCACAGTAGGTCTGATGCGTGGTGCTGGCACTGGTGGTACTGGGCCGAGGACACGCACTGGAAGCCTGGTGCGGGGAGCTGCCACCGGAGGGCTGGGGTGTGGAGGTGGTACTGGGTAGACCGGACCGTGCAGGCGCACTGGAGCTCTTGAGCACCGAGCCTGCCCAACCTTACCTGGTTGAATACTCCCGGTCGCTCTGCCAGTGCGGCATGGTGGAATAGCCCGCACTGGGTTATGCAGGCGAAACGGGGATAACGAGCGTAAGGCTGGTGCCATGTAAGCTGGCCCAAGGAGACGCACTGGGGACCAGATGCGTAGAGCCGGCTTCATGGCATTTGGCCCGACGCTCAATCTAGCCCGGCCGATACGCGGAGCTGGAATAGAATGCACCGGACTATGTACCCGCACTGGAGACACCGTGCACACCACAGCATAACACGGTGCCTGCCCGTTCTCTCTAGCCCCCTGGTAAGCACAGGGAGTTTGCGCAGGTCTCCTACCTGGCGTAGCCATACTCCCTGTTAGCCACCCCCCAATAACTTTTTGGGACTGACTCTCGGGCTTCCAACCGCATCGCCGCGCTGCCTCTTCATACCAGCGCCTCTCCGCTTTAGCCGCCTCCAGTTCTTCCTTGGGACGGCGATATTCTCCAGGCTGTGCCCAGGGTCCTTTTCCGTCCAATATCTCCTCCCAAGTCCAGAAGTCCTGTGATCGCTGTTGCTGCCTTTGTTGCTTCTCCTGTGGCTCCTGCCTGTTGACACGTTGCTTGATCCGTTTGTGGTGGGTGATTCTGTAACGGGTTTCTTCCAACTCCTCCTCTGACGAAGAGGTGGAACAAGGATCGGACCAAAATGCAGCGTGGTTCGTTCGATACATCTTTAATGATGAAGAAAACACGAACAATACAAAAACAACAAACGTCGAAAACTGAAACAGCCCTGACTGGTGCAACAAACACAGAGACAGGAACAATCACCCACAAACACACAGTGAAACCCAGGCTACCTAAATATGGTTCCCAATCAGAGACAACGATAATCACCTGACTCTGATTGAGAACCGCCTCAGGCAGCCATAGACTAATCTATACACCCCACACAAGACGAAACACACTACAAATAAACCCATGTCACACCCTGGCCTGACCCAATAAATGAAGATAACATAATAAATATAGACCAGGGCGTGACACTGTCTTATCGGCTGCTATCTGAAAAGACAATCAGACAATTTATTTATTTTTATTATTATTTTATTTATTTTTTCTTCTTGGGCCTCTATAACTATATCTATTGTTTTTTTGTTGTTGTGTGATTTGGATTAATCCCCTCTACCACACGGAAACCCACTAATATACTGACGGAACGTAAGAGGTGGCTAATAACAGACCTCCATCCTATGCTAGCTTGCTACCGATGGCCTGGCTAGCTGTCTAAATCGCCGTGACCCCCAAACAACCTCTCTACTCACTGGACCCTTTTGATCACTCGACTAAGCATGCCTCTCCTTAATGTCAATATGCCTTGTCCATTGCTGTTCTGGTTAGTGTTTATTGGCTTATTTCACTGTAGAGCCTCTAGTCCTGCTCACTATACCTTATCCAACCTATTAGTTTCACCACCCACACATGCAATGACATCTCCTGGTTTCAATGATGTTTCGAGAGACAATATCTCTATCTTCATCACTCAATACCTAGGTTTACCTCCACTGTATTCACATCCTACCATACCTTTGTCTGTACATTATACCTTGATGCTATTGTATCGCCCCCAGAAAGCTCCTTTTACTCTCTGTTCCAGACGTTCTAGATGACCAATTCTTATTGCTTTTACCTGTATCCTTATTTTACTCCTCCTCTGTTCATCTGGCGATGTAGAGGTGAATCCAGGCCCTGCAGTGCCTAGCTCCACTCCTATTCCCAGGCGCTCTCTTTTGACGACTTCTGTAACCTTAATAGCCTTGGTTTCATGCATGTTAACATTAGAAGCCTCCTCCCTAAGTTTGTTCTATTCACTGCTTTAGCACACTCTGCCAACCCGGATGTTCTAGCTGTGTCTGAATCCTGGCTTAGGAAGACCACCAAAAATTCAGAAATTTTAATTCCAAACTACAACATTTTAAGACAAGATAGAACTGACAAAGGGGGCGGTGTTGCAATCTACTGCAAAGATAGCCTGCAGGGTTCTGTCCTACTATCCAGGTCCGTACCCAAACAATTTGAACTTCTACTTTTAAAAATCCACCTCTCTAAAAACAAGTCTCTCACCGTTGCCGCCTGCTGTGCTCTGGACATCATATGTGAACTGATTGCCCCCCATCTATCTTCAGAGCTCGTGCTGCTAGGCGACCTAAACTGGAACTTGCTTAACACCCCAGCCATCCTACAATATAAACTTGATGCCCTCAATCTCACACAAATTATCGATGAACCTACCAGGTACCTCCCCAAAGCCTTAAACACGGGCACCCTCATAGATATCATCCTAACCAACTTGCCCTCTAAATACACCTCTGCTGTCTTCAACCAAGATCTCAGCGATCACTGCCTCATTGCCTGCATCCGTAATGGGTCAGCGGTCAAACGACCTACACTCATCACTGTAAAACGCTCCCTGAAACACTTCAGCGAGCAGGCCTTTCTAATCGACCTGGCCGGGGTATCCTGGAAGGATATTGATCTCATCCCATCGGTAGAGGATGCCTGGATATTTAAAAAAAATGTCTTCCTAACCATCTTAAATACATGCCCCATGCCCCATTCAAGAAATGTAGAACCAGGAACAGATATAGCCCTTGGTTCTCCCCAGACCTGACTGCCCTTAACAAACACAAAAACATCCTATGGCGTTCTGCATTAGCATCAAACAGCCCCCGTGATATGCAGCTGTTCAGGGAAGCTAGAAACCATTATACACAGGCAGTTAGAAAAGCCAAGGCTAGCTTTTTCAAGCAGAAATTTGCTTCCTGCAACACTAACTCAAAACAGTTCTGGGACACTGTAAAGTCCACTGTAAGAACACCTCCTCCCAGCTGCCCACTGCACTGAAGATAGGAAACACTGTCACCACTGATAAATCCACCATAATTGAGAATTTCAATAAGCATTTTTCTACGGCTGGCCATGCTTTCCACCTGGCTACTCCTACCCCGGTCAACAGCACTGCACCCCCCACAGCAACTCGCCCACGCCTTCCCCATTTCTCCTTCTCCGAAATCCGTTCACCTGATGTTTTGAAAGAGCTGCAAAATCTGGACACCTACAAATCAGCCGGGCAAGACAATCTGGACCCTTTCTGTCTAAAATTATCTGCCGAAATTGTTGCCACCCCTATTGCTAGCCTGTTCAACCTCTCTTTCGTGTTGTCTGAGATTCTCAAAGATTGGAAAGCAACTGCGGTCATCCCCCTCTTCTTGACCCAAACTGCTACAGACCTATATCTATCCTACCATGCCTTTCTAAAGTCTTCGAAAGCCAAGTCAACAAACAGATTACCGACCATTTCGAATCTCACCATACCTTCTCTGCTATGCAATCTGGTTTCAGAGCTGGTCATGAGTGCACCTCAGCCACACTCAAGGTCCTAAACGATATCTTAACCGCCATCGATTAGAAACATTACTGTGCAGCCGTATTCATTGATCTGGCCAAGGCTTTCGACTCTGTCAATCACCACATCCTCATCGGCAGACTCGACAGCCTTGGTTTCTCAAATGATTGCCTCGCCTGGTTCACCAACTACTTCTCTGATAGAGTTCAGTGTGTCAAATCGGAGGGTCTGCTGTCCGGACCTCTGGCAGTCTCTATGGGGGTGCCACAGGGTTCAATTCTTGGACCGACTCTCTTCTCTGTATACATCAATGAGGTCTCTCTTGCTGCTGCTGAGTCTCTGATCCACCTCTACGCAGACGACACCATTCTGTATACTTCTGGCCCTTCTTTGGACACTGTGTTAACAACCCTCCAGCAACAAAGCATCCTTCACTCATGCTGCCAAACATACCCTTGTAAAACTGACCATCCTACCAATCCTCGACTTTGGCGATGTCATTTACAAAATAGCCTCCAATACCCTACTCAAGAAATTGGATGCAGTCTATCACAGTGCAATCTGTTTTGTCACCAAAGCCCCATATACTACCCACCATTGCGACCTGTACGCTCTCGTTGGCTGGCCCTCGCTTCATACTCGTCGCCAAACCCACTGGCTCCATGTCATCTACAAGACCCTGCTAGGTAAAGTCCCCCCTTATCTCAGCTCGCTGGTCACCATAGCATCTCCCACCGGTAGCACATGCTCCAGCAGGTATATCTCTCTAGTCACCCCCAAAACCCCCAAAATCGTTCTTTTGCCGCCTCTCCTTCCAGTTCTCTGCTGCCAATGACTGGAACGAACTACAAAAATCTCTGAAACTGGAAACACTTATCTCCCTCACTAGCTTTAAGCACCAACTGTCAGAGCAGCTCACAGATTACTGCACCTGTACATAGCCCACCTATAATTTAGCCCAGACAACTACCTCTTTCCCTACTGTATTTAATTTATTTATTTATTTTGCTCCTTTGCACCCCATTTTTATTTCTACTTTGCACATTCTTCCATTGCAAATCTACCATTCCATTGTATTTACTTTGCCACCATGGCCTTTTTTTTGCCTTTACCTACCTTATCTCACCTCATTTGCTCACATCGTATATAGACTTGTTTATACTGTATTATTGACTGTATGTTTGTTTTACTCCATGTGTAACTCTGTGTCGTTGTATGTATCGAACTGCTTTGCTTTATCTTGGCCAGGTCGCAATTGTAAATGAGAACTTGTTATCAACTTGCCTACCTGGTTAAATAAAGGTGAAATAAAAAAATATATATAAAAAAAAATGGTATACGAATTGTCACGCAGAACGACACCGGATTCAAAACTTCAATTTTTTTCAATTTGAATTATTATACAGCATTTTTGCAACCAATAGGATGTTATATATATATATATACACTGCTCAAAAAAATAAAGGGAACACTTAACTTCTTGGATATAGGGTGCGCTATTTTAATTTTTGGATGAAAAACGTTCCCGTTTTAAACAAGATATTTTGTCATGAAAAGATGCTTGACTATGCATATAAAAGAAAGAAAACACTCTGACGTTTCCAAAACTGCAAAGATATTGTCTGTGAGTGCCACAGAACTGATGTTACAGAAAAAACCCAGATAAAAATCCTATCAGGAAGTGCCGCATTTTTTGAAACCGCCTCATGCCAATGACTGCTTATATGGCTGTGAAGGAGCTAGGAGTCAGCTTACATTTTCCACATTTTCCCCAAGGTGTCTGCAGCATTGTGACGTATTTGTAGGCATATCATTGGAAGATTGACCATAAGATACTACATCTACCAGGTGGTCGCTTGGTGTCCTCTGTCGCAATTATTGCGTAATCTCCAGCTTCAGTATTTTTCCATTTGCTTCTGAAGAGAAGCCAACTGCCACCACTGATAGATTATCAAATAGATATGTGAAAAACACCTTGAGGATTGATTCTAAACAACGTTTGCCATGTTTCTGTCGATATTATGGAGCTAATTTGGAAAAAGGTTCGGCGTTGTCAGTGACTGCATTTTACGGTCTTTTTCTTAGCCAAACGTGATGAACAAAACGGAGCTATTTCGTCTACACAAATAATATTTTTGGAAAACAATGAACATTTGCTATCTAACTAAGAGTCTCGTCATTGAAAACATCCGAAGTTCTTCAAAGGTAAATTATTTTATTTGAAAGCTTTTCTTGTTTTTGTGAAAATGTTGCCTGCTGAATGCTAGGCTTTATGCTATGCTATCCTATCAATACTCTTACACAAATGCTTGTGTAGCTTTGGTTGAAAAACATATTTAGAAAATCTGAGATGACAGTGTTGTTAACAAAAGGCTAATCTTGTGTTTGAATATATTTATTTCATTTCATTTGCGATTTTCATGAATAGGAAACGTTGCGTTATGGTAATGAGCTTGAGGCTATGATTACGCTCCCGGATACGGGATTGCTCGACGCTAGAGGTTAAACAACACAATGTAACTCCAAGTCAATCACACTTCTGTGAAAGCAACTCTGATTGACAATAAATTTCACATGCTGTTGTGCAAATGGAATATACAACAGGTGGAAATTATAGGCAATTATCAAGACACCCCCAATAAAGGAGTGGTTCTGCAGGTGGTGACCACAGACCACTTCTCAGTTCCTATGCTTCCTGGCTGATGTTTTGGTCACTTTTGAATGCTGGCGGTGCTTTTACTCTACTCTAGTGGTAGCATGAGACAGAGTCTACAACCCACACAAGTGGCTCAGGTAGTGCAGTGCTGTGGCAAGAATGCGAGCTGTGGCAAGAAGGTTTGCTGTATCTGTCAGCGTTGTGTCCAGAGTATGGAGGCGCTACCAGGAGCCAGGCCAGTACATCAGGAGACGTGGAGGAGGCCGTAGGAGGGAAACAACCCATCAGCAGGACCGCTACCTCCGCCTTTGTGCAAGGAGGAGCAGGAGGAGCACTGCCAGAACCCTGCAAAATGACCTCCAGCAGGCCACAAATGTGCATGTGTCTGCTCAAACGGTCAGAAACAGACTCCATAAGGGTGGTATGAGGGCCCGACGTCCACAGGTGGGGGTTGTGCTTACAGCCCAAAACCGTGCAGGACGTTAGGCATTTGCCAGAGAACACCAAGATTGGCAAATTCGCCACTGGCGCCCTGTGCTCTTCACAGATGAAAGCAGGTTCACACTGAGTACGTGACAGACGTGACAGAGTCTGGAGACGCCATGGAGAACGTTCTGCTGCCTGCAACATCCTCCAGCATGACCGATTTGGCGGTGGGTCGGTCATGGTGTGGGGTGGCATTTCTTTGGGGGCCCGCACAGCCCTCCATGTGCTCACCAGAGGTTGCCTGACTGCCATTAGGTACTGAGATGAGATCCTCAGACCCCTTGTGAGACCATATGCTGGTGCGGTTGACCCTGGGTTCCTCCTAATGCGAGACAATGCTAGACCTCATGTGGCTGGAGTGTGTCAGCAGTTCCTGCAAGAGGAAGGCATTGATGCTCTGGACTGGCCCGCCCGTTCCCCAGACCTGAATCCAATTGAGCACATCTGGGACATCATGTTTCGCTCCATCCACCAACGCCACGTTGCACCATAGACTGTCCAGGAGTTGGCGGATGCTTTAGTCCAGATCTGGGAGGAGATCCCTCAGGAGACCATCCGCACCTCATCAGGAGCATGCCCAGGCATTGTAGGGAGGTCATACAGGCACGTGGAGGACACACACACTACTGAGCCTCATGTTGACTTGTTTTAAGGACATTATATCAAAGTTGGATCAGCCTGTAGTGTGTCAATCCAAATACAGACCTCCATGGGTTGATAAATTTGATTTCCATTGATAATATTTGCGTGATTTTTTTGTCAGCACATTCAACTATAAAGAAATAAGTATTTAATAAGAATGTTTCAATCATTCAGATCTAGGATGTGTTATTTTAGTGTTATATATATATATATATATATATGGGGGATACAATCTTTGCAGCTCTGCAGATTTTGTTGCGTTATTAGATTATTTATTTTGGTACTGTCCATATGTAGGCCGTTATTGGTCACAGGTCCAGGAATGGATGAAGAATTGTAACATTTAACGAGATCTAACACTGCAGATAGCAATACTGGGTGAAAAAAAAAAAAAAAAATCTTTAATTTGCAATCTGTGGAAACTAGAAAAGAAAAGAAAGCTTCAGTGCTTTTGTGAAGCATTACAGCACAGTTGAAAAATATATGGCAAATAGAAATCCAATATGGATGGTGTTAAGCGATAGTTAAAATAAGTGTTCATTCAGTATTGTTGTAATTGTCATTATTACAAATGAATAAATAAAAATCGTCCGATTAATCGGTATCGGTATCGGCGTTGAAAAATCCTAATCGGTCGACCTCTAGTTCAGACCTTTGGTGAAATAGCACAGTTACAAATCAAACTGAAATATGATCTAGAGGAAGGCCAAGACTAAAAACAGAGAAATATAGCTATTGTAAAATATATTGTGTCTGTAAAATGTGTATAGTATGTATAAGCTGAAAGTAGAAGCCTGAAAGTGTTGTTGTTTATTAGTTTACTCCAATTGGGAGAGGGGTGGTATATTAAAAAAAATGTATATGTATATAAACTCAGCAAAAAAGAAATGTCCTCTCACTGTCAACTGCATTTATTTTCAGCGAATTTACATGAAATAACGCACAGAAAGAGCAGTATGGCTGGTGGCATTGTCATGCTGGAGGGTCATGTGAGGATGAGCCTGCAGGAAGTGTACCACACGAGGGAGGAGGATGTCTTCCCTATAACGCACAGCATTGAGATTGCCTGCAATGACAACAAGCTCAGTCCGATGATGCTGTGACACTCCACTCCAGATCATGACGAACCCTCCACCTCCAAATTGATCCCGCTACAGAGTACAGGCCTTGGTGTAATGCTCATTCCTTCGCCAATAAACGCGAAACTGACCATCAACCCTGGTGAGACAAAACCGCGACTTGTCATTGAAGAACACTTTTTGCCAGTCCTGCCTGGTCCAGCGACGGTGGGTTTGTGTCCATAGATGACGTTGTTGCTGGTGATGTCTGGTGAGGGCCTACAAGCCCTCAGTCCAGCCTCTCTCAGCCTATTGAGGACAGTCTGAGCACTGATGGAGGGATTGTGCATTCCTGCTGAAAGTCGGACAGTTGTTGTTGCCATCCTGTACCTGTCCCGCAGGTGTGAAGATCGGATGTACCGATCCTGTGCAGGTTGTTACACATGAACTGCCATTGCGAGGACGGTCAGCTGTCCGTCCTGTCTCCCGGTAGAGCTGTCTTAGGCGTCTCACATTGCAATTTATTGCCGTGGCCACATCTGCAGTCCTCATGCCTCCTTGCAGCACGCCTAAGGCACGTTCACGCAGATGAGCAGGGACCCTTGGCATCTTTTTGGGGGGTATTAGAAAGAGTCAATAGAAAGGCCTCTTTAGTGTCCTAAGTTTTCATAACTGTGACCTTAACTGCCAACCATCTGTAAGCTGTTAGTGTCTTAATGACCGTTCCACAGGTGCAGGTTCATTGAACAAGCATGGGAAACAGTGTTTAAACCCTTTACAATGAATATCTGTGAAGTTATTTGAATTTTTACAAATTATCTTAGAAAGACAGGGTCATGAAAAAGAGACATTTTTGTTGTCCTGAGTTTACATTACTACATCTCCCATCTGTTGTTCTACTTGCCTTGCTGGAAGGGTTGAATGTCAGTCAGGCCGAAGCTTCTTCCTCAAAGAGAGAAAAAGAGAGAGAGGGAGAGATTGTGCCTTGGGATCAAATTGTTAATCTCTGGAGATTGGCTTGTGTAACACAACAAATCTCTCTCTTGTTAAAATATTTGAGCCAACTTCAGGCCATCAACTTTGGCGCCTCTGCCACATTTTTTCTTTTCTGGATGCATTTACTGTGCCGAGGGCAACAGGTGTCAATTTTACAGCCTGACCCTCTACGTCAGGGATGCCCAACCAGTTAATCACGATCGATCACAATGTCGATCACAGTGTCCTTGCCAGTCGATCATGAGATGATTATACTTATCTACTAAAATTCAGCAACACAAATCAATGCCTATAATCTCTTTCTGTTTTCACGTTCGACAGTTAAATGTCTGAAAAGTCACGTGATTTACATAAAATATGACCAGTCCCTGCCCACTTATTAATGTATGACTAATTCATCACCAAGCTTTGTGCGGGAAGATGTTAAATATGAAAGAGGTGATGGATGTTGCGATGAAGATTGTGTGTTATTTTCGAACAAGAGGCCTACAGCGGAGGCTATTTTACTCTCACTTAGGAGAGACTGAAGCGGAGCACAGAGACCTGCTGCTGCACACGGATGTGCGTTGGCTGAGCCAGGGTACATTTTTAGGGAGATTCAGTGAGTTGTTGCCTGAAATCAAGGAGTTTCTCATGGTCTCCAAACATGCAGAATATGCACAGCTGGAGGACACACAGTGGCTCCTGGATTTAGCTTCTCTCACTGACCTGACTTACATGTTTAATGAACTGAATGTAGAGCTGCAAGGGAAAGGCAAACATGTAAACGACATGATCAGCTCTGTGAGCACTTTTCAATGCAAACTATCACTGCTCACAAGAAAGCTGCAACATAAGGACCTGCACTTTGTTCAACACATGCATACAGAACCTGAACGTCAGGGCAAGGACACAGCACAGCTTGACAGTGCATGTTACGTGGAGCAAGTCCAGAGCATCTTATCTGAGTTTGACAGTCGTTTCACTGACTTTGCATCACTTGAGCTAATTCCCACGTATATGTGCTTTCCGTTTGGCGCAGACGTAAATGTGGAAGTCATTGCCTCCAAAATGGGATCCCTTTTTCAGTTGGACACAACTATAGCAGGAACTGAAATTGTCACCCTTCAAAATGACATTCAGCTGAAATCCAGGGCAACCACTGAGATGAAGGAAGAGTTCTGGGAGCTACTGCTAGAGGAGAAGTATCCCAACATAAGTTGAGAGCACATCTTCTTATCAGCCCTTTTTGGATCAACCTACCTCTGCATTTTCTCACATGAAGATAATAAAGTCTAAGTACAGACCTACTATGTCTGGTGACCACCTTGTGGCCTGCATGAGACATGCAACAAGCTGCTACAGACATGACTATGAAAAACTACTTGCGTCCACCCAATGCCAAAAGTCACACTAAGGTAGGAAATTAAATGAGTTGCACTTATTTGTGGAAAACATGTTATTGGTCCACATTATATTTGGGTATCATAGAAGCAGGTCCATACTTTGGTGTGTTGCGTTTCAAACATTTTGTTGGTTGGTTTAGATTTAGAGACTGGTAGATCTCATCAGGCTGGCAAACGAAAAAGTAGATCTCACGTTAAAGAAGGTTGGGCACATCTGCACTACATCATCAAGTGCGACCACTGCCACCACTGGTGCTTCAAGGCGCTCGACATCATCCACAAGTGGAACCACCGGTGCGGCGAGACCCTCTACTTCAGGAATGGGCAACTTTGATCGGGGTGGGGGGCACAAAAAAATCTAAACTAATCATGAGGTGCCGCAGTTGATCGCGGGTCTGTGTAGCCACATACATACCCCTCTTTGCAGCTAATTTCTTGCAATTCTGCACATTTTGACATAGGGTGGAAGAAAATGTTTGCCGTTTTTAATATAATGTCTGAGTGAAGATGTTGTCTTTCGTCACATACACCAGATAGGTGCAGTGAAATGTGTTGTTTTACAAGGTCGGCCATAGTAGTACAGTGCCCCAGGAGCAAAGGCTAACAAAATCAACAACAATGGGCCCCACGGCCGCTAATTCGACTATGGTCTGACTAAACAAGAGGCAAACTGCTGATGCACAACCAAATTTCGAAATTGCACCTTTATTTTTAGTTTATTCTACTATTCTTACTCGCAACTATGTTGAGACCCCGACTGAGTGCAACAACAGTTCAACATTCACCTTTTGCTACTATTTTGTCAAGTCTACTCACACAATTTGATGCATACTGTGAGTTGGATATCCAATGTATGCAACACACAGTACGCACTGCAACACACAGTACACATTGATGCAAGGCAAACACAGCGTTGCATTGGAAATGAATGTGCTTCTGGTGTACAAAATCTCAATGACACTGTCAGTGTGATCGAGGTGTTACAAATATGCTACTGCGGTTATGTTTAGTGCTCTCAGTAATGGAGAAGATGAGCTTGGCTGGTTAGATTTGTAAGGTTTTCATTGTAGACACCTTTCCAGCCACTTCATTTAATCTCCTGGGTTTATCCTAAAAGTCTGGCCAAAGCGTGACAATACCTCAGCTTGTAGAAGACATGGTAATCTACACCAGCAGCAAGTCATTTGGTTAGGGGAAGTGGATGCCAAAGGGTAACATGTTCAAGTACCATTTGAGGCCTCCTGAAAGTAGCATCCCACCGAGAAATGACATATGCCCGGGCGGTGTATCGGATGCGAACTTACAAACATTGCGTGTCCATATTTTTTGAAGGGGATGGTCCATGGGAGAGAGCCATTTCCTGTATGTTGAGTGCCATAATGATGTGACACGATCCTGGATGAACCATTCTCCAGACCTGCCAGAGCCAGTCTCCCATCGGACCCAACTGTCCGTCATCATCATCTGCCATAGAACATTGTCTCCATTTCACTGTCTGCCCTGTACAAAGGACGAACACCGCACGCCAGGCCCAAAGACATAATAAATCTGCTGCTCCCTCCATTTCTTATAACACTCATGTCAGTCAGTGGTAGAAGGAAGGTTACCTCCTTCCAGAATAAACAAACTAAAACGGGGGGGGGGGGGGGGGGTTGTGTTGTTGAGACAAACTGGGGATCAGGCCGGGATTACAAAAGCAAGTGGACAATCAACCTACATATTCTAGAACAAAGAAGCCATCCTCTCTATAAAACAGTTGGAAGAGAAAAAATATATACTTTTTATGATCATGTGTAGACCAGATTAGGAGTGATTAGATGTATGTGGCTCCCCATCGGACTGGCTGATGCCCAGTGATGCTCCCCGTGTCATTCTGCTTGCAGACTTTCACGAGGGACCTCTGATGTGGCCAGTAACATTAGAGGACCCATCCAGCAAAACCCCAGAGGGAACTTAAACCCTGAGAACCAGCCAGATGTGGCCTTAGGGATACACTGCCTTTACAACCAGTGTGAAAGAGCAAAAGGCTTAAATCCAATCTTGGTAGGTCTGCTCGAGCACCCAAGTGGGGCTGGGCTTTTTTAAGGATAGGCCATGAATGTGGCTGCAAGTATTAATCTGCAAGGCCTGTTATTTCTATTAACGTCTGCCTCAGTAAGACAAAAACCAAGACAAAGTATTTGGTTCTCTGCTATATGTGACAAAGTCGGTGGATACATCTTCATTCCCTCAATTGCTCAATGCCAAGAAGCAGTTATAATAAAGCAATAGACATAGAAGTCTGAATGGAAGCTTTGAGAATGACAACATTGGCTGGCATGTATTCAACAATGTTGCAGCAATTCAGAGGAAAATTACAGGAGAATGAGTATTTGAAAATGAAATGGTAGATTAGGCTACTACTAAATGAAAACGTTTTAACGTTTCACTGAGAAGCACCGATTTGAAGTTGTTTTCAATAAAAGCTATTAGCAAGTGATTGGGCAAATAGGAGCTAAATAAATCTAGATGGTTGTGTGTCTAGAGTTATGGTCGTCTGTTGGTCCATCTCGAAGCAGCAAGTGGTCTTAGCCTATCTACATTTGTCAGCATGTAGCGAGGCTGTTGCAGACAGCTAGACATGGATCAGAACGGCCTTCCTCTGCCCGAAAACAAATGTTTTAACTAAAGTGTGTTTAATTGTCAAATAAATTTTTTTTCATTCCTTTTTCAAATCAGTCGCAGCAATTGAAAAGGGAACCCATTCTGAAACATGAGAGGACGGAAATAGATGTCCCAAAAGATGAGAGGAACAATCCACTTCAAAGCGTGGAGAGGAACAATCCACTTCAAAGCGTGGTATCCGATTGAGATTTTCCATGCTTGCAGTATTTGAGAGGACAGAGAGGACATTTTCTAAGGCGGAAATAAACGTGATACTTTCTCACAAGCCCTTACGAAAACAGTGTGTGTCTGGCAGAGCTCTCTACACCGTCAAATGGCTTTTGGAAGTTTGTGTACTATATTCGTACGGCTTTGAGATGATTGATATTGTCTGTACTAAGTGTGTTTTTAAATATCTGTGACACCTGAAGATCCATATGAAGAGCTTTTCAAGGGCAGGAGCTCAGAGTTTACTCACTCACACAGTGCTAATCTCCTCATCCAATCCTACTCTATTTCTGTCACCACTGTCATTTCTGGGTAATAATTTGTGTTATTTATGGCCTCTTTTCCTCTTCCTACTTAGTCTCGTTCCGTGCTCTCTGTTTCATTCTCTATCTGGCATGCAGGCACTCAAAGATGTGTACACACACACACACATGCACACACACCAATACGCAGATCATTTACAAGTGTATTTCAATTTTTGCAAAATGGGAGCATGCCACTCTCTCTTCATGTCTCTTTCAAACCTTTTTTTTCTCTTCTGTTCAATGGCTTCAATTACACGCTGTTCTTTCCTGCTTTGTTCTTTCCTGCTTTGTTCTTTCCTGCTCTGGTCCTACTTTGCTTCATCTCATGGATCCCCATGAAGTTTTGTAAAGGCCTGCTGGGCCATGCCAACTGTGCCAGTTTGGTACCACATCAAATCCCCTCTGTCTGTGGGCATCTGGCTTCATCTTGCACCTCTGCCATCACGCCAGCTATGCAGTGCCAATGGGCACCTCAATGTGGCACAGCCCTGTTTTATTCTCAGTATAAGGCAGCTAGGACTATTATATTATGCATGGTGCGTGGGATTGGTTATGCAAGCATTGGAAACATCTCATTGCTTCCAATTCCATGAGCTCTCTTCCTGTTTTTGAGTTTGTCTTAATGAATGAAAGGGGATAGAGCCTTGGTGTTCGCTCATTCATTACTCGCTGTTGAAATATATACTATGGCTACATGTTAAAGCCCATTTTGAATATAATGCAAACATTGGGGTAAAGGAATGTTCATACACTGCTCAAAAAAATAAAGGGAACACTAAAATAACACATCATCGATCTGAATGAATGAAATTCTTATTAAATACTTTTTTCTTTACATAGTTGAATGTGCTGACAACAAAATCACACAAAAATGATCAATGGAAATCAAATTTATCAACACATGGAGGTCTGGATTTGGAGTCACACTCAAAATTAAAGTGGAAAACCACACTACAGGCTGATCCAACTTTGATGTAATGTCCTTAAAACAAGTCAAAATGAGGCTCAGTAGTTTGTGTGGCCTCTACGTGCCTGTATGACCTCCCCTATAACGCCTGGGCATGCTCCTGATGAGGTGGCGGATGGTCTCCTGAGGGATCTCCTCCCAGACCTGGACTAAAGCATCCGCCAACTCCTGGACAGTCTGTGGTGCAACGTGGCATTGGTGGATGGAGCGAGACATGATATCCCAGATGTGCTCAATTGGATTCAGGTCTGGGGAACGGGCGGGCCAGTCCAGAGCATCAATGCCTTCCTCTTGCAGGAACTGCTGACACACTCCAGCCACATGAGGTCTAGCATTGTCTTGCATTAAGAGGAACCCAGGGTCAACCGCACCAGCATATGGTCACAAGGGGTCTGAGGATCCTAATGGCAGTCAGGCTACCTCTGGTGAGCACATGGAGGGCTGTGCGGCCCCCCAAAGAAATGACACCCCACACCATGACAGACCCACCGCCAAACCGGTCATGCTGGAGGATGTTGCAGGCAGCAGAACGTTCTCCACGGCGTCTCCAGTCTGTCACGTCTGTCACGTGCTCAGTGTGAACCTGCTTTCATCTGTGAAGAGCACAGGGCGCCAGTGGCGAATTTGCCAATCTTGGTGTTCTCTGGCAAATGCCAAACGTCCTGCACGGTGTTGGGCTGTAAGCACAACCCCCACCTGTGGACGTCGGGCCCTCATACCACCCTCATGGAGTCTGTTTCTGACCGTTTGAGCAGACACATGCACATTTGTGGCCTGCTGGAGGTCATTTTGCAGGGTTCTGGCAGTGCACCTACATGCTCTGGACACTACGCTGACAGACACAGCAAACCTTCTTGCCACAGCTCGCATTGATGTTCCATCCTGGATGAGCTGCACTTCCTGAGCCACTTATGTGCGTTGTAGACTCCGTCTCATGCTACCACTAGAGCGAATGCCCCGCCAGCATTCAAAAGTGACCAATACATCAGCCAGGAAGCATAGGAACTGAGAAGTGTTCTGTGGTTATCACCTGCAGAACCACTCCTTTATTGGGTGTGTCTTGCTAATTGCCTATAATTTCCACCTGTTGTCTATACCATTTGCACAACAGCATGTGAAATTTATTGTCAATCAGTGTTGCTTCCTAATTGGACAGTTTGATTTCACAGAAGTGTGATTGACTTGGAGTTACATTGTGTTGTTTAAGTGCTCCCTATATTTTTTTTGAGCAGTGTATTTTGTTATATTGTGATGTGGTGCACTATATTGTGATGTGGTGCATCATGAGTTTTAATCTTAAAACTGATATGAATGTTTTTCTGCGCTACAGTATCACTGGAGAATATAGCTTGCAGCAAAAATGTGGATAGATGCAGTGGTAGCGGACATTTCAAATACATCTTAGTCATTTAGCAGACACTCTTATCCAAAGCAATGTTGCACTTCCAGCAGTCAATGATCAAAAGCACCCTCTTTGGCCTCATGGGTGGAATGGTATTAATACATAGTATACCGTACAGAGACAGGACAGCTGACTGCCTACAGTAATTTAGGCGATGTTAAAAGTTCATAAACAACATGCTATTTAGTGGGTGATTTTATCCAAAGATACTTAGTCATGTGTGCAAATAACATGTGTGTGGTCCTGGGAATCTAACCCACTCTCCTGGCATTGCAATCCCCAGCCTCTGCCAACTGAGTACTGCATTAACAGTGTTGCTTTCTTCGATAAGAGAGAATAATAGGAGCTTGTCTGAAAGTCATGTGATATGACATTGGATCTTAGATAGTATCTAACAGGAACAGCCTTGATATTGGGTTACTTTTCTCTACCTTGTACAGTATTAATAAGGGCTCTGTGTTTTGCGCAATCATGCGACATAGCAAGATTTTATCCTGTTTTTTTAAACCTTATCCAGAAATGAGAATGACAAATTTAGCCTTTTAGTCATTTAGCAGATGCTCTTATCCAGAAATGAGAATGACAAATTTAGCCTTTTAGTCATTTAGCAGATGCTCTTATACATTTTCATACTTTTTTTTACACCAAAACTGAAAGCAATTATCTAAGGATGGTGCTTGACATAAGAAAAACAGGACTGTTTGATGAAAACGCTTTAAGAAATTAAAGGTTATGCAAGCATTGGAAACATCTCATTGCTTCCAATTCCATGAGCTCTCTTCCTGTTATTAAGTTATAATCCAGGCATGTCACATGATTGCGCACAACACATGGCACTAAAATATAATAAGTTGAACTGGAAATTGGAGTAAAAGGAATGGTAAATTATTGTAAAAGCATAGCCTTTCTGTCTGTATACTCTTCCCACTCTCATGAGCAACAACTTAAATAAGATAACAGTATTTATACAATTAATATAGTTACTAGAAAGAGTAACTCTGCCAAGCAGAGGTAGTGGAGGAATTATTTTCCTAATTTACAAGTTCAAGTTTGTTTGTTTTTTCTAGTTTCTATCTTCTAGTCCACACGACTTCCCCTGTTTTTGAAGTGAAAATATTTGATTACAACGCTGAGGGTGTCTCTGACCAACCAATTTCACAAAACCGTTTCATTGCTGTTGTAATTACCTGTTGGGTCAATGGCTAAGATGAGCTCCGATACCTAGGTTTTTTGGCTGTAAGTTTTTCCCACGGCAGCTCAACGCACAACACAATACTTCAATAATAAAATGGTAATAGCTAATTATGTAAAACATAGCAGGAGCATCAGAAGCGCAGCCCGATAGTGTGTCTGTTGTATATGCCCTCAAGGCTCTATGAGCCGCTCTGGAGATGTCACGCCCTGATCTGTTTCACCTGTCTTTGTGATTGTCTCCACCCCACTCCAGGTGTCGCCCATCTTCCCTATTATCCCCTGTGTATTTATACCTGTCTTCTCTGTTTGTCTGTTGCCAGTTCATCTTGATGGTGAAGCTAACTAATGTTTGTCCTGTTTTTTCCCCAGTATCTTTTTTTCTCGCCTTCCTGGTTTTGACCCTCGCCTGTCCCGTCTCTGTACCCGCCTGCCTCACCACTCTGCCTGCCTCTGAGCCTGCCTGTCGACCTATACCCTTGTCCCTTCTCTGTGTTATTGACCCCTGCCTGCCTTGACCTGCCCCTTGGACTATTATTATTTCAACATGTCTGCATCTGGGTCTTACCTTGATTCCCGATAGGAGATCTTGCCCAACCAGTTCTAAATCTGATGCACGCTTCATATCTTTTCTATATACTCTAGCACTTCACATATTTTCTTTATACCTTTAACAGGTGTGTTACTGACCCCACAGTACTGCACTGGTACACCGGCTAATGGAAGTCCATTGGTTCTAATCTTTCTTGGCTGCTTCTATGGTTGTGGTATACTTTATAGAGAATAGGGGGAAGTGTATGTCAGGATAGCAGAGATGGGCAGAGAAAACAGTCAACCAATATGCCCACAACAGCTGGCTATGATGAGGTGTGCTGACATCTGCATTATCTACTGCAGAAGATTGATTCTGTGATGCACCATTCCAGGATGTTTAGGTTGGCAGACATATTTTAGCTGGACAACATCCAGCATTAGCCAATGGACAGCTGGAACATTGGTTAGCCCCTAATACAAGTAATTTGAAACAAGAAGCGGTATGCTGTAAACCACCGTGAGAGCAATATTGCAAGATTATGTTACAATACTGTTATTGCATCAAATGGTTAATTTTATGCAACATAATAGGGGGTTCTTAGAACGGGCCCATGGGGCGCTAAATGCTGACAGAAGATTTACGATGTCTTTGGGTTATAAACCTAACTGCATTCCTAGTATGAGTTAGTGTTTCTGCACTGAGGTAACAGGCTGGAGATGGCTCCAGTATGGATTTAGGGACCAGACCCTGGTCTCGAAACAATGAGAACAGTCTTTACAGCAGATCATGTCTGCTGTGAATTATTAGTATCTTTCATACAAACCTTAACCTTGTAACCGACCCATTCCATACATCTGTTGTTTGTCATGAATATTCAGGAGGATGTACTTTGCTATAAAATGTGTTGTATTTTTTTGTCTTGGGCTCTCAACGAATCATCTGAGGGTGATCGGCCGTCATTATCGCAGAGCACTCAATCAATTCACTTTGTATGTGTGTGTTGTATTTACCTGCTCCCTTATTAATAAGTGAATAAATATTTAGTTTAAGTATAACTGACTTGTGTGATAAGTTTGTCGCTCCTCATTTGATAGTAAAGAAATTGACAATCACACCACACAAACAACATTACTAATTTTACATTTTAGTCATTTAGCAGACACTTTTTTATGGTACTGTTTTCAGAGGTAGAGTTTCAGATGTTTTTGGAAGATGGGCATGGACTCTGCTATCCTAGCTTCAGGCGGAAGCTGGTTCCAACATTGGGGTGCAAAAACAGAAACAAGTTTGGACTGGGCTGAGCGGGAGCTGCCCTCCCGTAGGGGTGAGAGTGCCAAGAGACCTGACGTGGCAGAACGCAATACTTGGGTTGGGGTGTAGGTTTTGAGCATAGCCTGAGGGTAGGGAGGGGCATTTGCTCTTATTGTTCTGGAGCTAAGCACCAGTGGTTGTCAGTGCCGTTTAAGATGAGGGAGAACAAATTTGTTCATGAGCATGGCCTTGTTTCTATTACAGCATATTGGATGACTGCCATTCATATTCCATTCACCCAGTTCAATGTTATTTAGTGTCATGTCCTCAGTACATGCAGCCATTTCAAAGCTCACATACAGTACCAGTCAAATGTCTGGACACACCTACTCATTCAAGGGTTTTTCTTTATTTGTATTATTTTCTACTGTGTAGAACAATAGCGAAGACATAAAACCTATGAAATAACACATGGAATCACGTAGAAACCAAAAAACAAAAGTAGCCACCCTTTTCAAAGTAGCCACCCTTTGCCTTGATGACGGCTTTGCATTCTCTCAACAAGCTTCATGAGGTATTCACCTGGAATACTTTTCCAACAGTCTTGAAGAAGTTCCCACATATGCTGAGCACTTGTTGGCTGCTTTTCCTTCACTCTGCGGTCCAACTCATCCCAAACCATCTCAATTGGGGTGAGGTCGGGTGATTGTGGAGGACAGGTCATCTGATGCAGCACTCCATCACTCTCCATCTTGGTCAGAGAGCCCTTACACAGCCTGGCGGTGTGTTTTGGGTATTTATCCTGTTGAAAAACAAATAGTAGTCCCACTAAGCGCAAACCAGATGGGATGGCATATTGCTGCAGAATGTTGGAGTAGCCATGCTTGTCACGCCCTGGTCAAAGTATATTGTGTTTGTCTTTATTTATTTGGTCAGGCCAGGGTGTGACATGGGTTTATTGTGGTGTGTTTTGTCTTGGGGTTTTGTTAGGTATTGGGTGTGTGGCTTAGTGGGGGTATCTAGCATAGTCTATGGCTGTCTGGAGTGGTTCTCAATCAGAGGCAGGTGTTTATCGTTGTCTCTGATTGGGAACCATATTTAGGCAGCCATATTCTTTGAGTATTTCGTGGGTGATTGTTCCTGTCTCTGTGTTTGTGTTCACCAGATAGGCTGTATAGGTTTTCACGTTCGTTCTTTGTTTTGTTCGTTATTTCATGTCTAGTTCATTTATTAAAGAACATGAATAACCACCACACTGCATTTTGGTCTGCTTCTCCTTCGACAGACGAGAATCGTTACAATGCTGGTTAAGTGTGCCATGAATTCTAAATAAGTCACTGACATTGTCACCAGCAAAGCACCCCCACACCATCACACCTACTCCTCCATGCTTCACGGTGGGAACCACACATGCTGAGATCATCCCGTTATAACCTACTCTGCGTCTCACACACAGCGGTTGGAACCAAAAATCTAAAATTTGGACCCATCAGACCAAAGGACAGATTTCCATTGCTCTTGTTTCTTGGCCCAAGCAAGTCTCTTATTTTTATTGGTGTCCTTTAGTATCTGTTTCTTTGCAGCAATTAGACCATGAAGGCCTGATTCACTCAGTCTCCTCTGAACAGTTGATGTTGAGATGTGTCTGTTACTTGAATTCTGTGAGTTGCAATCTGAGGTGCAGTTACTTGCCGGAGTCTGAGGCTGGTAACTCGAATGAACTTATCCTCTGCAGCAGAGGTAACTCTGGGTCTTCCTCTCCTGCGTCTGACCTCATGAGAGCCAGTTTAATCATAGCGCTTGATGGTTTTTGCGACTGCACTTGGAGAAAAGTTCAAATTTTCCGTATTGACTGACTTCATGTCTTAACCTTTTCATACTGTATGTGAGTTCCAAATATCTCTAATGGTCGACCCAGCATGAGTTTTTATATGCACATGATGTTAGAATGCACTCATCATTCAAAATGTGATTGTAACGGACATTTAATATGCGACAGGACATTTAATATGCGATGCCCTCTAACCAAGGCACGCTGCCTGATTTTATTTATAGGCTATTTCAACTTGTCCATTTTTAATGATTTTCAAACGAGTTTTTATTTTCTAGAACAGTTTGAATTGAGGTGTGTTCCGCCTCCTCATTAATTCACATAAAAGTAGGATTTTTAACTTTTGCGGACAATACATTTTTGGGGAAATTCTGACCTGGACAAAATTCCCAAAGCACTTCCCAATTGTTTGTACAGTTCAATTCTGCAGACATTTGCGCATTTGCTACATTTTTCAGGTTTGGATGATTGTGTTAAGCTATAGCTACTTCTGTGAATGTCTGAACTTTGCATCCAAATATAAACTGCCCACATTCTGGACATAATTTTGTAAGGACTATTTTTGCGAAAAATGTTTCTGAAAAAAGTGTGGCCAGCTCAAATGCGGATGTTTCATCATACCTGAACGGGATGTTCTAAATAAGTTCTAAAGCGTTCTAATCACACCGGTTTGATCGTACGCTACAGGTACCACTGTAGAATGATCACACCCATGTGTCGGTACGTGTGAAAACGTTTAAAGTAAGGATGGACTGTCATTTCTCTTTGCTTATTTGAGCTGTTCTTACCATAATATGGACTTGGTCTTTTACCAAATAGGGCTATCTTCTGTATACCACCCCGACCATGTCACAACACAACTGACTGGCTCAAACGCATTAAGAAGGAAAGAAATTCCACAAATTAACTTTTAACAAGGCATACCTGTTAATTGGAATGCATTCCAGGTGACTACCTCATGAAGCTGGTTGAGACAATGCCAAGAGTGTGCAAAGCTGTCATCAAGGCAAAGGGTGGCTACTTTGAAGAATCTAACATTTTAAATAAATATATATGTTTTAAACGTTTTGGGTTACTACATGATACAATATGTGTTATTTCATAGTTTTGATGTATTCACTATTATTCTACAATGTAGGAAATGGCAACAATAAAAACCATGAAATTAGTAGATGTGTCCAAACTTTTGTCTGCCACACTATGTATGGATCAAAATGTATTTACTGTTTAATTCACATATTTTCAAGTCTGGTGACAAATCAAGCATTCTTGCATAGAT
Organism: Oncorhynchus masou masou; assembly: GCF_036934945.1. Classification (NCBI taxonomy): domain Eukaryota; kingdom Metazoa; phylum Chordata; class Actinopteri; order Salmoniformes; family Salmonidae; genus Oncorhynchus; species Oncorhynchus masou. Next base: position 1,285,098 of record NC_088225.1, on the reverse strand, counting down.
TGTAATGGACACTTTTTGAATGCTGTACTGATTATGATGAGCTAATGCTAAGCTATTTGCCAGCTGTATGTGGCGCCATATTTGTTGGCATCATACAATTCATTCTGGTTGTCACGTAAGTGTCTGTCAGACAAAATATGTTATAACAAGGGATAGCTCACTTAACTGTGTTATGGTGCTTTCAAGACAACTGTGAACTCTGAAAAATACTAGGTGAAATCATGTTGTCAATGATATTCAGGTTGGAAAGTCGGAGCTCTAGAAAGAGGCCCGAGTTCCCGAGTAGGATGACCGTTCAAAACTATTTTTCCCAGTCAGACCTCTTTTTTCCCTGAGTAACCAGTTGTCTTGAACGCACTGAGGTCGGTGAGTTCCCAGTTGTTTGAATGTGGCATCAGATTTTAACTTTGGTACCTCAGGGTTTCCAGCTCAGACCCCCCTTTCAAGTTTTATTTTTATTTAGTGTATAAACTTCTCTTGTTTTCCCCCATTTATTGATAAATCCCCCATCATAGTAATATTTCCTGCATCATATCCCCCCACACTACCTTCCCCCATTTCTACTACCCTTGGACTTCAAAACCCCACACAATTTAAATGAACCTCTCCACAAACCCCCCTAAAATGGTTTCATCCCTGTTTAGCTTTGGTGCTACGGTTAGACTATGCAGTAGGCTTGTATTTGGTGTGATGATCTGTGAGGTGAAAACATTTGATTTGCTTCGTGATTTGTCAAAAACGGGAAACGACTTGTCAAGTCATGTGCTCCGGTTCTTGTATACACTGTAAAAAGTATGTCAACGATTTGTAATATGCTAAAAAGTGGCTAAACTAAATTTATATTTTCCAGGCAATAAGGCAAGCCATCATTGACTTTGTTTATTTTATTCTATTGAATAGCATTCTGGGATTAGGGAGTTTTCGCCAAGTCAAACATAAACAAATATGGGTGCCATCATAAGGAATTTAGCTGCTGTTATCTTAGCTGACACACATTTATTTTCTAAACAAGATTACATTAGTCTGTTGTGCTCACCAGAGATATGGTACATTGTAAACTAGTCTAGCTGTTCGGTCGCTAACTTATGTTTGTTGTTTTTTGTCAGCGCAACCTGTTATTTAGACTGGTTTATGGAATGATTTTGGCTGTGGATGTGTTCCGTGTGATGCTTGGATGATGAAGTTCACATTTATCTTTTATAATAAAAGGTCAAATTGTGGAATAAAGTATAATACCTTTTATTTTCCATCAGAACAACACCTATTTAGATGCTGTTCAGACAGCAATGCTGTTTAGATGAGTTTGTTGTGTCATACGTTCTGTTGCTACTGTTCTAATCACTTACTTGAGATCGTACGCTGCAAGGACCACTCAACAATGATCACAAATACGTGATCGTACGAGTCAAAGGCTTAACAGGTGTGCCTTGTTAAAAGTGAATTTGTGGAATTTCTTTCCTTCCTAATGCATTTGAGCCAATCAGTTGTGTTGTGACAAGGTGGGGGTGATACAGAAGATAGCCCTATTTGGTAAAAGACCAAGTCCATATTATGGCAAGAACAGCTCAAATACGCAAAGAGAAACGACAGTCCATTATTGCTTTAAAACATGACGGTCAGTCATTTCGGAAAATTTCAAGAACTGAACATTTCTTCAAGTGCAGTCGCAAAAATCATCAAGCGCTATGATGAAATTGGCTCTAATAAGGGTCGCCACAGGAAAGGAAGACCCAGAGTTACCTCAGCTGCAGACAATAAGGTCATTAGAGTTAACTGCACCTCAGATTGCAGCCCAATTTAAATGCTTCACAGAGTTCAAGTAACAGACACATCTCAGCATCAACTGTTCAGAGGAGACTGCGTGAATCAGGCCTTCATGGCTGAACTGAGAGAAACCACTACTAAAGGACACCAATAAGAAGAAGAGACACGAGCAATGGACATTTAGACCGGTATTAAATCTGTCCTTCGGTCTGATGAGTCCAAATTTTAGATTTGTGAGACGCAGAGTAAGTGAACGGATGATCTCCGCATATGCGGTTCCCACCATGAAGCATGGAGGAGGTGTGATGGTGTGGGGGTGCTTTGCTGGTGACACTGTCAGGGATTTATTTAGAATTCATGGCTACCACAGCATTCAGCGATACACCATCCAATCTGGTTTGCACTTAGTGCTTATCATTTGTTTATCAACAGGACAATGACCCAAAACACACCACCAGGCTGTGTAAGGGCTATCTGACCAGGGAGAGTGATGGAGTGTTGCATAAGATGACCTGGCCTCCACAATCACCCCACCTCAACCCAATTGAGATGGTTTGGGATGAGTTAGACCGCAAAGTGACGGAAAAGCAGCCAACAAGTGCTCAGCACATGTGGGAACTCCTTCAAGACAGTTAGAAAAGCATTCCTCATGATGCTGGTTGAGAGAATGCCAAGAGTGTGCAAGCTGTCATCAAGCAGAAGATGGCTGCTTTGAAGAATCTAAACTACAAAATATGTTTTATTTGTTAACACTTTTTTTGTTACTACATGATTCCTGGGAGGTGGAGAAGGAGAGGTAATTTGGGGACAGCGATATGTAGGTGCTTTATCTCCCTGCCAGCCCGTTGAACGGTCAAATTAAACCCTCCCAGCTGAGCGCTCCGACCGACAAAATGTCTCCATATGACTTCAGTAAATCATCATTATCACTGGTGATGAATGGGGTTGGGGGGGTAAAATCAGAGACTTGGTGGCCATTTTGTCGCTTTGTCAAGTTTTGCACTTTGTAGCCTACTAGCTTGCCATTGCATTACAATGTTATGATAAGGCACTGATTAGCATGCACTCTGTGGTGAGGCAGGTGAAGAGGTAGTGGCCTTCCATATATATATAAACCCTTCCATGTAAGAAAGGGAGGTTGGCTCATGAAGACAAATGTATGGCATAGTGCTCCAGCAGTCTGAGTGATCTCCAAGACTTCATCGCCTGTCTGTAACAACCATGTAAAGAAAAGTTTGTCCAGTCAAAAAAAATGTAATTTAATCAATCAGTTTAAAGTAATCTCTTTCAGTCAGTTATCAAAGGTGTGATTGTACTTTTTCATTCAACAATCAATTGCCATGCCAAGTAGACCGACAGTCAATCACTCGAATCCTGCATCAGTGCTGGCATCAGCAGCCACAACTTTCTACTGTGCTATTCACAACCAGATTCACCCTGTGTTTGGTAGCATGACAGCAAACGTGATTTCTTCATCGATCATTTAATACACACACACCAACTTCAATACAGAAGGCAGCAGACCAAAATACAACACCAAGCATATGGATCAGGCACACAGCTCTACTCATGCTGCCTTCTTTCTTACTCTGGTTCATTTTAACACAGACCAACTTTGATACAGAGACCAAAATAGAACAGCAAGCATACGGATCAGCCGCTCTTGATCTCTATGCATGATTCTTTCTCTTACTCTTGCTCTCTTTATCTTACTCTTTCTCCCTCTGGTTCATGTAAACACTCACCAACTTTGATACAGGAGGAGGCAAAGACAAAAAATACAATCCCCAGCATATGGTGGCCATCCATGCTTCTTTCTCTCAATCTCCTCTAGGTGAAGACATGATAATAAAGGCCAGGGCTGTTTCAGAGAGCTTGCTTTGGAGTTGTTCAGTCTCGTTTACTCATGTAGGGAAGGGATGGGGATCTTAAGTTTTGTGTCTGTCAGACAGCTTTGTTGGAACGGAGATTAAATTAAGATCATATTGCTTGATAGCTGTTTCCTACTAGGATGTTTCCCTGGGAATGTATTTTGGATTGGAAAATCCACAATGGGACAGTGATATTTTGATATACTCAATATAAATACCTTTTTCTCAGAGTCCTTTATGTAATTTTGTCACTAGGTTATACACAAAGTACTCTACAAGATCAACCACATCATATAGCTGGTAAAGGATAAACTGTTTGAGGTAACATCACTGGTACCCATTTTTTTACTAAAATACTTCTAATAAGTTGGATTCAAAGTAAATTAAAAGTAATTATTACTTAATATGTGTGTGGTATTGACTTAAAACAAAATGAGAACGTCAACTGGATTGTTTTAACCATGCTCTACTGCAGGTAGATTTTGGGGAATTGGTTTAATATCTTTCTTTTTTTGCATGTACATTGGGTGATTAATTGATCACTCTTATGCCACACAAAGATAAAAAATATATGTTCTAAACTAATCTAATCATTTTTTTAGCACCAGTTACTGAAATGGTTGTTCCAGTTGAAGGGCTTAGGTAGTCTCCTCTGTTCCTAACCCTGGCAGTTATTATGAATACAGGCAGTGGTGGAAAAAGTACCCAATTGTCATACTTAGAAGTATACTTAGAGTAGAAATATAGATACCTTAACTTAAAATTACTAAAGTAAAAGTGAAAGTCACCCAGTAAAATTCTACTTCAGTAAAAGTATTTGGTTTAAAATATACTGAAGTATCAAACGTAACTGAAATTGCTCAAAAATACTTAAGTATCAAAAGTAAAAGTATAAATAATTTGTTTTTTACATTTACGGATAGCCAGGGCCACAATCCAACACGCAGACATAATTTACAAACAAAGCATTTGTGTTTAGTGAGTCCGCCAGATCAGATGCAGCAGGGATGACCATGAGTACTTTTGGGTGTCAGGGAAAATGTATGGAATAAAAAGTACATTATTTTAATGTAGTGAAATAAAAGTAAAAGTCATCAAAAAATATAAATAGGAAAGTACAGATACCCCAAAAAACAAATTAAGTATTTTTTACTTAAGTACACCACTGAATGCAGGTTGCGGGTGAATAAAAATTTAAACTGTTGGATATTCTAACACTGGCTGGATTCCAATAGGAATTACACATCACTTTCCAAGTCAGTATAATGTGGGTTGGAGGTAGGGTTGCACAATTCTGGTAAATTTCTCAAGTTTCCCAGAAATCCTGGTTGGAATATTCCTTAAAGTCCTTCATCCTGGAATTTTTAAAGATTTGAGAATATTGGGAAAGTTACCTTTATTTTGAATCCCTACTTGCAGGCCTGATGTGACCTTAAAAACATGTTTCAGGCCACTGTATTATGGTAAACCTAGGCCTATTTTCATAAATAGTTGAATTATAATGATAACATTCGCTTAGGAACTCACTTGGTGAAGGACGCAGGACTGAAAATGAACGAATTCGACAAGCAGGGCTCTGTCACTAACAAATGCAATCATGGGGTGGTAACTCTGCAATTCACTCGAAAGGCAAGTCACATTGGAAAACTATATTGGAAGCGTGGCTTATTGGGGGCATTACTCAAAATTTCCAAGCTGATACAACTAAAATCTGGAACTGTAGGATCGGTTTGAGTAATGACAGCACATTGAGGTTTACAGTGTAATTATATAAATACCACAAAGAACATGTGAACAGAAACTACATCAATTACTCCCTGTTATAGACCAGCCACTAATTACAGCCAGCTGTGTGATGGGTTAATTATGATATACTGTGGCCTGAAACAGGGTATTAATGAAATACATTACTGAATCATCCAGGCAGCCTCTCTTTACTAAGCAACTGAAATGACAGACAGCAACTGAAATTGAACTTTCGTTCTCACTGAAATTCGACTGTCATTGCAACATTCCCTAAAAAGAGTGTAGACTATGAGCATACCCTGTCCAACCAATGCCAAGCTGCCAAGCTCACATTCAAACATTTTGTTCACACATTTCTTGAAAATATTTGGTCGTCTCTTGACCCTTTTTCCATTCATTAAGCTCCTAGTAATCAGAATGGTGATACAACTGTGAAAGGGAGAAACATTAAACAAACATTCAGTCCTAACTGTTCCTAATGACGTAATAAAGAAGCTCATTATGTAAACACCAATTTACATCAGGTTAAACTTTTTCTCTCGGAGGAACCAACAAACACAAGAAGAGTAATAAAGAAAATAACGTTCTGTCTCTAGAGCTTCCCCCTTTGAGATGATTCATCTTCTAAACCTTCAGTCTCATATCCCTGAACAAATGCATTAGGCTCACACTTGACTTAATTGACACGTCACAGGGAAACAAACAGAGCAAGGCTCCATTCCAAATGGCTCTCTATTCCCTACATAGTGCACTATGTTAGACCAGAGGCCTATGGTCCTTGGTCAAAAGTAGTGCACTATACTGTATAGGGAATAGGTTGCTATTTGGGACACACCCCTATCAGAGTATGTGAGAAGGGCAGAGCTGGAGATGAGCGAGGAGTGGAGCGTAACCAATTTGACAGGAGTGTGGAGTGAGTTTCCCAAAGGAAGTGTTTATGTGCTGTTTAATACGGCATATAGCCTATTTGAAATGATGGGAACTGTCACGACTCCAACCGAAGGTAGCTCCCCTTCCTGTTCGGGTGGCACTCGGCGGTCGTCGTCACCGGCTACTAGCTGTCACTGATCCTTTTTTTACCCCCTTGTCTGTTTATTAGTTATACCGGTGTTTAGTTAGGTTAATTGGTTGGGCTTTATTATCCAGCCGGCCCACCTGCTGGGTGTGCGGGATTATTTTCTGTGTACTATTGTGTACGCCTGTAAGTCACGGTTGTCTGTGTATGTGTGTTTTTCTGGACTGTTTAGTTCCCCGTGTTTTGGGGCATTTGATTGGGTGGCGTCGTTTTCACCAGTGTGGTGAATTAAAAAGTATCGCAACCCTGAACTCTCTGTTTCCTGTGCCTGACTTCTGGTAGGTCCAAGTAGTCTCAAAAATAGATAGGTGTTGGTTAAATAGTGATTTCAATGAATGGTGCGAATTTGGAGCGGCAGTCCCCCCCCCCCCCCTCCCCCTGTGAGCGAGGATCGATCTTTAGCAGAGAGTTTGTCAATGGTCATCAAATGAAGGGGAATGTTGCTGAAAATATCCAACTGGAAGCATGGAGATGTTTGCCCTCTGTAAACAATGACCAATCTATCCTGTCATTGTATAGGCCTAAGTGCTCTCTTGAGCAGTTCTAGACAATTTATTGAATTGTCTGGATGTTAGGGTATGTTGTCAGCCTGTTATCTAATGTCATAATCTTTTAGATGGTTTTCAATCATGCTGAAGATCGAGAAATAGAGAAAAGTTGAAATTTCAAATTGGTCATGTTTTGTGAATTGCTGTCATTGAATAATATAGGCTTAATAAAATGTTATAAACCTAGCTAGTGCTTTCAGACGTGATGTTTTGAGAATGCTATCCTCAACTGTATCCTGCTATGTGTTGGAAGGATATCAATGAGATATCAAGTGCTTCTGGCACGATGATGACAAAACACATCTTCCAGACACCCCTGTAGCAGAGAGTCACGGTAGAGCCAGCCCTGGCCATTGTCTTTGACATTTACGATAATCACTGTGGAGAAGAGAGATGGTGGAAGGTAAAGAGGGAGTAGAAGAGATGGATAATCTCTTACTGACACAAATCAAGGAGAGACAATCAGGCCCTGACTTTCACTTCCCCCCCCTTTTTTTGTGTGGAAATCAGCTAATTTACTGAATTTCAACACATTTTGGGAGTTGGGGGCCCCATAAAGGTTGGGGCCACGGGGGACATGCCATGCATGCCTATTCGGTAATCCAGCCCAGGAGACAAAAAGCACTCTAGTTGTCACTCTCTTTGTTTCTCTGGGTAGAGCCACTTTGAAGAATATTTGGTAAGTGCTTTTTATTGTATGACGTTAAACCCATTTTGAGGATAGTTATGTGCTACAGTACATGGGAGCTGACAAATAAATGGGAGCCTTGATTTTTAAAAGTAGATTTAGTCTGCAGAGTTGCTTGATCACGGAACACTGATTCCAAACTTCTGTGAGAACATTAATTGTGGGAGGGATATGTTAAAGGTAATCATTATCAGTGTCTACCTCATCTTCAACATGCTGGGTAAAAATGTATGCAGTTAAAAATGTTTGCATCAAGTAGTACAGCATTGATTGCAGGATTTGTATTTGTTAAAATACAAGTAATCATTATCATTGTCGTCAACTTTCTGGGTCCTTTTGTTTTGTTCAACTGGAACAATCATATTCCTTCCTAACTCCAATGTGACCGAGAGAAAAACATGACCATCTTGGCCCACAAAATACTCTTGAGATACACTTGAGATGGTAGATAGACTTAATAATAATCATATTCCACGTGGAAATAGTGGCTTTTGATTTCTATGACATAGCCTACAGTAGTTGATATGTGGTGTTCAAACATGGCCCACATTGCATGAGACTTTTAAAATATGTTTTACATTATGAAGGACCGGCTTGACATTAATTCATGATTTTTTACTTTGGTCTGTAACACCATTGACAAATAGGTGACTGTGAATTGCAGTGTAATGTGTTGAATGTTATATTTACAAAATACAACCCTGCCCCTTTAATTAAGGCATACGTTTTTTTTTTACCTGACCTGCTTTTCAAAGATAGCTTGAAATGTAGCGTACACGTTTTGTGCTCTTGTAGGACGCAGTAATTCCCCATTGCTGACCTATACGTATCTGTTAATGGGCTAATAACTCGCTGACTAAGAAAGAATATTAACAAAAGAACACATGTGCGGCTCTGCGCTCTGATATGAACTGATCTGAAAAGCGTATTCACTCGCAGGTGGGGCTACTCAGTGAAGTTCAATCTCTTGCGTCTCAGAGGCATGGCATTTCTTCTGCGCCACAGTCCAGGAGGAGGTGCGCAAAGAGGGTACATTGCTCATAGCCTTGGCACAGTTTACCAAATGTACTTTAGTGTCGCGAGTCATATGAAAGATCTCTCTGAACTTCTCGAGGCCTCAGGCCAATATTTCAGATTCGTGTTCTATTACATCCATCAGTAGCACTGTACTGATTATAGCTTTAACATCTCCCCAGTGTGTCAGTGTGTGTTGTTCTCGAACCTTTTATTTCAGATAGTGCCAATATGGATTATTTTTTCCGAACACAACTTTCCATATGCCAATGTCATGGCATATCTACACAGGTCCAGTTGTTCTTTGAAACTGGGTTGTGGCTTTTTACATGTGGAACACAATATAATGCATACATTCATTCAATTTTTTAAAAACCTCATTTGATAATATTATTGGTCATTAACTGTAATTGTTTTCATTATGATGCAGTATATCGTCTTACAATAGCACTGTGTTAGTGATATACTATGTGTTTAAACATACAAAAACCTCTTACTTGTTGCTGTGTTTTTATTACATCAGCCTCTGGTCTTTCTGCTATATGGCCATCTACAGTGCCTTCAGAAAGTATTCATACCCCTTGACTTATTCCAAATTTTGTTGTGTTACGGTCTGATTTCAAAATTGATTAAATAGATTGTCATTATGCAGTATTGTGTTTAGATGGGTTACAGCCAAACAAATTGAAAACATATTTTTAGAATTTTTATTGAAAATGAAATGCAGAAACATCTCATTTACATAAGTGTTCACTAGGGCTGTTACGGTGACCATATTACTGCCATACCGTCGGCCACGAGTGATGACGGAAGTCAAATTCCACATGACCATTTATTCATTAGTAATTAGGCTTCTCCAAGTTCTGATATTGCTGATGGTCATTAGTAGCCGGGCAAACTTGCTAACTGCCTGGTACTCAGCACTCTATTGTCCATCTAATCACTTTGACATCAATGCAAATGTGATCGAAAATCGAATCAAACACTTCATGAGAGCCCATGGCTATGCAATTGCATGAGAAAACAGAGTGATGGCATCTATTGAAAAGAGCAGGATCCCATCAGCTATCTATAAGCTAGGCCTACTATATTTATACCTCAACTTTCCTAATTTTAAGCACATTGCTTCTCTACATTTTCATGCCAGCCTACCTGTTTTGAGACAGGTGCATGATAATGGTCCATTCTAAATAAAATAAAAAATCACTTTTAGACTTTTTTTAAATGTAGATGTTCCAAAGGTCTGCATCAGTGGCTTGTAGGCTATGTGTGGAATTCAAGAGATGCTAAATGTATTTATTTTAATTAACTTTCAATTACAGGGAGACCGGCAGGTATTTGCTTGATAATCACCGGCTAACAAAATTTCATGACTGCCACAGTCTTAATGTTCACACCCTTTAGTCAATACATGTTAGAATCACCTTTGGCAGCTATTACAGCTGTGAGTCTTTCTGGGTAGGTCTCTAAGAGCTTTGCACACCTGGATTCTACAACACATGCACATTATTCTTTTAGAAATTCTTCAAGCTCTGTCAAGTTGGATGTTGATCATTTTTAGAGAGCCATTTCCAAGTCTTGGGGTGGCAGGGTAGCCTAGTGGTTAGAGCGTTGGACTATAAACCGAAAGGTTGCAAGTTCAAATCCCCAAGCTGACAAGGTACAAATCTGTCGTTCTGCCCCTGAACAGGCAGTTAACCCACTGTTCCTAGGCAGTCATTGAAAATAAGAATTTGTTCTTAATTGACTTGCCTAGTAAAATATTTTAAAGCCGGTTTAACTAACTAGACCTCTCAGGAACATTCAATGTCATCTTAACTTTTATGTTATTGTCCTGCTGAAAGGTGAATTGTCTCCCATTGACTTTTGGAAAGCAAACTTAACCAGGTTTTCCTCTAGGATTTTGCTTGTGCTCAGCTCTATTCCATTTGTTTTTATCCCCCCAAAAATCCCTAGTTCTTGTCAATGACGAGCACACTCATAACATGATACAGCCACCACCATGCTTAAAAATATGAGTGGTATTCAGTGACATGCTGTATTGGATTTGCCCCAAACATAACGCTTTGTACTCAGGACATGAAGTTAATTTCTTAGATTTTTTTGTGCAGTTTTACTTTAGTGCCTTACAGGATGCATGTTTTTAAATATTTTTATTCTGTATAGGCTTCCTTCTTTTCACTTCATTCAGGATAATATTGTGGATTAACTGCAATCCATTCTATCACAGACATTAAACTCTCTAACTGTTTTAAGGTTACCATTGGCCTCAAAGTGAAATCCCTGAGCAGTTTCCTTCCTTTCCAGCAACTAAGTTAGGATGGACGCCTCTATCTTTGTAGTGACTGGGTGTATTGAAAAAAATTCAAAGTGTAATTTATAACTTCATTGTGTTACTTTGCGAAGCATCAGAAAACCTTCCTGGTCTTTGTGGTTGAATCTGTGTTTGAACTTCACTGCTTGACAGAAGGACCTTACAGTATGTGTGGGGTACAGAGATGAGGTAGTCATTCAAAAATCATGTTACACTATCAGTGCACACAAAGTGAGTCAATGCAATTTATTATGTGACTTGTTAAGCAAATGTTTACTCCTGAACTTATTTAGGCTTGCCATAACAAAGGAGTTGAGTACTTTTAACTCAAGACATTTGAGCTTTTCATTTTTTATTAATTTGTTTAAAAAAAACTTACATTGACATAATGGGGTATTGTCTGTAAGCCAGTGACAGAAAGTGTAAATTTAACCCACAACAAAATGTGGAAAAAGTCGAGGGGTGTGAACTTTCTAAAGTATACCGAACATTAGGAACTCCTTCCTAATATTGAGGTGCAACCCCCCCCCCTTTGCTCCCTGAACAGCATCAATTGTTGTAGAGTTGTGTGGACTCTACACGTTTCCGAAAGCATTCCACAGGGATGCTGGCACATGTTGATTCCAATGCCATAGTTGTGTCAAGTTGGCTGAATGTCCTTTAGGTGGTGGACCATTCATGATACAGATGGAAACTGTTGAGCGTGAAAAACCCAGCAGTGTTGCAGTTCTTGACACCTGCCACCATACCCTGTTCACCCTCTGAATGGCACACGTACACAATCCATGTCTCAATTGTCTCAAGGCTTGAAAATCATTCTTTAACCTGTCTCCTCCCCTTCATCTACACTAATTGAAGTAAATTTAACAAGTTACATCAATAAGGGATCATAGCTTTCCCCTGGATTCATCTGGTCAGTCTATGTCATGGAATGTTTCAGTGCATATGGGCCTTCTGTGCCTAACAGAACATAGCCTGGTTGTGATTTATTGTTGTGTTGATTGTGTTGATTGTCGGCACATCATATTGGCAATCCTTCCATTCTCATGTCATATCCACTTTCTTGTCCGGGATTGATGAGCACCAGAGTCATCCTGCTCTTTTCTCAGAGGACCAAATCAATTATGATCTTTTGTTTTTGTTATGAGTGAACAGCAGTTCACTGTAGTCATTTCTGTATAACAGTTGTTGTTATTTGAAACCTCCTCGGGTTGGATAGCCTGCACACAATGTTGACAGCTCCACTTTGTCTTGGTGAAAACAGGCCAGGGGTACATTGTTATTTTCCACTTTTGTGTAACACTTTTGTCTCCTGTTGTCTTTTTTCTTTTATTAATTTTGACACTTCAGTATGAATGATGACACTTTAGTATTTTTTTGTTTTGCAGCATCAGAAGTCTCGATTTTTCATTTATCTTGCAGGTTGAATTCATGATTTATTATTATGTGTTTCCGGTTCCTCAGGCTATCTCTGTTGATACACTTGACAGAGTTATCTCTGATGTTGAAATGCAAAGCATTGTGGATGGAGGTGTAAATTATTTATGCTAATTTGAATCGAGCTCAATCTACAGTGCTGCTGAGTCAATGGATGCAGATGGTGAAGCTCACTTTTTGCTTGCCAGTGATGGTGAACTATCTGATTCACATTCCAGATTATTTTTAGTTTATCACTTGGCATTAGGTTATACCAGCCCAACCTCACATTCAATTCCTGAATATGTACATCATGTATTTCAGCAGATTTCATGCATTTTTGTGGAATTTTGTATGGCTTGATTTGTGAGAAAAGACACGAAATTATGTACCATTTCATTTGTGCGAAAATACACAAATTTAACCAGTAGGCTACACACAAGCCTTTGCAACAACCATAGATATGATAGCATGTATATATATATATGTGTTTTTACATTATGAATATATAGATATTGTCTTTATTTCATTCCTATTAAAACATTGTAGTTGTATGCCTATATGTACTGTTTTTAAATTTTTCTGAACAGACTTATCAGAATATAATGAATTTAAGCAATGCATGATGGCTAATGATGTTTTATTCAGTTGTAGTTCCATGTATTTCTTACAAAAACAAACGGTTAAACCATTTTTATTGACCCGAATGTAACTGAAAATACAATAGCAGCCTTGCCATTGTCCATCAATACCGCATTTTGTTTTTTCGTATAACATTTTGGGAAATGTATTGTAGTCTTAAATAATTGTTGGCCAACCAAAATGTCCAAAACGTTAACCTGTAATAAGACTGGAGTGGAATTGTACTATGAGCTGGCTGAATGTAAATACATGGCTCTATGTGTAAGCACCTTTTCACTAGAAACTTTCTTGTGTTAAAATTACCGTCAGTGCGAAATAGCTAGAAAGCTTTGGATTTCCACTGGGCTGCACCTATGGTTATGAGAGCGATAAATCAAGTACAATACCTAGGTCGACCTGTGATGAGCAGCAAAACACCGGAAAGCTTCTAGCCTACCGGAAAATTACATGAAGAACAAGAATGGTTACCTCATCCGGTTATGTGATATTTATTGTTTAAAGATTTTTCGCGCCACGCTAGACATCTGGATTCTGAACAGGTAGGTCTAAGAAAACACACACAAAAAACAGGATCTCATGCATACACATTTGTTTTGTGTTTGTTAAAGTGTGTGGTTTTAAAAAACATGTTAAATCAGTAAGGAAGGTTACGTAACTAAGATGAATAAAGAAAGTTGCATAGTCAACAGAATGTGTGGATATTGTTGTTGCATTACTTACATATATTTGGATATCATTCTCACGTATTATTTTGAGCTATATATATATATATATATATATATATATATATATTATATATATATATTATATATTATATCTTCAAATATACAAAATATATATATTCACCCTTTTCTTCATTGCCACTCAATCTGTAATCATCTTGTGACTTCTCCTTTGAAGGAGAGGGACCCTAGGAGGGATGTAAAGGAGTTGATGAAATCCTGTTAAGACAGAAAATCAGGTGAGAGGATGTCCTAACTACTCAATGATTTAAATTGATCGAAACTTGTAGACACGGTAGTCTTTAAGGACTGGAGTTGCACACGTCATAAAACAACAACAAAAAAATAAAGTGATAATGCATTGTTGGTAAATGGTGACAGACTGACTGATCTGCAAGGGATAATAAAAATATAGTTGTTATGCAAAGTGATTTGTATATCAGTCAGTCTGCGAGTGGAGGAGGATGAAGACCTTTAGTTACGTGCAGGACATAGTAAAACACACAGCTATCATAGACAGGGGAGGTTACTGTGTGAAGGAATGTGTTAGGGTGGAAAGTTGTCTCTTATGTTTCTTTTGAGATGGTGTGGCCTGTGAGGACCCCCCCCCCCCCAAGACCAACTGGATGAGGCTATTAAAACGTCTGAACGGCTTGCTGAGTAGCTCAACCAAGAGAAGGACCCACAAGCCCAAATGGAAGAGGCCATTAATGAGGCAAGAAGGCTGGCTGAGGAGCGCAACCCATAAGGGCTAATGTAACAAGTCGTACATTACCGGTAATGTAACCCCTATAGCTGCCATACGTGCAGAAATATTCCCAGCACCACAGCGTTATGTTTATCATTGCATTTTGTTTGTCAACGTAGAGCCCACGTGGCATAAATGTGATTTTAAACGTAGACTCCGTGATATGACCTGATCAAAGGCATCAATGATGTTGAGCATGAGGCACAAGGGTGCACTTGTTAGCATCCTTGTGAACTTCTACACATGTTAGCTGTGTGAGGGAACCAGAACCGGGGGTCTACTGCAGGTGCCTTTCCTCAGCTGACCAATCACTTCACATTATGTGAAAATTAAAGTCTTTGCTCGTTCTCTGTATGTGCACAAGCAAGCCATGCTTGGGGGAGACTTTTATTAGTGGGCCAACCATGATAATTGATATGTGCTTTTTAGGAAAATAAGAAGAAAAAGACAAACACGTCTCCATGGATTAAGTTCAGATGGAGACAAAGGGATGAGAGTGGCCAGGTTGTTCCTCAAACCAGGAAGACAACTACATCCACTTCTCTTGGTAAGTTTCACCCCGTCTAGGTGTTTAATTTGATTCGTTCCTGATCTTTTTCCTTTCAAACATGTATCATAGCATATCAAACGTTTGTTGCCGTGCCATAGGGCGGTCTATTACCATCTACCCACAGCACATAATATAATTACATGCAGGTCTGATCCCACCCATTTCTGTCTGATGAAAATAAATATTTAACAAAAGGAGAGTCAGAACTCCAGCAAATCTTTTGAATTAAAAACCTTTTTATTAATAATTTATTCAGTTCCAAGGGACAGTACATCAAGAGCCAGACCAGTGCAACATTTTGGGCCAGTCACTGAGGAGGAAGAATCAGGTATTGATGAGTTATTGAATATTTTAATCTATACAATTCCTTGTTATTCAGTGGCCTTAAAATTGATTTATTCTATTTACATTTTTAGTAAAGCCATAATCGGTAGTTGAAACAATAACAAAGCCCCTGTTCTGGTTAAAAGTTGCGTGATGGAGTTGGGGAAATGTAACCACTTTCAATTTATAGACATAGCTATGGATGCAATAACTTACCATCATTGTTATTAAAATAATAGTTGTGTTCTAGGAATATGGGCCCAAATACTAAACTTTTGACAACGTTAATACATAAATGAAATGTGTCTAAATACTTATGACATCTTCAAATGGCGGGGCAAGTTGTATTAGTCGTATGTACAGGATAGTGATTTTAACACCATCCAACGAAATGCTCACTTGCAGGTTGTTATCGACAATGCAATTCAAAATGCTGGAGTATAGAGACAAATTCTACATTTTAGCATTACGGTCCAAGTACTTCTGTAGGGGAGTGCAATAACAAAATCCCGGCAGAGATTTTTCCTGCACATTTCCTTTATTTAATATGGAGCAATCTGCCATTCACACATTATGGAATTAGTCTTAGTTGAATTCATTCAAATCCACTATTGGAATGTATACAGTGTCTTTCCTTTTGCAACCACTGTCTGTAATTGTGGATCTGGAAGCATTTGCCTTTGAGGAGGGTTTACTCTAGTCAAAATACACTGAGTGTACAAAATATTCCTAATATTCAGTTGCACTCCCTTTTGCCCTAAGAACAGCCTCAATTCGTCAGGGCATGGACTCTACAAGGTGTCAAAAGCGTTCCACAGCAATGCTGGCCCATGTTGACTCAAATGCTTCCCACAGTAGTGTCAAGTTGGCTGGATGTCCTTTGGGTTGTGGACCATTCATGATATACACAGGAAACTGTTGATTGTGAAAAACCCAGCAGTGTTGCAGTTCTTGACACTAAACTTTGGCACATACAAAGGCACTTCAATCTTTTGTCTTACCCATACACCCTCTGAATGGCACACATACACAATCCATGTCTCAATTGTCTCAGGGCTTAAACATCCTCCTTTAACCTGTCTCCTACCCTCACATCTACACTGATGTGGATTTAACAGGTGACATCAATAAGGGATCCTAGCTTTGACCTGGTCAGTCTGTCAGGGAAAGAGAACGTTTTGTACACAGTATGTTTTTGCTGTTTTAACAACATTCAGAATTTCAATTTGACGATGGGATCAAGCTCTATTGCTTGGTATTCCATATTCGACTTAATACTCAATATTTTGGTCTGCCATGTAGTTGAATTTACTGTAGAATCAAACCTGAGGTTTTTTAGCTTGTCACACCATAGATTGTGCAGAGATATTGTCACGCCCTGGTCGAAATATATTGTGTTTGTCTGCATTTATTTGGTCAGGCCAGGGTGTGACATGGGGTTTTTGTGGTGTGTTTTGTCTTGGGGGTGTCTAGCATAGTCTATGGCTGCCTGAGGCGGTTATCAATCAGAGGCAGGTGATTATCGTTGTCTCTGATTGGGAACCATATTTAGGCAGCCATATCCTTTGAGTGTTTCGTGGGTGATTGTTCCTGTCTCTGTGTTTGTGTCCACCAGATAGGCTGTATAGGTTTTCACGTTCGTTCTTTGTTTTGTTCGTTATTTCATGTCCAGTTCATTGCATTAAAGAACATGAATAACCACCACGCTGCATTTTGGTCAGCTTCTCCTTCGACAGACGAGAACCGTTACAGATATACAGTATTTGCTGTTGCCTACTTACAGCCCTGTGTGTGTTTTAATAATACATGAATTATATAATATTCTTAATTGAATCCTTTGCCCCTTTTTTGTTTTTCAAAAAACATTTTTTTTATTGAGAAATGAACATCTTCCTAGCTGACTTAGAAGACCTGTGTGTGCAAATCCTGCTGTGCCTGGTGCATCACACAGTTGGAATGTGAGGAAGGAACTCTCACAGGATACGTGGAGGGAGTCCAGGCCTGAGATTGTAGATTCTCTGCTGGCTGCAGAGCATGCTTCTCAGAAGTTCTGTCAGTCATGCAATGTGAAAAGACCTATTCTGCGATGTAGAGACTGTCTGCCAAGACAGCGATGTCGCTACACATGCAAAGTTTCCCTTGCACAACAGAGAGTCCATGGTTCAGGGATTCTACATTGTTTCTTACCATTTGACTTCCTCCAGCCATATCTCTCCACAGTGATGGCAAATATGAGGTTAAAAAATATTCTTGTTTATTGTTGTATAAAATATTGTCCCTTGTACCATTTACGTATCCTGACAAGCACCACCCATGTTGTACCTGGGAAACATATAATCCTTGTAAGAATAAATGGTATGTGCAATATCTACAAGAACCAAACAGTGATATAGCAATGTAAAACAACGTTCATTCAGACTTGCTATTGTATTTAGGGAATACTTTATTGTATTTACCCTCCACATTACGATTGTTGGTGTTAGGCTGGCAATTGAAAGTCGGATGCTGGGAACAGAGTTATTTTCTGTGTGCTTCAGAGGAGAGTCAGCAGCCTCAGAAGACACCAGAACTCTGTCAAACTCATATACAGCAAAGCTATGGGCCAAGACACCTCCCTCCTAGAAAATAACTTATTAGATGACCTCCTGGAAGAGGACCGACAGTTGAAGTCGGAAGTTTACATACACTTAGGTTGTTAACCCTTCTTCGGGCTAAGGGGCAGTATTAGGAAGTTTAGATGACTGAGGCGCCAAAGTAAACTGCCTGTTACTCAGGCCAAGAAGCTAGGATATGCATGTAATTGGTAGTATTGGTTAGAAAACACTCCAAAACTGTTATGTTAAAATAATGTCTGTGAGTTTAACAGAACTGATATGTCAGGCGAAAATCCGAGGAGAATCTATCAGGATTTTTGTTTTTTGTGGAGCTCACCACTCATTGAAATGGCTGTCTATGGGAATATAAACGGAATACCTCCCAGATTGCAGTCCCTAGGGCTTCCAGTAGGCCAACAGTCTTCAGAAAGAGTTTCAGGCTTATTTTTAGAAAAAAAACAGCTAGAATTTGTAGTTTTTCTAGGTGGCTCCCATTTTGGCTGTAGTATTATGGCGCGTGGATGAGAGTGCGCAATTCGTTATTTATCTCCGGTAATGAACATACTGTTCTCAGTCTTAAATTTGATTGTTTATTTACATATTAGTGTACCTAAGGCTTGATTAGAAATGTTGTTTGGATGAAGTTTATTGGTAACTTTTGAGATTCATTTTGAACAAGGGAAACTGGTGGATTACTGAATCAAGTGCGACAAATAAACAGACTTTTTTGGGATATAAAGAAGGACCATTTTATGTAGCTGGGACCCTTGGGATTGCAAACAGAGGAAGATCTTCAAAGGTAAGTGATTTATTTTATCGCTATTTCTGACTATTGTGATGCCTCTGAAGGTTTGGAAAATGTTTGTAATGCTTTTGTATGCGGGGCGCTGCCCTCAGATAATCGCATGGTATGCTTTCGCCATAAAGCCTTTTGGATATCTGACAAAGCAGGTTGATTCAAAAAATGTTAAGCTTTTAAACGACGTAAGACACTTGTATTTTCATGAATGTTTAATATTACGAATTTTATATTTTGAATTTTGAGCTCTGCAATTTCACTGGATGTTGGCCAGGTGGGACGCTAAAGAGGTTTTAACAAACTATAGTTTTGGCAAGTCAGTTAGAACACCTACTTTTTGCACGACACAAGCAATTTTTCCAAAAATTGTTTACCGACAGATTATTTCACTTATAATTTACTGTAATCACAATTCCAGTGGGTCAGAAGTTTAAATACCCTACGTTGACTGTGCCTTTAAACAGCTTCGAAAATTCCCAAAAATTATGTAATGGTTTTAGGAGATTCTGATTGGCTAATTTACATCATTTGAGTCAATGGAGGTGTACCTGTGGATGTATTTCAAGGCCTGCCTCTTTGCTTGACATCATGGGAAAATCTAAATAAATCAGTCAAGACCTCCACAAATTGTAGACCTCCACAACTCCAAAAAACAATTGTCTGGTTTATCCTTGGGAGCAATTTCCAAATGTCTGAAAGTACCACGTTCATCTGTACAAACACCATGGGACCACGCAGCCGTCATACCGCTCAGGAAGGAGACGCGTTCTGTCTCCTAGAGATGAATGTACTTTGGTGTGAAAAGTGAAAATCAATCCCAGAACAACAGTAAAAGACCATGTGAAGATGCTGGAGGAAACTGGTGCAAAAGTATCTATATCGACATAACCTGAAGGCCGCTCAGCAAGGAAGAAACCACTGCTCCAAGACCGCCATAAAAAAAGCCAGACTACATTTTGCAACTGCACATGGGGACAAAGATGGTACCTTTTGGAGAAATGTCCTCTGGTCTGCTGAAACAAAAATAGAACTGTTTGGCCATAATGGCCATTGTTATGTTTGGAGGAAAAAGGGGAGGTTTGCAAGCCGAAGAACACCATCCCAACCGTGAAGCACGGGGTGGCAGCATCATGTTGTGGGGGTGCTTTGCCGCAGAAGGGACTCGTGCACTTCACAAAATAGATGGCTTCAGTAGACAGGAAATCTATGTGGATATATTGAAGCAACATCTCAAGACATCAGTCAGGAAGTTAAAGCTTGGTCGCAAATGAGTCTTTCATATGGACAATGACCCCAAGCATACTTCCAAAGTTGTGGCAAAATGGTTTACGGAAAACAAAGTCAAGGCATTGGAGTGGCCATCACAAAGCCCTGACCTCAAGCCTATAGAACATTTGTGGGCAGAACTGAAAAAGCGTGTGCGAGTAAGGAGGCCTACCAACCTGAGTCAGTTACACCAGCTCTGTCAGGAGGAATGGGACAAAATTCACCCAACTTATTGTGGGAAGCTTGTGGAAGGCTACCCAAAACTTTTGCCCCAAGTTAAACAACTTAAAGGCACGCTACCAAATAGTAATTGAGAGTATGTAAACTTCCGACCCACTGGAAATGTGATGAAAGAAGTAAAAGCTGAAATTAATCATTCTCTCTACTATTATTCTGACATTTCACATTCTTAAAATAAAGTGGTGATCCTAACTGACCTCAGACATGGAATATTTTCTAGGATTGAATGTCAGGAATTGTGAAAAGCTGAGATGAAATGGATTTGGCTAAGGTGTATGTAAACTTCCAACTTTAACTGTATTTACGCCCTTTGTGTCATCGTGATCTCTGTTGGAATCGCCAGTCATTTTGTTGGAGAGTCAGTTCGTCAGCGTTTTTCTCTGCTTCCCTGAAGAGCAAAGTATTTTGTGGTTAGAATGAATACTTCAGAGTACCATTCATAAATGTTCTCATAGATTGATATTTCGGCGGTTGTCGGTATTCGCAATAACAGGTTTAAATAATCTCTAGCTCGTAGATTTGCTCTCATTCTGTAGGGATTGATAGTCTCAAGAGTTTAACCATTTCCAGCCGTTCAGCAAATTCTCCATGTGGTATGGTTAGGAATTCAACAACCATTTCAACCTTGGCTTATACTGAGGTTTTTGTGGTCTGAAGAGGATTTCCTCAGGGGGGGGGGGTTTATTCGTCACAATAGAAAAGCAGGTTCTATGACGCCAGATCATGTCTGTGCTCACAGTGGCGGGCCAATGACTTAGTTAAACTCTAAAGGGAATACAATTCTCTCACATTAAAGGTTTAACATCACATTACATCATTTCACAAATAGTTTCATCTTTACTAATTCATTTTATACAAGAATTAGATTCAAATCCTATAATTGAGAAATGTACACATTCAAAGAAAGTTGTGTGTTTCCTGTCCTCCCTGAGGTCACCAAATGAAACACACTCATCAACCCGTCCCTTAAGTGTCCACGGACCATTCTCACCTTCTCTCAATTGGACATTTTGTATCAAATTTCCATTTGGGGATTTAGGAGTTCGCCATGTGAAATGTTTTGTTCTATCTATGTGTCTTTCTTTCTGCATGGCCAGGGGAGAGAGTCTCTGCCAGGGATCTACGACCTGAGATAACAGAACCTGGGTGTAGGAGAGAGAAAGAGAGATGGGGATGCCACGAGCTATACCCAGAAAGGGCCACGTCATGACACTGTCATTTGACTTACTTTCTAAACACTTTAAATGACAGCGCCGAAGCAGCCACAACCTTTTACTGTGGAAGAGGCTGTATCTATATTGGTTGGTGATATGGATTCGGACACTTCCTTGCAGTTTGAAAGTGTATCACACATTTTATTATGTAAACCCCTAAGAGGTGATTATTAGGAAGACAGTATATCTATGGTTGAGAAAAAGAGAGAGAGAGAGAGAGAGAGAGAGAGAAAGAATTGTGTGAGTTGTTGAGTTGTTATTTTTTGTCGCACTGTATTGCTTTATCTTGGCCAGGTCGCAGTTGTAAATTAGAATTTGTTCTCAACTGGCCTACCTGGTTAAATAAAGGTTAAATAAATAAAACATTAAATAAAAGTTGTGTGAGGTGTGTTTTGTATCTTCTCTCTTTTATCCTTCTCTATCAGATACTTGTTGCATTGACTGAATTGTTGTTGATGTAGGCTACTATTTTAACGTTTTGTGTCAGGCCTCATCTGTACTAAATCTTATTATATCTTATTCCTCTGGTCACATACCAAAAGAGAGGTATGTCTTTAACGTTCTGTTGTATGTAATCAACCATATCAACTATATTATCTCCACCTATGCTATGGTGAGTAGATGTGTCCCATATAAACACAATGTTTAATAACAGATTGTGTTTATCTGGGATTTTCTCCCTCCTCTCACAGACACCCAGCTCCACCAAAACCCTTTGCACATAAAAGCGCCTGTACCAACAACAGACAGTAAGCATTTCACAGTAAAGTCTACAGCTGTTATATTTGCCATATGTGACAAATAAAATGTTATTTGACTGATAGCATGACAGACCAAGTCTGGTCCCTTAGCTCAGTGGTTCTCTCCCATTTTTGGTTACTGTACCCAGTGGCGACCCGTCCTCCAAAACAGAAGTAATGTGGTTTGGTAAGAAGAATGCCCCTCCCCCCACAGGTGTGATTACTACCTCTGAGGGTTTAGAGCTTGAGGTTGTCACCTCATACAAGTACTTGGGAGTATGGCTAGACGGTACACTGTCCTTCTTTCAGCACATATTAAAGCTACAGGCTAAAGTTAAATCTAGACTTGGTTTCCTCTATCGTAATCGCTCCTCTTTCACCCCAGCTGCCAAACCAACTCTGATTCAGATGACCATCCTACCCATGCTAGATTACGGAGACATAATGTATAGATCGGCAGGTAAGGGTGCTCTCGAGCAGCTAGATGTTCTTTATCATTCAGCCATCAGATTTGCCACCAATGCTCCTTATAGGACACATCACTGCACTCAAAACTCCTCTGTAAACTGGTCATCTCTGTATACCTGTCGTAAGACCCACTGGTTGATACTTATTTATAAAACCCTCTTAGGCCTCACTCCCCCCTATCTGAGAAATCCACTGCAGCCCTCATCCTCCACATACAACACCCGTTCTGTCAGTCACATTCTGTTAAAGGTCTCCAAAGCACACACATCCCTGGGTCGCTCGTCTTTTCAGTTCCCTGCAGCTAGTGACTGGAACGTTTCGTTTTTTGCTGAGTTTAGGTATTTACGATAGCTTTGACACTGGTTTTTAACATCTCCGTTAAACTAGACATCGGGATTAAGGTCACAGTTATGAAAACTTAGGACACTAAAGAGGCCTCTCTATTGACTAGTCGTGCTGCAAGGAGGCATGAGGACTGCAGATGTGGCCAGGGCAATAAATTGCAATGTCCATACTGCGCTACAGGGAGACAGGACGGGCAGCTGATCATCTTCGCAGTGGCAGACCATGTGTAACAACACCTGCACAGGATCGGTAGATCCGAACATCACACCTGCGGGACAGGTACAGGATGGCAACAACAACTGCCCAAGTTACACCAGGAATGCACAATCCCTCCATCAGTGCTCAGACTGTCCGCAATAGGCTGAGAGAGGCTGGACTGAGGGCTGGTAGGCCTGTTGTAAGGCAGGTACTCACCAGACATCACCGGCAACAATGTCGCCTATGGGCACAAAGCAACCGTCGCTGGACCAGACAGGACTGGAAAAAGTGCTCTTCACTGACGATTCGCATTTTTTTTCTCACCAAATCAAATCAGTTCATTTGTCACGTGCGCCGAATACAACAGGTATTTACAGTGAAATGCTTACTTACAGGCTCTAACCAACAGTGCCAAAACGGTATTAGGTAAACAATAGGTAAGTAAAGAAATAAAAACAACAGTGGGGGATAGGGGGTTGGGATACCAGGGGGGATAGTCATATTCGCGTCTATCGTCGAAGGGATACGCGTTACATCAAGGCCTGTACTCTGGAACGCGATTTGGAGGTGGAGGGTCCGTCATGGTCTGGTGCGGTGTGTCACAGCATCATTGGACTTGTTGTCGTTGCAGGCAATCTCACAGCTGTGTGTTACAGGGAAGACATCCTCCTCCCTCATGTGGTACCCTTCCTGCAGGCTCATCCTGACATGACCCTCCAGCATGACAATGCTACCAGCCATACTGCTCGTTCTGTGCGTGATTTCCTGCAAGACAGTAATGTCATGGAACCCTGATGGAGTGCCTTTCTGTAAATCGGAAAAATTCTCAGTCTGGCCATTTTATTGTATCTTTAATAAGTTGAGCTACAGCGAATGCACTGAAAGGGAAAATATGATTTTTGCTGGACTTTTGTTTGGGGACTTCAAAGCTTCCATGCTGACATTCCTGAAGCCTTTCAGCAACACTTCACTTAAGCTTGAAGAGCATGGTGTTTTTGTTAGATACAGCAAGACCTCAGTCTTTTCCATGTTTTGACCATCGCTGGAACGTGTGACTTGCTGCAACGGCATTGGTCTCCAATACTGTGCATTTCAATGCTCAATTTGGATGCCTCAAATGTGAACAGCCTGGAGTGACTGTGAAAACTGGAGTGAGAGGACATATGCATGAGTTCCCGTTTCCCCCAGGACAACCCAAAAGGCCCACAGCAAACACATTAATTTATGATCCAAAATCAATCTTTGAGACTCAAAGCACTGTGTGTGGTGTTAAGGGTCCTACTCGGCTCAGTAAACTTGAACGTTTTGACCTTTATTTGTGGGAACGCCGTTGACTACATGCACTCTGTACTGCTTGGAGTCATGCTCTTACTAATGTTTTTGTGGTTTTCTACTGAATTCTCTCGTCAGCCCTTTAGCATGAGGAAAGGGACATGTGAGATTGACAAGCGGTTAAAAGATATCCTGCCCCCATCTTATCCGACGCGTTGTCCTCGCTCAGCTACATCACACAGAATATTCTTCAAAGCATCCGAATATCGGTCTCTTTTGCTATTTTTTTGGCCCTGTTGTTTTCAGGGGACTTCTTGGTGCTCTCTATTACAACCATTTTCTACTTCTTAGTGAAGCAGTTTTCATTCTCTTGATGGACTCCATATCAGTTAAACAGATTGACCATGCTGAAAAACGTGTCTTGAACTTTTGCTGCCAGATAGCTGATCTTTATGGTGAGAGATACCAAACTGCTAATATGCACTTTCTTGTTCACTTAGCTGACAGTGTGAGAGACCTTGGACCACTGTGGACTCATTCATGTTTCCATTTTGAGGACAAAAATGTCTATTTGCTCCGGCTAATACATGGCACACAACATATACCTATTCAGATAGTAAATGTTATTTGTCTTGTACAGTCTCTTTCAATAATGATAACATAGTATAGTGATAACTGACCCCCCAAACCCCTCTTTACGCTGCTGCTACTCTCTGTTTACCATATATGCATAGTCACTTTAACTATACATTTATGTACATACTACCTCAATTGGCTCGACCAACCAGTGCTCCCACACATTGGCTAACCGGGCTATCTGCGTTGTGTCCCGCCACCCTCAATCCTGAAAAAAAATTTATGCAACGATGGCAGAAAAAGGAAAGATTTTATTATACGATATTTCCTCCAGAGAACCAACAAATGAAGAGGTTCGGCATATCCTGTCAAGGTTTGAAAAGGGTGGAGCGACTGCAGTCTGTACTCTGTTCAGGAAGATAATGGAATTTGAACAGCTATAGCAGGGTTCCCCAACTGGTGGCCCGCTTGTCACGTTCTGACCTTAGTTCTTTTATTATGTCTTTGTTTTAGTATGGTCAGGGCGTGAGTTGGGTGGGTTGTCTATGTTAGTTTTTCTATGATTTGCTATTTCTGTGTTTGGCCTGGTATGGTTCTCAATCAGAGGCAGCTGTCAATCGTTGTCCCTGATTAAGAACCATATTTAGGTAGCCTGTTTTCTATTGTGTTTCGTGGGTGATTGTTGTCTGTTTTCTGTTGTGTCTGCACCAGCCAGAACTGTTTTCGGTCATTTCTCTTTGTTATTTTGTTATTTCCATGTTAATTTAATAAATATGGACACATACCACGCTGCACCTTGGTCCTCACCTTCTTCCACCGACGACGGCCGTTACACCGCTATCCAACTCTGCCCACCAGCAATATTTTTGGGCATCCAAAGCCCCCCAAATTAATTATGAATATTTTTGTTCATTCAAATAATTTTTATTTTGGACCTGAGATGCAAAAAGTCCCAAATGCAATGTCCCAAGAAGAAAGTGACCCTTCCTAAATAATGTAAAAGTTACATTTTAACTTCATTCATGAGGCGAGAGAAACTAATAAAGCAGGCAGCGGACCATTTTTTTTAGGTGCTGAATTGTAAAGCTGCAACCGCAGCGCAATCAATAGGAGGTGAACAGCACCTGGTGCTGAAAACATAGCTAACTTGTTATGCAAGTGGTGCCAAGCAACAGATGGAGAAAAAATACACCAGTTGAGTAATTAATTTCAACAATAATCTTTATTTTAATTTGACTTTACAAACAACAAGGGGGCTAAGTTAGAGTCTATTTCTTCTGAGCGAAGGTCTATATAAAATAGCTTAACTGGCTGAGGCAGACTGTGGCTTAACAGCATCTTTCACAAGAAAGAAAATGGCCTCATAGAAGTGGGATTTTTATTTATTTATTAGGCCTACTTACAATTGTAACTGGCCAAAAAGGTGGCATCCTACATAAACCAATAATGTAAAGAAAAAAAGGTGATGTCTGTATCTGAATGTCTGTATCCTTGTCTTGGGATAACCTGCTTCTGTATCGACAAAACAAAAATACAAAACAAAACGAAAATACTGTCAGCATGAGACTTATTAAAGTAGCCATGGATAAGCACTAATAATAATAATGACAATAATGTTAGTGGCCTATATGACTATTTATTAAACACTAAGTTACATACCTAATGGGAAAAGTTGCATTTCCCCTCGAACGCGATCTTGTGGATGTCAGGTGAGAGGGATGTGATTTTGATGCGCAGGCAGTCCTCGATTGACTTATTTGAAAGCCGGTTCCTGTCGTAAGTCTTGATTGCATTCATAGAGGAAAAGGAGGATTCGCTGGTGAAGTCGATTTTTTTTCCATTGTGCTGTATTCCTCTGAGCATCCCACCCAAAACACACACAAGGACTCAGGACTCCTGAGCATATCCCTAATTTGGCTCGATGTTTGGAATTAAATCAGCTCAGTTTGAATTGCGGCCACATCCAGCGAGGGTATCGTATTGTGCCAACCGAGATGGTTGTTTTGCTTCGAGTTCTATGCTGTATTTTGTTTCTTAATGTATTATTTTTTACATTCTTAGCCCAGAAAATGTGTTATTACATACAGCCGGGAAGAACTATTGGATATAAGAGTGACGTCAACTTATCAACATTATGACCAGGAATACAACTTTCCCAAAGCGGATCTTTTGTTCGGACCACCACCCAGGACAGTGGATCTAATCCCAGAAGCCGATCTAAAACAAAGTTGCCGCAAAAGAGGCAGATGGAGGGGCCTCCTGGTCAGGCTCCATAGGCGTGCACACCGCCCACCAATGTCCAGTCTCTTGACAACAATGTAGATGAAATTAGAGCAAGGGTTGCCTTCCAGAGAGACATCAGAGATTGTAACATTCCCTGTTACATAGAAACATGGCTCTGGATACGTTGTCGGAGTCAGTTCAGCCACCGGTCTTCTTCATGCGTCGCACCGACAGAGATAAACACCTCTCTGGGAAGAAGAAGGGCGGGGGTGTATGCTTCATGATTAACGACTCATGGTGTAATCATAACACCATACAGGAACTCAAGTCCTTCTGCTTCTGCTCACCCCACCTATAATTCCTTACAATTCCTTATATCTGGTGATGTGGAGGTAAACCCAGGCCCTGCATGTCCCCAGGCACCCTGATTTGTTGACTTCTGTGATCGAAAAAGCCTTGGTTTCACGCATGTCAACATCAGAAGCCTCCTCCCTAAGTTTGTTTTACTCACTGCTTTAGCACACACCGCCAAACCCTGATGTCCTTGCCATGTCTGAATCCTGGCTTAGGAAGGCCACCAACAATTCTGAGATTTCCATACCAAGCTACAACATTTTCCATCAAGATAGAACTGCCAAAGGGGGAGGAGTTGCAATCTACTGCAGAGATAGCCTGCAAAGTTCTATCATATTCTCCAGGTCTATACCCAAATTTTGAACTTCAAGTTTTAAAAATTAACCTCTCCAGAAATAAGTTTCTCACTGTTGCCACCTGCTATCGACCCCCCTCCGCTCCAAGCTTTGCCCTGGATACCATTTGTGAATTGAAACCCCCCCATCTAGCTTCAGAGTTCGTTTTGTTAGGTGACCTATTCTGGGATATGCTTAACACCCCGGCAATCCTACAATCTAAGCTAGATGCCCTCAATCTCACACAAACCATCAAGGAACCCACCAGGTACAACACTAAATCCTTTAACATGGGCACCCTCATTGACATTATCCTGACCAACCTCCAAATACACCTCCGCTGTTTTCAATCAGGATCTCAGCGATCACTGCCTCATTGCATGTATCCGCTATGGGTCCGCGGTCAAACGAACACCCCTCAAAACTGTCAAACACTCCCTAAAACACTTCTGCGAGCAGGCCTTTCTAATCAACCTGGCCCGTGTATCCTGGAAGGATATTGACCTCATCCCGTCAGTCGAGGATGCCTGGTCATTCTCTAACTTCTTCGATATACGGGGCGCTCTTTTAATTTTTGGATAAAAAAACATTCTCGTTTTAAACAAGATATTTTGTCACGAAAAGATGCTCGACTATGCATATAATTGACAGCTTTGGAAAGAAAACACTCTGACGTTTCCAAAACTGCAAAGATATCGTCTGTGAGTGCCACAGAACTAATGCTACAGGCGAAACCAAGATGAAAGTTCATACAGGAAATGCCCAGATTTTGAATGCGCTGTGTTCCAATGTCTCCTTATATGGCTGTGAATGAATGAGCCTACACTTTCTGTCATTTCCCCAAGGTGCTGCAGCCAGGAATGAGCCTACACTTTCTGTCATTTCCCCAAGGTGTCTGCAGCATTGTGACGTATTTTGTAGGCATATCATTGGAAGATTGACCACCTTAAGATAGGGAGGCTCACATTTACCAGGTGTCCTGCTTGTTTCATCTTGGTTTTGCCTGTAGCTCCTGTTCTAGGGCACCCACAAACAATATCTTTGCAGTTCTGGATAATTCAGTGTTTTCTTTCCAAAGCTATCTGCATCTTTTTGTGACGAAATATTTTGCACGTTTTTTCCATTTGGTTCAGAGGAGAAAGGCTTAACTGCCTGTTGCCACAGATTCGTACCTTGTCATGATTTATCATCGGTTACCATAGATTTGATCTTGATAAAACACCTTGAATTCTAGGATTGATTCTAAACAACGTTTGCCATGTTTCTGTCGATATTATGGAGTTAATTTGGAAAAAAGGACACCTGGAAAAGGTTAAAAGTAATTTCCTCACCATCTTAGATAAGCATGCCCCATTCAAAAAAATGCAGAACTAATAACAGATATAGCCCTTGGTTCACTCCAGACCTGACTGCCCTTGACCAGCACAAAAACATCCTGCGGCGGACTGCAATAGTCCCCACGATATGCAACTGTTCAGGGAAGTCAGGAACCAAAACACGCAGTCAATCAGGAAAGCAAAGGCTAGCTTTTTCAAGCAGAAATTCACATCATGTAGCTCTAACTGCAAAAAGCTTTGGGACACTGTAAAGTCCATGGAGAACAAGAGCACCTCCTCCCAGCTGCCCACTGCACTGAGGCTTGGCAACATGGTCACTTCGGATAAATCCATGATAATCGAACATTTCAATAAGCATTTCTCAACGGCTGGCCATGCCTTCCTCCTGTCTACTCCAACCCCAGCCAACAACTCCAGCTTCTTCTTCACCCAAATCCAGACAGCAGATGTTCTGAAATAGCTGCAAAACCTGGACCAAACTTACCCTAGTAAAACTGACTATCCTACCGATCCTCAACGATGTCATCTATAAAATAGCTTCCAACACTCTACTCAGCAAACTGGATGCAGTCTATCACAGTGCGATCCGTTTTGTTACCAAATCACCTTATACCACTGTGACCTTTATGCCCTAGTCGGCTGGCCCTTGCTACATATTCGTCGCCAGACCCACTGGCTCCAGGTCATCTATAAGTCTATGCTAGGTAAAGCTCTGTCTTATCTCAGTTCACTGGTCACGATAACAACACCCACCCATAGCACACGTTCCAGCATGTATATCTCACTGATCATCATTAAAGCCAACACCTCATTTGGCCGCCTTTCCTTCCTGATCTCTGCTGCCAGTGACTGGTCTTGGCCATTGGGGAGAGGTTGGAGTCTGTTTGATTGAGTGTGTGGACAGGTGTCTTTTATACAGGTAACGAGTTCAAACAGGTGCAGCTAACACTGGTAATGAGTGGAGAACAGGAGGGCTTCTTAAAGAAAAACTAACAGGTCTGTAAGAGCTGGAATTCTTACTGATTGGTAAGTGATCAAATACTTGTGTCATGCAATAAAATGCAAATTAATTACTTAAAAATCATACAATGTGATTTTCTGGATTTTTGTTTTAGATTCCGTCTCACAGTTGAAGTGTACCTATGATAAAAAATTACAGACCTCTACATGCTTTGTAAGTAGGAAAACCTGCAAAATCGGCAGTGTTTCAAATACTTGTTCTCCCCACTGTATACACCCCCCTCAAGCAGACACCACGACAGCCCTCATGGAACTCCACTGGACTCTATGTAAACCATATATCCTGAGGCTGCATTTATTGTAGCTGGGGATTTTAACAAAGCACATTTGAGAACAAGGCTACCTAAATTCAATCAGTATATTGATTGCAGCACTCGCAAGGGCAATACACTCTATCACTACTACTCTAACTTCCGCAATGCATACAAGGCCCTCCCTCGCCCACCCTTCGGCATATCCGACAACGACTCCATCTTGCTCCTACCGTCTTATAGGCAGAAAATCCAGTAGGATGTACCCGTGACTAGAACCATTCATTGCTGGTCTGACCAATTCACATTTCAAGATTGTTTTGATCACGCGGACTGGAAAATGTTCCAGGCAGCCTCAGAGAATAACATCGATCTCTACGCTGCACCATCCTCAACAGCAAGGCACTCCAGAAGGTTGTGCGGTCTGCACAATGCATCACCGGGGGCAAACTACCTGCCCTCCAAGACACCTACAGCACACATCACAGGAAGGCCAAAAGATCACCAAGGACAACAACCACCCGAGCCACTGCCTGTTCACCCCGCACCATCCAGAAGGCGAGTACAGGTAAGGTACAGGTAAGGTCACCTTTGGGGCGGCAGGTAGCCTAGTGATTAGAGCGTTGGGCCAGTAACAGGAAGGTTGCTAGATTGAATCCCTGAGCTGACAAGGTAAACATCTCTTGTTCTGCCCCTGAACAAGACAGTTAACCCACCTATCCTAGGCCTTCATTGTAAATAATAATTTGTTCTTAACTGACTTGCATAGTTAAATATAGGTAAATATATATATAAATAAAGAAAAGGTCCCAGGGAGGTTTTCCAATGCCTCGCAAAGAAGGGCACTTCTTGGTAGATGGGTAAAAATAAACAAAGCAAGACATGGAATATCCCTTTGAGCATGGTGAAGTTATTAATTACACTTTAGATTGTGTATCAATGCCCCCAGTCACTACAAAGATACAGGTGTCCTTCCTAAATTTCCGGAGTGGAATGAAACTGCTCAGGGATTTAAAACTGTTACAGAGTTTAATTGCTGTGATAGGGGAAAACTGGGGATGGATCAACAACATTCTAGTTACTCCACAATACTAACCTAAATGAAAAGAAGGAAGCCTACAACAATAAACATATTTTAAAAATGCATCCTGCTTGCAATAAGGCACTAAAATAAAACACCAAAAAATGTGGCAAGAAATTTACTTTATGCTTTGAAAACAAAGCGTTATTTTTGGAGCAAATCCAACACAACCCATCATTGAATACCACTTTATATTTTCAAGAATGGTGGTGGCTGCATCATGTTATGGGTTTTTTAGGACAAAAAGAAACGGAATAGAGCTAAGCACCAGCAAAATCCTAGAGGAAAACCTGGTTCAGTCTGCTTCCAACAGACACTGGGAGACAAATTCACCTTTCAGCAGGACAATAACCTTAAACACAAGGCCAACTGGAGTTGCTTACAAAGCCGACATTGAATGTTCCTGAGTGGCCTAGTTACAGACTTAAAACGGCTTGAAAATCGATGGCAAGAGTTGAAATTTGCTGTCTAGCAATGATCAACAACCAACTTGACAGAGCTTGAAGAATTTTTTTAAGAATGTGCAAATATTGTGTGCAAAGCACTTAGAGACTTATTGCCCAGAAAGACTCACAGCTGTAATTGCTGCAAATGGTATTCTCACATTTTTTTTATTCCAACGGTTGAATACATATCTAATCAAGATATATGAGTGTTTTCATTTTCATAAATGTTTTGCCATTGTTACAATTTCACTTGCACTATGACATTACTTAGTATGAGGAGGTGAGTGTAGGCTGCTGTTCACAAATGAAAGTGTTATTTTATTATCAACAAATGCATTCTTGCCAATTTGTGTACATGACTGAGATGATGTAAGACACGACATGCTTGAAATAAGTTTGTCATGCTTGTGTCCAATAAGCCAGCAAAAAAATGACAATTTTCTTCTTGAATATACAACATATATTATACTCACACACTCTCGGCCTATCTGTGCTGATTCATTAGGTGGCAATATGCATGCATAATCCTTTAAAATTAATTTCAATTGACCTCTTTAAACTTCAGTAAATACCAGTGACCCAATGCAAATAAGCTAAGGCATGGATGGGTAACTAGCTGGCTGCCTATGTGTAGTCTAGCAAGCAATCTAAACATGTAGTATTAATGGTTCAATTACTGACAGGGTGGCCCCCATTGATTTTCTTAGTCACTCTCACTCCGATATCATATTAAAAACTGCAAATATTTCTATCCCTACAGTGTGGCAAAATGTGTAGAATTGCAGGAAATTAGCTGTACAACTGCACATTTTTCTCTCCGCCCCATGGCAAAATGAATAGAATTGCATGAAATGTTTATATAATTGCTAAATCTTCTCTCCGAGCAGTGGAAAAATGTGTGGAATGGGTGGAAATTAACTCTAAAACTCCAACTTCTTCTCTCTGCTGTCAAGAGGGGGGCTGCTAAAATGTTTTGCTCGTAAGGTGGGGGGCCCCCCAACAAAATTTCACTTCGGGCTCTGATTGGATGTGGGTATGCAAACCTACAAGCCACTGTGGCCTCATGCTGAGACGATTTTTGGTGGCCTCCCACCCCCATCAACGTTGCCCATCCCTGGGTTAAGGCATATGGGAAACAGAACGTTGGCACAAAGAAATATAAAATGTGACACCATCTGTGGAATGGGATTTTCCTGATGGTTGTCAGATTCTATCATGGTCAAAAAGAGCATCACAATGGGTTAAGAGAGGTACTCTCTAAGAAGCACAGACACGCAGATCACAGGGATATCCTGTTCACTTCTTATGCTGTGGAACTGGAACCCAGTCAACTCTTTTCAGCAATGCTGGGATTCCAGAATGGCATTGCATGTGAAAATAGGGCATATTTTTCACATCGCCCTGGTCAAGCATGTATGTTAGTGCCTATGAAGCAGAATAGCCTTTTGTCAGTCTGTTTAATAGCTTACAGTGCCTATATGGGACTGTTCTGAGAGAGATATGGGAAAGGGTTTTATTTCACTGTGCTGTATAATTGATGGGGTTAATACAGCATTGCTTTCTTTAGTATTTTCTTGAGGTCTCTGGATGCGAAAGTCACAGTTACCCAAAACATGTCATTTAATTTTATGATTCTGACTAGCCTCGTCACAAACCAAATGGGAAGCCTGGGAAAGATTAATGGCAGAAATCAGCCAAAGAGGGTTCGGAAAACAATGTAAATCAGTAACGCCTCACAACACATCAGACCAGTTAAATACCTTGCTTGTGCTGAGTTACAAAGGCGCTCACCAGATTAGTACCGTAGGCGCAACAGTGCATGAGGACAACAAATATCAACAAAACAAGCAGTGGTGGGTGACTTAAGCAATAAGCCATGAATGAGGGTGTGTGGTGTTTGGCCAATATTCCATAGCTAAGGGCTATTCTTAAGCACGACGCAACGTGAAGTGCCAGGATACAGCCGTTAGCCGTGGTATATTGGCCATATACTGTACCACGGCTTTCAACCAATCAGCATTCAGGGCTCGAACTACTCAGTTTAAAAATAACTTTTTAGAACGTTTGCAACACGCTGGTTTTCACAGCATTTCTCTGTTATTCCGAGATGAGCTAAAGCTAGAGCAAGAGGAGAGAAATGGTCTACAATGCTGGTCATATCAATAATAAACATTTAGACATTTCTGAAGTGATATTTGGCTGTAAAGGCTAGCATGAGGGACAAGAAGTAACTAAGTACAATAAGGTTTATTTTCAGAAAAGTCAGCTAACCTTGTAAGCTATGTAGGTATACATAACTAACTAGCTAGCTACTTGCTAGTTAAATTTCTCTCAGAATTATAAAGCCAAAAACATTTGAATAATAACAGCATATATTGACCTAAAAGGTTAGATGTGTTAGCCCAGTTGCTAGCTTATTCAGGGTCAGTTATACAGAGCAAGCATGAACTGGCTATCTATGGGAACAACTGCATCATTTTGCAAGCAATATTTCTAAAATGTATGAAATAAAATTAACCTCATAAAATGTTACCTGCAATGCTCATCTCCTGTAGCCTAATTGTCATCATACTGTACATACATTATAAGAGTTAGATTTGCACTAAACAATTGTACATGTCAGCCCTTTAAAGGTATGTACACAATTTGGTATATGGTTTGCCTCATAAATTCTCTACTTGTATCATTTTAAATTGGGGAAATATAGCTCAACATGTAAACAATGTGTGAGTTTAACTATTCTCTGCTTCAGATGACAGATGCCCATAAGTCAAGTAATGTCATCATACTGTAGGCTTATGGCTGCATTGGTGATGCATGCTATATGATAAGCTGCTAAATGGAATCATATAGCGGATATACTGAGAGAGCGTGACAATCGAATAAAAAAGATTGGAGATCTTATAACTAGACAAAAAGGAAATGTTAATTTGAGAATTCAACACAGAAACACCATTTTTATTGCAGGATTGTGATTAACAACATTGACACTAATTAATTTTGAATAATAGTTTAAAAATTAAAACAAATTTAAACGCTTCAGTTTATTTTGATCGTGAAACCTACCAACGATTGTTCCCCTGCTCTGCCTGTTTCTTGCTTCTGTTTTCTAGTTCTTCCCGGTTTTAACCGTTCTGCCTGCCCTGACCCTGAGCCTGCCTGCCATTTTCTACCTTACCCCACCTTACTGGATTTATTGACCCCTGCCTGCCCTGATCCTGAGACTGCCTGCCGTTCTGGAGCCTTTACACCCTCTCTGGATTACTGACCTCTACCTGCCCCTGTTTTAGAATTAAACGTGTGTTTCTTCGACACTGTCTGCATCTGGGTCATACCTGAAACACGATACTATTATTACGAAAGCAAAATTTCAGGTGAACATAAAAAACTTCACACCGGCGGTGGTCAACCTTGTTAAACTGATCACTGATCTGATAGATGAGCAATATTTTCAGTGGTAGCAAAGCATAGCCAGCAGCCATGTGGACAAATGGAGACAAGGAAAAAAAGTCTGTCACCAGAGCTGTTTAGAACGTGTTGTGACGTTTGACTTTACCAGCATAATCCACTGTCGGCCACACCTCATAACTTGAAAATTGGCACTTGTAAAGTGCATAGGCATGAAATACTTGGACGGAAAACAGTGACGCATATACAGTTGAAGTCAGAAGTTTACATACACTTAGGTTGGAGTCATTAAAACTAATTTTTCAACCACTCAACAAATGTCTTGTCAACAAACTATTGTTTTGGCAAGTCGGTTAGGACATCTACTTTATGCATGACACAAGTTATTTTTCCAGCAATTGTTTACAGAAAGATTATTTCATTTATCATTCACTGTATGACAATTCCAGTGGGTCAGAAGTTAACATACAATGAGATCACTGTGCCTCTAAACCGCTTGGAAAATTCCAGAAAATGATTTCATGGCTTTAGAAGATTCTGATAGGCTAATTGACATAATTTGAGTCAATTGGAGGTGTAAATGTGGATGTATTTCAAGGCCTACCTTCAAACTAAATGCCTCTGCTTAACATCATGGGAAAATCAAAATAAATCAGCCAAGACCTCAGAAAACAATTGTCTGGTTTATCCTTGGGAGCAATTTCCAAATGTCTGAAAGTACCATGTTCATCTGTACAAACAATAGAACAAGTATAAATAGCATGGGACCACAAAGCCGTCATACCGCTCAGGAAGGAGACACGTTCTGTCTCCTAGAGAGGAACGTACTTTGGTGTGAAAAGTGCAAATAAATCCCAGAACAACAGCAAAGGACCTTGTGAAGATGCTGGAGGAAACTGGTACAAAAGTATCTATATCCACAGTAAAACGAGTCTTACATCCTCATAACCTGAAAAGCCACTCAGCAAGGAAGAAGCCGCTGCTCTAAAACCGCCATAAAAAAGCCAGACTACGGTTTGCAACTCCACATGGGGCCAAAGATCGTACTTTTGGAGAAATGTCCTCTGGTCTGATGAAACAAAAATAGAACTGTTTGGCCATAATGACCTTTTATGTTTTGAAGAAAAAGGGGGAGGCTTGCAAGCCGAAGAACACCATCCAATTCGTGAAGCACGGGGCATGTTGTGGGGGAGCTTTGCTGCAGGAGGGACTGGTGCACGTCACAAAATAGATGCCATCATGAGGCAGGAAAAAATTATGTGGATATATTGAAGTAACATCTCAAGACATCAGTCAGGAAGTTGGTCGCAAATGAGTCTTCCAAATGGACAATGACCCCAAGCATACTTCCAAAGTTGTGGCAAAATGGTTTACGGATAACAAAGTCAAGGCATTGGAGTGGCCATCACAAATCCCTGACCTCAATCCTATAGAACATGAGTGGGCAGAACTGAAAAAGTGTATGCGAGCAAGGAGGCCTACAAACCTGACTCAGATACTCCAGCTCTGTCAAGAGGAATGGGTCAAAATTCACCCAACTTATTATGGGAAGCTTGTGGAAGGCTACCTGAAGCATTTGACCCAAGTTAAACTATTTAAAGGCAATGCTACCAAATACTAATTGAGTGCATGTGAACTTCTGATCCACTGGGAATGTGATGAAAGAAATAAAAGCTGAAAAAAATATTTCTCTCTACTATTATTCTGACATTTCACATTCTTAAAATAAATTGGTTATCCTAACTGACAGCAATTGTGAAAAACTGAATTTAAATGTATTTGGCTAAGGTGTATGTAAACTTCCGACATCAACTGTAACACACAACACCCCTTCTACGCGGGTGTGGGGGAGGGCTCTTGAAATGTTACCTCCTATCAAAATCGTAACCATTCAAACCGTCTTTGTAATACAAAATTCTTCAGACCTCCAAGGAAAAAGTGACAACGACATGATTTTGGAGGTCTGGCAATGCGAGACGAACCCTTTCCACAAACTTTCGTTATGTGGTTGCTCTTCAGAGTGACAATTGGTGGATGTGTCAGATGGTGTGAATTGATTGTGACCAAAAGAAGCATCTGAGAACATGAGAGAGAGTTTTTGTGGAAAATGGTGTCTTGCCAAAGTTTCCGGCAGTAAAATTAGTTGGTTGTGATTAATTATGCAAGGTTGGTGTTTATCATTCCTAGCTCACAATGGTGCCCAAGGAATTATGTGATGGAATATTCTGGGCCCACGGATCCTCTGTCGGAATGTTAAAGCTGATGTGCGTATTTTTCGGGCAGGTGCAACGAACCTGTGTGTGTGTGTGTTTGCACGGTGCTCTTCTTCTGTCCAACTTCATAACATGTTGCAGTGCCTACCAGTTGTAATGAAAGGACATGACCAAGGTGAGCTGTCTTTCATATCAGTTGGAAGAGCTCTCTGCCTTTGTTGCTGTAATGAGACCCAGAGTAGAGTGGTCGGGGATCGATAGGTGCTTAAGGCCTTTGTACTCTCCTAACTGACAAGATACCAATGCGTGTGTGTGTGTGTGTGTGTGTGTGTGTGTGTGTGTGTGTGTGTGTGTGTGTGTGTGTGTGTGTGTGTGTGTGTGTGTGTGTGTGTGTGTGTGTGTGTGTGGATGGGTGGGTGGGTGTGTGTGTGTGTGTGTGTGGATGGGTGTGTATGTGTGTGCGTGCGTGCGTGCGTGCGTGCATGTACCTGGGTGGCCTTGGTCTCTGGCAGAGCCTCTCACACCAATGCCACATGGCTGGCGGTCCTCATGTCTCTACCAAACACCTCTTGACCTCTACAGTCCCAGGCACAGCCGCATGCTCTAGATGTAGCGCAGTGCACGCGCCCATTCCTCAAAAATATTGTTGTCAGTAGTCTGACTTTCCTGCCTCTTTGACTCAGTGTCTGCACTTGGTCACTGAAGATATAATTTCCTGCTGCCGCCGTGGATCCAAAAAGCTTGGTTGATTTACCACTGTAGCTCCCATGAAGGA
Source organism: Oncorhynchus masou masou (assembly GCF_036934945.1). Classification (NCBI taxonomy): domain Eukaryota; kingdom Metazoa; phylum Chordata; class Actinopteri; order Salmoniformes; family Salmonidae; genus Oncorhynchus; species Oncorhynchus masou. The sequence continues at coordinate 1,246,521 of NC_088225.1, read as the reverse complement.
CAAAGGTTGTAATCTGATTTTCAGGCTCGATTATGACTTGTTTTTTTTTCCTTGGTGAATATTTAGTGCAAAACGGATGCCCATGCCACAGAGTAATTATTTTCTTTCCTGCTGGGTGACGTTCAACCAACTCACACGGACAACCCACACACACTGACAATGCTCCATACACATGCTCATCTACCACCCCCAAACTTCCTTCCATGCTGTCTCACGTGGTTGCTATGAAATTGTTAAGCTATAACTATGAAATGTCTTTGTCTCTCTAATTATTTTAGAATTTTGTCATTTGACCCAAAAACATTAAAAAGGAAAGAAACACGATTTGAACTCAGGTCTGTTTGGGAATGCTTCCAACAGGATACTTGTAAAATTCTTCCAGTCATTCCTGAGAGGTTAACTCATCTGTTGAGATCAGCAACTCAGAAATAATGACCCATGCACACAACGCAGCTTATGCCATCATCCTCCTCTCCTCTTTCTTGCTCCATCGGCCTTCTCATTGGAAGCACTTTAAGCATTTTAAAATGTTAAAAAGAGGAGAGCGTGGCATCCAATTAAAGTATATTAGTGTAATTGTGCTGGCGACGGCGAGTGGTCAAATGAAAGTAGAGCACTCTGGCTCCACTCTCTCCATCCATCCAACCATAGGTGAATGCATAATGAAGAAAGAGAGGACTGCAGTCAATCTGTCACTGAGTAATGGAGATAAAATCATCTTTTATTCTCTTCACAAAGCGCCGGACAGCTTGGTTCTATCAGACACCACCCACCACTGGGCACACTGGTTGAATCAATGTTGTTTCTACATAATTTCAATGAAATGACGTTGAACCAACACTGAATAGACGTCTGTGCCCAGTGCACAGGGGAAATATGGCACAATAGAAAAGGCTCTTTTTATGACAAACAAAGCACAGCGTGTTATTAGTATAATGCATGGAAAGCAATGGTATGATAAGTCACCACCTGTTGTTATCTGTTGTTATTACTAATGTTTAATTTAGTGTTGTTCAAATGCAACTCATCCATAGTGTTGATGAAAAACACTGATTCATTGTGAGAGGAGGCTGGCCTATATCCTGCTCCAGCTTGTAGGTGTACTACAATACACACTCTCTAATGATCGATTCAGTACAGGTTTGGCACAATTTTTTTCAAATGGCAAGTAGCTGTTTGCCTGCAACCCCTTTTAGCACATTATCAGTTCAGGGTTTGTTTACACGCTAGCTGAGGGAGAAGCCTTTGGTGCAGATTAGCTGATGTAGGCGAAGCGAATATTAAAAAGGATCCTCCCTCCGGAACCGATAAACTGAAGTCATCTAAAATGTTGAAAAAAGAACACCAGGTCCTGTGAAAAGGAAAACTAATAATTTTCTCTCCAAATAGGTCAGACTGCCTGAGGCAAGGGAATGAGAGCATCTGAGGAGAAGCATGTTTACCTTTTCAATGCATCACGTTTCACAGTAACACTCACATCAATGCTGAGGAGGGCCACTTGTGTGCGGGAGGGTATTTTGAATTTGTTAACTCGGAAGGCAGAGGGTGACTTGTAGTTTAAATTATTTGTTAACTTTAAGCTCTGCGTATACAGTACATAATGTGAAATATTACCGTAATGCAACCACATAATCAAATGAGTTCTATTCATCACCTCCTGGCTTGCGTGGATGTGCTTGTGTTCTTGTTGTAAAATGAATGATCTGTGAAAATTGGGGAAATTGGAAAACTGTGCTTTCCTCAAGGGTGGTAGATTTGTGTTGTGGATTTGGGCCTGTGTCGGTGTTGCTGCCTGTCTCTGTAACACTCTGTAATGGTAGTGCATGTTTCTGTAATACTCTGTAATGGTATTGCATGTTTCTGTAACACTCTGTAATGGTAGTGCATGTTTCTGTAACACTCTGTAATGGTAGTGCATGTTTCTGTAGCACTCTGTAATGGTAGTGCATGTTTCTGTAACACTCTAATGGTAGTACATGTCTCTGTAAGAAGTGGTCACCACTCCATCCCTGTGGACACAATCTGACTGGCATCCACAGCTACTCGATCCCTTATCTGTCTATCAGTGGAGGCTGCTGATGGGAGGGCAATAATGGCTGGAACGGAGCAAATAGAATGGCATCAAACACATGGTAACCATGTGTTTGATGTATTTGACACCATTAACACAAGCCCATCCTCCCTAATTAAGGTGCTACCAACCTCCTGTGCTGTCTATGTGGGCTGAGGCTCAGAACAGTACCCGTGCATCCCCACACTGATGGGGGGAGTGAATTGTGGTGAAGACGAAGGCCGTCCTGTTCCTCCAGCACACAGCCTGTCTGTCCTCCTCACAGCCCACAGCACCGATCTGTGCTCGCTGGCTTTTACAGCCTCATCCATCATCTACAGCCTCACCAGCCGTGCTGCTCTGCAGCTTCTGTCCACTCACCACGTCCACTTATTTATGGTGTCGACACCAAGCCAACAGCCAGGAGCTGTGTGTGTGTGTGTGTCTGTGTGTGAGCGCGCGCTGTGTTGTGCATCTGTATACGTGAGTGTGTGTGTATTCATTGTACTGTACTCTCTGCAGGGTAAGGCTCTAATGGTATTTAAGTAGACGTCTAGCACTTCTGCCACATCGTCTCTAACCCCTTGCCTTCAAACACACCAAAAGGAAAACAAGAGTCTAAATACGGTTCTCCAAAGAGTCAGTCAATAAGACTCCATCTATGCCTTCAAGCTTTTTTATCTCTGGCACCAAGTGGAACCAAGTGGAACAAACAAATATAAGGGTCAAATGATTACTTGAAGACTTCCACACAGGGACAATGTAATAATAATAGAGTATCTGTCTCTCCATGTGTATGATTTTTCTAGTCTATATACAGCGTGGTGGCACACTCTCTCTTTCTTTTTATTTCTCTCCCCCCTCCTCTCTCTCTTCCTCTCATTCCCTTGGGCCCGGGTGAGTCACATGCATCCCCCAGAGAGATGTGGTCATTGATTAAAGCTTGAAATTAAAAGCTGTCTAAAAAGAGGTATGTCTGCCTCCAGGTGTATAACACAGCACCACAGTAATCAACCCTAAGGAGAAGGAGGGGTTTAAATGTCCGCTCTGGGGAGTCTTAGGGCAACCCAATGTTTCTCAATGAGTAGTATAACCGAGAGGGATTTTTATTTGTCCATTTTCTACACTAATGCTCTGATACGGCTGAGGGTGTGAGTTTGGTGTGAGGGCATTGACAGTGAAAAAAAATAGAATAATTGTAGAATTTAATTTTAGAATGTAGTTGAATGAAAAGTACTGTAAGACTATTGAATGTAAGTGCATGTGCTGTATAGTAACTAGTGGAGGAAAAGTGCGTCGACAAGGGCATTGGCTGAGAACTGACTTCATAGTACAGTGTTATAGGAAGAATAGGCTACACAGGGGAGCATGTAGGCTAAACCATAGTTAGGAGAGGAGATGCTTCATTCATCCTGTGGCCAATTCCATTCTGCTCTACCTAGGGCTGTACATCTTTGCACCGGACAGGGTGATGGGGCATGATGGATGGCTGCAGCTGCTTTTGAGCCACTGCGGACATTTTAATCTCAGGATGCATGATGGGATAGAGCTCGCTCTCTGCAACCACTCAGGTCTCACACCATTTACACAATGGGCAAATTCATTTTGCATGGCCCTTAGTGGGCAGGGTTTACACATTTTCGCCCATTCCATTGGTCCAAAGGAAAAATATCCTCCCCCCACCCAGGGCACTGGGCCATGCTAAACGAACTTGCTCATTATAACTCAACACATGATAGAAAGTAGGAGAGGAATATATTTGCAGTGCATATACACTGGCAGCCAAGTATATTGGCAGCCTTGCACTTTTCTTAAATTATTCCCTATTTCCTCACAAATAAGTTGAAATAGAACTCCAGACATTGTCATCGCACTGACAATGTGTATCGCATTGATCTAGTTAAGAAAGGTGGGGGTGTTGCTATATATATAACGACTAAATTCCTTGTAAGTGTGGCAAAGTCAAACTATTTGGAAACTGTTTAAATGTCTTGCTTTGAATATTGAGGTTTCAAAGGGTCTCTCTATAGCTGTGATTGGCTGTTACAGACCCCCATCTGCTCTCGGTGATGCATTTTCTTCTCTGATGCACCTTATGTCTAAACTTCTTTACAATTAAATGGTCTAGATGGGTGATCTCAACTGGTGTAAATGCATTGCTACCATGTTTGTATTTGTATTTATTATGCCAAAGCAGCAGTTACCCTTCCTGTGGTCCAGCAAAATGAAGGCAGTTATACAATTTTAAAAACATTACAATACATTCACAGATTTCACAACACACTGTGCGCCCTCTGGCCCCTACTCCACCACTACCAAACACCTGCTGCCCTATTCTGAGCTAGTTGCAATTTTATAAGACCCTTTTTGTGGCACCTGACAACATGACTGAACAGTAGCTCAGGTGCAACAAAACTAGGGCCTGATGGAACTGCCTTGTTGAGAGTGTTGTTAAGAAGGTGCTTTATTATGGACAGACTTCTTAGCTACTGTTGTATCAATATGTTTTGACCATGACAGTTCCTCAACCCACGTTATTTATTTCAAGATTTAGTTGAGGTTTAGGATTTAGTGAATGACTTGTCCCAAATGTTTTAATTTTAGAAATATTTAGGACTCATTTATTCCTTGCCACCCACTCTGAAACTAACTGCAGCTGTTTGTTAAGTGTTTCAGTCATTTCAGTTGCAGTAGTAGATGACGTGGATAGTGTTGAGTCATCCGCATACGTAGACACACTGACATGTCGTTAAAGATTGAAAAAAGTAAGGGGCGTAGACAGCTACCCTGGGCAATTCCTGATTCTACCTGGATTATGTTGGAGGGGCTTCCATTAAATAACACCCTATGTGTTCTGTTAGACAGGTAACTCTTTATCTACAATATAGCAGGGGGTGTAAAGCCATAACACAACTTTTTCCAGCAGCAGACTATGATCAATAATGTCAAAAGCTGCACTGTTGTCTGAAGTCCACTTGTTACCTGTGTCCAGCAAAAGAGGGGGCTCAGCAGTAGAGGGGGATATACTGTTGAGCCAAATCGCCTGCCCATCATCTCCCAGACCCCTGCTTGAGGGCAACATTGTGTGGCAGAGCCAGGCTTTTCCTCTGTCTGCTCTCATCGAGTCAGGCACCGACAAGAGCTTTCTGGACCGAGGGGTCGTTAATCAGTTGGGTCGGACACTGATTCACTCGATTCACCTCTGTAAGCCAACGCTCTCAATGGAAAGCTACTCTACTCTTTTTGGAGAGAACTGTTACTGTTATCCCGCGTCTCTCTGGAAATCACCAGGAAAAGATACATTTCCACATAATTGACTGTCCCTGGTTCTGGGTCATCCATGGTTAAAACTACACAACCCACAGACTGACTGGTCCACTGGGAGGGTAACTACTTGGAGTACATTTTGTCATTCCAATTGTCTACATTCTGCCCTTCCACCTGCCTTCCCCCCAGTCTATTCCTGAACCCCCAGACCTGTCTTTTGTTCCTTCTGTATCATGGTCTAGCTCCTGTATTCAGTAAGCACCAGACCCCATCTCTGCCGCCTCATCGGCCGTACGACTGTGCTATCGAGCTTCAGCCTGGAGCTTGTCTTCCTAGTAGCAGGTTGTATAACCACTCTCGCCCCGAGCAGGAGGCCATGGAAGAATACATCCAGGACTCCTTGGCTGTCAGACATGTCACACCTTCTTCTTCTCTGGTGGGAGCTGGGTTTTTCTCCTCTCCAGTGGGAGCTGGGTGCTTTCTTCTCCCGCAAGCTCTCCCCTGCAGAGAGACATTTTGACATAGGTAACCGGGAACTTCTGGCTGCTAAGTTGACTCTTGAGGAGTGGCGTGACTCGTTAGAGGGTTCGGTCCTTCCCTTCATTGTGTGGACGGATCACAAAAATCTAGCCTACATCCAGACCGCCAAACGTCTGAACTCTCTGCAGACCAGGTGGGCATTGTTTTCAGGAAGATTACACTTCACACTCACTTATCGCCCCGGATCTAAGAATACTAAGCCTGACGCCTTCTTCCGTCAGCTCAACACAGACAACACAGGTTCCGAGCCATTATGCCTTCCTCCGGCATCATTGCTGCTGTCTCCTGGGAGATTGAGTCCCATGTTCGTCAGGCTCAGGTGAACCAGCCTGATCCTAGAAAGGGTCCTTATAAGGCTATGTTTGCGCCAGATTCAGTTCGTTCTGATGTTCTTCAATGGGCCCATTCTACTCATCTCACCTGTCACTCTGGCATGAACCGGACTGTTGCCTTTCTGCGTCAGGGATTTTGGTGGCCCACCATGGAGAAAGATACTCGGGAATTCATCTTAGCCTGCTCGGTCTGTGCCCAGAACAAAACCTCCACCAAACCTACATCTGGTCTGCTTCGCCCTCTTCCCATACCCAGTCGCCCCTGGTCACACATAGCTCTGGACTTTGTCACTGGCCTTCCCCCATTCGAATGGTAACTAAGTCATCTTCACTATTGTTGACCGATTTTCCAAAGCGGTTCACTTCATTCCCCTCTCCAAGCTTCCTTCCTCCCGGGAAACTCCGGACCTACTGGTATTCCATGTTTTGCGGCTGCATGGCATCCGTATTAAAATTGTTTCTGACAGAGGACCCCCTTCTGCACAGCTCTGGGTATTAATGTTAGCCTTTCGTCTGGATATCACCCCCAGACCAACGGCCAGACCAAGCGGGCCAACCAGGAGTTGGAAACTGCCCTACGCTGTGTGACTTCGGCTAACCCTTCCTCCTGGAGTGCTCAGCTACCCACAACACCCTCATCAATGCCTCATCAGGTATGTCACCCTTTGAGTGTGCTCTGGGTTACCAACCTCCCTTGTTCCCTGCCCAAGAGGTTGATGTAGTTGTGCCCTCATTTCAGGACCATGCGTTGTTGTCATCGCACCTGGAGGAGGGCCCGGGCTGCTCTTCTTCATGCCTCCGCAAGAACCCAATCCCGAGCTAACCATCATCGTGCTTCAGCCCCAGTCTACACTCCAGGCAAAAAGGTATGGTTTTTATCTCAGGACTTGCTCTTGAAAGTCGTTTCCAAAAAACTAGCTCACCATTTCTTTGGCCCCTTTGAGATTGATCGTGTCATAAACCACTGAAACTCCCACAACCATCTGAAACTCCCAGACTCTCTCAAAATTCACCCCACCTTCCTTGTGTCCTTAATTAACCTCACTAGGGTACGTGGGACGGTAGCAAAGCTTTATGGTAGGAAAAATCTCAAGCATGATCAATGGAAACAGGATGCACCTGAGCTCAATTTTGAGTCTCATAGCAAAGCGTCTGAATACTTATGTAAGATATCTGTATTTTATTTTTGTATAATAGTGAAAATGTCTACAAAACGTATTTTTGTCATTATGGGCTATTGTGTGTAGATTGATGAAGGGGAAACATAATGTAATACATTTTAGAATAAGGCTGTAACATAACAAAATGTCTGAATACTTTCCGAATGCACTGTATGTACAGCCTAGTCTAATTACCAATTACCAAGAAAATTAATGTTTTTAGTGGAGACGAATAGCTCTGGACTGAAGGGCGCCTCTGGAGGCTCCGGACTGGAGGGCGACTCTGGAGGGAGGAGATGCAGCGACAGCCTGGTGCGTGGGGCTGCCACAGGGCCCACCAGGGGAGACCTACAGGAGGCCTGGTGCGTAGAGGAGGCACCGGATGAACCGTACTGTGGGGGAGCACTGGAGCTCTGGTGCGCAGCCTTGGCACCACTCCTCCAGGCTTAATGCCCACTTTAGGCCGGCCCCTTCAGAGTGCAGGCACAGGTCGAACCGGGCTGTGGGGGAGCACTGGAGATCACCACTCGCGCCTCTCCATTTGGCTCAATGCCCACTTTAGCCCGGCACGGGCGGAGCGCAGGCATAGGATGAACTGAACCGCCCCAGCACCCCGGAGACACAGTACGCAGAGCCGGTGCAGGATACCCTGGGCCGAAACAGCGCACCATAGACCAAGCGCTGAGCTGGCACAATCCGCTCTGGCTGGATGCCCACTCTCGCATGGCACTTGCGGTGAGCTGCCATATAGCGCTCCGGGCTATGAGCACACACTGGAGACACGGTGCGCTTTACCGCATAACATGGTGCCTGACCAGTACCACGCTGCTTCCGGTAAGCACGGGGAGCTGGCTCAGGTCTATCGCCTGACTCCGCCAATCTCCCCGTGTGCCCTCCCCCCCAAAAATGTTGGGGCTGCCTCTCGTGCCTGCTGCGCTGCCTTGCCTCATATCACCGCCTCTCAGCTTTAGCTGCCTCCAGGTCTTCTTTCGGGTGGCAATATTCCCCAGCCTGTCCAGGAGTCCTGAACCCTCTGCTCCTCCATACCTCGAGAGGAATCGGACCAATGTGCAGCGTGGTAAGTGTTCATGCATTTTAAAACCTCTCTGGGATTGGCGGGACGCTTGCGTCCCACTTGGCCAATAGCCAGGGAAAATGTAGAGTGCCAAATTCAAATAAAATAGTATAAAAAATCTCAATTTCATTAAATCACACATGTAAGATACCAATTTTTTACCTTTATTTAACCAGGCAAGTCAGTTAAGAACACATTCTTATTTTCAATGACGGCCTGGGAACAGTGGGTTAACTGCCTGTTCAGGGGCAGAACGACAGATTTGTACCTTGTCAGCTTGGGGGTTTGAACTCGCAACCTTCCGGTTACTAGTAAAATGCTCTAACCACTAGGCTACCCTGCCGCCCCAATTAAAGCTACACTCGTTGTGAATCCAGCCAACATGTCAGATTTCAAAAAGACTTTTCGGCGAAAGCATAAGATGCTATTATAGCACAACAGTAAACTAAGAGAGAAAGCATATTTCAACCCTGCAGGCGCTACATAAAATGCAGAAATAAAATATAAATCATGCCTTACCTTTGCAGAGCTTCTTTTGTTGGCACTCCAATATGTCCTATAAACATCACAAATGGTCCTTTCGTTTGATAATTCCGTCGATATATATCCAAAATGTCAATTTTAAACACAGCTTCCAATTTGGGCAACGTCACTACAAAATATCTCAAAAGTGACCTGTAAACTTTGCCAAAACATTTCAAACTACTTTTGTAATACAACTTTAGGTATTTTAAATGTTAATAATCGATCAAAACTGAAGACGGGACTTTCTGTGTTCAATACAGGAAGACAACAATCTAACACTACTTTTCAAGTCTTGCGCAACTCTCAAGCAGTACACATAACGTGACAGTCATTCAAGATGGCCGTACTTCTTCATTACACAAAGGAATAACCTCAACCAATTTCCAAAGACTGCTGACATCCAGTGGAAGCGGTAAGAACTGCAAACAAGTCCCTTGGAATTTTGGTTTCCCAATGAAAATCTATTGAATAGACAGTGACCTCAAAAAAGAAATCTGAATAGTTTGTCCTCTGGGTTTTGCCTGCTACATAAGTTCTGTTATACTCACAGACATGATTCAAAAAGTTTTAGAAACTTCAGAGTGTGTTCTATCCATATCCATATACTAATAATATGCATATCTTATATTCTGGGGACGAGTAGCAGGAAGTTGAAATTGGGCACGCTATTTATCCAAAAGTGAAAATGCTGCCCCCTATCCCGAAGAGGTTTTAATGAAACTGAACACTATAACAAAAATAACAAAGAGAATAACCTAAACAGTCCTGTAAGGTGCAAAACACTAAACAGAAATGAACTACCCACAAAAAATCCCTGTGGGAAAAGCTACCTAATTGAGAACCATACCCGGCCAAAACATAGAAAAAAGAACATAGAATGCCCACCCAAATCACACCCTGACCAAACCAAAATAGAGACATAAAAAGCTCTAAGGTCAGGGCGTGACAGGTGTTATTTTTAAAATGTGCTGGTTGTGTGCATTTGCCATTATGTACAATTGGGAAAGACATCAAATAACCATAACTCTAGACTCATGTCCACATCCTGGCTCAACTATAACAATAGCCTCAACCCTTACCCTAACCCCTACCAGAACAGAGACCCCAGTTACTGAGCCATAGACCAACTGTATTGACTGTATATATATATACACTATTTCTTATGTTGAATGATCTTTCCCTTTTCCTTCTGATTCTTCCTCATGTCCTGGTGCCGAGAGATCTTGACTGAACTATCTCCGCTAGATGACTATACACATTCCATCCCAGTCAGAGAACACCAATTTCCCTTCCAGGATTGAGCCTCCTAACAACTACATACAGGTACCAGGGCCCGGTTTCCAAAAGTATCTTGAGGCTAAGTTCATCGTTAGAACCTTCGTATGAGCATTGTTAAATCTCTGATCTGTTTCCCAAAACCATCGCTATTAACGTTGCACTTGTAAAACACTCCAAATCTAATGCCTGCCTCAGACCACTCGTAGAACAGCTAAGTGCATCGTTATATGCACAGTTTATACACAAGCACACGTTATTTATACACAGAAGATCTCTGCTAAACGTAACTTCACAATGAAGTTGACTAGTAATACAAAGTTGCCAATGTCTTTGCAATTTGTTACAAACAATCGAAGGATAAAAATATCCTTCCAATAAAAACCGAGATACATTGCATGTTCATTCAATTGAGTTTAATTTTGCTATTTGGCTACAATCAAATATTTGCCTCATTATATTTCATGATGTGTAACCTAACATGCTGACCAAACTGCTCATGTTGCGTGCGCTAATTTACACATACTATATGTAAACTTCCAACTTCAACAGTATATACAGTGCCTTGCGAAAGTATTCGGCCCCCTTGAACTTTGCGACCTTTTGCCACATTTCAGGCTTCAAACATAAAGATATAAAACTGTATTTTTTTGTGAAGAATCAACAACAAGTGGGACACAATCATGAAGTGGAATGACATTTATTGGATATTTCAAACTTTTTTAACAAATCAAAAACGGAAAAATTGGGCGTGCAAAATTATTCAGCCCCCTTAAGTTAATACTTTGTAGCGCCACCTTTTGCTGCGATTACAGCTGTAAGTCGCTTGGGGAATGTCTATCAGTTTTGCACATCGAGAGACTGAATTTTTTTCCCATTCCTCCTTGCAAAACAGCTCGAGCTCAGTGAGGTTGGATGGAGAGCATTTGTGAACAGCAGTTTTCAGTTCTTTCCACAGATTCTCGATTGGATTCAGGTCTGGACTTTAACTTGGCCATTCTAACACCTGGATATGTTTATTTTTTAACCATTCCATTGTAGATTTTGCTTTATGTTTTGGATCATTGTCTCGTTGGAAGACAAATCTCCGTCCCAGTCTCAGGTCTTTTGCAGACTCCATCAGGTTTTCTTCCAGAATGGTCCTGTATTTGCTCCATCCATCTTCCCATCAATTTTAACCATCTTCCCTGTCCCTGCTGAAGAAAAGCAGGCCCAAACCATGATGCTGCCACCACCATGTTTGACAGTGGGTATGGTGTGTTCAGGGTGATGAGCTGTGTTGCTTTTACGCCAAACATATCGTTTTGCATTGTTGCCAAAAAGTTCAATTTTGGTTTCATCTGACCAGAGCACCTTCTTCCATATGTTTGGTGTGTCTCCCAGGTGGCTTGTGGCAAACTTTAAACAACACTTTTTATGGATATCTTTAAGAAATGGCTTTCTTCTTGCCACTCTTCCATAAAGGCCAGATTTGTGCAATATACGACTGATTGTTGTCCTATGGACAGAGTCTCCCACCTCAGCTGTAGATCTCTGCAGTTCATCCAGAGTGATCATGGGCCTCTTGGCTGCATCTCTGATCAGTCTTCTCCTTGTATGAGCTGAAAGTTTAGAGGGACGGCCAGGTCTTGGTAGATTTGCAGTGGTCTGATACTCCTTCCATTTCAATATTATCGCTTGCACAGTGCTCCTTGGGATGTTTAAAGCTTGGGAAATCTTTTTGTATCCAAATCCGGCTTTAAACTTCTTCACAACAGTATCTCGGACCTGCCTGGTGTGTTCCTTGTTCTTCATGATGCTCTCTGCGCTTTTAACGGACCTCTGAGACTATCACATTGCAGGTGCATTTATACGGAGACTTGATTACACACAGGTGGATTGCCAACTATTCTATGTTTATCAAGGTATACATGTTTGGCATGACGATATACAAATGCAGATAGCAGTTGCATATACAACAACGTTATGATTGGCTCCCATAAAAGTCTGGTGCTTCAATAATTTCTAAATGTCCTACATTTTTCTTGATTATCGCACAATTATAGAGTGGAACGATCCCTGATGGAAACTACTTAATGTTTTACAGTGTATGGAAATAGGGAGATATTTTTTATGAAAAAAACAAATTGTCTATGCATCTGACTTAGTTCCTATGAAATTGCTTTTGTGGGAGAATGAAATCATCAGTTTGGCAGTGCTTTGCATCATTTTAGCTGAAATCAGGTGATTCTGTATTACTTCACTTATAATAACATTATATTAACTAATAACTGCATGTGCATTTTCATACAGGTGCAGCCCATCAGTTCTCTATCCCCTGTGGCAATTACATGAAGTACAAACTAAATTTGCCTGAGTGCAAATGTCTTGTTTGATTTAAACTAGTGAATTTACACCTGTTCATCCTCTTCTTCTTGGAAAGGGAAAACCGAGACAATCGAAAAGCTTGTGTTTGACAATGACATCCAATTGTGTTTGGCTGGAAGTGGTTTCCTTGTTTGTTTGCACCTGCCTCTGTTCTATCTTATCCCGATTATTTTGTTTTACCTTATTGCTGCATTATTGAGGAGCATATTTGGCTCTCTATGAATTCTATTTGCTGGATCATTTGTATTATTACAACTGAACTCACAGCGGAGCAGCCCAGGAGCAAAGCTGTGGTTATGTCCAACTTTATGACGTGCAGTTGGTTGATGTTAGGTGAAGAGAGAATGAGATTATTAATACCCTGTGTGTGTGCAGAGGCCTGCCGTGACCAGTCACAACCTCATACACACATACGTTCGCACATGCAAACATGCGTGCGAACACACACGCACACACACATACACACACACACAGCCCCCCTGCAAAGCCTCCCCACACACATACGTCCCTGAAGGGATGGTGCAGTCTGAAAGGTTAGCTCTTGATTGTCACTAAGACTAATTAAAATAATTGCAATGGCTTTTGGCCCATCCCAAGCCCACAAGCCAATGCTTTTAATAGTTCTGGAATGGGGTTGATGGTGGGATGAGAGAGGAAACATACCCGCAGGTGGCTGGTGGTGCACTGAAGACAGAACAGGGACACAAGCAAAAGTATTCATACCCCTTGGAATTCTTCACATTTTACTGTGTTACAAAGTGAGATTGTGTCAACAATCTACACAAAATAATGTCACAGTGGGGAAAAAAAGATTAATAGAATATAAAATATAGTCATTGCATAAGTATTCAGCTCCCTGAGTCAATACATGTTAGAACACCTTTGGCAGCGATCACAGCTGTCAGTATACTTGGGCAAGTCTCTAAGTGCTTTTACGTACCTGAATTGTGAAAAATTAGCCATTATTATTTTAATAATTCTCCAAGCTCTGTCAAGACTTTGGGGATCATGGCTGAACAAAAATGTTGAAATCTTGCCATAGATTATCAAACAGATATAAGTCAAAACAATAACTTGGCCACTCAGGAACCTTCACTGTCTTCTTGTTAGCAACTCCAGTGCAGTCTTGGCCTTGTTTTGTAGGTTATTGTCCTGCTAAAAGGTGAATTGCTCTACCAGTGTCTGGTGTAAACTTTACTGAAGCATGTTTTCCCCTGGGATGTTCTCTGTGCTTAGCTCCATCTAATTTATTTTATCCTGAAAAACTGCACAGTATTTGCCAATGTCAACCATACCCATACCATGTTGCAGCCAACACCATGTTTGAAAACAAAGAGGCAGTTACTCAGTAATGTGTTGTGCTGGATATGCCCCAAACATAATGGTTTGCATTCAGGACATAAAGTGCATGTATTTGCCACATTTGTATTGCAGTATTGCTTTAGTGCCTTGTTGCATGCAATATGCATGTTTTGGTATTTTTTGGATTCTTCTTTTCACTCTGTCATTTAAGTCATTATTGTGGCATCACTACAATGTTGTTGATCCATCCTCCAGTTTTCTCCCATCACAGTCATAGAACTCGGTAACTGTTTTACAATCACCAGTGGCTTCATGGTAACTTCCCTGCGCAGTTTCATTCCTGTCATGCAGCTCAGTTCAGAATGATGACTGTATATTTGATGTGTCTGGGTGGTTTATGTAAGAGTCCATGTAATTTATGTGATTTGTTAAACCGCATTTTACTCCAGAACCCCTAATCACATTTGTATTAATAAAAAAAAATTATTACACTTTGATATTACAGAGTATTTTGAGTAGATTGTTGACATTTATTTTTACAATAAAATCTATTCTAATCCCACTTTGTAACACAATAAAAATGTGAAGGGAGGGACACATCCGGCTCACATTATCGGCTCTTAACCAACCATGCTATTTTGTTTGTTTTTCGTGTTTAACTTGTTTTGCACATAATGTTGCTGCTACCGTCTCCAAAAGGAGCTTCTGGACATCAGAACTGCGGTTGTTCACCTCAAACTGGACGACATACTACTACAGACACAACCGACCAGGCCAAAGATTTTGATACAGTATACCATCCCATTCTTGTGGGCCGGCTAAGGAGTATTGGTGTCTCTGAGGGGTCTTTGGCCTGGTAAGCTAACTACCTCAAAGAGTGTAGTGTAGAAGTCAGAAGTCAGAACATCTGCTGTCTCAGCCACTGCCTGTCACCAAGGGTGTACCCCAAGGCTCGATCCTCGGCCCCACACTATTCTCAATTTACATCAACAACATTGCTCAGGCAGTAGGAACCTCTGTCATCCATTTATATGCAGATGATAAAGTCTTATACTCAACTGGCCCCTCCCCATATTTTGTGTTAAACACTCTACAGTAAAGCTTTCTTAGCATCCTAGCATCCAATTAGCTTCCCTGCCCTTAACCTTGTTCTGAACACCTCCAAAACAAAGGTCATAAGGTTTGGTAAGAAGAATGCCCCTCTCCCCACAGGTGTGATTATTACCTTTGAGGGTTTAGAGCTTGAGGTAGTCACCTCATACAAGTACTTGGGAGTATGGCTAGACGGTACAATGTCCTTCTCTCATCACATATCAAAGCTGCAGGCTAAATCTAGACATGGTCAACTCTATCAAAATCGCTCCTCTTTCACCCCACCTGCCAAACTAACCCTGATTCAGATGACCATCCTACCCATGCTAGATTACGGAGATGTAATTTATAGATTGGCAGGTAAGGGTGCTCTCGAGCAGCTAGATGTTCTTTACCATTCTGCCATCAGATTTGCCACCAATTCTCCTTATAGGACGCATCACCGCACTCTAGACCCACTGATCATTGCTTATTTATACCCCCCCCCCCATCTGAGATATCTACTGCAGCCCTCATCCCCCACATACAACACCAGTTCTGCCAGTCACATTCTGTTATAGGTCCCCAAAGCACACACATCCCTGGGTTGCTCGTCATTTCAGTTCGCTGCAGCTAGCGACTGGAACGAGCTGCAACAAACACTCAAATTGAACAGTTTTATCTCTATCTTCATTCAAAGACTCAGTCATGGACACTCTTATTGACAGTTGTGGCTGCTTTGCATTATGTATTGTTGTCTCTACCTTCTTGTACCCTGTTTTGTGCTGCTACCATGTTGTGTTGCTACCATGTTGTTGTTTTCATGTTGTGTTGCTGCCATGCTATGTTGTCATCTTTGGTATCTCATTATGTAGTGTTGTCTCTCTTGTTGTGGTGTGTGTTTTGTCCTATAGTTTTATTTGATGTATTTTTAAACCCTGCTCCCATCTCCGCAGGAGGCCTGTTGCCTTCTGGTAAAAAAATTATTTGTTCTTAACGGACTTGCCTAGTTAAGTAAAGGTTCAATAAAACATTTAATAAGTGTAAATGTAACAAAACAGCTACATTGAGCTTTATAAAAGCTTGATGAATATTTGACCTACAAGGGCTGAAATGGAATGTTGCACATCAAAAGAATATGGCTATATTTAAAAAATAATTTTTGGACAGGTTTTCAGTGCCATTGCGAGATGGGGAAAAAGGTTTGTCAGGTTCTTTCCTATTCGGATCTAAAATGTTGACTGATAGAATGAACAATATCCTATACGAAGTTCTGTTGTCTAGCCTGGCTACAACGGGATGTTAGTACCTTGACCTCACACCTCACTGTCGGTTACAGCCTTTTTGAGGCATCTATAAGTTTGATGATGTGCCTAGATCTCATATTTAAATTTTCTCGAATGGAAAATTGTTTCCATTGATCCAGAACAGATGTTTCAACCAAAACTGTGTCCTGATTTCATTAGCATGTTCTGCCCTTCTCTGAACCTTGGATGGGTAGGAGTACAGTCAGAAGGCAGTAGTGAATCACTTGGTATATGCTATCTCCCTTTGTTGCTAAAACAACCAAAGAGGCTAAGCATGAGATTAAACTTTGGGTGTAATCATTCATATCTAATATGGAGTGATATTAGTGCTAACAGAAATTTAATCTGAAGTAATTAAATATGTTTTCCAAATGTGTGTAAATAGATAGAGAACACGTCTCCAGGAAAAAAATAATTGAGAATTATTTAAATTGAAGCTAAGGTCACTTCTGAATCTCAGATCTCAGCAGATCTTGTGCAGTTTACTTGACTCAGCTCTGTGGAGACTTCTGCTAATGTGACAGGCTGGGTAAAGCTTGTTTCAAGGGGAAAGCCTGACATTGTCAAAATAACACCTGCCAACAGAATTAGCTCACCGCAGTCTACACCTCTAAAGTAGAAACTTGCTTGCTGTTTACAAAGAAAAGCCAAACATTTCCAATGAATGACCCTCAACGTTAAAAGCCCTCAACGTCAAAGAGTCCAGCTTTTTTCCCCAGTGGCTCAATGTGTTGGCGTTTGTAACACTTTATGTCAACTTTCATGGATAATTATTGTTATTTATAAACTATTATCAACACGTATTTCATTATTTATAAACCTTTCTAAGCATTTATATGTGTTTACAATGGCTTGTTAATGAACGTTATTGTAATCTACCACCTTGGCTTTGTGTTTGCATGTTATTGCAATGCAGGTCATAGTCACATTTTTGTTATTACATTTTCAATTATAATTCTTAATAATTGCAGGTAGGAAAAGTGGATTTGTGTTTGCTCACCTACTACTTCTGATATGATATTGCCAGTGGTCTTTCAGACAAAATGTTCCTTCTCTCTTCTCTAAGATTCAGCATGCTATTTTTCATTGTTTGTCTTGCTTAGAAAGGTTAAGACATGACATCAATAGTTTTAGGGCTCAAAGCTAGAGGTGTAACCTGTATCCCTTAGAAGAATAAACAGCCAATTTACTTCATACAGTATGTTCCGAAACCAAAGTACTAAGTCAGTTGGTGGGATTCATATGTCTGAGCAAATTCAAATGTCAGTGTGGTGTCCTGGTGAGAACCCCTTTATCATGCCAGCATTACATCAACAATTGCTTTCTTGTAATACTGTTTATTTTTCCAAGATAGATGGCTCAAACCCTGGCTAAGTTCAAGGCCCATACACACATAAAAATGTATCAGCGTGATAAACCGTTCAGTTTGCTGTTATAACAGAACCCGCTTGTCTTAAATGTGGTGGTATGCTCCCCCGTCTGTTTATGTTAGGCAGGGGATAGTGATTTATAGGTGTTCCATCATTCTTTTAACTGAATAGTGTTTTTCTGCAATGATTAGCAAAGCAGATATGGGACCTATTTTTTTATAGGTCTCATTCACAAAAATATGTCAGACGTCTGCCAACTTTGGTCTCCTAAACAGTGATTATTGTTTAAATGCTTGACCACATTTCCCTTATGTTCTTTTTTTCCCTTGGTATCCTTGAGACAAAATACTCTGTCTCAAGGATACCAAGAATGATGGTGGGGATTTTGAGTTAGAGGGAGAAAATTGCTGTAACTATTGACAGCTTACTATATCTTTTCTTTTATATACACTCAGATGTATATTGTGACAAACAACATTTAAGTGTCCCTTTTGATACCCCACAAGATATTGTACTAGGCTGATTTAATACACATATGCACAATGTTCTGACATTTTTTATTGGCGTTGTTAACCCACAGTCCTTTCTGGAAAACCCCTAATTTTCAACCGCTGAGTCTCTGAGTATACTGCTGCACTGAATATAAAAATATATACATATTTAGGAACACAAGAACATTGTCGCAATTATTAGTCTGTATCTCCCCCTCTCTCAGTGAGATCATGGAGGCCTCAGCTAAAACAAAATATATTGTGTATAATACCTGAAAACAACTATTTTCTAAAACCATCCAGTGCTTGACTTGGACTGAAATAGGTGCCGGTACATTTGGTGCAGGAGCTCCACAATATTTGTTGCTTCTATTTGAGGTATCGGTACTCCTGCCCATGTCAAGCACCAACAACTTCACCTTGTTTACAGGAGAAAACAGCCCTATTGAACCCTAATCCTCAATCAATAATACGGTAGGTCTCTGATATCGCACAATAGCATACACACAGCCATCGAAATGCGTCTGTATCTTACTTACAGGTTTGAGGTTAGGTTGCTGAAAATAGGTATAATACTTGAATTCTGGAATTTTGAAATGCTGACACAGTGTCATATTCCTCTACCCTGAGAAGAGAATATATCCCCACAGATGAGTCTGCATGTAACGGCTCTCCTTTGTAGCATGAAGAGTGGACCAAGGCGCAGCATGGTAGGCGTACATCGTATCTTTATTGATGACACCAAACAAAATAACAAAGTCAAAAAAACAAAAGCGCACAGTTCTGTCAGGCTAATAGACTAAACCCAAAACAAGATCCCACAAAACCCAAAAGGAAAATGACAACGATAGACAGCTGCCTCTGATTGGGAACCACACTCGGCCAAAAACAAAGAAATAGAAAACATAGACTTTTCCACCCGAGTCACACCCTGACCAAACCAAACATAGAGAATTATAAGGATCTCTAAGGTCGGGGTGTGACACCGCATGGTCAGATGATACACCCGGAAAGCCTGAGGAATTTCAAAATCTATTTCCTTCCCCAAAAACGTCCTATCGCCCAAAAAATGATGATTATGCAGTGTACTGGAAGAGCTTTCATAACATGCAAATCAATCAGGTAGGTATTTTTGGGCTGATGGCCACTCATCAGCACCTTTTTTAAACAAATATATATACACAGTGCCTTCAGAAAGTATTCAGACTCCTTCCCTTTTTCACATTGTTATGTTACAGCCTTATTCTAAATTGGATTTTTAAAAATCCTCAGCACTCTACACACAATACCCATAACGACAAAGTGAAAACAGGTCTTTACACATTGAAATTAAATACCTTATTACATTATTATTCATACCCTTTGCTATGAGACTCGAAATTGAGCTCATGTTCATCCTGTTTCCATTGATCACAACCTGAATGGTGTCCACCTGTGGTAAATTCAATTGATTGGACATGAATTGGAAACCCACACACCTGTCTAAAAAAGGTCTCAAAGTTGACAGTGCATGTCAGAGCAAAAGCCAAGCTATGGGGTCGAAGGAATTGTCCGTATAACTCCGAGGTAGGATTGTCAAGAAGCAGATCTGGGCCACTGAAGGTCCCCAAGAACACAGTGGCCTCCATTATAATATGGAAGAAGTTTGGAACCACCAAGACTCTTCCTAGAGCTGTATCCGGGTAAACTGAGCAATCGGGGGAGAAAGGCCTTGGTTAGGTGACCTGGTCACTCTGACAGATCTCTAGGGTTCCCCTGTGGAGATGGGAGAAAAAACCAGAAGGACTACCATCTCTGCAGCATTCCACCAATCAGGCCTTTATGTTAGACTGACCTTTATGTCAGAAGCAACTCCTCAGTAAATGGCACATGACTGCCCACTTGGAGTTTGCCAACATGTACCTAAGGACTCTCAGACCATGAGAAACAAGATACTCTGGTTTGACGAAACCAAGATTGAACTCTTTGGCCTGAATGCCAAACATCCTGTCTGGAGGAAACCTGATACCATCCCTACAGTGAAGCATTTCTTTTTTTATTTGACCTTTATTTTACAAGGCAAGTCAGTTAAGAACAAATTATTTATTTCAATGACAGCCTAGGAACAGTGGGTTAACTGGCTTTTCAGGGGCAGAATGACAGATTTGTACCTTGTCAGCTCAGGGATTCGAACTTGCAACCTTTCAGTTACTAGTCCAACGCTCTAACCACTAGGCTACCCTTCTGCATGGTGGTGGCAGCATAATGCTGTGCGCATGTATTTCAGAGGCAGGGATTGGGAGACAGGTCAAGATTGAGGCAAAGATGATTTGACCAAAGCACTTATGACCTCAGACTGGGCCGAAGGTTCACCTTCCAACAGGAAAACAACCCTAAGCACACAGCCAAGAAAATACAGGAGTGGCTTCAGGACAAGTCTCTGAATGTCCTTGAGTGGCTCAGTCAGAGCCCGGACTTGAACCCGATCAAACATGTCTGGAGAGACCAGAAAATGTGCAACATCCAACCTGACAGAGCTTGAGAGGATCTGCAGAGAAGAATGGGAGAAACTCCACAAATACAGTTGTGCCAAGCTTGTTGCATCATACCCAAGAAATCTTGAGGCTGTAATCACTGCCAAAGGTGGTTCAACAAAGTACTGAGCAAAGGGTCTGAGTACTTAAATAAATGTAATATTTCAGACAATTTAGACAATTTTTATAAATTAGTTAAACATTTCCAAAAACCTGTTTTTGCTTTGTCATTATGGGGTATTGTGTGTAGATTGATGAGGGAAAACAAAAACTTTAATAAATTTTACAATAACTGTCACGATTTCCGACAAAGTCGGCCGCTCTCCTTGTTCGGGCGATGTTCGGCGGTCGACGTCACCGACCTCATTGATCCATTTTTCATTTTCCATTGGTTTTGTCTTGTCTTCATACACACCTAGATCCAATCCC
The DNA here is from genome assembly GCF_036934945.1 of Oncorhynchus masou masou. NCBI lineage: Eukaryota > Metazoa > Chordata > Actinopteri > Salmoniformes > Salmonidae > Oncorhynchus > Oncorhynchus masou. The sequence goes on along the minus strand of NC_088225.1, from coordinate 1,225,447 downwards.
ATCAATTAAGTGTTGTGTATTCAACACTCTGTTTCCCCTCGTGTCCTTGTCGGAGATTGTTTGTTGTATGTAAGGTGTTTATTGTTATTCTGGTGCACCCTCTATTTATTATTTTGTATACTTTGGTATTCAGAGGATTTGATGTATATTAAACAGCTCCGTTTTTACCAAGTTCATTCTCCTGCGCCTGACTTCCTTGCCACCAGCACGCACCACATTACAGAATCTCCGACCATACTATGGAGTTAGCAGGAGAGGGTACCCCGGCCAATAAGGTGGAGGAGCGCGTCCAGGAGCATGCAGTTATTCTTCACCATCTTGGCGTTGCCATGGATCGCGTTGTCCAGACTATGGACCACTGGGAGAGACAGGGAGTTCTTCCAGCGCCTCCACCAGCACAACCGGGGTCTCTCTTGAGTGCCCCTTTCCCGCCTGAACCCAGTGGGATCCGTCTCTCCTTGCCCCAGGATTATGACAGGAGGGCTTCGAACTGCCAGGAGTTTTTACTGCAATTAAACCTTTATCTGGCCACCGTCCACCCGGGCTCCATCTGATTGTGAGAGTATGTCCACCCTCGTCTCATGCCTCACTGGGAGAGCTCTGAAGTGGGCCAACGTCGTATGGAGAGAGGGAGATGCGGCATTGGACAAGTTTGAGGAGTTCACCCGCCGTTTCCGGGCAGTCTTCGACCACCAGCCCGAGGGTAGAGCGGCGGGTGAGTGCCTCTACCATCTGAGGCAGGAGACGAGGAACGCCCAGGAGTTCGCCCTGGAGTTTAGGACCCTGGCTGCTAGCGCAGGATGGAAAGACAGGGCCCTGATCGACCATTATCGTTGCAGTCTGCGCGAGCATGTCCGTTGGGAGCTGGCCTGCAGAGACAGCAACCTCACGTTCGACCAGCTGGTAGATCTGTCCATCCGGCTGGACAACCTACTGGCTACTCGTGGACGTCCAGATTGGGGTCTGGTGATTCCCATCCTCCCGCACCCCTTCTCCGATGCCTATGGAGCTGGGAGGGGCGGTGCACAGGGAGACCGGAGGGGGTTCCCGCTCGTGCACCATCTGTGGCCGCAGAGGTCACACTGCCGGTTGGTGCCGGGTTGGTTCCTCTGGGAATCGAGGCAGCAGGCACTCTGGCGACACCCCAGATGAGCTGGCACCATTCTCTCCCAGAGCCCTCTGTCTGTCACCTTTCCTGAGTTTTCTCCGTATTCCCAGCATAAGGCGCTCGTAGATTCAGGCGCGGCTGGGAATTTCATTGATAGAGCGTTAGCTCATAGTTTAGGGACCCCCATTTTTCCTGTGGGTGTGCCCTTCCCCGTTCACGCCTTAGATATTCGACCATTTGGGTCAGGGATAATTAGGGACGTCACCGCGCCATGGGTATGGTGACCCAGGGGGGTCATATGGACAGAATTAGTCTCTTCCTCATTGACTCTCCTGCGTTTCCCGTATTGCTGGGCCTACCCTGGTTAGCTTGTCATAATCCCACTGTTTCTTGGCCACAGAGGGCTCTCACAGGGTGGTCGCGAGAGTGCTCAGGTAGGTGTTTAGGGGTTTCCGTCGGTGCTACAATGGTGGAGAGTACATTCGGTCCTCCACTTCACCCGCCTCCTCGAGTTTATTTTTTGTGAAGAAGAATGATGGGGGTCTGCGCCCGTGTATTGACTATCGAGGTCTGAATCAGATCACGGTGAGGTAGTAACCGCTAATAGCTACAGCGATAGAGTCAATGCATGGGGCGCGCTTAATTCACCAAACTAGATCTCAGAAGCGCTTACAATCTGGTGCATATCCGAGAGGGAGACGAGTGTAAGACGGCCTTCAGTACCACCTCTGGGCACTATGAGTACCTCGTCATGCCGTACGGGTTTATGAATGCGCCCTCAGTCTTCCAAGCCTTTGTAGACAAGATTTTCAGGGACCTGCACGGGCAGGGTGTAGTGGTGTTTATTGATGACATTTTGATATATTCCGCGACACGCGCTGAGCATGTGTCCCTGGTGCGCAGAGTGCTTGGTCGCCTGTTGGAGCATGACCTGTACGTCAAGGCTGAGAAATTCCTTTTCTTCCAACAGTCCGTCTCCTTCCTAGGGTATCGCATTTCCACGTAAGGGGTGGAGATGGAGAGTGTCCACATTTCAGCCATGCGTAATTGGCTGACTAACCACCACGGTTAAGGAGGTGCAGCAGTTCATAGGGTGTGGCAACTACTACAGGAGGTTTATCCGGGGTTTTGGTCAGGTGGCAGCTCCCATTACCTCACTGCTGAAGGGAGGCCCAGTGCGCTTGCAGTGGTCAGCTGAGGCGGACAGGGCTTTTAGTCACTTGAGGGATCTGTTTACCTCTGCTCCCGTGCTGGCACAGCCGGATCCCTCTTTGGCGTTCATAATGGAGGTGGACCGAAGCTATGCCCCTATGCCTTATTCTTGAAGAAGCTATGATGTGGGGGGCCGGGAGCTGTTGGCTGTCGTCAAGGCATTGAAGGCGTGGAGACATTGACTTGAGGGGGCTAAACACCCTTTTCTCATCTGGTCTGACTGGTCATTCTTTAAAAGTAACTTCCTCACCATTTTAGATAAGCATGCTCCGTTCAAAAATGCAGAACTAAGAACAGATATAGCCCTTGGTTCACTCCAGACCTGACTGCCCTCGACCAGCACAAAAACATCCTGTGGCGGACTGCAATAGCATCGAATAGTCCCCGCGATATGCAACTGTTCAGGGAAGTCAGGAACCAATACACGCAGTCAGTCAGGAAAGCTAAGGCCAGCTTCTTCAGGCAGAAATTTGCATCCTGTAGCTCCAACTCCAAAAAGTTCTGGGACACTGTGAAGTCCATGGAGAACAAGAGCACCTCCTCCGGAGGGCATGCTGTCCAGGTCACTCCTGGCAGCTGCCCACTGCACTGAGGATAAATCCATGATTATGCTGGATGGACACAAGCATTTCTCAACAGCTGGCCATGCCTTCCTCCTGCTACTCCACTGAGGCTAGGTAACACGGTCACCACCGATAAATCCATGATTATCGAAAACTACAAGCCTGCATTTCTCAACAGCTGGCCATGCCTTCCTCCTGGCTCTAACTTCCAACCTCGGCCAACAGCCCACCCCCCGCAAGTACTAAACTTTGTTTATCATACCGCCATCAAGCCTCTCCAGGTTCTCCTTTACCCAAATCCAGATAGCAGATGTTCTGAAAGAGCTGCAAAACCTGGACCCGTACAAATCAGCTGGGCTTGACAATCTGGACCCTCTATTTCTGAAACTATCAGCCGCCATTGTCGCAACCCCTATTACCTGAGGTTCACTGTTAACTGAGGTTCACTGGTCACGATGGCAACACCCACCCGTAGCACACGCTCCATCAGGTGTATCTCACTGATCATCCCTAAAGCCAACACCTCATTTGGCCGCCTTTCATTCCTGTTCTCTACTGCCTGTGAATGGAACGAATTGCAGTTGGAGACTTTTATCTCCCTCACCAACTTCAAACATCTGCTATCTAAGCAGCTAACCGATCGCTGCAGCTGTACATAATCTTATCGGTAAATAGCCCACCCAACTTTACCTACCTCATCCCCATACTGTTTTTATTTATTTACTTTTCTGCTCTTTTGCACACCAATATCTCTACCTGTACATGACCATCTGATAATTTATCACTCGAGTGTTAATCTGCAAAATTGTAATTATTCGCCTACCTCCTCATTCCTTTTGCACACAATGTATATAGACTCTTTTTTTCTACTGTGTTATTGACTTGTTAATTGTTTACTCCATGTGTAACTCTGTGTTGTCTGTTCACACTGCTATGCTTTATCTTGGCCAGGTCGCAGTTGCAAATGAGAACTTGTTCTCAACTAGCCTACCTGGTTATTATAAAGGTGAAATAAAAAATAAAAAATTTAAAAAGTGACCGCCGTAATCTGGAGTACATTCGGGTGGCGAGGAGACTGAACCCTCGCCAGTCAAGGTTTGCCATGTTTTTCACCCATTTTGTATTTACCCTTTCATACAGACCAGGCTTTCAGAACGCTAAGGCAGATGCATTGTCCCGGCTGTATGATACAGAGGAGAGGCCCATGGATCCTTCTCCCATACTCCCTGCCTCTTGCCTGGTGGCACTGGTAGTGTGGGAGCTGGACGCGGACATTGAGCAGGCGTTGCGTACAGAGCCCGCTCCCCTTCAATGTCCGGGCCAGGTATGCTTTCGCCGAAAAGCATTTTATAAATATGACACTGTGGTTGCTTTAACAAGAAGTTCATCTTTAAAACTATGTAAAATATGATTTGTTTTCTGAATTTTTATAATGAGCATTTCTGTAATTGAATTTGGCGCTCTGCAATCTCATTGGATGTTGAGATTGCTAAAATATATATATATATATATATATATATATATATATATACATTTGGTAGCATTGCCTTTAAATTTATATTGTTTAACTTGGGTCAAACGTTCCGGGCAGCCTTCCACAAACTTCCCACAATAACTTGGGTGAATTTTGGCCCATTCCTCCTGACAGAGCTGGTGTAACTGAGTCAGGTTAGTAGCTTTGTGATGGCCACTCCAATACCTTGACGTTGTTGCCCTTAATCCATTTTGTCACAACTTTGTAAGTAGGCTTGGGGTCATTGTCCATTTGGAAGACCTATTGTCAACCAAGCATTAACTTCCTGACTGATGTTTTGAGATGTTGCTTCAATATATCCACATAATTTTCCTGCCTCATGACGCCATCTATTTTGTGAAGTGCACCAGTCCCTCCTGCAGCAAAGCAGCCCCACAACATGATGCTGCCACCCCGTGCTTCACGGTTGGGATGGTGTCGTCGGCTTGCAAGCATCCCCCTTTTTCCTCCAAACATAACGATGGTCATTATGGCCAAACAGTTCATCAAACCAGAGGACATATCTCCAAAAAATACAATCTTTGTCCGCATGTGCAATTGCAAACCGTCGTCTGGCTTTTTTATGGTGGTTCGGAGCAGTGGCTTCTTCCTTGCTGAGCGGCATTTCAGGTTAGGCCGATATAGGACTTGTTTTACTGTGGATATAGATACTTTTGTACCCGTTTCCTCCAGCCTGTTCACAAGGTCATTTGCTGTTGTTCTGAGATTGATTTGCACTTTTCACACCAAAGTACATTCATCTCTAGGAGACAGAACACGTCTTCTTCCTGAGCTGTATGACGGCTGATGTTTATACTTGCGTACTATTGTTTGTACAGATGAACGTGGTACCTTCAGGCGTTTAGAAATTGTTCCCGAGGATGAACCAGACTGTTAAACCAAGCAGTTTAAAGGCATAGTCAACTTAGTGTATGTAAACTTCTGACTCACTAGAATTGTGATACAATTCATACAATGAATTATAAGTGAAATAATCTGTCTGTAAACAGTTGTTGGAAAAATTATTGTGTTGTGTCAAATACAAAGTAGATGTCCTGACCGACTTGCCAAAACTATATTTTGTTAACAAGAAATGTGTGGAGTGGTTGAAAAACGGGTTTCAATGACTCCAACCTAAGTGTATGAAAACTTCCGACTTCAACTGTATGTATACAGTACCAGTCAAAAGTTGAATCACCTACTCCTTCCAGGGTTTTTCTTAATGTTTACTGTTTTCTACATTGTAGAATTATAGTAAAGACATCAAAACGATTAAATAACACATGTAGTAACCAAAAAGGTGCTATAAAAATATATCCTATATTTGAGATTCTTCAAAGTAGCCACCCTTTGCATTGATGACAGATTTGCACACTCTTGGTATTCTCTCAACTAGCTTAATGAGTTAGTCACCTGGAATGCATTTAAATTAAAGGGGTGTCTTGTTAATTTGTGGAATTTCTTTCCTTATTAATGCGTTTGAGCCACTCAGTTATTATGACAAGGTCAAGTCAGAAGATAGCTCTGTTTGGTAAATAACAAAGTCCATATTATGGCAAGAACAGCTCAAATAAGCTAAGATAAATGACAGTCCATCATTATTTTAAGGTCAGTCATTTGAAAGTTTCTTCTAGTGCAGTCGCAAAAACCATCAAGCTCTATGAAGAAATTGGCTCTCATGAGGACTGCCACAGGAAAGAGACCCAGAGTTACATCTGCTGAAGAGGAAAAGTTCAATACTAAATTACACCTATAAGAAGAGGCTTGCTTGGGCCAAGAAAAGTGAGCAATGGACATTAGACCGGTGGAAATCTGTCCTTTGGTCTTATGAGTCCAAATTTGCGATTTTTAGTTCCAACCACCATGTCTTTGTGAGACACAGAGTAGGCGAATGGATGATCTCTGCATGTGTGGTTCCCACCTGAAGCATGGAGGAGGAGGTGTGATGGTGTGGATGTGCTTTGCTGGTGACACTGTCAGTGATTTATTTATAATTCAAGTCACACTTAACCAGCATGGCTACCACAGCATTCTGCATCGATACACCATCCCATCTGGTTTGCGGTTAGTGGGACTATAATTTGTTTTTCAAGAGGACAATGACCCAACACATCTTCAGACTGTGTAAGGGTTATTTGACCAAGACGGAGAGTGATGGAGTGCTGCATCTGATGACCTGGCCTCCACAATCACCCGACCTCAATGCCATTGAGGTGGTTTGGGATGAGTTGGACAGCAGAGTGAAATAAAAGCTAACAACAAGTGCTCAGCATATGTTGGAACTTTTTCAAGACTGTTGGAAAAGCATTCCAGGTGAAGCTGGTTGAGAGAATGCCAAGAGTGTGCAAAGCTGTCATCAAGGCAAAGGGTGGCAACTTTGAAGAATCTCAAATATAACATATATTTTGAATTAACACTTTTCTGCTTACTACATGATTCCATATGTGCTATTTATAAGTAGTCTTGTTTGTAGGTGACCAAATACTTATTTTCCACCATAATTTGCAATTAAATTCATTAAAAATCCTACAATGTGATTTTCTGGATATTTTTTTCTCATTTTGTCTGTCATAGTTGAAATGTACCTATGATTAAATTTACAGGCCTCTCTCATCTTTTTAAGTGGGAGAACTTGCACAATTGGTGGCTGACTAAATACTTTTTTGCCCCACTGTATATAGCCTACACATATAAATATCCAGGACCGGTGCACGGGACACAGACCAGGCCCCGGGTCGAAAAAGCACAACCAAATTAGGTTTCCAGTTAGAGTCCTTCTTGGCACAGGACCAAGACCAATCCATGTCCGGAAAACCGGCCCTCAGTCATCTACACATCCAACCTCAGTTATTGGAAGAGATGGGTATCATAAATCAGGCCTGTAATTGCATCCCACATCTTGTTACCACATAATTCAAAATACAGGACCGTTTTTCCAACATAAGTGTGTCCAGATAATTTCTGTTCCTCTTTTCCTCTGACACATCATTATTCTTCCAATTCAGTGACTGTCACACCCTGATCGGTTTCACCTGTCCTTGTGCTTGTCTCCACCCCCTCCAGGTGTCGCCCATCTTCCCCATTATCCCCTGTGTATTTATACCAGTGTTTTCTGTATGTCTGTGCCAGTTTGTGTTGTTTGCCAAGTCAACCAGCAGTTTTCTCCTAGCGCCAGTTTTTCCCTAGTTGCTGGTTCTCTCGTCCTCCTGGTTCTGACCCTTGCCTGTCCTATGTGCCCTTCTGCCTGACCGTTCTGCCTGCCCCCCTGTACCATTTTTGGACATGACCTGGTTATGAACTCTTGCCTGTCCCTGACCTGCCTTTTGCCTACACCTTGGACTATATTAAACATCAGAGCTCAAACCATCTGCCTCCCGTGTCTGCATCTGGGTCTCGCCTTGGGTCGCTATAGTGATGTTTAGTACACAAAAGGGACATCAACTTATTTTGTTTCCAAGATGATTTAATAGACATATGACTGGGTCCAAAAGGGACAGATATAATTGCTGAAACTTATTTCAATACTGTGGACCAGTAACAGATTAATTCAGGGAATTTCCGGATCAAATGTATAAGTCCCTGCTACACTGCTAACATTTGCCAGACACTTTCACTTTCCTAGGAGTCCTTCCTTATTTGTAAGTAGAGTAGGAAGTATTTATTAGGTCAATTGAATTCATTTCTGAGTTGTTCAAGCAATCTCATAATGTTTGTCAAAGAAATCAGAGTCCATGGAAATGGCCGCTCGTCATCCTGATTTCAGAAACACGGAAGGTGTCCTGTTGAGTCAGAGACTACTCTAAATAGATTTCTTTCCCCATCTCCTGTCTGTCATTACCACTAAGTCATAGGACTGGATAGATCTACACAAAGACCTAGAGTGCCAGATGGATGGGATTTGCACTTTTGTGACTATTCCATCAGTTGCACCAGGTAATCTAAATCTAGCCTATTTGAAGCATCCGCAATGAATTGATTAGGCCTGCTGGGCTCCTTCCGTCAGGGTAGTTCAAGACCATTGCTATTGAGATTGGGAGGTGGATCATGAGGTGTTGGTGGCAGCTGAGTGCTAAATGAAGGAAGAGGTGGATGACAGTGGAGAGGGTGGATCAGGGTTGCCTCAGGGGGTGGATGACAGTGGGGTGGGAACATCAGTACTCACTCCAGCAATCTGAAGCTAATATGGATGACGCACATGAGTGGTGACCTGCCAACGTCACCGTAGGTGTTCATCTTTATCACGGCTTCTTACCAGTGAGGTGGCCATATGTCACTAAGCACACGGATGGATCGGCACAGCCTGTGCATTCTGAGGGTACAGCCCACATACCCAGCACAGAGGCCTGAGGTCTGTTCAGGAGGGTGAAAATGTAGGACTTGAGAAACAAAACAGAGCACACATAATTGGACTAACCTGCACATTTATTGGAGTTCTGTGGTGCGGAAGAAATGTACCCTAGGATATTCTGAACATTTGATCACATTGTTTGTTTTGGTTTGTGTACTGTACCGTTTTAAAAAGAGATTTCACCTTGTCATTTCAATTTAAAATAAAAACTATAATTTGGAACTTTACCTCTGACTCTCTGGTGTCTGTGTTGGTGTGGCCTGTAATCCTAGAACCTGAAAGGAAAACACGTGTTTAGTAACTTCTACAAACCATAAGTGAAGAAACTTTGATCATCACTGTATTAGATCCAAATGGAATTCTAGCAGGACTATGGAAGACGTTTAATGTAATCGCCTTCATGAAAATGGCCTGTTTCAAATGAATTTGCCTATCCCTTTTGTCAGGTAAGGCCTCTAAATAGGGTAACCAGAGGACAGAACACAATAGAAAACATGTCATAAGGTGAATTCACCAATTTGTAAGTCGCTCTGGATAAGAGCGTCTGCCAAATGACTTAAATGTAAATGTAAATGTAAAACCAGGGACTCCTTCAACAACCTGCAATTCATTGCTAGACACCTTGAGGTTTAGGATACAAACGGTGATGCACACAGTGACAGTCAGTCTGTATAACACTGTTATGTTACAGCTTTCTGGGCTACGTTAATTCAGTGCGGTATGTTTATTTTTAGAGCAGTCTTCTTGGAATTTCTCATGAGTTTTTTGAAGATTTTTTCTCAATGACTTCCCTGAGGAAGGAGACACGATACAAGAGTAATGCACTGTATAGGGCATAGGATGCCATTTGGGATGCAATCCAAATCTTTTATTCCTCAGAACAATTAACAAATAGGATAGTCTACCGAAGTGCATTAATAGCTTTTGAAAATAAATATACTGTCTGTTCTGGGGCTTTTTTCCTTTGCTGCGGGCGTCTGTTGTTGCAAAGTCTAAACGAACACACAAATACCCCTAAAGCATCCCGGGGGGTATTCTTTTTATAGAATCTTGGGTAAGAACGGATGAATTAACCATTCCATATTATACCATTCATTTCTAAGGCAGATGGATCGTACAGTAGACCTCCACCGTACACGCAACTGTTAAAGGCGTATAATTCCCCACTCTCTGTTATCCACAACACACCAGACCTGAAGTTCTGTCTCAGCTCTGTCAAGGGGGAGCTCATGGAGAATGCACATTGAACATGTCACTTCCAAATTATTTCTCTTTCAGGTCGGGATTATGGGTGATATTATGGGTGGGCTGCTCCCCTCTGTCACATATATGATGTGTGACTGTGAGACATTGGAGGGGGTGGTGGGAGGAAGGTAGCTGGTGAAAAGTGTAGACCTGGTTTACAGTTCATGATCATTCAGGCATCGGCACATATTTACACCTGGTTAAGTTTACTAATTGGGTTCAAGTAGAGGTGGAGACTTCATAGGTATTTCAATTGGAGCTGAAGTACAGGTGTAGACCTGGTTTGTATGAATATTGGGGCTGACATTTAGCAGTAGACTTGTTTTTAGGTGGGTTATCAATAATTGGTTAGACGTGCAGACCTGGTCTGTAAGAAACAGTTGAAGTCGGAAGTTTACATACACCTTAGCCAAATACATTTAAACTCAGTTTTTCACAATTTCTGACATTTAACCCTTGTAAAAATTCCCTGTTTTAAGTCAGTTAGGATCACCACCTTATTTTAAGAATGTGAAATGTCAGAATAATAGAGAGAATTATTTATTTCAGCTTTTATTTCTTTCATCACATTCCCAGTGGGTCAGGAGTTTACATACACTCAATTCGTATTTGGTAGCATTTCCTTTAAACTGTTTAACTAACTTGTTTAACGAGGTGGAATTGAGCTACAGTGGCAGTAAAGGTGCCATGCTTAACCATCTGAAAGGGAGGCACCATGAGACCCTAATTGGCAGCAGCGCAGGCCCCCAACAACAGACATTAAGACAGGCTCGTCACATGAAAGATGTGCAATGAGGGAAGGAGTGAGAAAATCACAGCATTGATTACAGAAATGACAGCTGTTGATACGTAGCCATTGTCACTGGTAGAGGATGTTGGCTTCACAGTGTCCTGAAATGGAATGTCATTAGGGTCATTGAGTGTCGAAAAAGTCAAATATCATTATTTGAAGTTGAAGCTTCAAATATCACGATTTGGATCGTCAAATAATCTTGTTGATCAATCAGGACCAGAATCTGACGTCACATAATTACACGTTCATAACTTTATGTTATGGTACGGTCAAGCCACACTAGTTAGCTAGCTGTTTATAACGTTAGCCTAGGGCAACAGAGCTAGTTAGCTGGCTAACTTGTTTACATTGAGGTCCAAAGTGTTAGGTTCACACGATGTGGATGAAAATACCCTCAAATTGATGCTGACAGTCTGCAAATTAACCCCATAGTCTATGTATAATTTAAAATCCAAAGTGCTGGAGTACATAGCCGAAAAAAAAGAAAAACAATTGTTACTGTCCAAATACTTTTGGAGCTCACTGTAGTTTGTTATCTAGCTTAGGTGGTGGGCCGTAGTAAGCCATCTGCTTTAGTTTTGAGATATTCGGATCTATGTCAAGGGAGGAGCTGGTTTTAACATGTTGTGTATATTTATTTATTTATTCTGAATGCATTTCTGTTTGTTGTCAATGTAAATTATTCCTTTTATGTTCTCTAGCTGAACATGCAAACACTGCTGAGTACTAAACTGTAAAACCAATCTAAAATGGTGTACTATCCATCATACTATCTCTGCGGATCACGCCTGCCAACCATGTTATCCAAGCATATGACTTCTTCTTCTTTAGATGAGTCAGTGTGTTGGGCTACCCTGACCAAGGCCCTTCTCCCCCGATTGCTTAGTTTGGCCCGGCTGCCAGCTCTAGGAAGAGTCTTGGTGGTTCCAAACTTCTTCCATTTAAGAATGATGGAGGCCACTATGTTCTTGGGGACCTTCAATGCTGCAGAATGTTTTTAGTACCCTTCCCCAGATCTATGCCTCGCCACAATTCTGTCTTGGAGCTTGACTGCGTGGCTATACACACCTCCAACTCACCTCCACACACCTCCAAGTTTGCAGACGACACTACAGTGGTAGGCTTGATTACCAACAACGACGAGACGGCCTACAGGGAGGTGGTGAGGGCCCTTGGAGTGTGGTGCCAGGAAAATAACCTCATACTCAATGTCAACAAAACAAAGATGATCGTGACCTTCAGGAAACAGCAGAGGGAGCAGCCCCCTATCCATATCGACGGGACAGTAGTGGAGAAGGTGGAAAGTTTTAAGTTCCTCGGCGTCAGCAAACTTAATAAAGTCTATCACAGTGCCATCCGTTTTGTTATCAAAGCCCCTTATACTACCCACCACTGTGACCTGTATGCTCTAGTCGGCTGCCAGACCCACTGGCTCCAGGTCATAAGTCTATGCTAGGTAAAGCCCAGCCTTATCTCAGCTCACTGGTCACGATAACAACACCCACCCATAGCATGCCTCCAGCAGGTATATCTCACTGGTCATCCCCAAAGCCAACACCTCCTTTGGTTGCCTTTCCTATCAGTTATCTGCTGCCAGTGACTGGAATGCATTGCAAAAATCGCTGAAGCTGGAGACTTATATTTCCCTCACTAACTTTAAACATCATCTATCTGAGCAGCTAACCGATCACTGCAGCTGTACAAAGTCCATCTGTAAATAGCCCACCTAATCTACCTACCTCTTCCCAATATTGTTTTTATTTACTTTTCTGCTCTTTTGCACACCAGTATCACTACTTGCACATCATCATCTGCTCATCTATCACTCCAGTGTTAATCTGCTAAATTATAATTACTTCGCTACTATGGCCTATTTATTGCCTTACCTCCTCACGCCATTTGCACACAATGTATATAGACTTTTTTTTCTATTGTGTTATTGACTGTACGCCTGTTTATTCCATGTGTTACTCTGTGTTGTTGTTTGTATCGTACTGCTTAGCTTTATCTTGGCCAGTTGTAAATGAGAACTTTTTCTCAAATAGCTTACCTGGTTAAATAAAGGTTAAATAAAAAATATATATTTTTAAAAATGTACACATCACGGACAAACTGAAATGGTCCACCCACACAGACAGCATGGTAAAGAAGACGCAGCAGCGCCTCTTCAACCTCAGGAGGCTGAAGAAATTTCGCTCGTCACCAAAAACACTCACAAAACATGCACAACTCATCACTGGGTGCAAACTACCTGCCCTCCAGTACACCTACACCTCCCGAAATCACAGGAAGGGCTAAAAGATCATCAAGGACAACAACCACCTGAGCCACTGCCTGTTCACCCCGCTATCATCCAGAAGGCGAGGTCAGTACAGGTGCATCAAAGCTGGGACCAAGAGACTGAGAAACAACTTCTATCTCAAGGCCATCAGACTGTTAAACAGCCTTCACTAACATTGAGTGGCTGCTGCCAACATACTGACTCATCTCTAGCCACATAAATAAATAAAAATGGGATGTAATAAATGTATCACTAGCCACTGCATTACTCATCTCATATGTATATACAGTGCCTTGCGAAAGTATTCGGCCCCCTTGAACTTTGCAACCTTTTGCCACATTTCAGGCTTCAAACATAAAGATATAAAACTGTATTTTTTTGTGAAGAATCAACAACAAGTGGGACACAATCATGAAGTGGAACGACATTTATTGGATATTTCAAACTTTTTTAACAAATCAAAAACGGAAAAATTGGGCGTGCAAAATTATTCAGCCCCCTTAAGTTAATACTTTGTAGCGCCACCTTTTGCTGTGATTACAGCTGTAAGTCGCTTGGGGTATGTCTCTCTCAGTTTTGCACATCGAGAGACTGAACTTTTTTCCCATTCCTCCTTGCAAAACAGCTCGAGCTCAGTGAGGTTGGATGGAGAGCATTTGTGAACAGCAGTTTTCAGTTCTTTCCACAGATTCTCGATAATGCCTCATTATCTCTGTCAATAGTTGGAGTAGGATGATTGCAGAGCAGCCTACCTCAGACTGTCAGGATGTTCATTTAGCTTAACTGCATTCCTTTGTTGTGATGATTTATTCTTGTCTCACATGATTCCAGAGATCAACCAAGTGCTATTCACCAAGCAAGGGCTGATTCATTCATATGTGAGGAGAACCATCCTACTCCAGTTTGAACAAGCCCTGCTGTCACTATTTAAACTTTGGGACCACATATGCATTTGCCTGTTTTAATTTCTGGATTTTGTCTTACAGTCTAGTGCTTCTTAGAGTTGAACACCCACTACAGACGCACATACTTGTTAGAGCATCATTATTCATGATTGTCTCACTTTTCTCTCCCATGATCTATTCACCAAGTCCTTCAGTTTGAACAAGCCCTGTCGTCACTATTAAGACATTGAGACCACATATGGCAGTTAGTAGGGTTGGGCCTAGTAACTGAATGGTTGCTGGTTTGAATCCCTGAGCCGACTTGGTGAAAGAAATCTGTTGATATGCCCTTGTGGAAGGCACCTAGTACCAGCTGCAAGTCGCTCTGGATAAGAGTGTCTGCTAAATGACAAATGTCATGTAAATGTCTCTACATCAATCAGCTACATTGGTGACGAGGGTGGGATCCTTTCGATATGCCAATGGAGCTGGGCACACAAATGTTCCTAGAGAGAAGCATGTGTTGACGACAGTCCTACAGTCTCCATCAGCGGCCTAGGCTTTTGGCATAGATGGTATACCATCTATGCCAAAAGCCTAGGCCGCTGATGGAGACTGTAGGACTGTCGTCAACACATGCTTCTCTCTAGGAACATTTGTGTGCCCAGCTCTCATTTCTGGACTGCAACGTTATAGGATTGTGCCTTCCACAGCACTTGATATACATTGATTGGTAGGTTACACTACTGAACAAAAATATAAACGCGACATGCAAAGTGTTGTTCACATGTTTCATGAGCTGAAATAAAATACATTGTTCCATATGCACAAAAAGCTTATTCGCCTCCAATTTTGTGCACAAATTTATTGACGTCCTTGTTTGTGAGCTTTTCTCTTTTGCCAAGATAATCCATCCAACTGACAGGTGTTGCATATCTAGAACCTTGTGCTGCGGACAATGAAGGGCCACTCTAAAATGTGAAGTTTTGTTACAAAACGCAATGCCATAGATATCTTAAGATCAGGGAGTGTGCAAATTGCATGTTGACTGCAAGAATGTCCACCAGAGATTTTGCTAGAGAATTGAATGTACATTTTCTACCATAAGCCGCCTCCAACATAATTTTATACAATTTGGCAGTACGTGCAAACGGCCTCACAACCGCAAACCACGTGCAACCATGCCAGCTCAGGACCTCCACATTCTGCTTTTTCACCTGCAGGATTGTCTGAGACCAGCCACCCGGGCAACTGATGAAACTGAGGAGTATTTCCGTCTGTAATAAAGCCCTTTGTGAGGAAGAACTCCTTCTGACTGGCTGGACCTGGCCCCCAGTGGGTGGGTCTATGCCATCCCAGGCCCACCCCTGGCTGTGCCCCTGCCCAGTCATGTGAAGTCCATAGAATAGGGCCTAATGAATTTCAATTGACTGATTTCTTTATGTGAACTGTAACTGCATTAAAATTGTTAAAATTGTTACATGTTGCATTTATATATTTTTTCAGTATAGATACTTCAAATACTGCCTGAGACACCTTAGCTATTTACTTCGGTACTCAATACATAAAACACTATTTGTGATGGTGTTCTTTGTATATGCATGAAATGTACATTATGGAAAACATCTGTCATAGTAGAATAATGAATGGATTGGCAAGATTTTGGCAGTGTTCACTTTTAGTTAGAAAGTTATTCATTTAAACCACCTATATATACTCACATTCACTGAACATGTAGTATTTGAAACTCAAACATTCATTTCCCAACTGCGTTTTACATCATCTTAAAGGCTCTTGATCATTCTCCATACGTTATATTCCAATGCATCCAACATTATGCATGCCGACCATGGTATTAGGAACTGTTATGGTTTATTATCTGGATTAGAAATCTAACTCTGGTTATCTTATTGCAAAGCACATTGTATAACTGTTATAAGAGAAGATTGTATTGCAAGGTATGCTATGTATTACAGGTTTCAGTTTTTCCATTTATGTTTTGAGGTTGGACTTTTAGCAGGTACAGCACGTAAACGGCACCGGTGTCACCTCGTTAGTGAGGTGTTTGAGCAACATTTTTGGTTTTATTGCTGGGGAACTTCACATGTATGGGCTAATATGCATATGCAGCTGTCATTTTTAAACCATTCAAGAAAAACACACACACACATGTTTATCTACATGCTTTTAATTGGGTTCCTATGCAAAGTATACACTGAGTGTTTCAAAACACTAGGAATACCTGCTCTTTCCATGACAGACTGATCAGGTGAAAGCTATGGCACTTTATTGATGTCACATGTTAAATGGACTTCATTCAGTTTTGGTGAAGGGGAGGAGGCATGTTAAAGACAATTTTTTAAGCCTCAAGACAATTGAGTGTGTTTGCCATTCAGAGGGTGAATGGGCAAGACAACATATTTAAATGCCTTTGAATGGGGTATGGTAGTAGCTGCCAGGCGCATCGGTTTGTGTGTGTCAAGGAATGCGACACTGCTGGATTTTTCATGCTCAACAGTTTCCTGTGTGTATTAAGAACGATCCACCACCCAAAGGACATCCAGAGAACTTGACACAACTGTGGGAAGCATTGGATTCAACCTCTGCCAACATTCCTGTGGAATGCTTTTGACACCTTGTGGAGTCCATGCCCCTATGAAGTGAGGCTGTTCTGAGGGTAAAAGTGTGTGCAACTCAATATTAGGAAAATTCTCCTAATGTTTTGTACACTCAGTGTATGATTGAATGTTTCTTGAAGCCTGCAGTTAGTTACTTGAAATGAGACTCACTGTATAATCTTGACAAAACATGAGTCAACTATTGAATTCACTGACAGAGCTAGCTAATGAAACACAAGTGTACATTTACAGTGGCTGGCTAGGCTAGTCTGTAACATTGGCTAGCTTTCAATGAATTGGACAAATGATCAACGGAGTTACCTCTTTATATGATTTTAGACAATTTGTTTTGAAAGCTGCATATTTCAAGTGCACTCAAACAGATTTATCTTATTTCAGTCTGGGAGCTAGCTAGTTATATCTGTTCATCTTCATCAGACAGCAGCTTGCATTTTCACAAGAGGCTGTGTTTACATTGTATTGGCTGCCTTCATCGCGAGGGGTCTGTATGGGAGTTCTGAATGGTTCCAAGTTTAGTTGTTCAGCAGGGCCGAGTGCTGAAATATACTTTGAGTAAATGTGCAAGAATTGAAGGTGCCAACAAATGTTATAGTTATAATGTTTTACTGTCATATACAAAATAAATCTCCTCCTCACTCGAAGGGATCAATTATTTAATTAAAGGCCTCGACCCGTCACCTATATAGCTAGTTATTTTCATAAACTGAAGTTTAATTTCATTAAGAGAAAACCAAGTGACTGCCTAGCTAATACTCAGTCACATGGATTCCTAAATCTTTGCTAAGATTATTGAAAATGATTGCAGTTTTCAGGTTGGTTACATTGGCGCTAGCGCTAGGTACCAAGCTAAAGCTAGTTTGCTACAATGCCTTCATTCATTCATTCACTGCCACCCATTTGTTTTGTCACTTGCTGTCACGCCTTGGTCTTAGTATTTTGTGTTTTAGTTAATTAGTTGGTCAGGCCAGGGTGTGACATGGGTTTATGTTATTGTGTTGTCGTATTAGGGTTTTTGTAGGCATTGGGATTGTGGTTGATTAGGGGTGTGTTTAGTTTAGGTTTGGCTGCCTGAAGCGGTTCTCAATCAGAGTCAGGTGATTCTTGTTGTCTCTGATAGGGAACCGTATTTAGGTAGCCTGGGTTTCACTGTGTATTTTGTGGGTGATTGTTCCTGTCTCTGTGTTAGTGTTCACCAGACAGGCTGTATAGGTTTTTTCACGTTCCGTTTGTTGTTTTTGTATTTATAAGTTATTTCATGTATCGTCATTTGTTTAATTAAAAACATGAGAAACCAACACGCTGCATTTCGGTCCGACTCTCTTTCGACAAACGAAGAACGCCGTTACAGAATCACCCACCACACACGGACCGAGCAGCACGTTAACAGGCAGGAGCCACAGAAGAGGCAACAGAAGCAGCTTCAGTGGGAGAGGCTGCACCACTTGGAGAATTGGACATGGGAGGAAGAACTAGACGGAAAAGGACCCTGGACTCAGCCTGGTGAATATCGCCGCCCCAAGGAGGAACTAGAGGTGGCTAAAGCGGAGAGGCGCTGGTATGAGGAGGCAGCAAGGCGACGTGGATGGAAGCCTGGGAATCAGCCCCAAAAATGTCTTGGGGGGGGCTTACAGGGAGTATGGCTACGCCAGGTAGGAGACCTGCGCAAACTCCCTGTGCTTAACGGAGGGGCTAGAGAGACCGGGCAGGCACCGTGTTATTCAGTGGTGCACACGGTGTCCCCAGTGCGGGTGCATAGCCCGGTGCAGTATATTTCAGCTCCGGGTATCGGCCGGGCGAGATTGAGCGTCGAGCCAAATGCCATGAAGCCGGCTCTACGCATCTGGTCCCCAGTGCGTCTCCTTGGTCCGGCTTACATGGCACCAGCCTTGCGCTCGGTGTCTCCGGTTCGCCTACATAGCCCAGTGCGGGCTATTCCACCTCGCCGCACTGGCAGGGCGACTGAGAGTATTCAACCGGGTAAGGTTGGGCAGGCTCGGTGCTCAAGAGCTCCAGTGCGCCTGCACGGTCCGGTCTATCCAGTACCACCTCCACACCCCAACCCTCCGGTAGCAGCTCCCCGCACCAGGCTTCCTGTGCGTGTCCTCGGCCCAATACCACCAGTGCCAGCACCGCATCAGGCCTAAAGTGCGCCTCGCCTCTCTTGCGCTGTCAGAGCCTTTCTCCTCTCCTGCGCTACCGGAGTCTCCTGCCTGTTCAGCGCTTCTAGAGCCTTCCTCCTCTACAGTGCTGCCGGAGCCTCCTGTCTGTTCGGAGCAGCCTGAGCTGCCAGTCTGCATGGAGCAGCCAGAGCTGCCAGTCTGCATGGAGCAGCTAGAGCTGTCAGTCTGCATGGAGCAGCCAGAGCTGTCAGTCTGCTTGGAGCAGTCAGAGCTGTCAGTCTGCAAGAAGCCGCCAGAGCTGTCAATCTGCATGGAGCAGCCAGAGCTGCCAGTCTGCATGGAGCAGCTAGAGCTGCCAGTCTGCTTGGAGCAGCCATAGCTTTCAGTCTGCATGGAGTTGCCAGTCTGCATGGAGCTGCCAGTCTGCAAGGAGCTGCCAGTCTGCATGGAGCTGCCAGTCTGCAAGGAGCTGCCAGTCTGCAAGGAGCTGCCAGTCTGCAAGGAGCTGCAAGTCTGCAAGGAGCTGCCAGTCTGCAAGGAGCTGCCAGTCGGCAAGGAGCTGCCAAAGCTGTTAGTCTGCATGGAACAGTCAGAGCTGTCAGTCTGCAAGAAGCCGCCAGAGCTGTCAATCAGCATGGAGCAGCCAGAGCCGTCAGTCAGCATGAAGCAGCCAGAGCCGTCAGTCTGCCAGGATCCGCCAGTCAGCCAGACTCTTCCAGATCTGCCAGTCAGCCAGACTCTTCCAGATCTGCCAGTCAGCCAGACTCTTCCAGATCTGCCAGTCAGCCAGACTCTTCCAGATCCACCAGTCAGCCAGACTCTTCCAGATCCGCTAGTCAGCCAGACTCTTCCAGATCTGCCAGTCAGCCAGACTCTTCCAGATCTGCCAGTCAGCCAGACTCTTCCAGATCCACTAGTCAACCAGACTCTTCCAGATCCGCTAGTCAACCAGACTCTTCCAGATCCGCCAGTCAGCCAGGATTTGCCAGCCAGCCAGGATCTGCCGGATTCAACTGCCTGGCTGGGCTTCCTCTCAGTGCTGGGCTGCCCCTCAGTCCCGAGCTGCCCCTCAGTCCCGAGCTGCCCCTCAGCCACGAGCTGCTCCTCAGTTCAGTGGGGTTCTGGGTGAGGACTATTAGGCCATGGACGGCGGCGAGGGTGGATTATCCCAGGACGCGAAGGGGAGGAACTATGACATTTATGGAGTCGGGTCCACGTCCCGAGCCGGAACCGCCACCATGGACAGACGCCCACCCGGACCCTCCCTATGGTTTTGAGGTGCGTCCGGGAGTCCGCACCTTAGGGGGGGGGGTTCTGTCACGCCTTGGTCTTAGTATTTTGTGTTTTAGTTAATTAGTTGGTCAGGCCAGGGTGTGACATGGGTTTATGTTATTGTGTTGTCGTATTAGGGTTTTTGTAGGCATTGGGATTGTGGTTGATTAGGGGTGTGTTTAGTTTAGGTTTGGCTGCTTGAAGCGGTTCTCAATCAGAGTCAGGTGATTCTTGTTGTCTCTGATAGGGAACCGAATTTAGGTAGCCTGGGTTTCACTGTGTATTTCGTGGGTGATTGTTCCTGTCTCTGTGTTAGTGTTCACCAGACAGGCTGTATAGGTTTTTTCACGTTCCGTTTGTTGTTTTTGTATTTATATGTTATTTCATGAGTAACCAACACGCTGCATTTCGGTCCGACTCTCTTTCGACAAACGAAGAACGCCGTTACACTTGCCTACATACAGTACCCCATAATGTAAGTGGAATTGTTTTTCAACATTTTTACAAAATACGTATTCAACCCCTTTGTTATGGCAAGCCTAAATAAGTTCAGGATTAAACATTTGCTTAACAAGTCACATAGGTTGCTTGAACTCACTGTGTGTAATAGTATTCAAAAGGATTTTTGAATGACTAACTCATCTCTGTACCGCACACTTACCTGTAAGGTCCGTCAATCGAGCAGTGAATTTCAAACACAAAGACAGGGGATGTTTTCCAATGCCTCACAAAGGGCACCTATTGGTATATGGGTAAAAAAAAGCAGACAC
This sequence comes from Oncorhynchus masou masou, assembly GCF_036934945.1. NCBI lineage: Eukaryota > Metazoa > Chordata > Actinopteri > Salmoniformes > Salmonidae > Oncorhynchus > Oncorhynchus masou. The sequence goes on along the minus strand of NC_088225.1, from coordinate 1,204,699 downwards.
TGAATATATCCTTTGAGCATGGTAAATGTATTAATTACACTTTAAGATAGTGTGTCAATACAACCAGTCACTACAAAGATGCAGGTGTCCTTCCCAACTCAGTTGACGGGGGGAGGAAGGAAACAGCTCAGGGATTTTATCATAAGGCCAATGGTGAGAGACTTTTTTAAACAAACAGTTGGTGTTCTCCTATCACAGTCATTTAAATCTAAGGATAGATCAACAACATGGTAGTTACTCCACAATACTAACCTAATTCACAGAGTGAAAAGAAAGCCAGAACAGAATAAAAAATATATTCTAAAACTTGCCCTCTGTTTGCAAAAAGGCAATAAAGTAATACTGCAAAAAAATGGCATTACAAATCATTTTTTTGTCCTGAATACAAAGTGTCATGTTTGGGGAGAATCCAATATCACCATGCTCCATATATTTGAGCATAGCGGTGGCTGTGTTATGTTATGGTAAGCCTGTAATCATTAACAACTGGGAAGTTTTTCATGATAAAAAATTTAAAGGAATGGTAAAATCCTAGTGGAAAACCTGTTTCATTCTGTTTTCCACCAGACAGATGAATTCACCTTTCAGCAGGACAATAACCTAAAACAAGGCCAAATCTACACTGGAGTGACTTACCAGATCAAATCCATTTTTTATTGGATTTATTTATTTTATTTTATAAGCAGATGTTATTGCGAGTGTAGCGAAATGCTTGTACTTCTAGCTTCTTGTAATATCGAATAAATTACACAACTTATACCAAATACACACAAATCTAAGTAGGAATGAATTGAGAATATGTACATATGGACGAGCGATGTCAGAGCGAAACGGACTAAGATACAGTAGAATAGTATAGAACAGCAACAACAACAAAAAACATCCCTTTTTCAGGACCCTGTCTTTCAAAGATAATTTGCAAAAATCCAAATAACTTCACAGATCTTCATTGTAAAGGGTTTAATAAACACTGTTTCCACTGGCCAGTGAAGAGCCCCGATCTCAATTCCATTGAGCACGTCTGGGACCTGTTGGAATGGAGGATTGAGGGCTAGGGCCATTGCTCCAGAAATGTCTGGGAACTTGCAGAGGTGCCTTGGTGGAAGAGCAAGAACTGGCAAGTCTTGTGCAGTCCATGAGGAGGAGATGCACTGCAGTACTTAATGCAGCTGGTGGCCACACCAGATACTGACTGTTACTTTTGACCCCCCATTTGTTCAGGGACACATTATTCCATCGCTCTTAGTCACATGTCTGTGGACCTTGTTCAGTTTGTCTCAGTTGTTGAATCTTATGTCCATTTATGTCCATATTTATATATGTTAAGTTTGCTGAAAATAAACACAGTTGACAGTGATAACTTTTTCCCCCTGAGTTTACATATGAGATGAGTAATGCAAGATATGCAAACATTATTGAGTGACTAAGATACCGTAGAATATTATAGAATTCAGTATATACATAGTCACATTAAAGTGACTTGTGTTCCATTCCTTAAAGTGGCCAGTGATTAACAGTCTGTGCCAAAAGGCAGCAGACTCTAATGTGCTAGTGATGGCAGTTTAACAGTCTGATGGCCTTGAGATAGAAGTTGTTTCTCAGGCTCTCGGTCCCAGCTTTGATGCACCTATACTGACCTCGCCTTCTGAATGTTAACGGGGTGAACAGGCAGTGGCTCAGCTGGTTCATGTCCTTGATGATTTTCTTGGCCTTCCTGTGACATTGGGTGCTGTAGTTGTCCTACAGGGCGGCTAGTTTGCACCCAGTAATGCATTGGGCAGACCACACCGCCCTCTGGGGAGCCTTGCGGTTGAGGGCGGTGCAGTTGCCATACCAGGCTGTGATACAGCCCAACAGGATGCTTTCAATTGTGCATCTGCAATAGTTTGTGAGGGTTTTAGGTGACAAGCCACATTTCTTTAGCCTCCTGAGGTTGAAGAGGCTCTGTTGCACATTCTTCACCACACTGTCTGTGTGGGTGGTCCATTTCAGTGGAGAAGCTTTCCACCTTCTCCACTGTGGTCCCTTCGGTGTAGATAAGGGGGGTCCACCCTCTGCTGTTCATCTCCTTTGTTTTGTTGACATTGAGTGAGGGTGTTTTCCAGGCACCACACTCCCAGAGCCTTGTCATCATTGTTAATCATCATCATTGTTAATCTAGCCTACTGCTGTGTCATCTGAAAACTTGATGATTGAGTTGGAAGTGTGCTTGGCCACGCAGTCATGGGTGAAAAGGGAGTACAGAAGGAGGCTGAGCACACACCCTTATGGGGCCCCAGTGATGAGGATCAGCAAAGTGGAGGTGGGGGCGGCCCATCAGGAAGTCCAGGACCCAGTTGCACAGGGTGGGGTTCAGACCCAGGGCCTTTAGCGTAATGATGCTTGGAGGGTACTATGGTGCTGAATGCTGAGCTGTAGTCAATAAACAGCATTCTTACATAGTTATTCCTGTTGTCCAGACGGGATAGGGCAGTATGTAGAGTGACGGCACAAAGTCCAGTGAAATTCTTATAGGGCTGTCAAGGTTTCGGCTTGAGGTGGGATGTAAACGACCGCGGCGATGACGGAGGAGAATTCTCTTGGGAGATAATATGGTCAGCATTTAATTGTGAGCTATTCTAGGTTTACATTTACATTTACATTTAAGTCATTTAGCAGACGCTCTTATCCAGAGCGACTTACAAATTGGTGAATTCACCTTCTGACATCAGGTTGGGTGAACAAAATTATTTGAGTTCCTGCATGTTCCTAGAATTACACAATGAGCCATTAATCATTTAACACCCCCTTCCACCCTTCTGCTTCCGGAGAGATATTTATTCCTGTCTGCGCGATGTAGTGAGAATCCTGGTGGCTTTATCGACTCCCATAGAGTATCCCGAGAGAGCCATGTTTCCATGAAACAAAGTATGTTACAGGCCCGATCTAGAAAGAAATCTATCTAGAAAGAAATCCTTGCTCTAAGCACATCAACTTTGTTTTTCCAAGGACTGAATATTAGGGAGTAATATACTCGGAAGCGGTAGGTGGTGTGTGCGCCTCCTAAGTCGAACCAGCAGGCTGCCTCGAGTACCTCTCCTCCGCCAGCGATGTTTTGGGTCGGCCTATGGAATAAGTTAAATTGATCTGAGGAAGGGGAACAAAGGATCTAATCCAGGGAAGTCGTATTCCTGGTCGTAATTGCTGGTAGTTCTGGTGAGTTACCGCCACTCTAATATCCAAACATTGCCTGAGGTGATAATTTAAAAAAATAGTACCATAAAAAACTAACTACTGCAAAGTTTCCTAAGAGCTAGTTGCGATGCTGCCATATTCACCGGCGCCATCCTGTGTGTATGTTCCCGAGTGGCCGAGTTACAGTCTTGACATAAATCTACTTGAAAATCTATGGCAAGACCTGAAAATGGTTGTGTAGCAATAATCAACAACCAATTTGACAGAGCTTGAAGAATTGTGAAAAGAATAATGGGCAAATGTTGCACAATCCATGTGTGGAAAGCTCTTAGAGACTTACCCAGAAAGACACACAGCTGGAATTGCTGCCAAGGTGCTTCTACAAAGTATTGACTTAGGTGTGTGGATACGTATGTTGAACAAAAATATAAACGCAACATCCAACAATTTTGAAAGTTTTACTGAGTTACAGTTCATATAAGGAAAATCAGTCAATTGAAATAAATTCATTTGGCCCCAATCTATGGATTTCACGACTGGGAATACAGATATGTATCTGTTGGTCACAGATACCTTTAAAAAAGGGGTAGGGGAGTGGATCAGAAAACCATTCAGTATCTGGTGTGACCACCATTGGCCTCACGCAGCAAGACATATCATTTGCAGAGTTGATCAGGCTGTTGATTGTGGCCTGTGGAATGTTGTCCCCCCTTCAATTGCTGTGAGAAGTTGCTGGATATTGAGGGGAACTGGAAAATGCTGTCGTACACATCAATCCATACCATTCCAAACATGCTCAATGGGTGACATGTCTGGTGAGTATGCAGATCAAGGAAGAACTGGGACATTTTTAGCTTCCAGGAATTGTGTACAGATCCTTGCGACATGGGGCAGTTCATTACCATTATGAAACATGAGGTAATGTCAGCAGATGAATGGCATGACAATGGGCCTCATGCCACCATGGGGCACTCTGTTCACAACATTGACATCGGCAAACCTCTCGCCAATACAAAGCCATATATGCCATCTGCCCAGTATCATTGAAACCGAGATTCATCCTTACACCACACTTTTCCAGCATGGCCGATGGCCATCGAAAGTGAGCCTTTGCCCACTGAAGTCTGTGAGGAAGATGAGCACGCAGATGAGCTTTCCTGAGATGGGACAGTTGGTGTAGAAATTCTTGTGCAAACCCTCAGTTTCATCAGCTGGTCTCAGACTATCCCGCAGTTGATGAAGCCGGATGTGGAGGTCCTGGGTTGGTGTGGTTACACGTGATCTGCAGTTGAGAGGCTAGTTGGACGTACTGCCAAATTCTCTAAAACTACTGAGGTGGCTTATGGTAGAGAAACTAACATTAACATTTCTGGTGGACATTTCTGCAATCAGCATGCCAATTACACACTCACTCAAAACTTGAGACATCTGTGGAGTTGTGTTGCGTGACAAAACTGTGCATTTTAGAGTGGCATTTTATTGTCCAAGGTGCATCTGTGTGATGATTGATATGCCACACCTGTCTGGTGGATGGCAAAGGTGACATGCTCACTAACATTGATGTAAACAAATTGCAGAAAATTTGAGAGAAACTTTTTGTGAGTGACTTTGTCATACTGTAAAACGAAGTCAAAGTACTGGGGACAATGTTGGCAAAATTATTGATTGATTAATTTTCTGTACTTTGACTAGCTGGAATGAATCAGGTGCAACTGTTTGGGATGTGGCTGGCTGGCAGGCAGAAGCAGCCCGATCACCTTCCTTTCTACCTTGCCCCTGGGATGGTTGGATGTCGGGGAGAATGTTGGACTACCTAACTACATTTTTTCTATCCTGATATAATTTCAAATGCTCACACAGATGTTTTCCTATTCAGTTGTACAGAAAATGACTATTTACCAACGTGGTAGTGTTACCACATTGGTCATACGCAGGATCATATCTGCATTGTGAATTAAAATGTAATTTCATGATTGTTTTCTTCTTCTTATCCTTTAATAAACTTTTAAGTATGTGGCTTGGATGCATTTGTGATCTTCAGGTCAAAAAGGTCAAACTCAGTGATTAAAGAAATCTTCCATTCCCATGAGCACCCCTGTGCATAGGAAGTAAATGTACTGCTATGACCAGTCCATTCCTGAAAGCATTTGGTCAAAAAAGGAAATGGTTCCAGGATCAAAGGGTCCCACCTCCCTGTTTTTCCACATAAACATGGTCGGCTGAAATCTCCAGCCCTCACTTTTTGAGGTAGCCTCTCAAGAGGACATTTTGGAAATAAGCCCTGAATATCCCTTCTAATTTAATGTCATTCTGGTCATGAAGAGCCAGATGATAAAGAATGGTCTAGAAGACTGGTCTGGACAGGAGTATCCTCTGTGTCCGCTGTCCAACACTAACCTATTATCCTGTACATACAGGGTGAAGATAAGTCTCTCTCCAGTATAAACAATCTGGAGACCAGCTGAGCGGTTTATTGAGTCCCTGCTCCATTTATTGGTTCCCCATCAGAGAAAAGTCCTCAATCTTGAAATAATAATGAAATCACATTATTTATGTGAGTGGAGTATCATTGCATAGTATGCATACAGTACATACCTGGAACTCAGCAGGTACAGCATACTACGGAGAGAGAGTCGAGCTAAATATTCCATCATTTTAGAATGTCCGTCCAACACGATGAGACAAGGAGTATGTGTCATATACTGTATTTCAACTTGGACTCTTCACGGTGATATGAAGCTTCAGGGAGGATTCCAAGTATCACCATAAAGTATCTCAGCGAGCACATTATGGTTGGTTAATGGGTAATGGGATGTGTTAGGGTTAGTATTTTTGACCATAGAGAATAACGTAAAAAATGTTTTTTTATCACTTTGTCATGTTACATGTTGTCAATTTTGACAAAGGCTACCAGAATACTTGTGCATAATTGTGCAAATGTGTCTAATTTTGTCTTAATGATAAATATGACATTTTACAAATACGGACATAACGGTTCTTCTAGTGCTGAAAATGTCCATTTAAGTTGGACATTTCAGACCGTATTTAGCTCATGCAAATTGAACGTAAGTGTTTTGAACAGTTTGAAAAAACTGTACCCTGGTTCCTCTCTATGTTTCTTCCTAGGTTTTGGCCTTTCTAGGGAGTTTTAGGCTGGGTTTCTGTACAGCACTTTGAGATATCAGCAGATGTAAGAAGGGCGATATAAATACATTTGATTTGATTTGATTTTTATTTGATGTATTATTCAAGAACTATTGAGCACTCTGTTCCAAATCAGGGATTATATATAGCAAAGACAAGCACAGCCCCTGTAACTAAACCAACTGAATGGAGAGGAGTGACTGATAGAAGCCCTAATAGTCTGCCACGGTTCACTGTAAAACCTCTCTAGGGCTCCTGCTGATGATCACCGTCTACCATTTAGCCATGGGAATCACTCTTTATCAAGCAATTGACCAGTTGAACAACACCCCTTAGCGACACTACTATTTATTCAGAAATTAGGTTCCAGTGAGCACTCCTGGCTATCACTAATCATCCCAGAGCCGGACAAACTGGAGACCTTGGAGCCTGGCGCCTCGAGCCTTGATCACATGCCACTTGCCTGCCAACATAAGCTTCTCTCCCCATCAGCTCTTATTTCAATGTCATGTCAGAATACAATAGCATGTGAGGCGCAATGAGATTGTTGGTGTTGGTGTTCCACTGGACCACTGCCTTTTCTCTATTCAACGGCCTGCCTCTCTTGGATTCTTCCTGTCTCAATCTCTATTTCACGCTCTAAGTAACATGTAAGAAATGTGAACTAACACATTGTGCAATTAATTGGCTTTTCATGTCATCTTTATAAATTGACATGTACACTTAAACAAGATCATGGATATCCTGAGTTGTTTGATTAGGCTCACTGCTTCGTGTTGGTGGGGGTGGTGAAGCTGTTTTAAACGAGTGCAGATGTTACCAAGGTGATATCAATTACGTGCAGACTTGGGGCGGCAGGGTAGCCTAGTGGTTAGAGCGTTGGACTAGTAAGGTTGCGAGTTCAAACCCCTGAGCTGACAAGGTACAAATCTGTCGTTCTGCCCCTGAACAGGCAGTTAACCCACTGTTCCCAGGCCGGCATTGAAAATAAGAATTTGTTCTTAACTGACTTGCCTGGTTAAATAAAGGTAAAATAAAAAACAGTAGGAGAGGGATTGACTTTCATGTTTTTAGCACTGCTTATTTGCAAAGCAAACCTGGAGCACTATATCAAAGCTCTGAACAGATTAATGAACTACGTTGTATTTTGAGAGAGGACCTGATGAGTGGATGAGCATAAGCCTGCTTACTGTAGTTCCCCCGGGACACATTTTGGTGAATACTACTACAGTACATCTGACTGAGCTGGTCTGTTTCAAAGAAACAACGTTGCCCTCTAGTGAAAATAGTCTTTAAAAGCATGTTGTTCAACGTGTCCTTTTAAGCTGGTTTACTGTCTGTCTGAAAGACATCTGATGACATTAGAAAACTAAGGGATAACAACACATATGCATACATGTATGCACAAGTGCGTGCACACACACACACACACACTTTAAGCAGTCATCCATTTCCATCCCTCGTTTCCATATTAATAATATCAAGGGTACATGACTGACGCATAGCTAATGATTTCAATGATTGTTCAGTGTACCAAACATTGCATGAAAACAAGTCAATGAAACCACATTGACATTTTACCACATTTATGATGGGCTTACTACAGCACAGAAGCCCTTTCAAAAAAAACTTTCCAGTCGTGCAATAAAGTGTTTATGATTCCTTCATTAGATTATTTAAACTGCAATAAAACAGCCAGAGAAGCTCAATAATAAAAGCTCCGCTTAGGTCTGACCATTTCCATCTTCAAATGGTTCTGGCAGTGTGCATTACGACTTCTGACTCCGCTGCCAAGGTCATAAAGCCATCACCAAAATACAACTTAGCTGCTATATGATGTTGGCTGCGTCGCAAATGGCACCGTTAGCCCTTGGTCAAAAGTAGGAGTGACCAATGGGATCTGGTCAAATGGAGTACACTATATAGGGTGTCATTTGAGACGCAAACCTGTGACTCAGTAGTCAGAGACGATCAGACCAAAAAGCGCACATTGGAACAGGTGTCATTGGCACTTATCACAATTTACAAGCCGTTTGCATTTGGCATAACCCAACCCGGGACAGACCAGGGGCACCGAACTAGGCCTGTATGAATGAAATGATTGTGATTGTTTGAAGGGCCCCAAGGTGGACTCCTACACCGCTACAGTGCCTTCGGAAAGTATTCCAACCCCTTGACTTTTTCCACATTGTTAGTTTACAACCTTATTGTAAAATGTATTAAATAGCTTTTTTTCCTCATCAATCTACACACACTCTTCTTGGATATGACGCTATACAGTGGGGCAAAAAAGTATTTAGTCAGCCACCAATTGTGCAAGTTCTCCACTTAAAAAGATGAGAAAGGCCTGTAATTTTCATCAAGGTACACTTCAACTATGACAGACAAAATGAGAGAAAAAATCCAGAAAATCACATTGTAGGATTTTTAAGGAATTTATTTGCAAATTAGGGTGGAAAATAAGTATTTGGTCAATAATAAAAGTTTATCTCAATACTTTGTATACCCTTTGTTGGCAATGACAGAGGTCAATCGTTTTCTGTAAGTCTTCACAAGTTTTTTACACACTGTTGCTGGGGGCTGTTGCTGGGGGCTGTTGCTGGGCAACACGGACTTTCAACTCCCTTCAAAGATTTTCTATGGGCTGGAGATCTGGAGACTGGCTAGGCCACTCCAGGACTTTGAAATGCTTCTTACGAAGTCACTCCTTCATTGCCCGGACGGTGTGTTTGGGATCATTGTCATGCTGAAAGACTCAGCCACGTTTAATCTTCAATGCCCTTGCTGATGGAATGAGGTTTTCACTCAAAATCTCACGATACATGCCCCCATTCATTCTTTCCTTTACACTGATCAGAACTACAAACAATAACCTGCAACCCTGAACACAGGGTGAGCTATGTTTAGGACGGATGCCACTATGAGCTAGCTCCAGCCAGAGCTCCCCTGCTCAGGCCTTTGTAGTTTTGCCGGCCAGCTTGTACTCTAGCACACTCCCGCTCCCCAAACTGCCCTCACAGATGTTCACCCCAGCTTATATAGGAGGCAGCGGGCGTGAACTGCAATGAAAGAGACAGTATTTTAGGGGATGCTCCAATCACAGGAGGAGGGAACATTGCAGGAACATTCACTATCATCTTGGTAAGCAACTCCAGTGTGTATTTGACTTTGTATTTTAGGTTATTGTCCTGCTGAAAGGTGAATTTATCTCCCAGTGTCTGTGCTCTATTCCTAGTCCTTGCGGATAACATGATGCAGCCACCACTATGCTTGAAAATATAAAGAGTGGTACTCAGTGATGTATTGTGTTGGATTTGCCCCAAACATAACACTTTGTATTCAGGGAAAGTACATTTCTTTGTCACATTTTTTGCAGTTTTACTTCAGTGCCTTATTGCAAACAGGATGCATGTTTTGGCTTCATTCTTTTCACTCTGTCATGTAGGTTAGTTTTTTAAAGTAACTACAGTGTTGTTGATCCATCCTCAGTTTTATTCTATCATTGTTACGGCTCTCGTCGGACGGCATGGACCAAAACGCAGCATGGTAAGTGTTCATAATTCTTTATTACTCATAAACAAAATAACAAAGTGAAAAACGAACAGTTCTGTAAGGCAAATAAACTATACAGAAAACAACTACCCACAAAACACAGGTGGGAAAAAAGGCTGCCTAAGTATGATTCCCAATCAGAGACAATGATAGACAGCTGCCTCTGATTGGGAACCACACTCGGCCAAAAACAAAAAATAGAAAACATAGAAATAAAGAAACTAGAATGCCCACCCTTGTCACACCCTAGCCTAACCAAAATAGAGAAAAAAAAGCCTCTCTATGGCCAGGGCGTGACGATCATGGCCTTCAAAGTTCCCATTGGCCTCATGGTGAAATCCCTGAGGGCTTTCCTTCCACTCCAGCAACTGATTAATACAATATTGCCCTCTTGCTAGATTGATGACTAAAACCATAGATAAACAATTCAAAATATATGTCAGCTCAACAGGACTTAAAACTATTGCTGGGTGTTGAATTATAGAAACCACATGACCTGATTAGAATATATCTGGGCCCATCATAGCCCATGTAAAAACATTTCACCGTTGATTTATTACTAGGGTCCAGAGTTTTAGCCTACCAGATCAGGAAAAACTCTGGGCCCGATGAGAATAACCTCCCACCTCGACATTTTGAGAGAGTATTGACGTTTATATTTTAAACAATGGGAGGCAGGAATGGGCATTCATACAATTGTGACAACGCTGGTCAGGAATAAATATCATTTGATGTTTACGGTTCCTTCAGAAAGTATTCACACCATTTGACTTGTTCCACATTTTGTTGTGTGACAGCCTGAATTCAAGATGTATTAACATTTGTTTTTTTTGTCACCGACCTACACATAATACCCCATAATGTCAAAGCGGAATTATGTTTTTCTAAATGCTTACAAATTGATAAAACATTTCAAGCTGAAATGTCTTGAGTCAATAAGTATTCAACCACTATGTTATGGCAAGCCTAAAAAAGTTCAGGAGTAAAAATCTGCTAAACAATGTGACAATAAGTTGCATGGACTCCCTTTGTGTGCAATAATAGTGTTTAACATTATTTTTTCTGTACCCTACACATAAAATAAACTCTCACTATCAACTGCGTTTATTTTCAGCAAACTTAATGTGTAAAGATTTGAATGAACATAACAAGATTCAACAACTGACACATAAACCATAATAAAATTTAAACCGGACAATAGCGTATTCAATAGAAAGGAAAAACAACACGGTCACGTGCAAACCAGCACTGCATGCTTCCTCAGTCCACTGACAGAAAGGTCTCATTCTTCTTCATTTTTCGGAAAACAAGCCTGAAACAATGTCTAAAGACTGTTGACATCTAGTGGAAGCCATAGGAGCTGCAATCTAGGTCCTAACCCATTAGATACTCAATAGGCATTCAATTGAAAACTACCCACATCAAAATAAATCCCACTTACTGGATGGATTTTCCTCTGGTTTTTGCCTGTCATATCAGTTCTGTTATACTCACAGACGTTATTTTAACAGTTTTGGAAAAATCTACCATATATTATATGCATATCCTAGCTTCTGGGCCTGAGTAACAGGCAGTTTACTTTGGGCATGGTTCTCATCCAAACGTTGAAATAGTACCCCCAAGCCATAAGAAGTTTTAACGAACGTTCCAAAGGTGCAGGTTCATTAATTGTTTATGGTTCATTGAACAAGCATGGGAAACATGCTAGATCTGACCACAAAGACCAGGGAGGTTTTCCAATGTCTTGCAAAGAAGGGCACCTACAGTATTGGTAGATGGGTGAAAATGTAAAAAGCGAACATTGAATATCCCTTTGAGCATGGTATAAATTACACTTTAGATGGTGTCAATACACCCAGTCAACACACATATACAGGCATTCTTCCTTACTCAGTTGCCGGATAGGAAGGAAACTGCTCAGGCATTTCACCAAATCAAATCAAATTGTATTTGTCACATGCGCCGAATACAACAGGTGTAGACTTTACAGTGAAATGCGTACATACAAGCCCTTAATCCAAAAATGCAGTTTTAAGAAAACACATTTTTTTTTAAAGTAAGAGATAAGAATACCAAATATTTAAAGAGCAGCAGTAATTAACAGAATCGGGGAAAAATACATGGGGTACCAGTACAGAGTCAATGTGCTGTTTTGAAGCCTCTTGGACCTAGACTTGGCTCTCCGGTACCGCTTGCCATGCGGTAGCAGAGAGAACAGTCTATGACTAAGGTGGCTGGAGTCTTTGAACATTTTTAGGGCCTTCCTCTGACACCGCCTGGTATAGAGGTCCTGGATGGCAGGAAGCTTTGCCCCTGGTGATGTACTGGGCAGTACGCACTACCTTCTATAGTGCCTTGCGGTCAGAGGCCGAGCAGTTTCCATACCAGGCAGTGATGCAACCCGTCAGGATGCTCTCGACGGTGCAGTTGTAAAACCTTTTAAGGATCTGAGGACCCATGCCAAATATTTTCAGTCTCCTGAGGGGGAATAGGTTTTGTCATGCCCTCTTCACGACTGTCTTGGTGTGCTTGGACCATGTTGCTTTGTTGGTGACTTGGACGCCAAGGAACTTGAAGCTCTCAACCTGCTCCACTACAGCCCCGTCGATGAGAACAGGGGCATGCTCGGTCCTCCTTTTCCTGTAGTCTATAATCATCTCCTTTGTATTGATCATGTTGAGGGAGAGGTTGTTCTCCTTGCACCACAGGCCTCTGACCATCTCCCTATAGGCTGTCTCATCGTTGTCTGGGAATTAGGCCTGTTGTGTCATCAGCAAACTTAATGATGGTGTGCAGTCATGAGTGAACAAGGAGTACAGGAGGGGACTGTGCACGCACCCCTGTGGGGCCCCCGTGTTGAGGATCAGCATGGTGGATGTGTTGTTTCTTACCCTTACCACCTGGGGACGGCCTGTCACAAAGTCCAGGATCCAGTTGCAGAGGGAGGTGTTTAGTCCCAGGGTCCTTAGTGATGCGCTTTGAGGGCACCATGGTGTTGAACGCTGAGCTGCAGTCAGTGAATAGCATTCTCACATAGGTGTTCCTTTTGTCCAGATGTGAAAGGGCAGTGTGGAGTGCAATAGAGATTGCATCGTTTGTGGAACTGTTGGTTGACCGAGAGGTCAATAGCGCAATCGTAGGGATGATGTGGAGGAAGAGAGGTAGCACGAGCCTTGCTGAACACCTCCAGGAGGTCATGGTACTCTGCGGCAGAGAGATCTGAGGCTTTACGTAAACATGGAGGAGGACGTCTATCGGGAGGCTGCGCAGCCTTAAGGCAACATGAATGACAGAACAGGCTCCAACCCAGGATTGAACCCATTGTCCAGTCAATAGCAGGGTTGTGCTTCTGGAGCCAAGAAAATCCCAAAACATCAGGAACATGGGGAGATTCAATGAGGGGAAACTGTATTGACTCACTGTGATTGCCAGATACCCGCAGATTAAGGGGAACTGTGCTGTGCATGACCCTGCCAATGGAGCGGACATCCACAGCTCTGGCGTTCATGGGAACGGAGAGGAGTTGAGTGGGGATACTGTACCTAACTCAGATACCAGGGTAGCGTCCATAAAACTCTCATCTGCCCCAGAGTCGCTGAGCTAGTTAGAGAACTCCCAGTCTGGGGCCCCAGTGTACTCATTCCTATTAATGAGCCTGGACTCTTTACTGGGCAGGTGGCTGTGTAATGCCCTGTGGCACCGGACAACAATTGGAGCTTAGCCTTCGTGAACTGACCTTATGCGATAGTCTAGCTCTGCTCAGTTCCATACGCTCCGGAGTACACGAGTCCCCCATCGGCTCCTCTCGGAAATCCAGACGTCGGGACTTCTGGGTTTCTTCGGGAGGGGCGCAAGCAGCAGCGAAGGACCGTGTGTGACCGAGAACAGACCCCCTCTCCCTCCTGGGGTAAGCTGTACAAACCCACCACTGGTAGGGGAGTTACTGAGCGACTGGGAAGTCTCTGTTGTGGCATGCTGCCTGTGACAAAATCCACGGAATTACTATAGTAACATCTTGAACCCCTGGTCATGGCATTCCGCGAGTGAATGGAACCCCTCCATTAGGTTCAGAAGAAGCTCCTCATGTCTTCCTATAGTGACTCTATGCAGTGTTGCGGAGCTGGTCCGAGGCTGCTGGGTCTGTCATGGCCAGTTCATACTATAACTACACAGGGCGAGACCCAGATGCAGACACAGGAGGCAGATAGTTTGAGTCGGCAAGAGGCAGGTTGATATTAGCGGAATTTTTTTTTCCCTTATATTGATGAATTGCCTGGTCCAGGGGTTCGAAATTGGATCGCCTCGTCTGCTTCTTCCAGTGATTCTGAACAGAGTAGAGCAGATATTGCCTGTTATAATTCTGTCTGATTCAGTCATTTGACTGAACAAGCTGAAAAGATCTGCATCGGTAAAAAAAGAGATGAACTCAGTGGCAGTGCATGTGCGCGATGACGTCTGGTCGAAACTAAGGAACTAAGACAGGAAAGCAAGAGAATGGGGAGACAAGGAGGCAGGAATCGGTATAGATGATGGAGAAATGATTAATAACTGAAGGATAGCAGATTCTACACTAACTCAATTCATCTATATACTGTATTTCATTACTCAGTATCTTCACAGTAGGGTACAATGAATCCCACCTAGCCATTCTTAACTTTTGTTCTAATTATAAGGAAGAAAAGACTGCTGGCTACTTTTTGAAGATGCCCACCTCGTGTTCTATATATGAAGAACCTTTCAGAAATGCATGCCTCAATAGCTTCCCCTTGTTAATTAACACACACACACCAACTTATACTTTGTAGTCTAAAGGCTCATACTGTAGACTTCTACTATGATGTTCCCTGTCATCTACATTCATCCCCCATCTCCACATTTTGTTGAAACACAATCTCGCCTTACCATATTTTACACAGTTATCCCTGTCCTTACTCAATCAGTCTCAGCTACTATGTCAATTTCCATGACCTTGGTAGGAAGCTATCTCTGCAGGGGAATCTCAGTATAACTCTACTGACATTGGCCCTAACTGGCCTTTACATGCTTTACTGTGTTCGTTTTTAGTTCCTCCCACCCTCTCTTAGTCACCATGTTACAGTGAAACTTCCCTGGCCACTCTCTGTCATAAGAGAGCTCCCTCTCTTGGCACCTTTTACCTACTACGCTGGCTTAAAATGCTGTATTTGGCTTGTTTTGGGGTGGACAGAATATACAGTATCTTGATCAGTTTATTTAAAATTACATAAATTGATCCTAAACTCTGGTTGACCCAAGGTCAGGAAAATACACATTTTGGATGAATCCCTGGGCATCAATAATTGCAAATCAGTTAGTTGGCTTTGGCTTGTTCAGCTCAATCCTCAGCCACACTCCTCTTCTATCTGAAACATAGAAAGCTTCAGGTAACCCTATAATCCTCTGTGGTGAAGCACTTTTCTTTGAGAAACAGAGGCAAGGGTGTATATGAGAGAGTTAGCAGCAGGGAGAAGGAAGAGGGGAGACCCCAGACTGCAAAGAGAAACCAGAAGCTAGCGGCCCCTAGCTAGTGGCCCCTCATTACCTATGGATAAATCTATGGCCCCCCGGAAAGAAGACACCTCTCGATATTTACCGGCAGCCATCTGAGAGTATGGAAAATCAGAAAGCTAAAATATTCATTGGCTAAGCTAATGTAAGCCTCCTCACCTCCCCTCCAGCCTTACCCACCTACAGTACACATCACAATACAAGCAGTATACTGAGGGGGCAGGTGAATAATCTCAGAGGGAAAAGAAAGAGCATATACCTTTCTGATATATGCATGACACAGCGGTAGGTGCCCCCTCTATATAGATTCCCATTGAAGTCCCTTGTGGTTGTTTGATTCTGCTGCTGCTGACTCCTGGATGTGTTTCATGGCAGAGCAACAAACTGACAGAGAAACAGAGATTCATTCATCCATCATGCAAGTCCTTTCCAGTCTGGTGCTGGTTCTGAAAAACATTTGGACACTCTCCTTCCTCTGGGACCTCCTGTGTGAATTTGTGGGCACTGCCATCTTCCTCTTCGCCAGTCTGGCCTCGGTGGTGCTATGGCCCCACATGATCTTGTGCTCTCCCCACGATGGGGTTGCCCTGGGGTACTGGTTTCCAGAGTTTAAAGAACTGTTTCCGAAGGACCCAAACAAACCTTGGAACACACCGTGGAGTAGTAGAGATGGAAGTCTTTTTCTAACCATTCTCCAACCATTGACCACAGTTGACCAGTGAACCACAAACCATTATTCGATATCTGACCACTGGTGTACATAAGTATTGGTGAGTGAAGAAACCTGAAAGTTGTACACATATACAGTATTCATGCACATCTACAATTAAGCTATAATAATATATTCTGCTGTATTTTCTGGGAGACAGCTCTCACCTCTCTTTTGTATTTGTCCACTGTTTTTTTCCTTTCTGGCTAGTTCTGATACATTTAAGAACTGAACAAAACACTAATCCACCATCTCAGGTTCTTCACAATCATGTTGTTTGTCCGTTTGACTTCATTGTGTGCATCTTTGTACCTCGGAGGTGCTGAACCATCTATAGAAGCAGATCATTTATATTCAGACCAAAGCCTAGAAATGTTAATGAGTGTCCAAGGTGATTTCATTCAGGTCTGTTAAAGTAGGGGTACCAGCTGTGTAGTCATTCACATTATGGGACAGATCACTATGAAATCTGTTTTTATATAACACTATCATGGGGTTTGTCCTGTAATACATATTTAAATGACAACTGTATGACTCAGTAAAATATTCTTTATTATATAATTAATTTTACATTTGTTTTTCACTATATTGAAATGAACATACTGTAATGTTTTTCATGTCCTCTGTGCAAGAGTTTATTAAAGCTGAACATACCAAACTTATGAGTTGTCCTACCATGTGTACAGGGTAGGGGGTTGTTAAAAGAGTGTGAAGCTACAGGAGTCATTTTGTGTCAGGTCCACTTAAATTGTCCATCTGTTTCCATGAATGCCATGGGGAGGACTCATCTGGGAAGGAAAGGGTTGGGTGTAATTGACCATTGACTCCTTAATATCTCAAACCCAGCAACCCTGAACTGTGCATGTGTCTGTGTGTCTGTATCTGTGTCTGTGTCGGTGTGTGCTCCTGTCATTCTCTCTCTTTCTCGCTCCCAACTGAGAGAAGAAAATAGAAAACATTGTATTTGGATCAATATCACAATAGTTTTATACGTTGGCACACTCTTGAATCGTGTACTTAATGCAATTTTTAAAAATTAATTAATGTACTATGAGAGACATTGTTTACAAGTTAATATAACACTATAAATGTATGTTCTAATGTGTGTGAGAGCTGCAGTTCTGTTCTGACAGACTCTTCACTTCACTTCATTGTGCAAAATATTCTCTGCAAAGTCCTATCTACAGGAAGCAGTTAGTTACACTCCACTCACTACAATGCAATACATTTCGCTTAGCAAGAAAAAAATCCTTCACCTCACATCAACAACTCTCTGCACTACCTATGACAGCCCTCTCGACATTACTGTGTAAGTTCCCTGCCTTGCGGAAACAAACGAAGATGATAAGAATTACTCACATAGGAAGAACACATTTGGCAAGGAATTGGATTACAGTTTCACTTGCAGTGAGGGTACTTACCTTTAGGTGAGGGAGTTGACAGAGATGGAGAAGCGTTAGAGCTGAAAAAGATGGAGGAACACCGCATTCATACATCAATACAAATGATGGGTCTCCTGCTATTTGCTCTCCCACATTACTCTGACACCTTAAATCTAAACCTGGTTAACTTCACTGAGTTCTCTGGCCTCTCTACAGATTTCTATCAGTTTAGCAACAAAATGTAAGTATTGCAGTGTACTATTTGATAGACACTACTAGTTTCTTACCCCCAGACTGCTTAAATTTTGACATGGCATCATTCAGTAGGCGTTGCATCGTTTTTATGGTATCTGTTAAACTACACTGTATACATGAAAGTAAGTAAAAACATGTCGATTCGGCTATTTCAGCCACACCCGTTGCTGACAGGTGTATAAAATTGAGCACACCGCCATGCAATCTCCATAGACAAACATTAATGGTAAAATGGCCTTACTGAAGCGCTCAGTGACTTTCAATGTGGCACTGTCATAGGAGGCCACCTTTCCAACGAGTCAGTTTGTCAAACTTCCGCCCTCCTAGAGCTGCCCCAGTCAACTGTGAGTGCTGTTATTGTGAAGTGGAAAAGTCTACGAGCAACAAGTGCTAGTGCTAGGCCACACAAGCTGACAGAATGGGACTGTTGAGTGCTGAAGTGCGTACTACGTAAAAATCGTCTTGCAACACTCACTACCGAGTTCCAAACTGCCTCTGGAAGCAACATCAGCACAATAACTGTTTGTCGGGAGCTTCATGAAATGGGTTTCCGTGGCTGAGCAGCCACACATAAGCCTAAGCTCACCATGAGGAATGCCAAGCGTCGGCTGAAGTGGTGTAAAGCTCTCCGCCGTTGGACTCTGGTGCAGTGGAAATGCGTTTTTTTTTTGAGTGATGAATGACTTTTCACCATCTGGCAGTCCATCAAACGAATCTGTGTTTGGCGGATGCCAGGAGAACGCTACCTGCCCAAATGCATTGTGCCAATTGTAAAGTTTGGTGGAGGAGGAAAAATGGTCTGGGGCTGTTTTTCATGGTTCAGGTTAGGCCCCTTAGTTCCAGTGAAGGGAAATCTTAACCTCTTTGGGATTTCAGACAAGCATCTGATGAAAAGCCATTCCAGCTCCACATACATTGCCCAATTTAATATAAGAGTAATACCAGCATATTCACTACATGTCCAAAAGTATGTGGACACCTGCTCGTCAAACATCTCATTCCAAAATCATGGGCATTATTATGGATTTGTTCTCCCCTGTGCTGCTATTTTTTTCTATTTTTTTTTTCTACTGTGTTATTGACTTGTTAATTGTTTACTCCATGTGTAACTCTGTGTTGTCTGTTCACACTGCCATGCTTTATCTTGGCCAAGTCGCAGTCGTAAATGAGAACTTGTTCTCAACTAGCCTACCTGGTTAAATAAAGGTGAAATATATATATATTTTTTTAAATAACAGACTCCACTCTTCTGGGAAGGCTTTCCACTAGATGCCTTAACATTGCTGCAGGGACTTTCTTTCATTCATCCACAAGAACATTAGTGAGATTGGGCACTGATGTTTGGCAATTAGGCTTGGCTCGCAGTCGGCGTTCCAATTCATACCAAATGTGCTTGATGGGGTTGAGGTCAGGGCTCTGTGCAGGAGAGTTCTTCAACACCGATCTCGATAAACCATTTCTGTATGGACCTTGCTTTATCAATGGGACATGTCATGTCAACATGTCATGCTGAAACAGGAAAGGGCCTTCCACAAACTGTTGCCACAAAGTTGGAAGCACAGAATCGTCTAGAATGTTCTGTAGCGTTAATGTATTTTCTTTCCTCTCGCACTGTCATTCTCCTTCTAACATTTTGTTTCTCCCGACCACTGACCCCCCTCTCTTTTTCTACCAATGTTTGTATGCCTCTGGTCCTTCTTAATTTACTTTCTTTCTCTTGCTGTCATTCTCTACATCACTTTGATTTACCCTTCTCTTTTTCTCTATATCACTTTCCTTCTCCCCCTCTTTCTCTTTCTCTTTCTCTCTCCCCTTCCTTCTCTCTCTCCCTCCACCCCCTGCGCCAGGCCTGTGCCCCCCTGTTTCACTGGAACGTGATAGACGTGGGTGAACGTGATGAGGCCCAGAACACTCCAGTGGGGAACTGCCTAGTGTTGAACACACTGACAGGGGAAACGGTCAACTTATCCCCCTGCAGAGACATCATTACTGAGAAGGTTTACAGTCCTGAAGTACAGTGAGAGATCTTAGTCATCCCATTAGTACCTGTACAGTACAGTAACAGGTTCCTCTGTTGTCCACTCAAAATGAGGATTATTGTCCCTGCTATGCCACAGAACTACTAGGGTATTCCTTCTTAAAACAGCAGTTGACTTCATGTTCACAAGTTTGCCTGCTGCTTTTTTTCCACTCTGTGTGCTTTCATCTTTGAACCTGACATTGACTCTCAGATAACAACAGACGATACTGTGAAGTGGGATTTATCTCCGACATAACAAAGGTGCCCGCACTCCAAACATTTCTCATCAAACTTGATCCTTTTGATTCATATAAGGTTGTATATTACACAGTAATGTAGCAGATTAGATCAGTAATGGTTAGATCCACATAGTTTATGATACTGTCAGGTAGTAATTATGCCAACAGTGTTATGATACCATCTATAACAATGTTTTGATTTGTTTCTTGCTGTACTATTCTAGGAGGGAAGGCTCCTTATTGGTCCCATCTGGTGTTTCAGAGTGTGTAAACAAAATGATTAGCCAGGTTAAACTAGATTGCCTACCACACTGATGTAAAACTGCTAGGGCATAAAATTGCTGGGGCATAACATTTGCTGCTGGGTCATTGGAGCTGGATGCCACACTTGCTGTGGCTGCTGGGTCGGTTGCTTCTGCTGCTGGAGCATTGACCAAAAATGGGGTGGCCAAACACTAAAATACAAGAAATAGAAAATGTCACCATATATGGTTCTTAGGCTGGTGGCTTCCATAATTATGGTGGCTTCCATTATTGCTGTGGGAGCCCCATCCTCGGGCTTTGAAGGAAGGGTTTTCATCTACATGGGGACTAGCGATGGACTGTCTCCCCAGTATACCCAGGTCATTGAGAGTCCCTTCTGGTCCCCAGGCTCTCCAGCACAGTTTGGCTTCACCCTAAGAGGAGCCACTGACATTGATTTAAATGGTTACCCAGGTTAGTCTGAAAACAAACTCTTCGGAAACTGTGGGCTTGCTTACCTTGATTTAAAATAGATGTGGATTTGATTATATTTGGGTTATACATGTGTTTCGACTCGAAGTAATTCATTCTA
This sequence comes from Oncorhynchus masou masou, assembly GCF_036934945.1. Taxonomy (NCBI): domain Eukaryota; kingdom Metazoa; phylum Chordata; class Actinopteri; order Salmoniformes; family Salmonidae; genus Oncorhynchus; species Oncorhynchus masou. Next base: position 1,183,863 of record NC_088225.1, on the reverse strand, counting down.
GCCCACAATCGTGAAATAATAATCTCATCAGGATCTGAGAAGTTAAGGAACAACAAACTTTACTCCGCCAACAATTCCCAACAATGTCCCTACCTCTCTTGTCAAGCCACAGTGTCAATCCTGCCAAGACCACTTGGAGATGTCAAACTGTAAGATCACTTGGAGGTCACTCTGTCCCTTACGACTCCAACCATCAGCCTCTGGCGCAGTTCAACGACAGCAACAGCAAAGATTTCTGTTGTCCTTTTCTTTGTAGCTGACTACTACCCAAGGACATATTGCCACAACTTAACAAAGTCCACGTTCCTTTCAGCCCCAGTAAAAACGTCCCCTGGAGGCAAAGGCAAAGTTTCTTGGACACACGAGAGAGAAACAGAAAGGTCACTCATCCTGTGGAGGGGCCGACATTTGTCCGAGGGAGAGAACCTAATGGAGATACATTTGGTGTCCCTTGGAGACTAGTGAGCTACTCTCAACACAGTAATGCTTTTTGATGTGCAACACCTCTGGCTTTTAAAGACACTCCTCAGCAAGGCCGTTACAGTTTAACTCTTTGAGACAAACTGGTCACTGTGAAAACTTTTTTTTTTCAGCTGACCTCTTTCCTTGAAAATAGTTTTGTTTCCTATATTGAGTTTCTTAGGAGTCACTGTGATATGAAAGCAGAGGTCCTGGCTGTTACCAAAGGGCGATCAATCCCATTGACTATTTGTTTGGTACCCTTTCTGTCACGAGTCCGACTGAGGGTGGTTTCCCGTCCCGGTCGGGTGGCGCTCGGCGGTCGTCGTCACCGGCCTATTAGCTGCCACTGATTGTCTTTCCTCCCCCTCCTTGTATGTTTATTGGTAGCACCTGTGTGTATGATTAGATTGTCTTTATTAGACAGCCGGCCCGCCTGGTTGTTGTGTGGGATTATTCTTTGTAACCTTCTGCTCTGTATCAGAGGAACGTGTTAGTTCCTAGTCGTGCATTTTTGAATCGTCATTTTGACATTCCCTGTGTTTTGGGGCCGTGATCATTGTTAGCACCCTGTGGTGCATTTAGTGCATTAAAGAGCACAACATTGTACTCTCTGTCTCCTGCCTTTGACTCCACACCCACGACACCCGGATTGTTACACTTTCATGAGAAAGTGCTATCGATAATGTACATTTTTTTCCAAAGCTGTTTCATGACCTTACATTTCTTGTTTCAAGACTAGAAAAATAAGATCTTGCAACTTGTTACAATCTTTGTTGCCTCACAGATCTAATTGTTGGTGCATGGGGATTCAATAAGACTGCTGTGTACAGGTACAGTAGTGTGAGGTAAACAAACACTTTATTTGTTACTTTAAATTAACTTGAAATGTTATCTGTAGAAGTTTAACATTTGCATTCACAATGTACCCAGAACGTCTATTCTCTGTCTGTGTGTGGTGGTACCAGGGCTCAAGCCGTGGTGATGGCAAAGACCCAACTCTCCCTCTTCCCTGACTTCCTGAACCCAGATGTGAAGGAGTGTGAGCGCACCACCACCAACGAGCCTGTGGCCTGGTAAAGATTATTCTCATACCAGAGTATCATACCGCTAGTGTCGTCATTAACTATAGCCTCATGAAGTTGTTTGTTGGTGGGGGTGTTGCGTTAATTATGATGTATATTTGATATTGTTTTTTTATTTGAGGGGAGGGGTGGTGCCCTTCACTACAGACACTATATTGGTCCGCTAATATAGCCTTATTAAAGGTCCAGTGCAATACATTTGTGACCATTTATTTTGTTTTTTTATCAATATTATTTTTTATTCCGATTTTTCAGGGGGTGCTGCAGCACCATCAGCACCCCTACCTCCCGTGACTATGTCATTAACCAAACTCACTGCTGCAGGAATGTTATTGTATTTTTGGCCAACTAGAAAGAACATTTCTGATGGACAAATGTTGGTGGGCACGGCAAGAATGCACGTATTGGCACTATGTAGAATTCCTGTGTTCCTCTAGGTGCCTAACATATTACTGAGATGTGTGACGTGCCTGGACAGTTCCTGGTTGTGTGAGACTGAATTTAAATTGAATCGAGGGTAATTTGCATCAATGTCAGTACTGCATCCTGTCTCTCTTTCCAGCATGAGTCAGAGTTCAAGGACAAGCTGAGTGTCACGCCTTGGTCTTAGTATTTTGTGTTTTAGTTAATTAGTTGGTCAGGCCAGGGTGTGACATGGGTTTATTGTTTGTTGTAATTCTTAGTGGGGTTTTTTAGTTATTGGGATTGTGGCTGATTAGGGGTGTGTGTTGCATAGGTTTGGCTGCCTGCTTGGAAGGAAAAGGAGTTGGAGCCTTTAGGACGAGAATCTTTTGGAAGGATTATATTGATGGGGATTCTAAAGCTGACGGTGAAGGACGTGTTTTGTTTCCAAGGCAACTCGTTGGAGGGAGCATACGACGTCGCGCTATATACAGAAGAAAAACATGATGATATCCTGAGAAGGGCAAAAGCAGTGGGAGGTGAGAGGCCGATGTGCCACTACGAAATATCAAGCCTGGCGAAGAATAACTTTAGGGTTGTAACTGTTAACATTTACAACCCTTACGTTGAGGATGAAGAGGTGAGGGCTTTTCTGGGGAGATACATGGATAACGTTTCCTCAGCTAGGCACCTCAAAGACTCCCTTGGGTTTTGGAATGGGAGGAGAGGTTTCCAGGCCCTCCTCAGCGAGGACCCAAAGGGACATGGTGGCTACCTCCATCCTCCTGCTATGTTCTCCCTTGGGGCTGACAGGGGGACATTGTTTTATGCACGTCAGCCCCCATTTTGCAGGCGCTGTATGGCCTACGGTAACATTTTTGCCTCGTGCAGCATGAGAAAATGAGAAAATGCAGATTTTGTGGATCTGAGGATCACGAGGCGAGGGATTGTGACAAGCCTAAGACATGCCATGGGTGTGGCTCGTCAGCACACCTGTGGCGGGGGTGCCAGGCCCGTCAGAGTTCATATGCGTCTGCGGCTGGGGGGGAGCAGGAGCGGGGGATGGGGGAAGAAGAGGAGGGGAAGGAAACACGCCTCATGACAAGAATACAAGTCCAGAGGGGAAGGCCACAAGTAAGGAAGAGGAGCAAGAAGCGGCGGATGGAAGAGAGAAGGAAACGGAAGGCACGGGAGTAGGAGAACCAGGAAAAGCGGTGGAAGAAGGCAACCGAGTGGAGGAGCATGAGAGAGAAGAAAGCGAGGAGGAGTGGTGGAGAAGAAGACGGTGGAAGAGCAAGTGGACTGGGGGGAAAGTGACATGGTGGAAGAGATGAGGGGTATGGTGGAGGAGCTGGCGGGGGGGGGGTGGTATCTCTCCACTACCGCCATCACCAAAGAAGAGAATGAAGAGGAGGGTGCGATTGGCCGACAGTGAGGGGGAGGGGATGGCCAAGAGAGTGATGGGGGTGGGAGAAATGGTTTCCCAAGACTCTCATCTTCATTTGGGTGGGAACACACCTAACAAGACTCAGGACTGGGTACAGGAGGGGTGGGGAGAAACAAACCAGCTGGGGAGGGGGAGGATTGTGGGGGTAGACCCAGGGTGCAGGGCACCCCGAAGCCAAACACTATTCCTGCATCCTGGGATGGTGTGATGGAGGAAGAGGGGGGGATGTCAGGATTACGGATGGTGTTCTCACCGGTAGATATGGAGCAGGGGAGCATTGGGTGAGTCTCCTGTTTTTTGTTTTTTTTCTGTCTGAGTTTAGAATTTGAGTGTATTACATGTTTTATTTTTTTCATGGAGTCTAATTTTACTTTTGTTAGTTTAAATGTAAGGGGTTTAAGAGATATTGTTAAGAGGAGGGTGGTTTTTAGTTTTTTGGAGGGTGTGGGTTTTGATTTTTGTTTTTTACAGGAGGTTCACCTGAGGGATGGAGGGGATGTTAGTAGATTTAAGAGGGAGTGGGACAAGGGGGAGTCGGTTTGGTGTGTAGGGGGGGTGCACTCATCGGGGGTAGGGATTTTGTGTGGGCACAGGGAGGTAAAAGTGGAGGATTCTTTTGTGGTAATGCAGGGGAGGGTTATAGGGGTGGATGTCACGATAAGGGATTGTAAATTTAGATTAGTGGTGGTGTATGGGCCACAGGTGGTGGCAGACAGGAAGGAGATGGTGGACTGTCTGACGCCCCTGTGTGTCACAAATAGGAAATTAGTGATAGGGGGGGATTTTAATACAGATTTAGGAAGAGGGAGGGATAACAGTGCAGGCGCCATTGCTAGGCTAATGGCTTGCCATGGTCTGGTAGATGGTGGTATGCACACTACTCCGAAAATGGACGGTCCTACATGACGTAACTCCAGGGGGGTTGAGCGGAGGCTCGATTATATTTTTGTACCCAGGTCTTTGGGTAAGTTGTCTGGGCGGCTGTTGCCTGTTTTCTTTTCGGATCACGACGGGGTGCTCCTGCAGGTGGGGTCGCCAGTCTGCCTCTTTGGTAAGGGGTACTGGAAGCTAGATTGGGATGTGCTGGAGGAGCAGGCTTTTGTTGACGGGTTTTATGTTTTCTTTAGGAGGCTTGAGGGCCTCCGGTCCATGTGCGAGGGGGTGTTAGAGTGGTGGGAATTAGTTAAGGTGAGGATTAGGGCTTTTATAATAGGGTAGTGCAAGAGGAAAAAAAGGGAGGAGAGGAGGGAGGTGGATCGTATCCAAAGGTTAATTGAACTCGAATACGAGGCAGGCAACCTCGGCGGGTCGTTTGACTGGGAGAGATCCTCAACCCTAAAGGCGCAGCTCAGGGAGTTGCAGGAGCGGAAGGCTCAAGCTTTCCTGGAGCGTGCGCATAGCGGCTTTCTAGAACATAATGAGACTAGTTCTGCTATGTTCTTTAAGTTGGTTAGGGCAAGACAGGAAGGAAGGTAATGCATGGTGTTAGGGAAGAAAATGGTAGTATAGTTAGAGAACCAGAGGATATGGTCAGGGTGACAACTGATCATTTCCAAGGTTTATTTAAGGAAAGGGAAATAGATGTAGAGCAGGGAAATGTGTTTTTAGAACACTTGTCCAGGCGGTTGCCGGAGGACATTAGAGAAGTGATGGAGGCCCAGATTTCACTAGAAGAGGTTGAGAGCACTCTTAGGAGGATGGGAAAAGGGAAGGTGCCTGGGATGGATGGGCTGCCGGCTGAGTTTTATCTCAAGTTTTGGGGTATACTTGGACCAGTGGTCCTCGAAGTCTTGAAGGCCATCCTTGAGACGGGGTCCCGGGGGATCAATGGCTGTTGGTGTGCTGTCACTTTTATATAAGAAGGGGGAAGTAACTGACCTTGGCAACTGGCGGCCGTTGACCATGCTGTGTGTAGATTACAAGCTACTTGCAAAGGTTTTAGCAGACCGGTTGCGCACAGCCCTTCCCTACGTCGTTCATGAGGATCAGACGTGCGGGGTAGAGGGCCGCTCTATTAGATGGAACCTACAGTTAATCAGGGACTCCATCGCTTGGGTTGAAGATAGAGGACTGCCTTTTGTGGTAGCAGCGCTAGATCAGGCGAAAGCCTTTGATCGCGTGAATAGATCCTTTTTATTCAGAGTGTTAGGTCGATTAGGATTTGGGGAGAAGTTTATAGGATGGATTCGTACATTATATGTCGGAGCGGGGTGCCGAGTTAGTGTAAATAGTCACTTGGGTGACATTTTTGACCTCTCGTCTGGGATCAGGCAGGGGTGCCCACTCTCGGCTCTCCTCTTCGTTCTGTACATGGAGCCTCTGGGGGCTGCCATTAGGGCAGACACAGGGGTGGAAGGTCTGCTGATCCCTGGAAGTGGTGGACTGCATGTTAAGATGACGCAGTACGCCGACGACACTTCCTTGTTGTTGTGCAAGGACTCGTGCCTGACAAGGTCCCTTGCCATCTTTGGGGATTTCACTCGAGCGTCGGTAGCAGTTCTGAACCATGCAAAGTCTTCCGTCAAGTTTTTCGGAAGATGGCGCGGTAGAACGGATGTGCCTGGGGGGTTATCTCTCTGTGAGGGGGCCCTGAGGATTCTCGGGGTCCATTTTGAGACCTTCGGCTCAGCGACGCTAAACTGGAACATGCGTATCGCAGTGGTACAGAGGAAGCTAGCAATGTGGAAAGCTAGGTATTTGTCTTTTATGGGCAAAGTCCTGGTCCTAAAGGTGGATGTGTTGCCGTCGCTTTTGTATTTGGCATACATCTACCCATTGCCGGCTTGTCTGAGAAGGCCTCTAGTGAAGCTTGTGTTTCAGTTTATGTGGAGTGGCAGGTATGAGTGGGTCGCCAGGGCACGCATGATCTGTCCCATCGGGGAGGGAGGTAGTATGGGTACCATATTTCCCCCTCAAGCTGGACACAATTTTTGTTTCTTTCTTGTTAACGGAGCTTGCTCAGCCAGTGATACACCCGTCCGGTTACCTCCTGCGGGTATTTTTCTCGTATCAGGCGAGAAGCATAATGGTGTGGTCTAACACGGGTCATCGGGCAGAACAGCTGCCGTGGCACTTTGGTCATGCGGCCAAGTGGCTGCGTGCGCACCCAGAGGTTGAAGTTGCCCGAGTAGGTTTAGATCATAGGCACCTGTACGAGGAGGTCAGAAAGGCAGAGAGTCCGGCGCCTGTAGTAGGCATCTCGGAAGTGGTCTGGGAGGGAGTGCAAGTGAGGGGTCTGGACAACAGGCTCAAGGACCTGAATTGGTTGAGCCTTCATGAGTGTTTGCCGGTACGTTCCATCTTGTACCGGTATAGTTTAGTGCAATCCCCCACCTGTCCAAGATCCTCTTGTGGCAGGGAGGAGACTGTGCGCCATGTCTTTTGGGACTGTGCCTTTGCTGGAGTAGTATGGGCTAGGGCACGGGTGTTGTTAGGTTTGGTAAAGGGGGATTTTGTATTGACGTGGGCCAGGTTAGAGACGGGTGTAGGGAGAGCGAGAGGGACGGATAGGGACAGGTTTCTGCTCTGGCTTCTCATTAGTCTCTTTAAACGGGGGCTGTGGGAAGCAAGGCTGAACATGGAGAAGACAGGGAGAGATTGGGGGTGGAAGGGATAGTGAGGAGAGTGGAAGGATATTTGAGGGGGAGGATGAAGAGGGAGGAGAGGGAGTGGGGGCAGCTTGCTGCTCGGGAGAGGTGGAAGGGGGGTTTAGGGCTGGGTGTCATTTAGATTTGTAAGAGGATAGATTAGGGACAGGGAGATAGGGGAAGGTATTTTGTTAGGTGACGGGGAGGGAAGATGCTCCCCTGAGGTTTTGTTTGGGGTTTATGTTTAGTTTAATTTAATTAGTTTAATTAAAAATACCATTATGTATGTATGTAAATTATGAGTTGTAAAGAATGAATGGTATTGATGATAATAAATTATTTTTTATAAAAAAAAACAGGCTGTATAGGTTTTTCCTGTTCCGTTTGTTGTTTTTGTTATTTCATGTATCGTCATTTGTTCTATTAAAAACATAAGTAACCAACACGCTGCATTTCGGTCCGACTCCCTTTCGACAAACGAAGAACGCCGTTACAGAATCACCCACCACACACGGACCAAGCAGCGTGTTAACAGGCAGCTGGAGCAGCGAAGGGAGGACGTTATGGACAGCAGAGGATTGGAGTATACGACGTGGGAAGAAATAGACAGGTGGGCGGCCGACCCAGAGAGAGTGCCGGAGCCCGCCTGGGATTCGCTGGAGCAGTGCGAAGAGGGCTATAGGAGAATGGAGTCGAAAAGAAAGACACGGCAGCGCAGAGCGAAGCCCCAAAAATTTCTTGGGGAGGGGGCTCAGAGGGGGAGTGGCTGAGTCAGGAGACAGACCTGAGCCAACTCTCCCTGTTTATCGTGAGGAGCCAAGGAGGAGGCCAGAACCGGTGTTGGAGGTGAGCGAAGCAGAGACTGTGAAGGAGTTAATGGGGAAATTGGAGGAGAAAGTAATGAGGGAGTTAATGAGCTAGTTTGGTGCTTTAGGTATAAGATTCGTCCGACGGAGCGTGTCGGGGATTTAATGGCACCTGGGTCAGCGCTCCATACTAGTTCTGAGGTGCGCGTTAGTCGGCTGGTGAAAAATGTGCCAGCCTCACGCACTAGGCCTCCTGTGTACCTACCTAGCCTTGCACGTCCTGTGCCAGTCCTGCTCTCAGGCTCTCCAGTACACCTTCACGGTCCAGTCCATCCTGTGCCACCTTCACACACCAGTCCTCCGATGGTAGCTCCCCGCACCAGGCTTCCTGTGCGTGTCCTCGATCCAGTACCACCAGTTCCAGTACCACGCACCAGGCCTTCAGTGCGCCTCGCCTGTTCAGCGCAGCCAGCGCTTTCTCCCTCTCCTGCGCTGTCGGAGTCTCCCGCCTGTTCAGCGTTTCTAGAGTCTTCCTCCTCTACAGCGCTGCCGGAGCCTCCTGCCTGTATGGAGCAGCTAGAGCTGCCAGTCTGCATGGGGCAGCCAGAGCTGTCAGTCTGCTTGGAGCAGCCAGAGTTTCCAGTCTGCATGGAGTTGCCAGTCTGCATGGAGTTGCCAGTCTGCATGGAGTTGCCAGTCTGCAAGGAGTTGCCAGTCTGCAAGGAGCTGCCAGTCTGCATGGAACAGTCAGAGCTGTCAGTCTGCAAGAAGCCGCCAGAGCTGTCAATCTGCATGGAGCAGCCAGAGCCGCCAGTCAGCATGGAGCAGCCAGAGCCGTCAGTCAGCATGAAGCAGCCAGAGCCGTCAGTCTGCCAGGATCTGCCAATCAGCCAGACTCTTCCAGATCTGCCAGTCAGCCAGACTCTTCCAGATCTGCCAGTCAGCCAGACTCTTCCAGATCTGCCAGTCAGCCAGACTCTTCCAGATCTGCCAGTCAGCCAGGATCTGCCAGATCTGCTAGTCAGCCAGGATCCGCCAGTCGGCCAGGATCTGCCAGTCAGCCAGGATCCGCCAGGATCCGCCAGTCGGCCAGGATCCGCCAGTCGGCCAGGATCCGCCAGTCGGCCATGATCCGCCAGTCGGCCAGGATCCGCCAGTCGGCCAGGATCCGCCAGTCAGCCAGGATCTGCCAGATCTGATAGTCAGCCAGGATCCGCCAGTCAACCAGGATCTGCCGGATTCAACTGCCTGGCTGGGCTTCCTCTCAGTCCCGGGCTGCCCCTCAGTCCCGGGCTGCCCCTCAGTCCCGGGCTGCCCCTCAGTTCAGTGGGCTTCTGGGTGAGGACTATTCGGCCATGGTCGGCGGTGAGGGTGGATCATCCCAGGATGCGAAGGGGAGGAACTATGACATTTATGGAGTGGGGTCCACGTCCCGAACCGGAACCGCCACCATGGACAGACGCCCACCCGGACCCTCCCTATGGTTTTGAGGTGCGTTCGGGAGTCCGCACCTTAGGGGGGGGGTTCTGTCACGCCTTGGTCTTAGTATTTTGTGTTTTAGTTAATTAGTTGGTCAGGCCAGGGTGTGACATGGGTTTATTGTTTGTTGTAATTCTTAGTGGGGTTTTTTAGTTATTGGGATTGTGGCTTATTAGGGGTGTGTGTTGCATAGGTTTGGCTGCCTGAGGCGGTTCTCAGAGTCAGGTGATTCTCGTTGTCTCTGATTGGGAACCGTATTTAGGTAGCCTGGGTTTCACTTTGTATTTCGTGGGTGATTGTTCCTGTCTCTGTGTTAGTGTTCACCAGACAGGCTGTATAGGTTTTTCCCGTTCCGTTTGTTGTTTTTGTTATTTCATGTATCGTCATTTGTTCTATTAAAAACATGAGTAACCAACACGCTGCATTTCGGTCCGACTCTCTTTCGACAAACGAAGAACGCCGTTACACTGAGCCCCATCTTCATCTCCCTGAACTACAGCCTGTCCAACTCCCAGGAGACCATACTGCATGGCCAGAGAGCTGTGGTCGCACAGGTGACATCACACATTACATTCTTAATGTATTGATACATTTTAGTTTGCAAAGGAATAACATTTTATAAGTGGTAATTACATAGTTGCAACCTATGAATTAGCAAATGTGTTTGTTTCTTTGGGTATAAAAATGTGTGTATGTGTCTGTGTGTTGTGCAGACCAGGATCATTCTGGACTGCGGAGAGGACAATGTCTGTGTCCCTGACCTTAGACTGACTTCTGAAGCGTGAGTGTCAAACTCCCCTGAGTTCCACATCACTCAGTGTCATCAGTTTTCTTGGTCACTCTACATTTTCAAGACATTGGCCAAGGGAGATCTCACGAGATCAGTGTGAGGGAAAACAGGGTTACATTTGACTTTTTATTTGTACTACGAACCATGCAGGTAACTGAATATCAGGGAAATGATTGTCTAGATAGAGCATTTTATTCCTGTCTTCTATACAACCCTTTACGCCTCTAAATTTGACCCATCCTCAGAGGTACTGACCGTCTTCTGATAGGGGATGACCACCCTGCCCTGCTGGTCATCACAGCGGAGAACAGAGGAGAGGGGGCCTACGAGACCGAGCTGGAGATACGCCCACCAGCCAACACACACTACCAGAGTATGGTGACTGACAGAGAGGTGACTGTGACTCTCCTGTTCATAATAAAAGGGAATTGTTAACAGAGTGACATCAACTGGCCCACGCATGTGACCTGCAGGAAAAACTATGAGCCCAGAGTTTTGCTGGTCAGGTTACATGGTCAGCATTACCTACTGGCCCTATGTAAAACACACTGTCTGAATCTGAAATGGCACCCTATTCCCTATGTACAGTAGTGCACTACTTTTGACAAGAGCCTCATGGGCCCTGGTCAAAAATAGTGTACTATATAATGAGTTTTCCAACTCGCCCAGGGCTTCAGCAGGTTGATCTGTGCTCAGAAGAAGGAGAACCAGACAGTGGTGGTGGTCTGTGAGCTGGGGAACCCTATGAAGCAGGGCCAGAAGGTAACCACCATGTAATTAAATATAGTGAAAGTAAAAACTCTTGCACGTGCCTTGCATGAGCCAGAACAGCTCATTGGAGCAGGAGCCTATCTCCTATTTCTGTAGTGTGAGGCAGCTTGAAAGACAGGACACTAATCTAATCTCCTTAATGCTATCTGAGTGCCAAGCAGAGACCGATGGAGACCCATTGGCATAGAATTACACATAGAATAATAGTAATTCAATAGGATTTCTGTGGTAACCACTAACCATAGCTAGTGCAAGGGGAGAGGTGTGAATGTGTTTCCCAGACATGTCACTGTGTGCTCTGGGTTCCTGTGAATGTGTGAAAGCATCAAGGAGGCTTCCGGCTGTTCTGGGTCTTTACTGTCAACAGACGTGGATGTGTTTGCAATAGCTCTGTTGTCAGTCTGAATGATACTGTACAGTATGTTTTTCTCTCTGTCTGTCGTAGCTCCAGGCTGGTCTGTTCTTCAGTGTGGGGAACCTGGAGAAGGTGGAGAGCCACGTGTCATTCACATTACAGATCAAAAGGTTGAGAACAACACTTTTGTCCCGTCTTGTGACTTTAATGCCCCCGATGCTACCAAGGCATTGTTTTTGTGTTTGTAATACAACATTTTAATGGGGAAATCAACACAATGTAAGGCATATTTAGAGCCTCTGAGATACATATAGTGGACATGCTTGTTAATCCAGTTGTCTGTATTTTAGACATTCAAGGTGTCACCTGAAGATTCGTGGCTTTTCTAATGACACAAGGGAAATGTTCAACATTCGTTCAGCTTCTTCCTTCCTTTATAATCTCTAGCAAGAACAGCCTGAATCCTGACAGTAATGTGGCCCATCTGAGGATCGATGTCAGCGCTGAGGCAGCTCTGGAGATGCGGGGGTGGGTGGGCCTTCCTTGTTGTCCTCCAATTATCCTCAGAGCCATAAACTGTGCTGTTTTGTTCTACCGTGGAAATGAGCACTCCTCCTGACTCCTGAGACACACTTTCTGTGTGACAATTCAGAGCTGCCTTGCCAGACTAGTAGCAGACTGAATATCTAACATCCAAAAGGGATTAGTGATGTTTGCCATTGGAAGATGTTGTCCTAATGTGAGCGTATTACGGTACTGTAACAGCATGGTTTCCTCTTGTCCATGTAGTTATTGGCTTTCCCAGGACATGTTTTCCCAGGACATTTCCCAGGACACTAATTCTAACCAGGACTATTTAACTATATGACTAAGAGGTGCAAATGAAGCATCCTGAAGCAGTCTGATCCCTATATCCCACTAAGATCCGTGAGAAATGGGGCAATCTATTGGATGCCGGATCTACTGTCTGCACTGCCATGCAGTGACAACAACCATATAAGTGTTGTTAAGACAGTACAAACCTATCTAGGACCAGGCTAATGTTCTCAGTGTTGTCCTCAGCGTTTGGTCCACCTTTGAAGCCTGTTGTTTTTTGGACAGGGGTTCCTCTCCACCTGAGTGTGTCCTGCCCATTGCCAAGTGGGAACAGAAGGAGCAGCCTGCTGACCTGGAGGAGGTTGGCCCACTAGTGGAACACGTCTATGAGGTAACCTTATATGGTTCACTCAGAAAAGACATCGGTCTCTCTGAGGTTGGTGCAGTTTTAGGCCAAAATGCATAACATCTATTTGAAGAGTTCAAAAGGCCGTTATAGAGCATGTTTGTGTACGTTACTTCATATTTATACAAAGACAATGAGATACAACTTAGTGAGTGAAATCTGAAAGCACATGTTTTTGTGTTGAAACACTCCGTTGAGAAACCTGGGTCGTTGTTTTTTCCGTTCATTATGTTTTAATTAAAGGTTAAGCAAAACCACATTTTCTATTGTTCTTTTGATGATGTTTTGGTTATATGAAATTGGGGAACACTCTTTTGTTTTGGCAGTTGGTTAAGACCGGGAATGCTACTGTAGGTAGAGTGTACAAGGTTAAACAGAATGAGGTGGAACGGCCGGAGCCTCAGCGCAAAGACACCGTTCACTTGGTAAACAAGTGTTGCTTCATGCGATTAACATAATGGCATGCATCCGTGTACAATCAAACTGTCTTGTCTTTAGTTGATGCTGTACAGTAGGCTAGTTCCACTTTAATGCAATTTCAGAGACAACTTGCAATATTCTATATATGCCACAAGAGGGGGTTGTACAACAAAATATTGCATCTCTCAAGTGGATGGGGACATTCCATTGATGTGTCATGGGGGAAAACGTTGACACTTCGGTGTGGTCCTCGCTCGATTTCTCCACAGAACTGCACCAGTGGAGATACCTGTCTGAGGTTTGTGTGTGAGGCCAAAGGTCTGGAAAGAGACTGGAGCGCTGTGGTGAAGGTGATGGGTACAAACTTTCCTGGAAGTGAGAAAAAGAGAGCGAGAGACTAATACGGGAGCCTATACCATATCACAGTGACATATTTTCCACACAATACTTCACCATAGCTACAATCATAGGCAGAAAGGAAAAGTGCTCCAAGACAGCTCTGCATCAAATTGAGATAGCATTTTGTAGGATCTTACTTCTTTGACATTATTCCATAATGATTATGAAACCCTCATTCTGTTTCCCCTAGAGGCCTTATGAGAATGATGTCCTCCACTCTACAGCACACTATGCGGTTATAGATATGCCCTCTAAGATCCAGCCTGAAGAGCTGCCAAGTGGACAGGCTGAGGTAACACAGTTCTGCTTGTGTGTAGACAACATTTATTCACTAATGACATAAATGACTTACTTGAGGCATGTACACACAACCATATCTCACAAAGCAACCATTTATTCAGTAGTCATTGGACAAATTGAATTGGAGCCAGTTGACCATGTGTGTATATGTGTGAAGACCTAGACCAGTGTGGTGTGGAGGGCTCCTGATGGAGAGAAGAAGGTGCCGGTGTGGTGGATCATTGTGGCTGTGGTCTCTGGCCTTTTCCTCCTCGCTCTGATCTTCTGGAAGGTAATGTACTGACAGAGTTAAAACAGCAGATGGTGCAAGATTGAGCCCCATAACTGGGTAGCATTTAAATGGTGCTACACAGCTATCATCTAAGTATTGATCACTCAGTCTTTTTGAATGATATGTTTTTCTCAAACCTGTAACTATTGGTTGGTATGGAGACAAAAAAAGGAAGGGACATAAAGGAGAATGACCTCAATGACACACAAAGGAAACCTGAATACGAAAATAATATGTGGAAATGTAAATGTTTTGTGTTTGTGCTTATGGTGGGGTTCTTTAATCGCAACCGTCCCCCTTGTGATGATGATGATAATAATGCAGAACAGCTAGCTGGGGCTGGACAGTATGAATATGCTGAGATGCAACCAAACACAGAGGACAAGCAAGAATAAACAACTACTGTATCACCCTGGAAACCCTGATGTTTTATGTATTTATTTGTTTTGACACAGACGCCCACCCTTTTTATGAGTTTTAAACTGTTTCACATGGTTTGTAAATGTTGCAATGGGCTTCTTGTTCAAATCAAATCAAATCAACATTTATGTGCCACGTGCGACGAATTCAACAGGTGTACGTAGACCTTACAGTGAAATGCTTACTTACAGGCTCTAACCAATAGTGCAAAAAAAGGTTTTAGGTGAACAATAGGTAGGTAACGAAATAAAACAACAGTAAAAAAGACAGGCTATATACAGTAGCGAGGCTATAAAAGTAGCGAGGCTACATACAGACACTGGTGAGTCAGGTTGATTGAGGTAGTATGTACATTCTACTCCCTATAACTGCACACTTTCCAAAGATGCATCATTTAAAAAAGGGTATCTTGTAGCTATTATATTTTGTATTGAAATAAAAATATCTTCTTTACCAACTTGATTTAGCACGTTGTGTCCTTTTGAAGCCAAACTGGCCTTCCAATGTTCACAGAGGGGATATCCTTGTTAGTGTGATAGCAACGGCCTGCTCTTATAAGCAACCATTGTGTTAGGGAGACCATCATGACTCACTGAAGGCTGAGCCAGCTTCCTGTTATTGTAGAGGGGAGACCCTAGAGTGACAATAACACTCAAATCAAATGTTATTTTTCACATGCGCCGAATACAACCTTACCATGAAATGTCTACTTACAAGCCCGTAACCAGCAGTGCAGTTCAAGAAGAGTTAAGAAAATATTCACCAAATAAAGTAAAGTGAAAATTATAAAAAGTAACACAATAAAATAACAATAAGGAAGCTATATATATATCTGTATAATTTGTACATGTAGGTAGGGGTGAAGTGACTATGCATAGACCAGGCAATCCTGTGTTTATGCAGCTCATGGAAAAATAATACATACCCAGATATGGCAAGAAGGGTACAGTACTTATACCTATTGGTGATTTTCTGTTACACCAACATTTTATATGCATTTCAAAACACATTTGAATGAATAGTGGCTATTTTGCAGACAGACCGATAGGTAGCCTACTTTTAAGTGAAATGGAACACTGTGTACTTACATTGTAATTACACTGTCCTCCAAATGGGAGTTCGAGATGGACTTATAAGGGCCCATAGACCTTCATAGGGGCCCATCTGTGCACACACTCTACTTTGGTACCGTTAGAGGGCGATCACGACCACCAACAAGGCAGAGCAAGCGTCCCCTCCCACGTAGGACAATGGAATTGTGAAGCCACTCCGGTTCGTGAGCCGAGCAAGGAGTGGACATCCGAGGCAGCGCGAAAAGGGAGCAGTCAATGCCAACCTCAAAAGCAGTATGGATGAATGGCCACCTAAGTGGAATTGATGATGTCGCAGTAAGAATGACACCGCCGCACACATCTCGTCTTCTTTTTCTCTTTCTTTTTCTCGGCAATCTTTGGGAAGGACTTTCTAAATCCATTTCGGACCAGGGAGCACTTGGTGAGTTATTCGTAGAGATTCGGCAAGATTCGAGTTTTGAGGGGAAAGTCTGTGGTGGTGAATTGGCTGCTACAGCTAACGCATTGGCTGTTGTTATTATTTGTGTCCCTTGTCAGTGACGAGGATGAGTTATTACGTAACCGTCGCATTTATTCAGCTATAATAGGTTACGCACGAATGGCTATAATTTAGTCGCCGCATGCTCTAGTCTTGTGGCCACTTCTTTGCATTCGAGAATGGAATAGGGCTTCAGTTTTGAAACAAAGGATCCTGAACTGTAGCCCCCTTCCCTGATGGGCCATCTGTAGGTTCAATCTGTAGGTAAATCTAACCTAACGCGAGGCTATATTGCCTATCAATAGCAGTTGCATTATTCCGTTTCCATGTGCGAGCTGAGTTGTGCGATAGCAATTAAGCTATGATGAGGCGTCAGTTTAAGTTCCAACTTCTATCCATGCCCAGCCCGTTAACTTTATGTAACTCTGGAAGATGCCAACTAGATATTTTCAATTAGCAAATGGTCAATTGTCAGACACCAATGGTTAGTATAACTATTTTTTTTAAATCAAAATCAATCAAATCATTCCAATGCTAGAAAAATAGGCCAATAAGAGTATATATAGCACGAGCTAGTGTGCATTTGTGATTGCCAGATGGACTACAAGCTTGCTTTGGCTACTGTCATCTGCACGCACCCGTTGTTGACATTGTTGTTGTTATGTCCAAAGAGTCCTCAGGAATTGCCAAAGGACATTATAATTTGAACAATGTTTGTTTTGGGTTCCCAGGACGTTTGATACATTTCATATATCCTATTTCAATTCAGTTTCTCTGCAGGAGTATTTTCACAATTTTCTACCCATATTATTATTATTATTAAATAGGCTGCCCTGAGACAGTAGACTATGGTGCTTGACGTGGATGCTAGTGTCAATGTTTGGTAGTGCTTTAACCTGTCTCTCCCATACAGTCCCCTATCCTTCAACTGGGCCAAGCACGATTTCGTTCAGATGCCTTCAATATGATGCAATTCCTTGTAGATGCCTCTTTTTTTTATAGCTAAGCAGGCTTTTAAGAAGTCGTGTCTATTATCTATATTTCATTAGCTACGTTTTATTGCGACCAAAGAAGCCTATTTCTGGAAGATGTGCTTATTTCTTAGTGCTTTGGACAAGCTTGTCAAGATGGGTAGAGCTTCTTAACCCACGCATGTCAAATTCGGTGTACTTTAATCTTTTAGCTTCTCTAATATTATCTATGAATAATCATGGTTTATCCATGTGAATGCCACTAGTTTCACCGACTGAGCAAACTGGTTGTGGTTGGTCTAATAGTTTGTCCTTGCAGCAGTGGCGACTCGTCAATCAGGGTAGGTTTTGAGAACCACACTTTTAGGTAAAAAATACATTTAAAAAAAATGTATTGGGGGGCTTGCCTGTTTTGGTTGTCACAAAAAAGAGAAAAAAAATTAATCGAGTTCATAAAGCCACTTACAAACATGGTCTCTTTTTTGAGTAAGGCAGCTCAACAATGCTGGTGTTTCAGCCTAGCTCATTGTTTTCTGTGGTGTTGGGGCTAGCCATCAGAAAATACAGAGCGTTGCGCCTGATTGGCTCAGTTTTCTTTTATGATTGGCTCTGTTTTCTGTCACTCATGGGACAGTACGTCATCCCCAATTCTAAGGTTAGAGCTCAAAAATTTTAGGTGCTTGGGTTCTGTCATAGAGACATAATAGAAGTGCCCATCCAAGAAGACTCAAGGTAATTGGCCACAGATGACATCAAATCATGTTATATCTACAGTAGTTTTGATTGGACAACATGTCAACATCTTACTTTCAATGTCTTAGGTAGCAGTCATCATCAGTTGTCATCAAGTCGACAATCTACTGGCAAATCCTGAAGAAAAATAATATATTTGTTTTTAAATTGCAAATTCAACAATGAGTCGATTGGAAGGAATCAATGGCAAACTGCAAGTGTTGCAAAGAAACCATTAACGTTAGCCTGCTATTCAATGGAGTGGCTGTTTTTTTTCCCCAAGTTCCCACCATAAATTCAGGGAATGGCCAACTTTGATGACAAAGTTTGATGACAAAATTTGCCAACAGAGGACGGCTGCTCCACCTTCACAAGGTGAATCCAAAAATGTCTTGTATGCTGCTGCATAAATTATGTATTATTCAAGGGAGAAATATATACTGTAGCTAAGAAAGTAATACTAAGTGTATATTGTGTAGAAAGCTGTTGCTAGCCCATGTGCCTCATAGTTTGGTCTATTTTCACCAACGCGGTATTGTAAACAAATCGTTGGTGGCCCACTATGTGATTGTTTGGCTACTTTTTTATACAGCTTTGACAGTGCTACTGATAGTAGTTGTGGTGCTTGGCTTGCGCGTGCAAATTCATTACACACAACATTCTATAATATAATTGTGCTTTTTGACATGTCAAATTAAAAGCTTATTTAACACGTCAAATAATGTTATATGACGTGCATCTTTTGACACGCAAAGACCCAAATGGCGTTCAATATGCCTCATCCTAATAATTTAATCTATTTTCACCTCTTAATTTCGCCTACTGTTCTAACTTTGTGGTGCACAAATAGCCTATAACCTGTTTTAGAGAAATGTAATCATCGAATATTGTAAGAGCTTTCATGGTCTGTTTATATGCCCCCTTTATTTATCCTACGGTTCTGACTTGTACAGGGAGAAACCTGTAAGAACGGCCCATGTTCTGAATTCTGTCGCTGTACATTTCAACAGTGCTGAACAAATAGTTATATTGACTACGTCCGTCGTCTCTTGCTCATTAATGTCTTAATCAAAGTGACGGATTGCCTCTTATCCACTTGTCGTCCCCTTATGCCATAGTTTGTACATCTCAATTGTCAGTAGAATCCACATTTTTTTAAGCAAGTCTGCATATCAACTATGTTTTTATGTGTAATGGCTTTGCTGGCATACATCCCACTTAGTTTTTTTTGCCCCACCAAGATTTACATGCTAAAATGGCCACTGCCTTGCAGTTTAGCTGTATAGTTTAACTTTCTTGAAACACTTTCAAATGGGAAATCACATCAAAGTCTCTAACACCTTGTCATTATACCATGTGTTGATAAAAAGTATCCCAACTGGAGAGACAGGAAATGTTGATTCATTCATTTGAAGGTGCTGTCGTCAACCACGACCCCACCTTCACCTCATATTGATTTGTCAGACTGTGTTCTTCCATTACTTTATCATAGAGCTCATGACCTCAATCTCTCCTCAGAAGTAAAGGTCCCTTTGAAGTCAGAGAGCTTGGATGGTAAACTAAGTCGAGTCGCTGAAAGAATTTGGCGCTTGTGGATTGAGTTGAGGCCGAGAAGCTTGGGCTGCCTGTTAAAAAGCTTGAGTGTCTTTCTTTTTTATCGTAGTTGAAATTCCTTTCTTTTAACAGCACAGTGACTTGCAATGTTCTTTCGGCTCAGTAGCTCAGCAAGAATGAGATGAATCACCACAACCTATTAAAAAAAGTATGCTATTACCAATTAAATGCTTGGTCTAGGAAGAAAAAGGAAATTATTTCAGAGATCAGTGAAGGGTGATGCTGTGGACGTATTCAAATTGTGGCAGACTCTCTTCTTGTATCAGCTCAGCTCCTTTTGAAGATGCATATTTAGTCACAGGTAGATGTTGGGTAAATGGCCCAAATATTTCCTGGTTAAAAGTAGTGCACTTCATAGGCAATAGGGTGTCATTTGGGATGCAGTTTTTCGGTACACACTCTCTGCAGCATCAGTAATCAAGGCATACATATTAATGATATACTGTTGAAATGAATTCATAATGGATTGAACCCAACCATGGGGATGTTATTTATTCAATGAATAACATAATTTATTCTAATAGTGCAATATTCAATGTAAGCCTGACATCCCCAGAGAGAAGGCTTGTATGTTAGAGGAGTTAAGGGTACTTTGAAATACTATATATGAATACTATATAGGAAAACATCAGAAATCCTCATATCTGAATTATTGTCCTGAAAAGGAACTTTTGACACAAGGCCATCTTCAGTTCGATGTAAACTGATCTTGGTTATCTTAACATTACTTCATGCTGAATTCTGCAGATCGGAGTGGCTGAGTGGAAGGTGTCTTCCCTTTGTCCTCTCTCTGTCACATTATGCTATTGCCATGGTAATCTGTCCATGGTGAATCCTGCCCCTTCCCCTCTCAGTGACCTCTATGTTGCCTCCTACCCAATTGAGGCGGTTTGTCACAAGTCCATTTGTGGCATTCTTTTGAAGGTCATGTTTATCTGTCTTACAAGAGCCAGGTGCTGTCTGTCATTCAAGGCTGAAAGAAACCCTAATAATGACATGTGCCATCACAACTGAGATACTCATGCGATCGTAGATCCTTCTATGGTACGTCTCCTTGAATTATCAAACATCTATGGTGTATTGCTGGCCATTTTGTGAAGATGGAGGCAGTGTTGCTGTTGTTGAGATCAGAGGTTTATGCAAAAGCATCAGATGTGTATACTTGCTGACTGACTGTGCCCACTGCCCAAAGCAACAACCAAAGCATGAAAAATGTGTTATTCATGGGCTGTTTCTGCATGAGCAACACCTGACTGTCCTAATTGTCTGATAACCTGTGCAGCCTGCCCCGGTGTGCGGACAATAGCCGGCTGAGGCCTGGCCAGGCAGGAGTCTAATGTGAGCTGACTGCCATTGCTTTGTGTTGTCTGTACCCTCCCATCTTTCTCTCCACTGCCGCTGGGCAGGTGAACCATACAGTACCATCTCAAATTCATAATTGTTCAGATTCGTAATTGTTTGGCAGTACAGTCCCTTATTGTATTTTTATTACGCAAAATTATCAATTTTCTTGTTCGTTTTCTATTGATGTCATGGGGTAGTTGTAGTGGTCTGGGTGTAGCTGGTGCAGAGGAGTCAGGCGCAGGAGAGCAGAGATGAGTAACACAAGTCACTTTACTCAAATATTCCAATAACATGTCGTAATACCCAGCCCACAATAATGGACCGAACATACATTAAACAATTACGCATAAAAACCATGGGGAAAACAGAGGGTTAAATAATGAACATGTAATTGGGGAATTGAAACCAAGTGTGTAAAACAACAAAGTCAAAACAAATAGAAAATTAAAAGTGTATCTGCGATGGCTAGAAGGCCTGCGACGTCGACCGCCGAATGCCGCCCGAACAAGGAGAGGGACCGACGACGGCGGAAGTCGTGACAGTAGTTCAGTCACAGGGTGGTTGTTCTGTATAGCTGCACTTCAGGGGTAGTCTGTCCATATCTATACACCGCTGCACTTTGAGCCTCTATGGCAGGGGTCGGCAACAGGCGGCAAGTGGGCCCAAACATTTTTGTTTGTTTTTGGTCCAAAAAAAGCTTTACAGTCACCAGTAATTTAACCTTTCTAGCGCAGGCGTTAGATTGTATTTGAAAATAACTTAAAATAACTATTTTTGGCCCTAGTTGTGGTAAATTTGCAGTGTAGAAATGATTTATAATTACGTTTCCGGCCCCTGGACCATACGCTCCAACAAAAATCGTCCTTCAGCTGAATCTAGTTGCCTACCCCTGCTCTATCGGTTGGTGTTTTATCTTTTTATGCGTCCAGCATCCATATGCAGTTATTCTGGAGTTTTTCATTGTGGTCATAGTGGTTAGAGCGTTGGACTAGTAACCGGAAGGTTGCAAGTTCAAACTCCCGAGCTGACAAGGTACAAATCTGTCGTTCTGCCCCTGAACAGGCAGTTAACCCACTGTTCCTAGGCCGTCATTGAAAATAAGAATTTGTTCTTAACTTCTTAGAACTATCCCTCCCGGATCCGGGAGAATTGTCATCAACTACACTTATTAGCATAATGCAACGGACAAAAAAATCTTACGAGAAAATATTCATGAAATCACAAGTGAAATATAGTGAAACACAGCTTAGCCTTTTGTTAATCACCCTGTCATCTCAGATTTTGAAATTATGCTTTACAGCCAAAGCAAGGCAAGCATATGTGTAAGTTTATCGATAGCCTAGCATCGCATTATTTCCAGCTAGCAGCAGGCAGCTTGGTCACGAAAATCAGAAAAGCAATCAAATGTAATCGTTTACCTTTGATGAGCTTCGGATGTTTTCACTCACGAGACTCCCAGTTAGACAGCAAATATTCATTTTGTTCCATAAAGATTATTTTTATAGCCGAAATACCTCCGTTTGTTCTTCACGTTTTGTTGAGGAATCCACCGGAAACTGCGGTCACGACAACGCCGAAAAATATTCCAAATTAGATCCAGAATATCGACAGAAACATGGCAAACTTTTTTTATAATCAATCCTCAAGGTGTTTTTCAAATATCTATTCGATAATATATCAACAGGGACAATTGGCTTCTTAGTAGGAGCGAGAGGAGCAATGGCCGCCTTTGTCTATTACGCACAAATCACTCCGAGAGCCACCAGCTGACCACTGACGCAATGTTGTCGTTCATGCTCATTTTTCAAAATAAAAGCCTGAAACTATGTATTGTAACTGTAGACACATTAGGGAAGCCATGGAAAAAGGAATCTGGTTGATATCCCTTTCAATGCTCAATAGGGAGGCAGAGGTTTCAAAATAAGAATCACTTCCTGATTGGATTTTTCTCAGGCTTTCGCCTGCAATATCAGTTCTGTTATACTCACAGATAATATTTTTACAGTTTTGGAAACTTTAGAGTGTTTTCTATCCTAAGCTGTCAATTATACAGTGGGGAAAAAAGGATTTAGTCAGCCACCAATTGTGCAAGTTCTCCCACTTAAAAAGATGAGAGAGGCCTTTAATTTTCATCATAGGTACACTTCAAATATGACTGAAAAAATGAGGAAAAAATTTCAGAAAATCACATTGTAGGACTTTTAATGAATTTATTTGCAAATTATTGTGGAAAATAAGTATTTGGTCACCTACAAACAAGCAAGATTTATGGTTCTCACAGACCTTTAAGATGCTCCTCTGTCCTCCACTCGTTAACTGTATTAATGGCACCTATTTGAACTTGTTATCAGTATAAAAGATGCCTGTCCACAACCTCAAACAGTCACACTCCAAACTCCACTATGGCCAAGACCAAAGAGCTGTCAAAGGACACCAGAAACAAAATTGTAGACCTGCACCAGGCTGGGAAGACTGAATCTGCAATAGGTAAGCAGCTTGGTTTGAAGAAATCAACTGTGGGAGCAATTAATAGGAAATTGCAGACATACAAGACCACTGATAATCTCACTCGATCTGGGGCTCCACGCAAGATCTCACCCCGCGGGGTCAAAATGATCACAAGAACAGTGAGGAAAAATCCCAGAACTACACGGGGAGACCTAATGAATGACCTGCAGAGAGCTGGGACCAAAGTAACAAAGCCTACCATCAGTAACACACTACACCGCCAGGGACTCAAATCCTGCAGTGCCAGACGTGTCCCCCTGCTAACGCCACTACATGTCCAGGCCCGTCTGAAGTTTGCTAGAGCATTTGGATGATCCAGAAGAAGATTGGGAGAATGTCAGATGGTCAGATGAAACCAAAATATAACTTTTTGGTAAAAACTCAACTCGTCGTGTTTGGAGGACAGAGAATGCTGAGTTGCATCCAAAGAACACCATACCTAATGTGAAGCATGGGGGTGGAAACATCATGCTTTGGGGCTGTTTTTCTGCAAAGGGGCCAGGACGACTGATCCGTGTAAAGGAAAGAATGAATGGGGCCATGTATTGTGAGATTTTGAGTGAAAATCTCCTTCCATCAGCAAGGGCATTGAAGATAAAACATGGCTGGGTCTTTCAGCATGACAATGATCCCAACCACACCGCCCGGGCAACGAGGAGTAGCTTCGTAAGAAGCATTTCAAGGTCCTGGAGTGGTCTAGCCAGTCTCCAGATCTCAACCACATAGAAATTCTTTGGAGGGAGTTGAAAGTCCAGCAACAGCCCCACAAACATCTAGAGGAGATCTGAATGGAGGAATGGGCCAAAATACCAGCAACAGTGTGTGAAAACCTTGAAGACTTACAGAAAACGTTTGACCTCTGTCATTGCCAACAAAGGATATACAACAAAGTATTAAGATAAACTTTTGTTATTGACCAAATACTTATTTTCCACCATAATTTGCAAATAAATTCATAAAAAATCCTACAATGTGATTTTCTGGATTTTTTTTCTCATTTTGTCTGTCATAGTTGAAGTGTACCTATGATGAAAATTACAGGCCTCTCTCATCTTTTTAAGTGGGAGAACTTGCACAATTGGAGGCTAACTAAATACTATTTTGCCCCACTGTATGCATATTCTAGCATCTTGTCCTGAGAAATAGCCCGTTTACTTTGGGAACGTTATTTTTCCAACAATGAAAATACTGCCCCCTAGTCTCAAGAAGTTAAATCAAATCAAATGTATTTATATAGCCCTTCGTACATCAGCTGGTATCTCAAAGTGCTGTACAGAAACCCAGCCTAAAACCCCAAACAGCAAGCAATACAGGTGTAGAAGCACGGTGGCTAGGAAAAACTCCCTAGAAAGGCCAAAACCTAGGAAGAAACCTAGAGACGAACCAGGCTATGTGGGGTGGCCAGTCCTCTTAACTGACTTGCCTAGTTAAATAAAGGTAAAATAAAAAATACAATTGGGGACCCCTTTTTCTTATGGATTAGGACTACAATTTCTCGAGGTCATATTATTTGATATTTAGCCACTACAAATCTGGATTGTGGATCTTTTGAGAATCTCAAAAATGGCTGGCTATATTGTGATGTGAAAATGCTGTCTCGGGCGCAGTGGTTAAGGGCGCTGTACGGCAGCCATCAGAGACTCTGGGTTTGCGCCCAGGCTCTGTCGTAACCGGCCGCGACAGGGTGGTCCGTGGGGCGACGCACAATTGGCCTAGCGTCGTCCGGGTTAGGGAGGTCTTGGCCGGTAGGGATGTCCTTGTCTCACCGCGCACCAGTGACTCCTGTGGCGGGCCGGGCGCAGTGCGCGCTAACCAAGGTTGCCAGGTGCATGGTGTTTCCTCCAACACATATTGGTGCGGCTGGCTTCCGGGTTAGATGCGCGCTGTGTTAAGAGGCAGTGCGGCTTGGGTGGGTTGTGTATCGGAGGACGCATGACTTTCAACCTTTGTCTCTCCCGAGCCCATCCCGAGCCCATGTTGTAGCGATGAGACAAGATAGTAGCTACTAAAAAACAATTGGATACCACGAAATTGGGGAGAAAAAGGGGTAAAATTAAAAAAGATATATATTTAAAAAAATGCTGTCTCACTAAACCATCCAGGGGAAGTAGCAGGCAGTGTAGAGTAGATATATGGTTATTTTAAATATGGAAGCAATGTCAAGAAGAGGTCAGTCCTAATTAGCAATTCAATCATTTATTTTTAATTATGCATTCTACTGCTGGGAGTGGAGCTGAAACCTGTGCAAATTAGTTGGTTTCTACTGAAGAGTGGTAGCCTGGATCCAGATCTGTTTGTGCTGTCTTGCCAAATCATAGGGTGACAATGACCATAGGAGTTGGCAAGACAGCACAAACAGATCTAGTACCAGGCTAGAAGAGCGGGTCTGTCTGACTCACAGAATTTTGCTCTGACTGACATCCTGTATTAGGATTCAGAGCACCGTGGACCAGGACCAACCATGCTGTTTTGCTGTAGTGGTAGCCTATTGAAGGTGGGCTGGCTGTCTGCCAAGGTATTTTTGCTCAGGCAGTTGTACAGTGGGAGGAATCCGACTGTTGACACCTAACACCCTCTCTCCTCTCAGAGGATACTAGTAGAGCTGTCTAGACACAGCATAGAGGCACAGCAGAGCACCCCTTTGGAAATATAGACAGCCTAACACACCCGCCGCAGTCCTGCTAAGACAGGGACCCGCCCTACTCATTGAGTACTCAATCTTTTATTTATTCAATAGAATGTCTTTATTGGTTGTTCTTAAGCACAACAAAAGTCATGTCCATACATGGATTACTTCGCAGCAAAAGTTTTCAATGGCTTTTGTGTGCAGGGCACAGGTTAATGGTGCTCCTTATTTATTAGACCATACAATACTGTATATATACACAGTAGGTGGACTGTCATTCAGGTTATACACACATACACATATTCTTCCTAGGCTGATGATAGCATATTTGAACTCATATAATTCGTACTGGACATTTTGTTGGCACTGGTTGCATTTCTTTTTTAAATCTTTTAAAACCATCACCTGTTTCCGCACAATGGGTGGATTCCTGAACCATGGCTCTTTCCTCTCATTCTTGCCTTGTGAATTTATTTTCCTCCTCATGAAAAGTTATTCTGGAATGAGATTCGTTCACATCAAAAGTGAGCCTGAAAAAATCTCAACAGCCTGCCGTGTCTCTAAACAAGGACTGCCAGCAAACAATACTTAAATATATCGATTGACTTGTTATACAGTATTCAGTTTGGCTAGGATACTCACAGTTCATATACAACTTTCCTGCCCTAATGGATGAAATTCTGTTCCTTGGGAAATTGGATGTTTTGAAAGGCTTTCAGTAAGAAACTATATCAAATCCTTTGTCGACTGGCATTTAACACTCAGTCCCCTCAGTATTTTCTGTTTGTGCTCTATTATCTCACATCTGTTAAGTGGGCTTCCACATTTTAATCTGGATTATGTTTGAGAACAGTTGACTAATTTGGCATGTAAGCCTATTTGCCACACATACCATTTTAGAAAATGTCCGAAGATACTTTTCTTGCATATTCCCAAAATACAGTTGGAGCGCAACATATTTTGTAAAGAAAGAATGACACAAAAAGACTGGTACGCGAATAACCCATTTTAGTCAACGCTCTTATCCAGAGCGATTTACAGGAGCAATGAGGGAGGGTTAAGTGCCTTGTTCAAGGCTACATCTAAAGGTTTTTCACCAAGTTGGCTCAGGGATTCAAAACGGCGACGTTTCTGTTACTGGGCCCAAGACTCTTATGACATTGCAGTGAAAATACAAAACAGTGGCAGGAAATTATGGACACAATAATGTTGTAAGTTTCTCAACTACCCTTTCTCGGTGTGAGGGTGGGTGAGCTACATTGTCGTATAACCATCATGATATCTTAACCTTGATTTATTATGTTGTTAGGTTAACGCATGATCAGCCATAATTAAATCCTGAGATACTGACACTGTACAATGTTGTTGTATTTACAGTTGAAGTCGGAAGTTTACATACACCTTAGCCAAATCCAGGGAAACAGGAAAGGACATTGTGAAGATGCTGGAGGCAACAGGTACAAAAGTATCTATATCCACAGTAAAACAAGTCCTATATCGACATAACGTGAAAGACCGCTCAGCAAGGAAGAAGCCACTGCTCCAAACTGCCATAAAAAAAAGCCAGACTACGGTTCACAACTGCACATGAGGACAAAGATCGTACTTTTTGGAGAAATGTCCTCTGGTCTGATGAACCAAAAATAGAACTGTTTGGCCATAATGTCCATAGTTATGTTTGGAGGAAAAAGGGGGAGGCTTGCAAGCCAAAGAACACCATCCCAACCGTGAAGCATGGTGGTGCCAGCATCATGTTGTGGGGGTGCTTTGCTGCAGGAGGGAGTGGTGCACTTCGGAAAATAGATGGCATCATGAGGCAGGAAAATGATGTGGATATATTGAAGCAACATCTCAAGACATCAGTCAGGAAGTTGTAGCTTGGTCGCAAATGGGTGTTTGAAAAATTAGTTTTAATGACTCCAACCGAAGTGTATGTAAACTTTCGACTTCAGCTGTATGTCAGTGCCATATACTGTATGGAGACACTGTATGAAAGGCTCTGTGTATGTAATTCACCTCCACATGATAGTTTCTCTAGCTACTCCTCTTAATCCTCTCACTGACCACATACGGTACAAGCCAATGTGATGTCCCAGGCCAGCTTTAAACATCTTGGCTAGGCTGCATAGATCTAAAACATCTGGACATGATGACCAAGTTGTTTTACTGCATCCCAGCAACCTGCCCGTGGCCTCACTCTGATCATAGATCAGTGTAACCAGGTTAGAGGTCGACCGATTAATCGGAATGGCCGATTAATTAGGGCCGATTTCAAGTTTTCATAACAATCGGAAATCGGTAATTTTGGATGACGATTTTTTTTAACACCTTTATTTAATCTTTATTTAACTCGGCAAGTCAGTTAATAAGAACACATTCTTATTTTCAATGACGGCCCATGAACGGTGGGTTAACTGCCCTGTTCAGGGGCAGAATGACAGATTTTTACCTTGTCAGCTCAGGGATTCAATCTTGCAACCTTACGGTTAACTAGTCCAACGCTCTAACCACCTGCCTCATGAGGAGACATTCTGTTACACGAATGCAGTAAGAAGCCAAGGTAAGTTGCAAGCTAGCGTTAAACTAAATCAATCATAATCACTAGTTATAACTACACATGGTTGATGATATTACTAGTTTATCTAGTTGTGTTCTGCGTTGCATATAATCGATGCAGTGCGTATTCTCGAAAAAGGACTGTCGTTGCTCCAACGTGTACCTAACCAAAAACATCAATGCCTTTCTTAAAATCAATACACAGAAGTATATATCTTTAAACCTGCATATTTAGCTAAAAGAAACCCAGGTTAGCAGGCAATATTAACCAGGTGAAATTGTGTCACTTCTCTTGCGTTCATTGCACGCAGAGTCAGGGTATATGCAACAGTTTGGGCCGCCTGGCTCATTGCGAAGTAATTTGCCAGAATTTCACGTAATTATGACATAACATTGAAGGTTGTGCAATGTAACAGGAATATTTAGACTGATGGATGCCACCCGTTAGATAAAATATGAAACAGTTCCGTATTTCACTGAAAGAATAAATGTTTTGTTTTCGAGATGATAGTTTCCAGATTCGACCATATTAATGACCTAAGGCTCGTATTTCTGTGTGTTATTATGTTATAATTAAGTCTATGATTTGATAGAGCAGTCTGACTGAGCGATGGTGTGCACCAGCAGGCTCATAAGCATTCATTCAAACAGCACTTTTGTGCATTTTGCCAGCAGCTCTGCTGTTTATGAATTGAAGCCTATCAACTCCCGAGATTAGGCTGGTGTAACGATGTGATGTGAGATGGCTAGCTAGTTAGCGGGGTGCGCGCTAATAGCGTTTCAAACATCACTCGCTCTGAGACTTGGAGTAGTTGTTCCCCTTGCTCTGCATGGGTAACGCTGCTTCGAGGGTGGCTATTGTCGATGTGTTCCTGGTTCGAGCCCAGGCCCAGGTAGGAGCGAGGAGAGGGACGGAAGCTATACTGTTACACTGGCACTACTCAAGTGCCTATAAGAACATCCAATAGTCAACGGTATATGAAATACAAATGGTATAGAGAGAAATAGTCCTATAATTCCTACAACCTAAAACTTATTACCTGGGAATGTTGAAGACTCATGTTAAAAGGAACCACCAGCTTTCATATGTTCTCATGTTCTGAGCAAGGAACTGAAACGTTAGCTTTCTTACATGGCACATATTGCACTTTCAATTTCTTCAACACTTTGTGTTTGCATTATTTAAACCAAATTGAACATGTTTCATTATTTATTTGAGACTAAATTGATTTATTATATTAAGTTAAAATAAGTGTTCATTCAGTATTGTTGTAATTATCATTATTACAAATACATTTTAAAAATCGGCCGATTAATCGGTATTGGCTTTTACTGTCCTCCAATAATCGGTATCGGTGTTGAAAAATCGTAATTGGTTGACCTCTAAACCAGATAGTGCATTTGTGGTTTTTCCCTTCCAGCAGCTGTTTGATTCAGATACCACTCTTTTCCTCAGAGTGCTATGAGTGCCTGAACACCACATAGATTCAACAATCTTCTTGTCAGGACCCGGTTACGAACCTGGGTCTCCGGAGTGAGAAACAGTCACTTAACCAACTGAGCCACGAATAGTCAGCAGAACCCAGAAGATGAGGCAGACACAGCAGTACTTAAGACGGTGTATTTAATAAAGTAAAAAGGAGAAGTCCTTCAATACAAAAAATGGCAAATCCAAAAGGTGGTAGGAATAGCACAAAAAAGCCTCAAGAGATACTCAAAAAAACATGAGGTCAAAAAGCACAATGGGGGCATCTAGTGACCAAAACCCGGAACAACCCTGGCCAAATCCTGACACTTCTGTGACTAATGTATGTGACACAAAAACGTTTGATACCATTAATATGTACTAGCCAGTGTTTTGTGTGGGTGTGGGTGCGGGTGAACGTGTTCTTAGATGATTGCCATGGTAACACATTTCCGCATTCAGCCTGTTGTGTTGACGTTAGGTTCTGTGGAATCGTGACTGTAAACTATGGAAATATTGGTAATTTACACGCCACTCAGTTGTGGTGAAATCTTGTGATTTTATTCGATTGTTCACCACGTCCTTGTGCAGATGAGTAGAAACAATTACTGTTACACAGGAATGAAAAGTAATGACACCTTAATGATATGAATCACTGTTGATAATTACAGATCAGAATTTACTATTGGTTTCAAATGGAAAAGGATGACACTGGTAAAAAAAAAAAAAAAGCAGGGACTTTGTGTTAACTTTGAGTTGAATGTAACAGTTATTTTTCTACTTTATCAATCAGAAATTGTGCCGTCTTTTTGTTGGTGTGTCTTATCCTATTTACTCATATCAAGTGTATGTAGTTTCCTCTCCTTTCTCCTCTGTGATAATCAAGGGGACTAGCCTCTTGTCCACTGGGATCCTGCCTCTCAAGGAGATCACAGTAGGGGGAACTGTTTGTGGACTTTGGCTTGAAACTTGGAACTGCGTTTTCCTGTTAGAACAGCCTTGATGTGTCCTGTGAGGCTGTGATTCCACCTGGAACAATGCCCTGCACCAGGGCCAACACACTCTAAATGGTGGATGAGTTTCCTCTCTGGGGACACTCAGCAGTAGTTTATAACACTTGGAAATCATCCACCTGTTACACATGAAGTGCTTTCTGGGCCTGTCAGGCATATGTGTATAGGTGGCAGGGAAGTCAGGCGCAGGAGAGTCAAACGGAGTGTAAAATGGAGTATTTTAATAATGTCCTAGTAACATGCTCCATAACACTAAACAGGAAAAAGAACATAAACAAATATGGGTACGAAGACCCGTCGCGCACATATACAACAAAAACACTACACTGACGATAAACAATCTCTGACAAAGACATGAGGGGAAACAGAGGGTTAAATACACAACAGGTAATGAATGGGATTGAAAACAGGTGTGTGGGAAGACAAGACAAAACCAATGGAAAATGAAAAATGGATCAATGATGGCTAGAAGACCGGTGACGTCGAGCACCGCCCGAACAAGGAGAGGCAACAACTTCGGCAGAAGTCGTGACAGGGTCCTTCTTGTGTGTAACCAAAGGTAGCTTTTTTTTCACCTTGTAGGCGGTAGGGTTCAAGCTGAAACTCATCCAAAGCTGTAACCCAACTTTAAGGACCCCTAAAAACCTTCACAGCTCATATAACCCTCCCTCTGGGCCCGAGTAGACAACAGAGGCCTGAGAGAGACCCTCTCTACTGACGTGCTCCAGCTGTGGATCCCCCTCTCTTTCTCTGCACTTTCTCTCTGTCTCTCCTCTCCCCTCTATGTGCAGCCTGAGGAAGTCCCTCATGATGACTTCCAGCTGGTCTATACTAGTCTATAGGAAGGAGGTGGTGGAGGTGATTTGGTTAGATTTGTCTCCTCTTAACTCAATCCTCGCCCTTGACGCCTCTACCTCAAACCCTTTGTGTTTCATTTGGGTTACGAGTGAGTCTCCTTAGATCAGAAATGTTTCCAAGGAGGTTTGACCTTGCTCATAGGAGAAGGATAGACTGGGATTGTAACACGTCAATCTTCCATCCTATCTGCCCTCTCAGTAAACTCCCCCAAACAGCTTTACAAGGCTGTCCAGATTGAGAAAGCCCTTATGGAAAAAAACATGATTTCACATGTGGAAAATCACCAGATTTCACGTGTGAAATTTCCACATGTTTTGCACATGCAACAATTTATTTCATAATGTTATTATTATTGTAAATAATGCAAAAACCGTGTGGCTTTGGAAAACTTCACTTGTGATGCTATTTCATGTGAAGTTTCACATGTGGATTTTCACGTGATCACAAATTTTGGATTCATGGATAAAAATGTTAACATGATGCCCTACACACAAAAAGTTGTTAGGAAGTCCCAGGGAACGTCATAAAATAGCTGTAGTGTTTCTCACTTACATATGACACATTTTAACAATGTCTATGTTTATTTACACAGTAATTATTATTCAACGTCCTCACTTGGGGTTTACACTCACAACCTCTTGGCTCACAGGATTCTGAACATCCTGCTACACCACCATGTCTGTGTCAATGACTGATTTCACCTATATTCCTACACTTTGGACTTCAAAGGAAATCTCAGCTTTGTATAATACTCTCAAAAAAGTTATTATATTTATCATAGTGATTCAGTAGTACTGCAACATTAAAACAGAATAATATGCCCCACCAACATTGCCTAGTTAAATAAAGGTGAATTATAATCAGTTAATCTGACTATTCTCTCATCAGTTGATTTTATTTACAAACATTGCTTGTAATTATGATATGAGGTTTTGGCTTGGAAAGTTTTTTTGCCTGATTTGAGACAGTGGATGTGTTGTGCACTGAAGTCTACAAGCGAAGGGCAAAGGTGAGAGAAGGAGAGTGCGTAGATGCGAGAAGCAGTTATACAGCGAACAAAAATGATCATGCTGTTTGTATGTGGCTGCTATGAAAGTGAACTGTGTTTGCGTGTGATCAAATGTGTATTCATTCCGCCGATTCTATTGAAAAACGTTTCTTAGATGGAAGCAAACGGAAGGAAACTGGGATATACATACTGGAATTTGTCCAGTAGAAATTGTTGTTTGCAACTGTTGGACTAATGATTACACCCTAGATCAGCTAGATGCAGGCAAGAGTGTGCAAGGCGGTATTGAATGTGTCACTGTCTGTCACCTTGATAACTCAAATGATTTATCTCAACAATATGTTGTACACTTTCATTCATAGGCTAAGTTAGGTTGTAGCATCTCATGATGGTTTTAGGGAAATTTGAGTATCATGTAGTAGCTTAAACCTATCGATGTCACATTGAGCTTGGTGAATGGAATATGAATGACAGTCATATTCTGTAATAGAAATAAGGCCATGCTCATTTTAAACGTCACCTACCGCCACTATCACTCATTCACACCCCCTAAACCTCATCATTAGTAACCCACACGTATGCTTGAATATGTTTGTGCATCATGTCTGGGGAGGCTAAAGAAAGAATGTGTGTGAACATTGAACAACAGCTGATTTCTATTCAAATAGCCTACAGTACCTCAATTGGCAAAATCACCCATTTAAATTGAGCTGTGTAGTGTGAGAGAGGTGTGTAGTGACTGGATGAGATTTGGCATGTAGCCAGAATGAGATGGCTCGGATCAGATCGTTGTGGGTGATGTGTGTGTTAAGCAATGGAATGGAAATGAGCCTACTGTACATACAGGAAGAGCTGGCTGTGAGCAAACATGTAAATGGGACGTTATTGGAATGGAGGAATACTTATCTTCCTATTCCAAGGCCACCCTGCTGCTCAGCTTCCCTCAGCCTTTCCTGAATGCCCATCTGCAGAGGGAGAAATGGAAGGAGGGAGAGAGAGAGTGATAGAGAGAGGGAGCTGGGAAAAATAGAGAGTTACCAGAGAGGGAGGGATTGATGGAGGGAGAGAGAGAGGTACCAGAGAGGAAGGGCAGGGGGAGAGAGTGAGGGGGGGTGGGCTATTCTCATTGACGAAAGTTGAAGGAGAGGCACCACAACGAGATTTTAATTGGCATAATAGGCACATACACTTTTCAATTTATACATCACGTCTTTGCCTTACCTTTCGTTGTAGCTGGCAGCATGACATTCTTGCTTCTGCTGATCCAATTTACTGTAAACATCACAGTAGCCACTAGCCAGTAACGAAGTGTAAGAGAGTTAAGAATGTGCCATAAACTCACTCCAGAGCAAGCTTGAAATGTCACAGGTGGAGCCATCAAACTGTTGGTACGTTGTCAAGGAGGGCGGTCACGTGTGTTGAGAAGCATAGGATCACTGGTTCAAGCCCAGTATGGGGCAATTGGACAGTGGAGGAAGCTAAGCAAACTGATGCCCACAAGCAACTTTTCATCTAAAACATAACGCTATTAAACTCTTGAATAATGCAACCAAACCATATTACACTCTTGAATATTGCAACAATTAACTTCTTATGGTATAGGGGACGGTTGTGTCCCACTTGGAAAAAAAACAGGGAAAATGCAGCGTGGCAAATTCAAAAAATAAAAAAATATATATAAAAATCTAACTTTCATTAAATCACACATGTAAGATACTCAATTAAAGCTACACTCGTTGTGAATCCAGCCAACATGTCAGATTTTTAAAAGGCTTTTCGTCGAAAGCATAAGAAGCTATTATCTGATGATAGCACAATGTCAACAAAGAGAGTAGCATATGTCAACCCTGCAGGCGCAACACAAAACGCTGAAATAAAATATAAAACAGGCATGACCTTTGACGAGCTTCTGTTGGCAATCCAATATGTCCCATAAACATCACAATTGGTCCTTTTGTTTGATTAATTCCGTCCATATATATCCAAATGTCCATTTATTTGACGCGTTTGATCCAGAAAAAAACAGCTTCCAAAAAACTCAACGTCACTACAAAATATTTCAAAAGTTGCCTATAAACTTTGCCAAAATATTTCAAACTACTTTTGTAATACAACTTTTGGTATTTTTAAACGTTAATACTCGATCAAATTGTAGACGGCGCAATCTGTTTTCAACACAGG
Organism: Oncorhynchus masou masou; assembly: GCF_036934945.1. Lineage (NCBI taxonomy): Eukaryota > Metazoa > Chordata > Actinopteri > Salmoniformes > Salmonidae > Oncorhynchus > Oncorhynchus masou. The sequence continues at coordinate 1,149,222 of NC_088225.1, read as the reverse complement.
AAGTAAACAAACCATGCTCCTTTTTATGCCTTGCGCAACTCTCAATAGTGTAACGTTGTTCCTGGATGACAACTCAGGGAACAGTCAGAGATCAGTCAAAAATCTGAACAGTTAGTCCTCTGGGTTTTGCCTGCTACATAAGTTCTGTTATACAGACATGATTCAAACAGTTTTAGAAACTTCAGAGTGTTTTCTATCCACATCTACTAATAATATGCATATCTTATATTCCTGGCATGAGTAGCAGGAAGTTGAAATTGGGCACGCTATTTATCCAAAAGTGAAAATGCTTCTTGTTCGTACACACATTAAATTAGCGTGCACAGCTGGCTTGCTACTGCTAGCTAGTAACGTTTGGGTATCAAACATGAATGTCAACGCCTCTCGTAGGAATATAAAGGTACAGTAACTTTATCATATAGTGTCGTTCATAGTATAATAGCTACAGAGCTTGCTAGGTAGAAAACTAAACAAAATTATTTCTGCATTCTCCTCCACTACATCATAATAGCTGCATTACCTAGTTAGCTGAATGTTGACATTATCTAACATTAGCTGAACCATAGCTAGATAGCTCTTAGGCCTACTACTTCAGCGTGTTACATGAAAGGTTCACCCATTTTGAGTGTTATATTGTTTTTGTGCATCTCTGAGTGATGTTCTATTGATTCCCTAAGTCATTTCCTGTTTTCACGTGTATCTGATTTTTTAGGCGTTCAAAGCTGGCAGAAATTACACCGGTATAATGTAGCACTGTGATAAAGTCGCTGTCACTACACTGGAAGTTAGTGTTGGGTTTGAGCTAGCGCCCAAAAGACTCCCATTCCCTACTCGAAGGAGAGCGCTCCTTGTCCCAGAATAGTCCAGAATGCAAGTCGCAGCCCTTTGGCGTAGAGTGGGCAACGTTTCCGATCTCTTCAATAGTTTATGTGCCGTAGCGAATGTTGGACTCCACTCTGTGAAGCACATTGACCTGCAGGTTGAACATGTAAAGATTGTTGACTCTTAATTTGATAGCTGTAACAATCGCCTAAACAAACTGCACCAACTAGCTACTTTACATGCTGATATTGTTTTTGGTATTGTGTGTAGCTAATTTTACCAGCTAGCTAGACAACCTTATTATAATGCCGAAATTATATTATTTTTTTGTCACAAAAAAAGATTGTTCTCACATTAGTGTTATTTTACACTGTAAATTAAAGGAATTGGCTGGTTTTGGGTGGATGTTTCCTTTAAGTTACCTTACAAACCAGGCTTAATTTTTTATAAATATCAAGGAAGTCATTATATGACGCAAAAAGCTAATTGCGACTGAAAACATTGATCATTCCCAGGGGAGTTGATGAGCTTCATGCTTGCATAGCTAGCTAGATAATATATTGCCTGGATGGTAGCTCAGTGCAGCCGAAGGGACGAAAACACATTGAGATTCTTATACAGTGAGAATTTCAGAATGTAACAGCCAGCTACTGCAATCTCGTGTGAAATTGCAATAAAACAAGTCTCAAATATAATGCACATCTCTATACATTTCAGTTGTTTCATAAACATTGTTGTGCTATTGCTATTTTTACTGCACCAGTGTTGGGTTCAACGAGACAATTCTGTTTACATTGCCCTGCTTGGAGAGGGGCGAGTGTTGTGCACAACTTCAGGAGGTTACGTTCGAGACGTGACAAGTTTGCAAGTTTACATTACGGTAATAAGTCCATTCTCAGGATTTTGTTTGATACCTCCCGAGAATCTCCTTCAACTTTCATCAATGTAAAAAGGACCAAAGTGATACCTATACCTAAGTGTACCTGTAAGCCAGTTCAATGTCAGGTTTCATATTTCATTTAATTTGCATCTCATTGTATTTCCTGCCATGATTTCAGCCTTTTTGTTCTTGGCTTTGTATCGCCAAATATCAATGAGGAACTCTCAAGAACCCCAGCTTGCTGCACTGGCACAATAAGTAATATGCTGCCTCGCACTGTATGGTGGACCACCAACAACCTACTGAAGTCACAGAGGAAACGTTTTTGTAATGTGGGCACGTAGAATAGGATTTGAGTACCCCTATTGAGTACCAGTTCATGCAGTGTGATTTCCCTTATAGCTTCATGTGGGTTGTTGTGTTTGTTGATTCATGTTATATGTTAATTATGGAGATGATATCATCTTCTCGGTATGGCACCATGGAATCACTGGGCCTTGTCCTCCATGCTAGATGGAGCTGCCAAGCGAACCATTTTCCCAACATTCTTTTCTGGGGACACCTCATAATATCCATAGCAACATGCATCAATTGAGCCATTGACCCATTTAGAATCAAAGTAGTTTTCTCTGGAGTATGTGAAAATGTGAACATGGTTTTCTAAAGGACTCTCTCTGGAGCATGTGAAAATGTGAACTGGGTTTTCTGAAGGACTCTCTCTGGAGCATGTGAAAATGTGAACTGGGTTTTCTGAAGGACTCTCTCTGGAGCATGTGAAAATGTGAACTGGGTTTTCTGAAGGACTCTCTCTGGAGCATGTGAAAATGTGAACTGGGTTTTCTGAAGGACTCTCTGGAGCATGTGAAAATGTGAACTGGGTTTTCTGAAGGACTCTCTCTGGAGCATGTGAAAATGTGAACTGGGTTTTCTGAAGGACTCTCTCTGGAGCATGTGAAAATGTGAACATGGTTTTCTAAAGGACTCTCTCTGGAACATGTGAAAATGTGAACTGGGTTTTCTGAAGGACTCTCTCTGGAGCATGTGAAAATGTGAACTGGGTTTTCTGAAGGACTCTCTCTGGAGCATGTGAAAATGTGAACTGGGTTTTCTGAAGGACTCTCTGGAGCATGTGAAAATGTGAACTGGGTTTTCTGAAGGACTCTCTCTGGAGCATGTGAAAATGTGAACTGGGTTTTCTGAAGGACTCTCTCTGGAGCATGTGAAAATGTGAACTGGGTTTTCTGAAGGACTCTCTCTGGAGCATGTGAAAATGTGAACTGGGTTTTCTGAAGGACTCTCTGCAGCATGTGAAAATGTGAACTGGGCCATTCAATGGTCTTTTGAATGGGCTAGCGTACACACGCACACACACACACACACACATACACACACGATTCTGAGAAGCACATAGTGTTAGTGTCTGTATCACGGTATGTTGAGAGTCTATCACAGCCAATAAAAGCAACTGTTAATTGCAACATTTCTGTCAATAGACCTTGGACTGTGTGTGTGTGATCTTATGATCATGAGAGAGGATGTTTTTCATGGAATATATTCTTGAACTCAATAACTAGAATTGTTCTGTACAGTTTTGAGGAGTATGCCTGTATGATCCAGGTCATCACCACGGGTACTAGAAAGCACATGGTCATTGCAGTGGAATCAGCCAGCCATTCTGTCCCTCCAGACAAATTGGCTGGGGTTTGGAGGATCAATCGATTCTGATGGCAGAAGTCCCAGCATGTCCTAATAGGGTCGGGCACTAGACCACTAAACTCTATTAAATGCTTTTTGATCTCATGGTTAACAACGATGAGTCATCATGACTTGTCAGCTGAGAACTAGAACACCTGAACAGAGACAAGCTTGCCTTGTCATTTGCTTTATTTAGGGCAAGATGACACTTGAATTTGTTATTTAAGAACAACACATTTCCTATCGTTAGCTACAAGGGAACTTAGAAACTACAACCCAACTATTATGTGAAAAAGCAGAACAATCTGTGTGCTCTCAGATTGAAATAAGAGTTCACTGTGGAATTTGTATGATGGCTTACAAGTTTAGCCTCCAACTTTTAATCAAAACCAAACAATACTTTTGTGCATTCATTGCAAATGATCCTGTAGGTTTCTGATTTAGTTTGAATAATTTAATAATTCTCGTTCTTGTCTCTCCACAGAGGTGCTCATCAGAGTCCAGGTGTTCGACAACAGTGACCTTTCACCTCTGGCAGAGGCTGCAGTGGATGTTTATGGGAACCAGTCTACCTTGGCATCCAGCAAGGCTGGCAAAGATGGCGTCGTCATGGTCTCCTTCCTGTACCACCCTGGCACCTGGGTCATTGTCATGGCAACAAAACAGGGCTTTGTCACTAACTCCGCCCCCTGGCATGCCAGCCGCATCCCCTGTGAGTATTGTGTTTCATCCCTAACTATCACCTTTTCACCTCAGGAATGGAAAGAATGTAGTGTTGTTGTGGTTTACCACCATTCCATCAGTCTTATTCGTACTACTTTGTGAGGTCACGTTATGAGAACTTACTCCTCACAAAGTTATATTTTAAATACTGATGGCTAAGCTACGCAAGTAATGGATGAATTACAATACTAATTACCAGAATCCTTTGGGACATTTGATGGAATCAGAGGCCAGGATGTCATCATAAAGGAATGTCCAACAAGCCGTCTCTAAAGGATCTGTCCTCTGTGGGGTGTGGACAGTCCTATCCAGTTGTCAAATTCCTCACCCCATTTCCCCTCCATTGCCTCCTCCTCTCTGGGGCCACTGCCAGGGTGTTACCCCTGCGTTGGCACACCCCAGATGACTCCCGCCGTCTGCAGTATATCTGTCTCCACCAGCCCACCCCATCTAACCCAGTTGTTGCTGTAGTTAAATCCCACCCTCTGAGCTGCAAATTCATCCGTAAGGGAAAGGGCTGTCCTGTCGGCACTAGCGGCTGGAAGCCACTTAGCTGTTAGTGCTGGTCTACTTTTAGCATTAGGGCCAAAAATGAGTCCGGGCCTGTATGAATTGTATGTTGTCCTCCACCATCCACCTTTAAGACTTAAGTAACCCCACGGCTGCATCATGGATCCTGGTCAAAAGTAGTACACTATTTAATTTTTACCTTTATTTTACTAGGCAAGTCAGTTAAGAACAAATTCTTATTTTCAACAATGGCCGAGGAACAGTGGGTTAACTGCCTGTTCAGGGGCAGAATGATTTGTACCTTGTCAGCTCGGGGATTTGAACTTGCAACCTTTCAATTACTAGTCCAACGCTCTAACCACTAGGCTACCCACTATGTAGGGAATAGCGTGCCATTTGGGATGCAGACCATGTCTGTGGTGTTTATTTTTACATCTCGTCTCTTACATGGCACTGGTTCGTGAGGGTAGAATTGCCTGGATGCCAATGCCATGATGCCATGGATAGGTCTGTGACAATTTTTTAATAACCGTGTAATCAACAATGCATAGCTGGGGCCCTGAAGACCGTCATGAAAAGAAAATAACCGTCATAACTGTTTTAATATAATAAAAATAAAAATAATTTAAAAATCAATTTCATATTCAAGTCGACAAACTTTACCCAAAAGCAGCAAAGTAAAAGTAATACTGGTTTACATCTAACAGCCTATCTAAGGACAAACAAGAGGAAGACAAACTAGCCAGTTTTATAATTTTGTGTGGTGGAACAAACAGCGATGTAACGGTTTTCTTGAGTCGAAGGAGAGGCGGACCAAAATGCAGCGTGGTTTCACCTGCCTCTGATTGAGATCCATATCAGGCCAGACATAGAAATAGACAAACAAGACATCCAACATAGAATGCCCATTCAGATCACACCCTGACCAAACAAAACATAGAAACATACAAAGCAAACTATGGTCAGGGTGTGACAGTAGTACCCCCCCCAGGGTGCGGACTCCGGCCGCAAAACCTGAACCTATTGGGGAGGGTCTGGGTGGGCATCTTTCCGCGGTGGCGGCTCTGGTGCTGGACGTGGCCCCCACTTCACCATAGTCTTAGTCCGCCATCTTGTCCGCTTCCGTGGCCTCCTAACCACGGCAACCCTACTAAATGACCCCACTGGACTGAGGGGCAGTTCGGGACAGAGGGGCAGTTCGGGACAGGGGCGGCAGCTCGGGACAGAGGGGCGGCAGCTCGGGACAGAGGGGCGGCAGCTCGGGACAGAGGGGCGGCAGCTCGGGACAGAGGGGCGGAAGCTCTGGACAGAGGGGCGGAAGCTCTGGACAGAGGGGCAGGGGCTCTGGCGCCTCTGGGCTGAGGGTCTCTGGCGCCTCTGGGCTGAGGGGCTCTGGCGCCTCTGGGCTGAGGGGCTCTGGCGCCTCTGGGCTGAGGGGCTCTGGCGGCCCCTGGCTGACTGGCGGCACTGGCGGCCCCTGGCTTACTGGCGGCACTGGCGGCCCCTGGCTGACTGGCGGCCCCTGTCTGACTGGCGGCACTGGCGGCCCCTGACAGACTGGCGGCCCCTTGCAGACTGGCGGCACTGGCGGCCCCTTGCAGACTGGGGGCACTGGCGGCTCCTTGCAGACTGGCGGCCCCTGGCTGACTGGCGGCACTGGCGGCCCCTTGCAGACTGGCGGTCCCTTGCAGACTGGCGGCACTGGCGGCCCCTTGCAGACTGGCGGTCCCTTGCAGACTGGCGGCACTGGCGGCTCCTTGCAGACTGGCGGCATTGGCGGCTCCTTGCAGACTGGCGGCACCGGCGGCTCCTTGCAGACTGGCGGCACTGGCGGCCCCTGGCTGACTGGCGGCCCTGGCTGACTGGCGGCACTGGCGGCCCCTTGCAGACTGGCGGCACTGGCGGCCCCTTGCAGACTGGCGGCACTGGCGGCTCCTTGCAGACTGGCGGCATTGGCGGCTCCTTGCAGACTGGCGGCACAGGCGGCTCCTTGCAGACTGGCGGCGCCGGGCAGACTGGCGACACTGGCGGCGCTGGGCAGACGGGTGGCTCAGGCGACACTGGACAGACTGGCGACTGATGGCGCTGGGCAGACGGGAAGCTCCGGCAACGCTGGAGAGGAAGGCTCTGGCAGCGCTGGACTGAGTAGCTCTGGCGCCTCTGGAATGAGGGGCTCTATCGCCTCTGGACTGAGGGGCGGGAGCTCTGGCAGCGCCGAACAGGCGGGAGACTCCGGCAGCGCTGGAGCGGGGAAAGGCTCCGGCAGCGCTGGACAGGCGGGAGACTCCGGCAGCGCTGGACAGGCGGGAGACTCCGGCAGCGCTGGAGAGGAGGAAGGCTCCGGCAGCATTGGACAGGCGGGAGCACCTGTAGGGATGAGACGGAGAGACAGCCTGGTGCGGGGGCTGCCACCGGAGGGCTGGTGCGTGGAGGTGGTACCGGATAGGTGGTACCGGATAGCACTGGAGCTCTTGAGCACAGAGCCTGCCCAACCATACCTGGTTGAATGCTCCCGGTCGCCCTGCCAGTGCGGCGAGGTGGAATAGCCCGCACTGGGCTATGCAGGTGAACCGGGGACACCATGCGCAAGGCTGGTGCCATGTAAGCCGGCCCAAGGAGACGCACTGGAGACCAAATGCGTAGAGCCGGCTTCATGGCACTTGGCTCGATGCCCACTCTAGCCCGGCCGATACGCGGAGCTGGTATGTACCGCACCGGGCTATGCACCCGCACTGGGGACACCGTGCGCTTCACAGCATAACACAGTGCCTGCCCGGTCTCTCTCGCCCCCCGGTAAGCACAGGAAGTTGGCGCAGGTCTCCTACCTGGCTTCGCCACACTTCCTGTGTGCCACCCCCGAATACATTTTTGGGGCTGACTCTCGGGCTTCCATCCACGCTGCCGTGCTGCCTCCTCATACCAGCGCCTCTCCGCTTTAGCCGCCTCCAGCTCTTCTTTGGGGCGGCGATATTCTCCAGGCTGTGCCCAGGGTCCTTTTCCGTCCAATTCCTCCTCCCATGTCCATTCCTCCTCGCGCTGCTCCTGCTGCCGCTTCCCCTGCTGCACCTTGGGGCGGCGACACTCCCCTGGTTTTGCCCAGGGTCCTCTCCTGTCAAGGATTTCTTCCCAACTCCAGAAGTCTTTATCGCGCTGCTCCTGCTGCTGCCCGTTACCACACCGCTTGGTCCTGTTGTGGTGGGTGATTCTGTAACGGTTTTCTTGAGTCGAAGGAGAGGCGGACCAAAATGCAGCGTGGTTTCTATTCATGGTTCTTTAATAAAGAAAAAGTATACATGAATAGACTAACAAAAACAAGAACCGTGAAAAACCAAAACAGCCCTATCTGGTGCAAACACAGAGACAGGAACAATCACCCACAAAACCCAACACCAAACAGGCTACCTAAATATGGTTCCCAATCAGAGACAATGACTAACACCTGCCTCTGATTGAGAACCATATCAGGCCAGACATAGAAATAGACAAACAAGACATCCAACATAGAATGCCCACTCAGATCAAACCCTGACCAAAAAAAAACATCGAAACATACAAAGCAAACTATGGTCAGGCTGTGACAAGCGAACTAAAGACGGAATGTCCGGGCAATCAAAAAGATGACACGTTGGGCGCTATCCAGATTATCATTCCGTCATACGTTTCTGTACCATACCGCTTAGATTTGTTATAGTTATACATAACTTAAGCGGTGGTGTAAACCATACTTAAACCATGCGTAAACCATGTTTTTCTAAATATCCCGGTATACGGTATAAACTGTATATCGCTCAAGCCTACTGGGCAGTATCCAGATTTTCATACTCTTATACCGTTTCTGTACCATACCAGGGTATATGGTATTACTGAATGTGCAAACAAGGAGTGCTATAAAAACATATACTGTATATATATATATACATTTATTGGATATTTCAAACATTTTTAACAAATCAAAAACTGAAAAATTGGGCGTGCAAAATTATTCAGCCCCTTTACTTTCAGTGCAGCAAACTCTCTCCAGAAGTTTAGTGAGGATCTCTGAATGATCCAATGTTGACCTAAATGACTAATGATGATAAATACAATCCACCTGTGTGTAATCAAGTCTCCGTATAAATGCACCTGCACTGTGATAGTCTCAGAGGTCCGTTAAAAGCGCAGAGAGCATCATGAAGAACAAGGAACACACCAGGCAGGTCCGAGATACTGTTGTGAAGAAGTTTAAAGCCGGATTTGGATACAAAAAGATTTCCCAAGCTTTAAACATCCCAAGGAGCACTGTGCAAGCGATAATATTGAAATGGAAGGAGTATCAGACCACTGCAAATCTACCAAGACCTGGCCGTCCCTCTAAACTTTCAGCTCATACAAGGAGAAGACTGATCAGAGATGCAGCCAAGAGGCCCATGATCACTCTGGATGAACTGCAGAGATCTACAGCTGAGGTGGGAGACTCTGTCCATAGGACAACAATCAGTCGTATATTGCACAAATCTGGCCTTTATGGAAGAGTGGCAAGAAGAAAGCCATTTCTTAAAGATATCCATAAAAAGTGTCGTTTAAAGTTTGTCACAAGCCACCTGGGAGACAAACCAAACATGTGGAAGAAGGTGCTCTGGTCAGATGAAACCAAAATTGAACTTTTTGGCAACAATGCAAAACGTTATGTTTGGCGTAAAAGCAACACAGCTCATCACCGTGAACACACCATCCCCAAAGTCAAACATGGTGGTGGCAGCATCATGGTTTGGGCCTGCTTTTCTTCAGCAGGGACAGGGAAGATGGTTAAAATTGATGGGAAGATGGATGGAGCCAAATACAGGACCATTCTGGAAGGAAACCTGATGGAGTCTGCAAAAGACCTGAGACTGGGACGGATATTTGTCTTCCAACAAGACAATGATCCAAAACATAAAGCAAAATCTACAATGGAATGGTTCAAAAATAAACATATCCAGGTGTTAGAATGGCCAAGTCAAAGTCCAGACCTGAATCCAATCGAGAATCTGTGGAAAGAACTGAAAACTGCTGTTCACAAATGCTCTCCATCCAACCTCACTGAGCTCGAGCTGTTTTGCAAGGAGGAATGGGAAAGAAATTCAGTCTCTCGATGTGCAAAACTGATAGAGACATACCCCAAGCGACTTACAGCTGTAATCGCAGCAAAAGGTGGCGCTACAAAGTATTAACTTAAGGGGGCTGAATAATTTTGCATGCCCAATTTTTCAGTTTTTGATTTGTTAAAAATGTTTGAAATATCCAATAAATGTCGTTCCACTTCATGATTGTGTCCTACTTGTTGTTGATTCTTCACAAAAAAATACAGTTTCATGTTTGAAGCCTGAAATGTGGCAAAAGGTCGCAAAGTTCAAGGGGGCCGAATACTTTCGCAAGGAACTGTATATATATACAAAACAATTTGGGCAACAGGAATCTTTTTTCAGGAGAGGTTTGAATATCTCTGCTGTAACAAAGAAGCTTGATCTTGACATCTAGCCACACTGATTACAAACCTGCTCTCATATTTCCACATGGAGGTTTATGGGGAGGGCCGGTGAGGTAAGTAATTGATCTTGACACAGGTCTTGGTAGTGGTGATCAGCTAGTGAAGAGGTCCCTATGTAATCTCGTCACTTAGCCTAGGCTAGTCATCTTCCTACTGAATATGAAACAAAAAAATGGATTATAAAAATACATATCAAGTTTGATGAAATTTTAAAATAAAAAAATCAAGAGAAAGATGGTGAATCGAACCCGAAACCACCCGGAGAACTGTCTCTGTCAGAGGAGAGAAGTGAGGGGCAAACTGCTCCTGATTGTGATGCCTTATCTAGCAGCGCTGCTAATCCTGCCAGTTCAGCACCACCACTGGCACCTCCACTAGCTAGTAGGCCTACGAGCGAGTCAGACTCGGTGGGAGAGGGGGGCGGGGAGCTGGACAGACAAAGCAACATGTTTTTGAACATAGCTGAACCAAGGTGCATTTGGTGGTAGCAAGCATTGAAGACAAGGCTAAAGAGGGTACCCAGCTTATAGTTAACATTCAAAATAGAAAAATAGACGCTACATACAGAATCTTTCGAACAGCCTTACAAGGAGTCTGAATGTCATGGCTTTGAGCAAGAAACTGACTGTTAGGAGTTAAATGGATATGACATGGGTAGAGTCACTGTGGGAGATTTTGAAAACTAAGGTAGAAACACATTTTTCCTTCACAAACTTGTTCTGTACTGTGAAGTTAATCTGAATATGCGCTTCATAATTTGTGATGATTGGATTTCCATCCTTCTTAGCCACGAGGAAGAAAACAGGCGACGCAGGAGAAGTGGATGTGCGGATGAAACCTTGTTGGAGCGAATCTTGGATGTAATCCTCCATGGCCTGGGCCTCAGCCACCAACAGAGGATTGATGCTTCTGCGTGGAGACGCTGAACGCGCAAACAGGTCAATGGCACAGTCCCAGGGGCGATGAGGAGGAAGATAGGTGACGCGGGTCTTGAAGAATACCTTGCGCAGGTCCTGGTATACCTCCGGGATGTTGGGCTGAAGTGCAACCGCAGGACTCTCAACTGACGTGAAACCACAGGGAATGGGATTCGGGTGACCAGACTGTGATTCTCATCCTCGACCATGAGATATTGGGGTTATGGTGTTGAAGCCAAGGGAGGCCGTGGATGATCTGGTGCACTGGTAATGAAGAAGGGTATGTTCTCCTGATGAATGTACTCCACGGTGAGGGTGAGTGGTTGGGTGATGTGTGTAATGGTTCCGGATCCTAGTGGCCAACTATCGAGTACTTGAACCGGGAAAGGAGAGGAGAGTGGGTATGAGATGATGTTGAGAGAGGCAAGGGTCTGGTCAATAAAGCTCCCCGCGACACCAGAATCCACTAATGCTGTAGGCAGTACATGAGGGACAGTCAACTAGTGTGATGGACACCAAAAAGAGTTTAGCAGAGAGTGATGAAGATGGAATACTCACTCTTTCCCCAGGAGGTGGAAGATCACGTGACCATCCCTCTGCTCTTGTGGATCCCGGATTAGGAAGTGCCGGACATCGCTGAAGCTGGTGCCCTCCTTGACCACAACACAGACAGAGCCCCAGCTGTCTCCGTCTTCGCCGCTCCGCAGCGGGGATGCTTGTGACCCCTTCCTCCATGGGTTCAGGCTCTGATCTAGTGTTCCCTGAGGGAGGGAGAGAAGCGACGACGCTCCCAAAGAAGGTTATCCAGACGGATGGCCATCGCAATGAGTGCGTCCAAGGAGAGCTTGTCATCTCGACAAGCACTTCGTGCAGACCTCTTCTGAATAGCATACGAAGCGCTGGCTCATTCCATCCGCTGGATGCTGCTAGTGTCTGGAAGGTGAGCGTGTACTCGGCAGCCGTCTGGTCCCCGTTTTAATTGGAGTAGGGGCTCACCCCCCTCTCTGCCCTCCAGGGGATGATGGAAGACACATTTAAACAAAGCCATGAACCCCTCATAAGAATCTAGCCCCTCCTCTCCTCTCTGCCAGACGGCCGTGGCCCATTCCAACGCCCACCCAGTCAGCGTGATGTCAGGTGACTTCGAATGCTGGAGGGGAATAGTGGGAGTAGACGTGACACCGGTACCTCAGAGCCCCCCGGATAACGCCCTCTCTCGCACTCACTGTGATCCGGGACCTCCCGATCTACAAATTAAAAGCAGAGTACATTGTTAGTGCACCCCAACCTCTGATCCCAGGGTTGGGTACAATTACATTATAAATTCAGTTAATTCAGGAAGTAAAGTTTAAGTTCGTATTGGAATAAAAAGTTGGCGTTGGAATATAAGTTTCCTTCCTGAATTGAAAAAGAATACTCCCAAACCATGTTTAATCCCTTCATTGATCTGGCTCCTTACCTTAGACGGTGGTGGGAATATTTCCTCTTGTTTCGTCGTAATTCATACCCCATGCCATTTGAGTTCTGAAAGCATCTGTTGTCACTCGAACAGCCAGGCAGATTGAGCCAGCACACATTTCTTGTTGATAGTCTCTCTGCGACCTCCAAGCTTTTAAAAGGCCAATAAGCTTTTAACTGCCATTCATTTGCGGGCGGAGAGCTGCTTCAGAAGGGATGGAGCGTTACTGTAGCTCTTTCCTCCATTATACCAACCGCAGCACAGCACCTTTTTGTTCCAACTCTTCTTTTTTTTACCAGCTCTCTGATACGGTAGCCTACATTCAATGACATATGGTCATAATGATTGAATGAGAAACAATGTTCATCCAAGTGGTAAACCTCTTGTATTTTTGTTTTTATTTTTTTTGTTTTCTGTTTTTGTGTTTCTCCTTTTCACAAACCTTATTAATTGCTCTTCCATTTCATGTCTGCGTTTGTTCCCAGCCCTGTCTCTGTCAACAAGTTCTCTCCACAGAGCACACACACTGTCAGCAGACTTAACATTGTAATTATGGGTATACATAAATAGACAAACTTCAATGTTCCCAAGTTATCCCCCTGGGCCCTGCCTATTACCCCAATTAAGTTTCCACAGATTCTGGAATCCGTGAACTGGATTGATTAAATGATCTTCATTTGGAATATATTTCATAATATATTTATTCTCTATAGGTCAGTACTATAATCCCATTCTATTTAATTACAGTATATCCATTTAAATTCCTGAGCCATTTTAATAAGGCACTATATGGAAATTGGAGAGGGCTGCAGAGTGCTGACAACAGAACAGAATAATGTCTTTGATGATTGTGATAATGAGGGTCTGTTTGCATTTCACAAACTTTATAGACACATTTTAAGCCATTATGATATTGCAGAAATCTGAAAAGAGATGCTAGCCTGTTCCCAGATCTGTTTATATAGTCAACTCATATGATCTTTATCATAGGATAGGATTTGGCAAGACAGATACAAACGTATCTGGGACCAAGCTGGAGATATACAGCCGTTTTGTCCCTATCACAATAACTACCATAAATGTGTAAAACACAAGTTAAACAATAACTATGTGTAAACTGTTAATGCACTATAACCATGACTCAACAATCTGAGAGAGGATGTGTGTTGGCCCTGCATCCTTTGTCCCTTATGCTTTCAAACCCAAAACGCCTTCCCCCTTTGAGAGATGTCTCTTCAACAGTCTCCGTCAGTAGTGTTCTGTTCATCACTGACTATTCTCCTTGCATATTTTATTACCATCGGTCTAAGAGAAATAGCCCGGCTAGGCCATCCCCTCCAGCCCTTCTATAATCTGTGGTTGTCATGCAAGTCCGAGGGATGGATAACTCACTGCAATCACTGATACAGTGTCTTGCAAAAGTATTCACCTCCTTTGTGTTTTTCCTATTTTGTTGCATTACAACCTGTAATTTAAATAGGTTTTTATTTGGTTTTCATGTAGTGGACATACACAACATAGTCCAAATTGGTGAAGTGAAAGGGAAAAAAGGACTTATTTTGGAAAATAAAAAACAGAAAAGTGGTGCGTGTATATGTATTCACCCCCTTTGCTATGAAGCCCCTAAATAAGATCCAGTGCAACCAGTTACCTTCAGAAGTCACATAATTCATTAAATAAAGTCCACCTGTGTGTAATCTAAGTGTCAGATGATCTGTCACGTGATCTCAGTATATACCTGTTCTGAAAGGCCCCAGAGTCTGCAACACCACTAAGCAAGGGGCACCACCAAGCAAGCGGTACCATGGAGACCAAGGAGCTCTCCAAACAGGTCAGTTTGGAGGTACAGATCAGGGTTGGGTTATAAAAAAATACCATAAACTTTGATCATCCCACGGAGCACCATTACATCCATTATTAAGAAATGGAAAGAATATGGCACCACAATAAGCCTGCCAAGAGAGTGCCGCTCACTAAAAATCACAGACCAAGCAAGGATGGCATTAATCCGAAAGTCAACAAAGAGACCAAAGATAACCCTGAAGGAGCTGCAAAGCTCCACAGCAGAGATTGGAGTATCTGTCCATAGGACCACTTTAAACCATACACTCCACAGAGCTGGGTTTTACAGAAGAGTGGCCAGAAAAAAAGCCATTGCTTAAAAAAAAATAACCAAACATGTTTGGTGTTCGCCAAAAGGCATGTGGGAGACTCCCCAGACATATGGAAGAAGGTACTCTTGACTAAAATTGGGCTTTTTGGCCATCAAGGAAAACGCGATGTCTGGCAAAAACCTAACACCTCTCATCACCCCGAGAACAACATCCCCACAGTGAAGCATGGTGATGGCAGCATCATGCTGTGGGGATGTTTTTCATCGGTAGGGACTGGGAAACTTTATTAAATTAAATTCTTTTAGAATTTAAGGAATGATGGATGACGCTAAATACAGAGAAATTCTTGAGGGAAACCTGTTTCAGTCTTCCAGAGATTTGAGACTGGGATGGAGGTTCACCTTCCAGTAGGACAATGGTCCTAAGCATACTGTTAAGCAACACGCAAGTGGTTTAAGGGGAAACATTTAAATGTCTTGGAATGGCCTAGTCAAAGCCCAGAACTCAATCCAATTGAGAATCTGTGGTATGACTTAAAGAAGGCAGTACACCAGCAGGAACCCATCCAATTTGAAGGAGCTGGAGCAGTTTTGCCTTGAAGAATGAGCAAAAATCCCAGTTGCTAGATGTGCCAAGCGTATAGAGGCATATCCCAGCTGTAATTGCTGCAAAAGGTGGCTCTACCAAGTATTGACTTTGGGGGGGGGGGGGGGGGGTGAATAGTTATGCACGCTCAAGTTTTCTGTTTTTGTGTCTTATTTCTTGTTTGTTTCACAATAAAACATATTTTGCATCTTCAAAGTGATAGGCATGTTTTGTAAATCGAGTGATACAAACCCCCCCCAAAATCTATTTTAATTTCAGGTTGTAAGGCAACGAAATAGGAAAAATGCCAAGGGCGTTGAATACTTTCGCAAGGCACTGTATGTTTTATTGTGCAACGAGACGAGGTGCCTCTTGCTTACAGCTCTGATCGACTCAGCTGAAGTCAGGGGGCCAAACCTGAACGGGACACATCCTGGAAGGATGGATGATACAACTGATGTCTTGGAGGCATTTTAGCATTGTTTTATTGTAATGTTCACTCTCTGTCCCCTAATGTGGATTCTCACTCTCTCTCACTTTTCCATCTCCATCTGTCTTTCCTCCCCATCCCCCTTTCCTTCTCCCCTGTGTCAAATGCACCTGTTTTTTTTATCCCTCTGTCACAGTCTTGGCTCTGGCTCTTGTCTCTCCCCTCATCTGTGCCTCAGGCCCAATGCTGTATATGCTCTGCTCTGATAAGCAGTCACCTTTCCTTTTTTTCTGCTTCCCATGGTGGAGAATATTAAGCACTTTGGGATCTGTGTGTGTGTGTGGTGTGCATGTGTCCGTTTGCAATCTGTGTGTGTGCGTGTCTGTGTGTGCGTGAGAGAAAGGGGTGAATGTCCCAGTTCTCTCAGTTAAAGCAGCAACTGTGAACTTGGGGTGGCGTAACCTGCCAGGCTCACTCTAACAGTAGCTCCTAGCTGTTGGAAAGCATCCACCCACTCAAAGGGCATACTCATACAGCCTAATAATTCAAGCTGCAGGGAACTGTGTAAACTGCATGCTGCATCGACTTTCTTTCTAAACCACAGTGACTGCAATACAGACATCTGCACACAAAGCGTTCCCTTTATCGAATGATCAGCATTTAACGTACAGGACACAGTCTATATCTTTCCAAGTTGTAGACATATTGTGCATCCATTAAAATAAAATAAACAATGATCATTTGAATTATTGTATTTTTAGCTCTTGCAGAATGCATCAAGCAAATGACAACTGTATACAGATGAGTGTGCACTTGGTTTTACTGTGAGGATCTGTGCAATAACAAAATTCACAAAAGGCGTGAAAAATGTTTTGAGTCCTTGAGTACATGATGTCTCTGCTGCTGCCTTATGCACACAGACTTACACAGTGGGGAGAACAAGTATTTGATACACTGCCGATTTTGCAGGTTTTCCTACTTACAAAGCATGTAGAGGTCTGTAATTGTTATCACAGGTACACTTCAACTGTGAAAGACGGAATGTAAAACAAAAATCCAGAAAATCACATTGTATGATTTTTAAGTAATTAATTTGCATTTTATTGCTTGACATAAGTATTTGATCACCTACCAACCAGTAAGAATTCCGGCTCTCACAGACCTGTTAGTTTTCCTTTAAGAAACCCTCCTGTTCTCCACTCATTACCTCTATTAACTGCACCCGTTTGAACTCGTTACCTGTATAAAAGACACCTGTCCACACACTCAATCAAACAGACTCCAACCTCTCCACAATGGCCAAGACCAGAAAGCTGTGTAAGGACATCAGGAATAGAATTGCAGACCTGCACAAGGCTGGGATGGGCTACAGGACAATAGGCAAGCAGCTTGGTGAGAAGGCAACAACTGTTGGCGCAATTATTAGAAAATGGAAGAAGTTCAAGATGACGGTCAACCTCCCTCGGTCTGGGGCTCCATGCAAGATCTCACCTCGTGGGGCATCAATGATCATGAGGATAGGTGAAGGATCAGGCCAGAACTACACGGCAGAACCTGGTCAATGACCTGAAGAGAGCTGGGACCACAGTCTCAAAGAAAACCATTAGTAACACACTACGCCGTCATGGATTAAAATCCTGCAGCGCACGCAAGGTCCCCCTGCTCAAGCCAGCGCCATGTCCAGGCCCGTCTGAAGTTTGCCAATGACCATCTGGATGATCCAGAGGAGGAATGGGAGAAGGCCATGTGGTCTGATGAGACAAAAATAGAGCTTTTTGGTCTAAAATCCACTCGCCGTGTTTGGAGGAAGAAGAAGGATGAGTACAACCCCAAGAACACCATCCCAACTGTGAAGCATGGAGGTGAAAACATCATTCTTTGGGGATGCTTTTCTGCAAAGGGGACAGGACGACTGCACCGTATTGAGGGGAGGATGGATGGGGCCATGTATCGCGAGATCTTGGCCAACAACCTCCTTCCCTCAGTAAGAGCATTGAAGATGGATCGTGGCTGGGTCTTCCAGCATGACAACGACTTGAAACCCACAGCCAGTGCAACTGAGGAGTGGCTCCTTAAGAAGCATCTCAAGGTCCTGGAGTGGCCTAACCAGTCTGTAGACCTGAACCCAATAGAAAATCTTTGGGGGGGGAGCTGAAAGTCCGTATTGCCCAGCGACAGCCCCGAAACCTGAAGGATCTGGAGAAGGTCTGTATGGAGGAGTGGGCCAAAATCCCTGCTGCAGTGTGTGCAAACCTGGTCAAGAACTACAGGAAACCTATGATCTCTGTAATTGCAAACAAAGGTTTCTGTACCAAATATTAAGTTCTGCTTTTCTGATGTATCAAATACTTATGTTATGCAATAAAATGCAAATTAATTACTTAAAAATCATACAATGTGATTTTCTGGATTTTTGTTTTACATTCCTTCTCTCACAGTTGAAATGTACCTATGCTAAAAATTACAGACCTCTACATGCTTTGTAAGTAGGAAAACCTGCAAAATGGGCAGTGTATCAAATACTTGTTCTCCCCACTGTAGCTCAGGGGGTACATCAGTAGCAGCAACACCCTGCTTCTTCTCAATAACAGATGGGCATTAGCCTGATTAACCCAGACTGAACACTGTTCTTAATGGTGCATTCAGGGTTCAGTCTGGTTAAACCTGGCTAGATAGGCACTGGGCGCTGCAGCTTACTCAGGTGTCCTGGAGAGTAGCAAGCACTTGCTACAGCTTCAGAGGGTCCAGACAAGATTATACTGGTCAGTGTGTATAGTCAGTTTTCTCCAGAATGTGGGATCTATGTCCAAATGCCACACAGTTGAGTTGTCATTCCTGCTGATGCTGAGCCAAGTAATGAATGCCATTCAATAACCTTACTCTACTTCAGTATTTCCCAAACTATGGGGCTCGTCGGGCACCCCAATACTCAGTCCTGCTTTCAACTTCCTATTCCAAGTTGTGATAGTACGGCTATTCCCAAACCCCCCAGAGTTACGCGCAATGCCTTCGGGGGTGCGCCAAATAGTCCATTTAGATTTTCCAACGGGGCTATACATTTGGGAGGTGTTTTTCTCTCGCCTGAGTAGCCTCGTTTCACTGCCGTAAATCAAATTAAACCATCTAGGGTTCAGTGAAATAACAACACAATGTCAAATACAGGTAACACAATCAAATAATTAACATCCAATCACATTAACCATTACTCTCTTGCGTGAATTCCACTATCTGTCCGTATGTCACCAAATGTAGCTGCTGCTCATTCCGTTTGTTTGAAAATTGATAAATGGGTAAAAAAAGTAAGGCTCGCGTCCATAGAGACAAATACCAGCTCTACTGGTAGTACTGATACTAGTACTGCTACTACCTGCAATACTTCACCTGCACCTGTCAATGACACAAGTTGTTCTGCTTCCACGAGCTCATCCAATGCTATCATCAGTAGTTCTACTTTTGTTGCTAGCCCAGCTAGCATGGACACTGACAGTTGTGAATCTGATGAAGCCGATGAGCTGCTGCCCCCTTAACCGGTAAAGCATCGAACAACAGACAGGGTCATTTGACCATTGAAAAGGCGCAAATATGACAAGAACTAGATTGATTTGGGGTTCACTTATATTGGGAGTAGTGCCTTTCCTCAGCCACAGTGTGTTATATGCGCAAAAGTGGTATCTCACAACTCGATGAAACCATTTAGAAACTAAACATGCCAATTTGAAAAATAAGCCACGGAAGTTTTTTGAGTGAGAATTAAGACTTTCGAGTAGTAAGTCATGTATAAAAGCAACAGATACCATAAACAAGAAGGGGCTAGAAGCTTATTATATGGTGAACTACTGAGTGGCTAGGACCGGCAAGCCCCATACTATTGTAGAGGACTTGATTCCTACTGCTGCCGTGGATATGGCTGGGAAAATGCTGGGGAAAAAGTCCCAAAAAAACTATACGGACAATTTCTTCATCAAACAACACTTTTTTCACGACGCATCAGTGACATGGCAGGAGATGTTTTGAAACAATTACTGCTTCGCTTACAAGCCAGTGAATTCTATGCGTTACAGCTGGACGAGTCAACAGACATGGCGGGCCTGGCACAGCTCCTGGTATATGTCTGTTACAGTTGGACAAGTCAACAGACGTGGCAGGCCTGGCACAGCTCTGGGTATATGTCTGTAACAGCTGGACGAGTCAACAGACGTGTTGGGCCTGGCACAGCTCCGGGTATATGTCTGTTACAGTTGGACAAGTCAACAGACGTGGCAGGCCTGGCACAGCTCCGGGTATATGTCTGTAACAGCTGGACGAGTCAACAGACGTGTTGGGCCTGGCACAGCTCCGGGTATATGTCTGTACAGCTGGAACAGACGTGGCAGGCCTGGCACAGCTCCGGGTATATGTCTGTTACAGCTGGATGAGTCAACAGACATGGCGGCCTGGCACAGCTCCGGGTATATGTCTGTTACAGCTGGATGAGTCAACAGACGTGGCGGGCCTGGCACAGTCTCAGCTGGATGGTCAACTATATATGTCTGATAGTCAGCTGGAGCTGGATGTCAACAGACGTGTTGGACCTGGCACAGCTCCTGGTATATGTCTGATACAGCTGGACGAGTCAACAGACGTGGCGGGCCTGGCACAGCTCCGGGTATATGTCTGATACAGCTGGACGAGTCAACAGACGTGTTGGGCCTGGCACAGCTCCGGGTATATGTCTGATACAGCTGGACGAGTCAACAGACGTGGCGGGCCTGGCACAGCTCCGGGTATATGTCTGATACAGCTGGACGAGTCAACAGACGTGTTGGGCCTGGCACAGCTCCGGGTATATGTCTGTTACAGTTGGACAAGTCAACAGACGTGGCGGGCCTGGCACAGCTCCGGGTATATGTCTGTTACAGCTGGACGAGTCAACAGACGTGGCGGGCCTGGCACAGCTCCGGGTATATGTCTGTTACAGCTGGACGAGTCAACAGACGTGGCGGGCCTGGCACAGCTCCGGGTATATGTCTGTTACAGCTGGACGAGTCAACTATATATGTGTGTTACAGCCTGGCACAGCTGGCGGCCTGGGCTCCGGGTATATGTCTGTTACAGCTGGATGAGTCAACTATATATGTGTGTTACAGCTGGATGAGTCAACTATATATGTGTGTTACAGCTGGATGAGTCAACAGACGTGGCGAGCCTGGCACAGCTCCGGGTATATGTCTGTACAGCTGGACGAGTCAACAGACGTGGCGGGCCTGGCACAGCTCTGGGTATATGTCTGTAACAGCTGGACGAGTCAACAGACGTGTTGGGCCTGGCACAGCTCCGGCTATATGTCTGTTACAGCTGGACGAGTCAACAGACGTGGCGAGCCTGGCACAGCTCTGGGTATATGTCTGTAACAGCTGGACGAGTCCACAGACGTGGCGGGCCTGGCACAGCTCCGGGTATATGTCTGTTACAGCTGGACGAGTCAACAGATGTGTTGGGCCTGGCACAGCTCTGGGTATATGTCTGTAACAGCTGGACGAGTCAATACTGATGTACTGATGGCACACAAGCCATGACAGGAAGACATAGTGGAGTGGTAACGCGCGTGCAAGCAGTTGCTCCCGGACGGCACTTGGGTACACTGCAGCATCCACCGAGAGGCTCTTGCTGCCAAGGGAATGCCGGACAGCTTGAAAGATGTTTTGGACACTACAGTGAAAATGGTTAACTTTGTTAAAGCAAGGCCCCTGAACTCTAGTGTATTTTCTGCATTATGCAATGATATGGGCAGCAACCTTGTAACGCTTTTACCACATACAGAAGTGTGCTGGTTATCAAGGGGCAAAGTAGTGACACTTTTTTAAATTGAGAGGCAAGCTTAAAGTTTTCTTTTCCTGACCATAATTTTCACATGTCTGACCGCTTGCATGATGACGAGTATATTCAATGTGTGGGACAAAATTGAGGCTATGATTAAGAAGTTGGAGAGTCCCTGTAATCTTTTCTGTCTGCATTAACAAGGACCACACACAGGTCTTTCCATCATTGAATGATTTTCTGCGTGCAAATGAACTCAAGCTTATGGACAAGGTCAAATGTGATTACAAGGATGGCAACAACAAAAAACATTTGAGAGTGTGCTGACCCTGGTGCTAGAGGGGGTATGCAGCTGGAGGTTGAGTGTTTGAAGGGGTACAGAACTATAACAAGTTTGGGAACCACTGGTCTACACCCTTTCGAGATATAATCCAATACATGTAATTCTCTTGAGTGTAAAGAGAGGAGTGTAAAGACGGCACACATCCTTCCACACCTCCTGAACACAGGCGAAAGGATAGAGAGGCTTGTCAATGTCAAGAGTGTTTTGAATCCATCCTGAGCGCTTTCCCTCTGGGTGGATTTCAATGCCTCGTCACAATCCTCTTTTCAAAAAGAAGCTCAGATGTTAACGAACGGAGACTGTTATTGCTCATTAACTCTAGTGAACTCGGGTTGCAAACACACACGAACACACACTCCTTACAATCTGACTGTCAGAGAGGGAACTCTCAGGTGAGATGCATAAGGATTTCCTCACCTCACTATACATGAAGAGTATACTCTGTGGACAGCTGAGGAATGAGGTGGCCTGGTTTCTTTATGTATCCCCACTCCAGGTGCATTGTTGTCTTGCTGCGTAGCTGGAAATTGTTTTGTTATGACTGGGGTGGGCGGGGGACCATAGAACAGCAGTCAACAGAGACAGGTGTCTGTCTGATTGATGACTAATCTGTCATAACTAACTCATGTTGGTTTTGTTTCTCTCTTTCTCCTCTCTTTTCCTTTTCCTCCTCACTTTTCCTTCTTCTCTCCTTTTTCCTCTCTCTTCTCTCACTCTCTCTCTCGCTCTCTCTTCTCTCTCTCTCTCTCTTTCTCTCTCTCTTCTCTCTCTCTCTCTCTTTCTCTCTCTCTCTCTCTCTCTCTCTCTCTCTTTCTCTCGCTCTCTTTCTCTCTCTCTTTCTCTCTCTCTTTCTCTCTCTCTCTCTCTCTCTCTCTCTCTCTCTCTCTCTCTCTCTCTCTCTCTCTCTCTCTCTCTCTCTCTCTCTCTCTCCCCTCTCTCTCTCTCTCTCTCTCTCTCAGTGTATGCTTCAGTCAGCCTCTACTTGCTCCCCCAGCGGCCTGCGACCCTGATCCTGTATGATGATGTAGTCCAGATCCTGCTGGGATCCCCAGGTGAGTCTCTACATACTGTACCTACCTGTACCTGCCTGGTCCTGTATGTGGTTCTGTATGACTCAGTTGGTAGAGCATGGCACTTGCAGCACCGGGATTGTGGGTTTGTTTCACGCCCCCCCCCCCATTTGTGAAATGTATGCATGACTGTAAATCACTTTGAGTAAAAGCGTCCTCTCAATGGCATATACAAAAATGTTAAATATATACCTGTCTCCACGCTATACTTACGGTCTACTTTTACATATCTCTCCTCTTCTTCCAAAGGAAAATATCCATTACAAAATAACTGGCTTGTAACTTTTCAACTCTTCTCCATATGGCCTTAGATCAGTAATCACACATTTTGAGGGCCCAAATATATTTTCACAGTGGACTGTTAGGGTAGTAGCAGTGCTTGATATAACACATAAAGCATAGCATTAAGTTCAGTGCACAGACAGAACAGATACTGTATTATGGCCCTACTATGGCCATCGGGTGTCCGGCATTGCAATCAGCCATCAACCGCTGAGGAAATGCTTCCTTTGAAATCAATGAAAGCTGCTTCACTGCCCGTGTTGCTTTCACGTTGCGTCACGTCCAATGACAGCGTTCAAGTTCAAACATCGGCAAGGTAAAATGTTCGATGTCTGGCCTCCCGAGTGGCACAGTGGTTTAAGGCACTGCATCGCAGTGTTGCGCATTGCTACAGCCCGGGGTCATTTTTTTAAATAAAAAATCTTGATGGCTGACGCGTGCGTTCATTTTATCATGTGAATTGAAATAATGATGTCCGAAGATGCTACTTCTACTAGCTAGCTAGCTACATTGACTAGCTAGGTTCAGGACAATCACTAGCAACAATTTAAAAGTGCATTATGCAGAAATCACTCCGCCATTTCCTGGTTGCTAGACTTCAGTTTATGTGACAAAACAAGCCCAGAGAATCATTGTACCATCTAAACTGTTGTGAAATATATTTTCAATAACTCAAAATATTGCATTTTCAGCTTTTTGAAGCTTGGCGTACAAAACCGAAAGTAAAAGACCCAAAAACAAAACTTAAGAATGGGAAGCACAGAAATAGAGCACATACTGTAGAGCAGATCTACCACTTCTTAGACTTGTTTTCAAAGAGAATGACCAATCTATAATTCTTGAGAATTTGGTCAGGTCGCTCAAAAAGTTACATATTGTAGATTTAATGAGTACCCGTGAAAAACTGGACCAAAGCTATTGTACTCATGCACATTCAACAGTAGGCAAAATGAGAGATGCTCTCCCCCTCTGCTCCTCTCCACTCTCAAAACAAAGCTCTGTGTAGCAGGTAAAATGCAACCGCAACATGCGTATGGTGGAGCTGAAGAGTAAGTGGCAGAACAAATGGAGCTTGCTGTCCTCTAACAACGCAAGCCTCTCTGTGTTCAAAGCCAGTTTCATCACTAGTACATCAACCGGCCGCTAAACTACAGCAAAAGAGAAACATGCTTTTATTGCCAAATCAGGTAATCGCAGCTCTTAGTCGTGTGTGTGTGTGTGTGTGTGTGCGTGTGTGTGTGTGTGTGTGTGTGTGTGTGTGTGCCTGTGCGTGCGTGTGTGTGTGTGCGTGCCTGTGTGGATGGTGTGTGTGCACATGCATTCATGCTTCTGTGTGGATGGTGTGTGTGTGTGTGTGTGTTTATTACTCAAATCCAATAAAATACACTTGTAGCTTTCCACATTATTGATAGAGCCAATAAACCAGCAATACAGAAGATGAAGCACCCAAAT
This sequence comes from Oncorhynchus masou masou, assembly GCF_036934945.1. Taxonomy (NCBI): domain Eukaryota; kingdom Metazoa; phylum Chordata; class Actinopteri; order Salmoniformes; family Salmonidae; genus Oncorhynchus; species Oncorhynchus masou. The sequence continues at coordinate 1,124,638 of NC_088225.1, read as the reverse complement.
TAAATCGACCTAGATACAACACTGTATCTGCCTCAAGGCATTTCTAGGCAAACCAAACAAGCTATAAATGTCTTCCAGAATTTACACCTGTTTAGGAATGGGCTGGGTGTAAAGTGCCTGCTTTGTTCGTCTCTATGACATCAATTAAGGAAAGACCTGTAGATTCACCAGTCATACTTCCGTATTATTTTAATAATTGCTTTCACAGTGGCAGCAGTGCGTACTATTGTTGTGTTGTTATAGCCCACGTCATGGGATGTGATGTTTAATGATTGCCTCTGGGGGTGAAAATCTAATTCAATCATGTGTATTTTTAAAGCCCTTTTTACATCAGCTGTTGTCATCTAGTGCTCTACAGATACCCAGCCTCAACCCAAAAAGAGCAAGCAATGCAGAGGCAGATGCACAGTGTCTAGGAAAACAATTATGGAGATGTGGGGGATGTGTTTCGGGTAATGCTGGGTAGGAACAATACCCGATAATTTCAGAAAATAATGTTCTGTCTTTACCTCTATATTCCTCTTAAATATTCAGTATGAGGTGTTAGTAATAATCACAGTGTACACCTCCCTGTCTTCTCGCCCTTCTTCCTCATTCTCTTCATCTCTGTCAGTTTCTCTGCTTACGCCGACAGTACAGTGCTGTACGTGGTGCCACAGCCGAGTGAATTAAATGTACAATCGTGGCGTCATCCCTCAACGCCCTGTCACCTTTCCAGTCCAATGAGGGAGCCAGAATGATGTAATCCGCTCTAACCAAGGCCCCTCAGGAAAGCTGTACACGTGACACGCTCAGACTTTCTCTGTAGTTCATGCTCTCTCTATTTCTCTCTCTCTCTCTCTTCCTTTTTCTCTCGCTCTTTGTCTCAGACCCACACAACACACATTCTCTCTACTGTCTATCAACTGAATCTCCATACCTCCCCAACCTCCTCTCTCTCGCTCTTTCTCTCTCCCCCTCCTCTCTGAACTGTCATGCCCAGGGACCCTGACCCAGCAGTTTTCCCTTATCTCCTTAATGATCCCAGAATCTGGGACTGACTTGACTGTATGTGTGCGTGACAGGATGAGAAGCATTTATTGTGACTGCAACACATTGATTTCTGTACCAACAGCCTCAATGAGAGCCCTGTCTGTCCCCTTTAATTATGCCCCAGACAGCTTTCTCTCTTCCTCTGCTCTTCCCTCTGTCAAGAGGGCCTTTCATGACATAATTGACTACATATTACTCCTCCCCCCCACCCCCCGTGGGGTTTTAGTAGTGTGTTGGCGATTAATATGGCAAGGAGAGGCATCCTTTGATTTGGGTCTACCTGAGGTAGTTGTATGTACAACTGTTGTACAAACTAACCCCACCACACATGCCACCGCCAAATCCAGATAAAACTCCCTTCCATCTCATATTGCTGAAGTGAACAGCCAAGCTGGTTTCAAAAACCAGATAAAGCAACACCTCACGGCACAGCGCCTCTCCCCTATTTCACCTAGATATTTTTGTGTACTGTACGTATTGATATGTAGGCTATGTATTCCATTTTTATTATTTATGTAGTTCTTGTCCTTGAGCTGTTTTTAATGTTTAATGTTCTGTATTATGTTTCGTGTTTTGTGTTTTGTGTGGACCCTAGGAATAGTAGCTGCTGCTTTCGCGAAAGTTAATGGGGATACTAATAAAATGCCAAAAAAATACCAAACCGGCTCCAATGACCAGCTACCCCTGTGTTCTTAGTTAGTTAGTCAGGTTGGAATACTACTTAATTATATCAGGGTGAGATACAGTTACACTAACTCTCTTGTTAGTTACCCGTTGGAGCATCTGGCAACTTTTATAGAGGGACATGAATGGAGGATGTGGTCGTTTTGCTGACACACTTACACGTACACACTTACACATACACTCTCTCTCACACAGGCTCTCCAACTCTCCCACTCTCTCCCGCTCTCTCTCAATGCCTCCAGAGTGTTCTTGCTCAGTCAGTTAAGCAGCAGTTCAGCACGTTTTCTCTGCTGTCTCTCTGAGCGGTAGAGCCGAGTCGCTCAGAAGGACGAAGCACGGCAGTACCACACCAAGGGACCTAGTAACAGGGAGAAGAAAGACAGTAGATCCCTGTGCTGATGGATTGGAACTGATGAGAGGCCATCTGAAAGTGCAGCTCTCAGTGCTTAGGCTGGTCACCATGGAGACAACCGGTGGCAAGAAACGAAAGAGTTTTGAAGAGGTGGAGGAGTGCCAATGAGGAGGGAGAGGAGCTTTTCAAGCTGTGTTTGACAAAACCCAAAATGCTGTCTTTGGTAGAATGGGATTGTTAGTGTGGCTGTGTACTTGAAAGCATGCAGCACGTGATTGGTGTAATTAAGCTCTGTAATCACAAGGTGTGTTAGGTATTTGGTCAACATTGTAGCCTGTTTAATTGTTATTCCACTCTGTGTTATTGATATTATGGTTGAAACATCATTGCACAAGTAGTAGCAGCTACTGTATATAATTCAAGGACAGCCTGCAATAAAGGCATCATTGTACAACCTTGATATGTTTACCTCTTTTGTTACATTGTTTTTAAAGATGATTCAATATACGTTAACCACATAACACATCCACCTCTACGCAGACGACGCCATCCTGTATACATCTGGCCCTTCTTTGGACACTGTGTTAACAAACCTCCAAACAATGCCATATAACACTCCTTCCGAGGCGTCCAACTGCTCTTAAACGCTAGTAAAACTAAATGCATGCTCTTCAACCGATCGCTACCCGCACCCGCCCGCCCGACTAGCATCACTACTCTGGACGGTTCTGACTTAGAATATGTGACTATATGACTATATGACTAATATATGACTACAAATACAAATACCTAGGTGTCTGGCTAGACTGTAAACTCTCCTTCCAGACTCATATCAAGATACCCTCTTAAAACTGACTATCCTACCGATCCTCGACTTCGGCGATGTCATTTACAAAATAGCCTCCAACACTCTGCTCAGCAAACTGGATGCAGTCTATCACAGAGCCATCTGTTTTGTCACCAAAGCCCCATATAATACCACTGCGACCTGTATGCTCTCATCGGCCGGCCCTCGCTACATATTCGTCTTCAGACCCACTGGCTCCAGGTCAACTATAAGTCTTTGCTAGGTAATGCTCCACCTTATCTCAGCTCACTGGTCACCATAACAACACCCACCCATAGCACGCGCCCCCAGCAGGTATATCTCACTGGTCATCCCCAAAGCCAATTTCTACTTTGGCTGCCTTTCCTTTCAGTTCTCTGCTGCTAATGACTGGAACGAATTGCAAAAATCGCTGAAGTTGGAGACTTACATCTCCCTCACTAAATTTAAGCATCGGCTATCTGCGCAGCTTACCGATCGCTGCAGTTGTACATAGCCCATCTGTAAATAGCCCATCCAACTACCTACTTTATCCCCATATTGTTTTTATTTACTTTACTTTTTTGCTCTTTTGCACACCATTATTTCTACTTGCACATCATCATCTGCACATCTATCAATCCAGTGTTAATTTGCTAAATTGTAGTTACTTCACTACTATGGCATATTTATTGTCTTACCTCCTTACTCCATTTGCACAAACTGTGTAAAGATTTTTCGATTGTGTTATTGACTGTACTTTTGTTTATCCCACGTGTGTCTCTGTGTCATTGCTTTTTGTCGCACTGCTTTGCTTTATCTTGGCCAGGTCGCAGTTGTAAATGAGAACTTGTTCTCAACTGGCCTACCTGGTTAGATAAAGGTGAAATAAATAAAAAATAACACTCACTCTATGCGTGCCCATAAAGCCTACATTTCTCTTTCTCTCAGAATCCCCCCCCCCCATTGTCATGTGGGTTCAGAACAGAGCTACTGAAACAGTCCATGTTTGAGTTGACTCTCCTATATTTTGTGTTGCATAGCGTGTGTTAAGTCGCTTGGCTCAGACATCATACTAATACGTTACTGGGGATGAATCAATGTTACACACACATTAATTGGAGCAACACGGGTGGCTTAGTTATCCCCTCGACACCCCTCGACAGTCCTTTGGTGAAGGCATATTCAGGCTCTGAAGGTACTTTGCTATGAGTGGTTGTTAGCCAGTCATAGGCCCTAGAAGTGTGTCTAAACCTTTACTCATCTGGTTGTGTGTCTTATCTGTGTGCTTCATGATAGAGACCACAGCAGGGATATCGGCAAGGTTATTTCTCAGCTATGGCATTGAGCCTGATGTGTCCACAGAAAAACCTCCAGGGAAGTCAATTGGTTGTCTCAAAAAATGGGGAAACACATACAGTGTCAGCAGTAAGTGACTGCAACCTAGCTAACATGAATCATGCTGTGATTCAATCACCGCATCCCAGCTGCACTTCTAACTCAAATGTCAAGCCTTTACAACACACACACACACATAACATTATTTACAGCAGCCTCCGCCTCTGGCATATGCTGCTCTTTAGTGGCTACACTCGATGGTCACGCTCTCCCATCATGCCTCCCTCCATATGCTCTGCCCCCTCCATTGTTTCTGTTGTTGCTCTGTGATGTCAGACTGAACACCTGGGCCTTGTCCGTTGGTATGGTAATGAGGGAACAAAGGGTACAGAGCGTTCACAAAAAGCACACTTGTCCTATCTCATTCCGCTCTCTCTAAGACAAGCCATGTCCCAGCCATCAAGCCATTTTATATGTTGATTAGTGCTGTGGCGTATAGCACAATTATTCAGCAGCACCAATTTAGTACGAAGTCCTGTCTTTGTTTCTGGATGAGGTAAGGGGCATGCATTGTCATGCATATGGACATTTCTGGGATGTTTTATTTCAGCTCACGAAAAATGGGACCAGCACTTTACGTGTTGCATTTATATTTTTATTGAGTCTATACAGTCGTGGCCAAAAGATTTGAGAATGACACAAAAATTAATTTCCACAAAGTTTGCTGCTTCAGTGTCTGAACACCTGGGCCTTGTCCGTTGGTATGGAAATTAGGGAACAAAGGGTACAGAGCGTTCACAAAAAGCACACTTGTCCTATCTCATTCCGCTCTCTCTAAGACAAGCCATGTCCCAGCCAAAAAGACATTTTATATGTTGATTAGTGCTGTGGCGTATAGCACAATTATTCAGCAGCACCAATTTAGTACGAAGTCCTGTCTTTGTTTCTGGATGAGGTAAGGGGCATGCATTGTCATGCATATGGAACATTTCTGGGATCTTTTATTTCAGCTCACGAAACATGGGACCAGCACTTTACGTGTTTGCTGCTTCAGTGTCTTTAGATATTTTTGTCGGATGTTTCTATGGAATACTGCAGTATAATTTCAAGCATTTCATAAGTGTCAAGGCTTTTATTGATAATTACATGAGTCAATATTTGCAGTGCTGACCCTTCTTTTTCAAGACCTCTGCAATCCGCCCTGGCATGCTGTCAATTAACTTCTGGGCCACATCCTGACTGATGGCAGCCCATTCTTGCATAATAAACGCTTGGAGTTTGTCAGAATTTGTGGGGGTTTGTTTATCCACCCTCCTCTTGAGGATTAACCACAAGTTCTCAATGGGATTAAGGTCTGGGGAGTTTCCTGGCCATGGACCCAAAGTATTGATGTTTTGTTCCCTGGGCCACTTAGTCACTTTTGCCTTATGACAAGGTGCTACATCATGCTGGAAAAGGCATTGTTCATCACCAAACTGTTCCTGGATGGTTGGGAGAAGTTGCTCTCGGAGGATGTGTTGGTACCATTCTTTATTCATGGCTGTGTTCTTAGGCAAAATTGTGAGTGAGCCCACTCCCTTGGCTGAGAAGCAACCCCACACATGAATGGTCTCATGATGCTTTACTGTTGGCATGACACAGGACTGATGGTACCGCTCACCTTGTCTTCTCCGGACAAGCCTTTTTCCAGATGCCCCAAACAATCGGAAAGGGGATTCATCAGAGAAAATGACTTTATCCCAGTCCAATCCCTGTACCTTTTGCAGAATATCAGTCTGTCCCTGATGTTTTTCCTGGAAAGAAGTGGCGTCTTTGCTGCCCTTCTTGACACCAGGCCATCCTCCAAAAGTCTTCACCTCACTGTGTGTGCAGATGCACTCACACCTGCCTGCTGCCATCCCGCAGCTGAATCAACTTTAGGAGACGATCCTGGCACTTGTTGGACTTTCTTGGGCCCCCTGAAGCCTTCTTCACAACATTTGAACCGCTCTCTTTGAAGTTATTGATGATCCGATAAATGGTTGATTTAGGTACAATCTTACTGGCAGCAATATCCTTGTCTTTGAAGCCCTTTTTGTGCAAAGCAATGATGACGGCACTTATTTCCTTGCAGGTAACCATGGTTGACAGTGGAAGAACAATGATTCCAAGCACCTCCTCTGTTATTCGAACTCAATCAGCATGACAGAGTGATCTCCAGCCTTGTCCTCGTCAACACTCACACCTGTGAGAGAATCACTGACATGATGACGGCTGGTCCTTTTGTGGCAGGGCTGAAATGCAGTGGACATGTTTTTGGGGGATTCAGTTCATTTGCATGGCAAAGAGGGACTTGCAATTAATTGCAATTCATCTGATCACTCTTCATAACATTCTGGAGTATATGTAAATTGCAATCATATGAACTGAGGCAGCTGACTTTGTGAACATTAATATTTGTGTCATTCTCAAAACTTTTGGCCACGACTGCACAGTTGAAGTCGGAAGTTTACATACACGTAGGTTGGAGTCATTAAAACTCGTTTTCAACCAATCCACAAATTTCTTGTTAACAAACTATAGTTTTGGCAAGTCGGTTAGGACATCTACTTTGTGCATGACACAAGTCATTTTTTCCAATAATTGTTTACAGACAGATTATTTCACTTATAATTCACTGCATCACTTTTTCAGTGGGTAAAACGTTTACATACAAGTTGACTGTGCCTTTAAACAGCCTGGCAAATTCCACAAAATTATGTCATGGCTTTAGAAGCTTCTGATAGGCAAACTGACATCATTTGAGTCAATTGGAGGTGTACCTGTGGATGTATTTCAAGGCCTACCTTCAAACTCAGTGCCTCTTTGATTGACATCATGGGAATATCAAAAGAAATCAGCCAAGACCTCAGAAAAATGGTAGACCTCCACAAGTCTGGTTCATTCTCGGGAGCAATTTCTAAACGCCTGAAGGTACCGCGTTCATCTGTACAAACAATAGTACGCAAGTATAAACACCATGGGACCACGCAGCTGTCATACCGCTCAGGAAGGAGACGCATTCTGTCTCCTAGAGATGAATGTACTTTGGGGCGAAAAGTGCAAATCAATACCAGAACAACAGCAAAGGACCTTGTAAAGATGCTAGAGGAAACAGGTACATAAGTATCTATATCCAAAGTAAAATGAGTCCTATATCGACATAACTTGAAAGGCCGCTCAGCAAGGAAGAAGACACTGCTCCAAAACTGCCATTAAAAAAGCCAGACTACGGTTTGCAACTGCATATGGAGACAAAGATTGTACTTTTTGGAGAATTGTCCTCTGGTCTGATGAAACAAAAATAGAACTGTTTGGCCATACTGACCATCGTTATGTTTGCAGGAAAATGGGGGAGGCTTGCAAGCTGAAGAACACCATCCCAACCGTGAAGAACGGGGGTGCCAGCATAATGTTGTTGGGTTCTTTGCTGCAGGAGGGACTGGTGCACTTCACAAAATAGATGGCATCATGAGGCAGGACAATTTTGTGGATATATTGAAGCAACGTCTCAAGACATCAGTCAGGAAATTAAAACTTGGTCACAAATGGGTCTTCCAAATGGACAATGACCCCATACTTCCAAAGTTGTGGAGAAATGGCTTAAGGACAACAAAGTCAAGGTATTGGAGTGGCCATCACAAAGCCCTGACCTCAATCCTATAAATAATTTGTGGGCAGAACTGAAAAAGGGTGTGCGAGCAAGAAGGCCTACAGATCTGGTTCAGTTACACCAGCTCTTTCAGAATGAATTGGCCAAAATTCACCCAATTTATTTTGGGAAGCTTGTGGAAGGTTATCTGAAACATTTGATCCAAGTTAAACAAGGCAATGCTTCCAAGTACTAATTGAGTGCATGTAAACTTCTGACCCACTGGGAATGTGATGAAAGAAATAATAGCTGAAATAAATAATTATTTCTACTATTATTTTGACATTTCACATTCTTAAAATAAAGTGGTGACCCTAACCTATAAGAGGGATTTTTTGCGAGGATTAAATGTCAGGAATTGTGTAAAACTTAGTTTAAATGTATTTGGCTAAGGTGTATGTAAACTTCCGATTTCATCTGTTTATTCACTACCGTTGAAAAGTTAGAAATTATTAAGATGGGCAAAAGAACACAGACACTGGACAGAGGAACTCTGCCTAGAAGGCCAGCATCTCGCTGTCGCCTCTTCACTGTTGACGTTGAGACTGGTGTTTTGCGGGTACTATTTAATGAAGCTGACAGTTTTGGACTTGTGAGGTATCTGTTTTTCAAACTAGACACTCTTGTTCAGTTGTGCACCGGGTCCTCCCACTCATCTTTCTATTCTGGTTAGGGCCAGTTTGCGCTGTTCTGTGAAGGGTGTAGTACACTCCTTTGTTGTGGTTGTAGTCCAGGATGATGGCTGGCTTCCTGTCCTTTGCCGTTTGTGCAGTTTGCTCAAGAGGACCACATTCTTGTTCCTCTTTGGGAGGTAAGAAACTAGAGTGGTGGTGGGGGTGAAGGCAAACTTTAATGAGAAGGCCTCTCTCCTCCATGTTGCGAGGAGTGCAGGGGGGATCTCAGGCTTGTTCTTTCTAACTGTGCCAACCATGGTGATCCTCCTCTTCAGGAGCTGTTGGCTGAGTTCAATCAGTTGCACACCTAATCTCAATTTATCAGTGTGTGTGTGTGTGTGTGTGTGTGTGTGTGTGTGTGTGTGTGTGTGTGTGTGTGTGTGTGTGTGTGTGTGTGTGTGTGTGTGTGTGTGTGTGTGTGTGTGTGTGTGTGTGTGTGTGTGTCTTTGTGGTGTGTAGACTATTTTATAACTGCCGGGTCAAAAAATACCCTAAGGCAATCTTTATACCCTGGTGATGTACAGCTTTCTTGGAAATATGAACAAAGGCGATGTTTCACTTTTGCCAATGTTGGGGTCACTCTAGGAAAAGTCATCAAATTTCAAGTTGAAAAAATATAATTAATTATAATATAATTTTCTCTGCTGTAATAGTGGCGTGTCATTTTCTACTATTAAGAAAACACAAGGGTTAAGAAGGAAATAAATTCCACAAATTAACTTTTAACCAGGCACACCTGTTAATTGAAATGCATTCCAGGTGACTACCTCATGAAGCTGGTTGAGAGAATGCCAAGAGTGTGCAAAGCTGTCATCATCAAGTCAAAGGGTGGCTTCTTTGAAGAATCTCAAATATTAAATATATTTTGATTTGTTTAACACTTTTTTGGTTACTACAGGATTCCATATGTGTTATTGTTTAGTTTTGATGTCTTCAATTCTACAATGTGGAAAATAGTAAACATAAAGAAAAACCCTTTAATGAGTAGGTGTGTCCAAACATTTGACTGGTACTTGTATATGTATATATTTATAATTTTTATAGATGAAAGTCTATGGGCATCACCGTAATAGAAGATGGTCCTTCTGGTATTTGTCAGAATTGCCAGACTGTCAATCGACCCATGCCATTGGAGCTTGGACATGGTGTGTCCAGCATGATAAAATACCTAGAGAGAGGGCCTCCAGACAGACACTGGGAAGCTGCCAAACCATCCCAGATCACAGGCACTTCAGCCAGCCACCGAACTCTAATCTCAATGGGGTTAGCATTAGCTTTACAGCGCAGAACACAAAGCCCAGTCCTCACTCCCGTGTGTTTTCCAGCCTAGTTGACAGATGGCACGCTTCGGCTGAACTTTCACCCACAGCCAACAACTGGCTCTGGGCGGCATTAATAAGATAAGATCACACAATGCAGGGCACCTCCATTAATTTGTCACCTCTGATGGCGGTACCCCCTCAAGGTCAAAGGCACTCGGTTGTATGCCTGCACCTTTAAGACAGTCTTCTATCTTCTTTGCATATCCTTACTTTTGGTGAATAAATGGCCCAATGAAACTCCAACACGCTTTGTGAAATGGAGTGCAGTACTTTTAACTGATGAATGGCTGGGTGGGATGAATCAGTGTCCTATTCCCTCTGGGGGTCTCTTCTTAATCTCACTCAACCAGGCTTTCAGCGGGGGGACATTTTGGTGATGGATGGCCCATGTTCTCTCTTGGGACCCCCACTGCCACTCTCCCCCTTAGGCCCCTGCAACCACCCCACCACTCCCTCCTTGGCCCTTCCCCTTCTCTCAGAGCAGAACCCAAGGAGTGACCCAGTCTGCCTGCCTTTCAGGGCCATTGCAGAGTCCTTTGAGGTTTGTTTGTGAGAGTCTTCATACTCCCCTCTCCTCAGTCATCTTCTCTCTCAATCTTTGGTTTATGCCATAGCTTCCTCTTTAGTCTGGCTGGGATCCTGCTCTGCTTAACAGACAGGCACTGTTCAGGGCTCAGAAAGTACCCAGAGAGCACCCCCTGTACCAACCAATCAGCTTTGTGTTTTCTAGAGCCTTGCCCCAGATCACGTCCATGTCCTGGGCTGGCTTCAGTGAAGGAAGGGCAGTGGCTTGGCCTCTCAGATGGAGGGGGCTATGGAAAGGAGGGAGCAGAGAGGCAGGAAATAAATGGTGGAGAAGAACACGTTAAAGCACAGCTCTGAGGCGACATAGTCTGATACGGAGTGGTCTGGCCTCTGTGAGGAAGTCCACTAGTCACAGGACCATATAATTATACTGAACAAAAAGATAAAGAATAAGCATGATCATTACACAGGTGCACCTTGTGCTGCGGACAATAAAAGGCCACTCTAAAATGTGCAGTTTTGTCACACAACACAATGCCACAGATGTCTCAAGTTTTGAACCAGAGCTGTTACCAGAGAATTTAATGTTAATTCCTTTACCATAAGCATTTTAGAACCGCAGACCACGTGTAACCACACCAGCCCAGGACCTCTACATCCGACTGATCTTCTGAGACCAGCCACACAGACAGCTGATGAAGCTGAGTATTTCTGTCTATAATAAAGCCCTTTTATGAGGAAAAACTCATTCTGATTGGCAGGGCCTGGTTCCCACGTGCCCCTGCCCAGTCATGTGAACTCCATATTTTAGGGCGTAAAGACATTATTTCCATTAACTGATTTCCTTATATGAACAGTAACTCAGTACAATTGTTGCATGTTGCAATTATATTTTTGTTCAGTATACATATAGAATCCATTTCTGTCAAACAATCCTACTAAATTACTAAATAAATGTTTCAAAGGACTGAATGACATGACATTTGTATTGAGTAGGGTGCTGAGTACACCTCCCACACCCTATTTAAGAAATTTAAGAAAATGCTCAAGACTTTGTTGGAGTGCCAACGTAAATGAGAGCCAATTTGGATCAGGAAAAGTGAACTAAAGAGACTTGAGCGTGTCAGAAATCTCAGAGCTGTGGAATCTTACCCCTGGTTGCCCATGACAACCTAATTGCGTCATTTGGTGTGAATTGGCAGTCCCTGCATTGTCCAGTAGTATCACTGGTTTGTTTGTCTGTTCTTCACTTGATCTGAGCTGAGTAACAGTTTGTTTGGGTGGATAGGGGTATCTATTCTGGTTACTTATTTCATTGGCATTCACCCTGATACTAAATAGAGCGAAAATGATTGTCCTTGGTTGCAAACATGATGAGTTTTGCTATGCAATGTAAAGAATGGTTGTATAGGGGAAATGAAAGACATTATGATTTAACATTAGCCCTTGGCGGCTGCTCTTTTGAGGTAGTTTCACATTTGAGCATGTGTTGTATCGTGAGTATATTATATATGAGTGAAAACAGTCATACATGCACAACTTAACCTAATTATTACTTAACATGCTGTTTCCAATCAGCTAATGAACTCTCCAGCATGTGACTGTCATCCCACCATGCGATAATGTGATCCTCTGTCGAAGTTTACAGAAGTTCACAGAAGATGAGTGACATAGAGCTATGCCTAGTGTTGGCGGAGAGGTAAATACCAAATAATGCTACGAGCAGCAATGAATGGGGTTCACAGGATGACAGAAAGGACACAAAAACATGCAGGATAACAAAGCAAGTACTCTATCATGGAGAAACTATCTTCCTTTATGTGTTATCAATGAAATCAAAATGATGACACAAGTGAAGTTTAGTTTAGTGCTGTAGGTCTGAATTCAGAAGATAATCATTCTTAAAGCCATTACTTAAATGTATTGAGTTTATATGTGACCTGATCAGGAAACTAGGCATAATGTCACAACTTCACAGGAGAGCGATTTTAATGTTTTTTGGAGGGTGGGGCAGAAATGCCTTCTGGAACATGTGAACTTTCTTGTGCCTTAATAACAAATTTGTGTGCCATCTGTAAACATGAATACATTATTACATTACATTACATTAAATTACAAGCCTTGTTGGTTAAGCCACAGAAAAAGTCAGCAACCTTCCCACTAGCCATAATGGGCTAAGATAATGAGTGGGCTGGACATGCCGAGAGAGGAGATCGGATTGGTCTGCGATATAGAAGGCTTCTGTCTATTTGAGCTAGTCAGTCTGTGTTGGTAATCTTGTCGAACGCGGTTTTTGCTCTCCGTGTTGCTCTCCACTCTCTGGAGGATTGAGTTTTGAAATCATTAGAATTAGAGTATGATAGCTAAAGAGATGGAGAAAATACCTGTCTCTGGATTACATCTTCAAACTAAGGGCAACCGTGGCATGGCATCCGTGACATGGAGACGTGTCCATCATGCATGATGATTTTGACAGAAAGTGGTTTCATTTCAAGCTAAAGTGTGTTGTTAGCTAGCTAGTTAACGTTAGCTGATTGACTCCCTAGCCAACATTAAGTGTATGACATTATTTTTCGTATCCCAGAACCGTTTGCTTTGCTAGTTAGAGCCTAACATTGAACCTGGTTGGTTAGCTCCCCGCAGATTTATTCAGGGTTAGTAGCCACATGATTTGGCACTATGTTCATTGTTGTTAACTAGATAACATTAGCTGGCTGGCTCGTTAGCTAACGTTACGTGGCGTGTGTGATCTTGCACGTTATTTACCTAGCTAGGTTCATTGCTTACCTAGCTAGCTAGCTACATGTCTTAAGCTAAAGTGTACAACACCCGTTGAATATGGCCGGTGTCAGTAAACGTCCGCAAAAAAGCATAATAAAAGTGTTGCCAGCAGAGCTGGTTAGGCTGTTTTCATGTTATCCAGAGGTAAACCAATCATTGGCCAAATCGTCAAGTGTGCACTCTGGAACGCTCCGTGAGCAAAACGAGATGTGTGGAGCTAAAGCTTAAGAGGGTGTGAACGATGTTGAATGGGTGTAGACAAAGAGCTCTTCACATTCAAAAGCCATTTTCTCAAAAGTGAGTTTACAAGTTTATGAACTTTCAAAGCAGAATTACTTTCCCATTGTTCCTAAAAACTGCAATGTATTATATTCCATTTTGTTGCTCGGAGTCTCTACTTTTATCCAATGTTAAAAACACAATTTAAAATTTTGCTACATAAGACTGACATAAGACCGAGTCACATATACCAATTCTAGGTCAATTTGCCTAATGGTTCATGTTTACATTTTGGCAGTGAGGAGCCCTTTATCTACTTCCACAGAGTCAGATGAACTTGTAGATACCATTTGTATTTGATTTATCTATCCGTTATTTTACCAGGTAAATCGACTGAGAACGCGTTCTCATTTGCAGCAACGACCTGGGGAATAGTTACAGGGGAGAGGAGGGGGTGGTAGTCATTGATAGTCATAATTTAAGCTCATAGTATATCTCGATCATTGTTCACAAAAAAAGACTGCAATGTTCAATGCGTGACTGAGTGTACTTTCTTTTTGTGTATATAAACACATTTAATGCAATTCTACTACACTTTATATGACTGGGGACATTAGCAGAATCTTTTTTAATACAACAAAAATGGCAGGTTAATATAGGCCTATAGGCTACTGCCGACTCTGATAAACAGATCAATAAAAAACGACCTCGTCTGCAACCATCTAATCTAGGCCTAAGAAAAGGGGAGACACAAATTGTACAATGTGACATCCATCTAACCTGGAGGAACAAATTATTGTCCAAAAACAAAGTTTCAAGTGGCACTGACCCAATGATAAAGAGTTAATATGTGCACAGCTCACTGAACGGGGATATTGTTTCGATCGATTAGATTTTTTGGGCCGCAAGCGAGTAGTAGCCTTGGGCATATAACATGGTATTTGCAAAAAGCCACAGGATGGGTTTTCAATACTGTCAATACCATCTAAACTATTTCTTATAAGTTTTTCTTTACATTTGAATATTTGTAGCTACTTTTTAATAAATACCTGCAGTCAACTTGTGCCATGTGTTTGGAGAGGAAGCAGATTCCGTTCTTCATTTCACCTGTCACATTATTTTACACTATGAAGTTTACCATAGTTCCCCAGAACAGTTGAGCCAGACACATTGCACTCACAGCCAGCCCCGTAGCACTCACTTCCGTCATCATGAAGTGCTTTGAGAGACTAGTCAAGGACCATATCACCTCCACACTACCTGACACCCTAGACCCACTCCAATTAGCTTACCGCCCAAATAGGTCCACAGACGATGCAATCTCAACCACACTGCACACTGCCCTAACCCATCTGGACAAGAGGAATACCTATGCGAGAATGCTGTTCATCGGCTACAGCTCGGCATTTAACACCATAGTGCCCTCCAAGCTCGTCATCAAGCTCGAGACCCTGGGTCTCGACCCTGCCCTGTGCAACTGGGTACTGGACTTCTTGACGGGCCACCCCCAGGTGGTGAGAGTAGGCAACAACATCTCCACCCCGCTGATCCTCAACACTGGGGCCCCACAAGGGTGCATTCTGAGCCCTCTCCTGTACTCCCTGTTCACCCAAGACTGCGTGGCCACGCACGCCTCCAACTCAATCATCAAGTTTGTGCAGCGCCTCTTCAACCTCAGGAGGCTGAAGAAAATCGGCTTGTCACCAAAAGCACTCACAAACTTCTACAGATCCACAATCGAGAGCATCCTGTCGGGCTGTATCACCGCCTGGTACGGCAACTGCTCCGCCCACAACCATAAGGCTCTCCAGAGGGTAGTGAGGTCTGCACAACGCATCACCGGGGGCAAAACTACCTGCCCTCCAGGACACCTACACCACCCGATGTCACAGGAAGGCCATAAAGATCATCAAGGACAACAACCACCCGAGCCAGTGCCTGTTCACCCCGCTATCATCCAGAAGACGAGGTCAGTACAGGTGCATCAAAGCTGGGATCAAGAGACTGAAAAACAGCTTCTATCTCAAGGCCATCAGACTGTTAAACAGCCACCACTAACATTTAGTGACTGCTGCCAACACACTGACTCAACTCCTGCCACTTTAATAATGGGAATTGATGGGAAATGATGTAAAATATATCACTAGCCACTTTAAACAACGCTACCTAATATAATGTTTACATACCCTACTTTATTCATCTCATATGTATACGTATATACTGTACTCTATATCATCTACTGCATCTTTATGTAATACATGTATCACTAGCCACTTTAACTATGCCACTTTGTTTACATACTCATCTCATATGTATATACTGTACTCAATACCATCTACTGTATCTTACCTATGCCGCTCTGTACCATCACTCATTCTTATATCTTTATGTACATATTCTTTATTCCCTTACACTTGTGTCTATAAGGTAATAGTTTTGGAATTGTTAGCTAGATTACTTGTTGGTTATTACGGCATTGTCGGAACTAGAAGCACAAGCATTTAGCTACACTCGCATTAACATCTGCTAACCATGTGTATGTGACAAATAAGATTTGATTTGATTTTGATTTGTTTGTTTGTAAATAGCACAATGGGAGAAAGCGGGATCAGGTCCATAGCGTTGTATATCTATCGGTGAGTCTGTTGTGCGGCGCACATGAGGTGTTGAAGTTGCACTTGTATGCAATTCTGTACTAAATGTTTGACATCAGATATCTTACAGTGGTTTTCAGCCAGAAGTCAGAGCGCTAGATTAGTTATATGTACATTTTTTCCCTGTGCTTTGTTTCTCTCCTCCAATCATCTCCCCTCTGCTTTCTATACACATTCTTCTCTTCCATCATAGCTACTAGCTATGCTTGTATAACTTTATGAGCTGGATTTGCCTGTCTTTGCAATTTGTTTATGTTAGCATTTAGCTAACAGCATCTATGTGATTTCTCTATAAGTTTTGTTAGCATTCTGGTAATAGAGGCCCAATGGGCGTTTCTTACGTTTTTGTATGCAATAATGGTAGTAATGTAAATCCCGGGATGAGAGAAGGACGTTATGACAATATGAAAATTTGGATACCGCCCAAGCCTACAAGGGAGTTGTGTGCTTTACAAGTTGATCATAGAACACACATACAATCTACCCAAGGAACGGGAATGAGTTATGAGAAACGACAACTGGATGTTGGATACCATTCAGAATAAGATCATTCAACAACTGTCTCACGCCATGCAGAGGGAGATTGTGCCGTGCGAACCAGAGTGTCCCTTCTATGAACTGAATGGCACCACTGAACAATTTTCATGCAATCTCCAGTACGTCAACCAGAACCTGGAGTCACACCAGGTTTTGGGGGATCTATAATGCCCCCGACTCTACGGCCAAAACTCAGTTCTTTAGTGTGATCAGGAGTGCAGGCTCGACCCTATGCTCGACCCAATGTGAACTGCGTTCCCTGGATCTGGTTTAGCAAGAAGTTGTGTGCGAGTTGAGTCTACACGTGAGGTGAGCCTTGCGGCTGACACCGTGAACTTTGAGCAGGGTGTGGCAGTTGTCATACGGGAGTCACTCAAGCGCCAACAGTTCTACGAGTCACTATTTGGTGTGGAAGAAGTATTGACCAACATCCGTGGCCTGTGTCCAACCAGGTGGTACAAGCGCATGAAAGCCAATCTTGCGTGTCTTCTCCGCATACAGCACTTTCCTCTTCACACTTGACATTCTGAAGGATGACAAGAGTGACAAGAGTGTCAAGGGGGAAACGAGTGCAAAAATCGGGGGACTGCACAAGCAGGCGATCAAGTTTCCTTGATGTCCTTACCGACATCCTTGAATGTAGTTTTGCACACTGTGTTGGGAAGCACTGTTCGGGCCACGTGAGGCAGTAGCCAGGACCATACAGAGCACCAATGCAAGTGCATTTGGCACCCTCAAATTTGCCAATGTGCTGAGGGAATGGGTCAGGACACGGAGAGATGACAGCGTCATGGAGGAGATGGCAACCAAGGTTTGTATTAAAATACAATTTAATTAAATATATGACACACATAGACAACACATGCAAAACATAATGTATCTTGTGCTGCAATGTATTATTTCTAATGCTTGTGTGCTTTGGTGGGAGGTGAGTCCACTTTGCTGGATTTAGTTGGGTGGCACAGGCCGTATTCTGCATGGAGAGCTCGGTGCTCTGTTTTGCAAGCGGTGCGCTCATGATTAATGCTCTTATCTATTCAGTTGTGGGGGTTGGAGTCGGACACACACATTCTGCTGTACGATAGACAGTTTAGTTTGAGTTGAGTCAAGTCTCTCTGTCTCCCTCTCTGTTCCTCTCCCCTCTCTCCCTTCTCTTCCCCTTGTGGTGGATATCAAGTGATCTGGAGCAGTGGTCGCTATGGTCTTCTATGACTTTTTTCTGTTAGTTTACAATTCTAAACTTGTCGACCGGGGAATGGGAACAATATCAAATTAGGAACATGGCATTCTCATCTCAAACTGATTAGCACACTAAGCTGCACCGTGCTGGATGCGGCCCAGTGAGTGGTGCTTTCCACCCATGGTGCTGGATCGAGGTAGCACCTTTCTCTGCGATGGATGTCCATGGTCCTGAAACTATTTTTCCTCAAGAACATTAAAGACTGATGTAATGAGTCTATAGACAAAATCCGTAGTGAATCTGACATATGGTTCATGAGAAGATGATTGCAGATGATTTGGAGCATTAGCGTTACACATGCAAAGAATGTGTTGTTAATAGTTTCCTTGTGTTTTGAGATATCAATACCGACATCGGTGTGGTTCACTGTAGGGATGTCCATGATAGCGATGACAAATTTTAAGTTCATAGACCACTAAGGGGTGGATTTACAGTGGTTTAAATGGACACGTAAAATTCATTTTTTTTATCAATAACTCAGCCATCTTTTGGCCAATCCCGTAGCTTTTTTTTCTCAAACTATGTTAAGAAATGTACAATTTAGTATCATTTGGTTATATGGTTCATGAGAGGAAGGATTTATATATTTTTACATATTAGTGTATGCGTATGTTAGCGTATGTCCTGACCTCAATCCCATAGAGAATTTGTGGGCAGAACTGAAAATGTGTGTGCGAGCAAGGAGGCCTACAAACTTGACTCAGTTACACCAGCTCTGTCAGGAGGAATGGGCCAAAATTCACCCAACTTATTGTGGGAAGGCTACTCGAGAGTTTGACCCAAGTTAAACAATTTAAAGGCAATGCTACAAAATACTAATTGTGTGTATGGGAATGTGATGAAAGAAATCAAATCTGAAATACATCATTCTCTCTACAATTATTCTGACATTTCACATTCTTCAAATAAAGTGGTGATCCTACCTGACCTAAGACAGGGAACTTTTACTAGGATTAAATGTCAGGAATTGTGAAAAACTGAGTTTAAATGTATTTGGCTAAGGTGTATGTAAACTTCCGACTTCAACTGTATATCGGGAAGTTAATCAGGGAAGTGATGGAGTCCAGGTGAGTCTGATGATGTGCAGGTGCACGTAACTATGGTGGCAGGGGTGCACCATAACGAGCAGCCTGGTGACCTAGAGACCGGAGAGGGAGCACACGTGACAGTACACGTAAAATCAGATTTCCCCTCCCCAACCAAGCTTTTCTCAAATTAAGCAGTTCCAGTTCCAGATATGAGGTTTTAATGGGTCTTTGAGACCGCTTATAGCAATCGGTGGCATTCTTTTTGACCAAGTTACTAGTTTCTGTGTGCCAAATTAGAAAAATAGTGACCAATCTATGCTTGAGTTATTTGACAATGTCAACAACAACAACTATGCTGCGAACCCGTAATGAGAGTAGAAAAAAGATAAGTGAGAGATGTAATGTCCGATTCAGGGACAGGGAAAGTGTCACATGTTTCACTGAGATTGACAAAGAGAACTTGAGGAAAAGAAGTGGCAACAAGCTACTCTAGCGATGAGGTGGAATGGAACGATGAGCACAGGAATGGAATGGACACACACAGTTCAGTAGAGAAAGAGAGATGAGATAGAGATAGAGATGGATGCTACAATACAGCCGGCCTGGGGTGTTCAGTATAGTATATAGACCCGCTGCATGGACACGCTTGCCTGACTGTCTGCACAGATCAGGCCCCATTGCTCACCAAATACTAATCATGTCAGACAGGTGGCACCGTTACGAGGTGCCAGTGTATTTTTAGGCTCCTTTTTTCCTTTGTGGCAAGCCAAATCAGACTGGGAGAATGGGTTTGACAGGCAGGGAGACTAGGGGACTGTTGTCCAACCTGCAAGGTTAGTCTCTGTTGTCTTACTATAGACCAGCAAATCCTGCTAGCTGCCACTATTCCTGGATGCTCCTACGGCACTGTCTGTGAGATTGGTTGTCATTTCAATTTGAGGGTTGGGTTGATCCCGTGATTGTTTCTGTAAAATCTGAATAAATTATAGATAAATGATTTGGTGTCTGTCTAAAACTGATTTGTGGGGAGGAAATATGTTTATTCTATTATTACTAGGATTATGAACAGTTACTGTCTTCAACTCTTCACTTTGGGTGATCAACTTTCATAGGCCATATGATTGCCACGGCAATGCTGTATCCTTTATGCTTTATCTTCAGTTGCACCCCCAATCTCACAGACTCCCTCTTTCTTTCCCCTCCTTCCCCCACTTTTCCCCTCTCTCACCCCTTCCCCCTCCAGGTGTCAAAAACCAGCCATGGATACAGCTCCAGAGGAAAGCAGTGGCTCTGGCCCTCAACTCTACCAACCCAGAGCTCTCTGCTGTGCTGACCTCCGCACAAATTCAGTATGAGATAGGAGGTTTCCCCTACCCACTGGGCCTGGAGAGCAATGCCACAGGTGAGACAGGGAGGGAGGGAGGGAGGGAGGGAGGGAGGGAGGGAGGGAGGGGAGGGAGGGAGGGAGGGAGGGAGGGAGGGAGGGAGGGAGAAGAGAGGGCGGACAGAGGGAGGGGGAGAGAGAGAAGGGGGGAGGCGAACAGCGAGGTTGAAAAGGAGAGGGTAGGAGGGAAACAGGAGATGAGATAGGAAGAGAAGAAAGGATGAAGGGAACGTACATGGGTAAAAGACTGGCTGAAAAAAGTAGAATTGCTCAAGTGGAAAATCCAGAGATTTTGACCGAAATAGATTTCTGTCAAAAAGTCCCAAATGATGAGAAGTGATGGCAGGAAACCAGGGGAAAAGTTTGATTACATAGTCTTATGTCTGAATGTGTCATGAATGATGAGAAGCCAATGTATCGTGTCTGTTGGAAAGACTCTTCTGACCTAGTGGGAACCAGGTCAACCATGACGATGATGATGAATATTGTGATGTTTGCACGATGATGGTAGCATTAGCATGGTAGCAAGCCTTGTTTGGGGATTTTCTACTGTTGGGTTGTACACCACACTGGTCGGTGGTCTAAAGACCTTTGTGCCGTCTCTCCCCAGGGGCTAATAGTAGCTGGGTGGAGCTGACGCCGGTGGCGGCGGTCAATGCCCAGCTCTTCAGTCGTAACGGAACCGGTGTTCAGGTGTGGGACCCCGTCCATATCTGCATCCCCCTGCCCTTAGACACACCCCTGCAGACAGCCACCAGTGTCCCCGTGTGGAGGTTCGACGACAAGACAGGTAAGGGGAAACGCCCACCATCATAGCTGACCATATAGTGAGAGCCCTCCATGTACAAGTGTCATCAATCTGTTTGATAGAGTGCCAACTCTTGAGTGCTGTCAGTTGAAAATGATTTCCCTAAAAAAAAATATCCTTGTATAACAGCCACATACAGAAACATCCTCGTACATACTTTAGCCAGTTTAATTTGTTCATCAACAGTGGGCTTTCTGCTATACTGAAATATATACGGAAAAATGCCTGTCAATTAAAAACTGCTGTTGATAGCAAGGCACCGCCCCTTCGAACCACAAATCGTTTATCCCAGCTAAATCCACTCTAAGGCGTATAAATGGCAGTGGTCTGAGCTTGGAAGGGGCGAATAGGAGGAACCTCCAGTCCGTCTGCTCTAACTATGGCTGCCTGGACTCCCAGCTGGTCACAGATAGCCTGGTTCAACTAGCTCAGCAGTGTTTTCCTCAGTTCAGTGTGGTATACCCAGGCTAGCTGATCTGGACTCACAGGGGTTAATCTTCCTCCTCGCTGCTCCTCAGTGTCTGGAATATTGCAACTCACTTGGCTGACAGAACTGTTATACAACTGCTGTGCATGCTTTCACTGGGAGGGAGCCACACAACTCTCTCCATCTCTCTCTTTCTCTCTCTCTCTTTCTTTCTCTCTCTCTCAAACATTTCTTTCTTTATGTCTCTCTCTCACTCTCACACACACACAAACACACTCTCTCCCTCTCTTTCTCTCTTGTTCTCTGTCATTCTGTCTAACTCTCTCTCTCTCGCTCATTTTTTCTCTCACATGCACTCTCTTTGCCTCTCTCTTGCTCTGCCTCCCTCTCTCTCTCTCGTTCTTTCTCTCCCTCTCTATCTCTTTCCTTCTCTCGCTCTCTCTCATACATTCACTTTCCCCCCCTTGCTTTATGGAACCGATGCCTAAAAACACCAGGCCAGGGTTGTTTCTTGTCTTGACAAACGTTCCGGACCTCCCATGGTAGCTATCATCCCAGTGTGTCTTAACTGGGACATGCAGATCACTACAGATCTCATTGACATGCCTGGCATTTCCCTACCGAGATTCACATTACCATAACTATGCTGAAGAAGCCCTGGTAAAACACTTCCTATGAATACCCTCTTCATAACGCATTATGTATTTAGTCATAGAAGTTTATGAGCAGTTATTAGTGCCCGTGTCGTGCATCAGTATGCATGATTCATAGCTCAGGCGTTCTAAATGTGTTTATAATGCATTATGAAGAGGGTATTCATAGGAAGTGTTAACGCAGCCCCAAGCCTATTTCTACAGATCTCCACCTCAACTTCTTGAAGTGGGATTTCAAGGATGGTATAGTGCACAAGGAACTGAGAAGAGCAAGCCTAATGAATAAAAAGTAATAGCCAACCAGTCTGGATATGTCTTCCCAAGGGTAGATTATGAAGCACCTATCTGGCAGGCTCTATTTGGATTCCCAGCATCCTTCCGTGGTGGTATCTCAAATACGGAGAGCAATATGCGTGCGCAACTCGGAACTATCGCATTTAGAACTCATGGAAATGCATTGATCGGTGGATCCCAATGCAGAAAAGATGGGTGTGTCATTCGGATACCGTAGTTGTGGGTTCAATGTGCAGAAAACATGAAAAACAGACTTTGTGTAAACACCCCTTTTGAACACCTTGTGTAAAACTGCAGCTGTAGAGTGTTGTTGTCCTGATGCCTGATGATGTGATTAGTCCTGTTATGTAGCTCTAGGAACCCTGGGACAGAGGAGGCAATGTTCCCCGCCTCTCTGGCCTCATGTTGCCACGGTAACATGTTATGAGATGCAAACAGAGACACAGATGGATGGATGGGAGGAGGGGAGGAGGAGAGGATTTGGAGGGTCAGTGTTTTTGAGTACAGGAGAAAGGGGACAACAAAGCTGTCGTGGATGGCGAGATTTTGAATAGTGTGATGAGCTTGTCTGTTGGAGTTAGCTGTACGCTATTGCTCATCTCATGTTAGGATGGCTTAGATGATGTGAGGATTAATGGTTGTGACTCTCTGTACTAAGTGCTGACCCTAACATTCAGTATTGAGCCAAAATAGGTTACTGCCAATTGACTAGGCACCCCCCACGGAAAAAAACAACATTTCTCACTCTCTTGCTCCACTACATGGCTTATATTGTGGGTTTTCGTGGGTGTTGAATTTAGCAGTTTGCTAAAAATTCAATGTAAGAAAATGTTTTACTCTGTACAGTAGCTGAGAGTAAAATCAAATCTTTACAATACAGCACAGGATTTAAGCAACCGGATTAGTCAAACAGAGCGTTGCAGCGTTAGGTTCATGCATTATTTAACTCTGTGGGTTTTTATTCAACCGTCCACTAAGTGGGAGGCTCAGCCAGTGCAGAGCTCACATCTCATTATCTGCAGTAAAGAATGAACAGTCAGCCAGGTGGTGAGAAGCTTACTGATTATAATGTGGACACCAGGGTGGATGTGTTGTTAACTGTGTCATCTCTAAATGTTTTGCCTCTAAATCCCACCACGCACACACACACACACAGACACACACACACACACACACACACACACACACACACACACACACACACACACACACACACACACACACACACACACACACACACACACACACACACACACACACACACACACACACACACACACACACACACACACACACACACAGTGAGAGAGCTCTGGGGGTGTGGGCTTTTATTTGCTTAACAGGGAAGAATGCCCCACACTGACCCTCATGTAGTACTGCAGTAAGTACAGTGTATTTTGTACTTGTTTCAGTATATATTGTATACATAAAGGCTGGTTAACTTCTGGGACAGCATTTAGGCATAAATCATTTTTTGTATCCATCGTGGTTTAACTTACGTCCAACAGAGTAACCTTTTTCTTTTCCCCGACCTATGCAGAAGCAGTAAACCTGGAAGTTTCTACTCAAAACAAATCAAGTAACATCGCAGGTTCACCCCAATGTCAACAAGTACTAGACATGTAGAATCCCACATGGAGCAATGAAATATACTCCTGTGCAGCTTAAGACCAGTGTTGAGTAGAAAAATGGGCCTTGAGTCTAGTATCCCTAGGGGCTCCTCTAGATTTACGAGTTACTGTAAGTCTGGATGCACGGGCCTCTCTTCCAGAGTCAGCTTTGACACCAGATTTTTTCTCTCTCTCTCTCTCTCTCTCTCTCACTCACTCACTCACTCACTCACTCACTCACTCACTCACTCACTCACTCACTCACTCACTCACTCACTCACTCACACACACACACACTCACACACACACTCACACACACACTCACACACACACTCCACTCCTCCAGCGTGCCAGGTTACACTTGCAAGACTTTAAATCCACCATGATGTTTGGGGAGGTTGGGGACACCTGCCAGGAGCACTCGGAACACTCTAGCAAATAGAATCAGGTGCTGCAGCGGAAGCCTTTAATTGGTGGGTGCTGTGGAATGCTGTGGAATGCTGTGGAACACTGTGGCACTATGACAGGACTATCAAAGGAGAGCTAAGTGGGATGTAATACAAGGCTGCTGACTGTCAGACAGGATTGCGACTGAGAGGAAATATGGAGTGTGAGTGGATATTGGGCGTCGGTGGGTGGCCAGGGTGAGCTGCCACTGAAGAGAGAAATTGATTTGTTTTGGACTGAATCACAAGTTTGTGCATATGTGGGTGTGCGTATAGTCTGTGCATAACCATTTGCATGACAAATGAGTACAAGAGAACAGTGTGATGATGAGTCCAAAAAGTTGAATCAAAGTTGAACATGGCCCCTTTCGTCAGTCAAGAGGAACACTCTCTCTTTCTCTCTCTCTGTCCTTGATGACCCCTCCTATGTGATCTCCTCCCATCCTCCTCCTTCAAGGCATCTTTAAAAGAGAAAGGAGGAGTGTTTCTTGTTCCGTATAGCCCAGGAGACTCTAGATCAGAGGCTCCATTATCTCTCCTGACTCAGCTGTGACAGAGGAAAGGATATGAGTCTGTGTTTGTTTTGGAGACGGATGACACACACACACACACATGGACTCGGCAGAAAGACAAGCAGAGGCTGTATAATGCGCATACTCTGTCAGGGGATAGTGTGGGGGTGGTTTGGAAATCCCCCTGCCTTATGATGAGGAGATTAACAAAAGCCCATGCTACTGTTCGTCTGTGTGCATGCTGACCCCTAGTGGTCGACATGTAACACTACATCCATGGTCGGGCACTTCCTAGATCAGTAACCTGGCATGACACACATCACACTTCAATTCACTCTCACCTCCCTTCTACCCCTAGTTTAGAGGATTTTTGACTATACCATTTTAGCCAAGTGTGTTTATATTCACACCACTTAGGATGTGTTAATTAGAGCTTGGCTCAAAGTGTAGCCTAGAAGTCCTAGGTTGACTTCTCAGGTGGTTCAATGTTTGAGGTTGTGGATGCCAGATCGTCTAATAATAGCTGTAGCCAATGGGCAGTAGAGATGTCAGACATGACTAATAAATAGAGCCCTAATGGATTTTCATGCCTGGGCCTGTATTCACAAAGCGTCGGTGGAAGTGCCGAGATCTAGGATCAGTTTGGACTTTTAGATCATAATGAATAAGAAGAGCTGATCCTAGATAAGCACGTTTGATTAATGCAGGCCCTAGTTGTATTGCTGCTATGATGACAAAGCCAGTATATTCACAGACTTCCCTTGCCCCAGGGTATTAGCACTAAAAGAGGAGTCCAACAAATGTTTGTAGTCTAAGGGAAACAGATGATATTGATCTAATAGTTATTTAAAGTAACAGTTCTATTGCTTATTCGAATTGAAAGGCATTGTTATGTTTATTTTTTCAAATATGTTATTAATCATAAGCTATATCGTACTGTAAGCTTGACATTTTTTATTTTAGGCCACTGTTTCCATTCTCCCCTACAATGTGTTAAAATCATTTAGGACACATGTAGGCCTAATCAGAACCTGCCTCTGTGTTTATGTTTTCTGCAGACTGAAAATGCTAACGAGAATGACAGAAATTAAAACTATTTTAGGAGAGGGAGGATGATGTAGAAGGGTGTACTGTGGGCCAAGGTCACCCTGTCAAAACACATTACGCTACCGAATCCTGACTCTCTCCTCAGGGCACCTGGCATCATGGGAAATTTTTTTTTTTTTGTGGCCAAGTTATTTGTTTTGTCATTTTTCGTTCTCTTCTTTTTTTCCTTCTTTTTTATTGCTCCTCTTTCATTATTGTGGTTCGGGTCGGAAATGCATCTGCCTGGACTCAAAGCTGTCTCCCTTCCCCGAATCACGTTACTCGCTCATCATGTGTGTGTTCTATCCCGACAAGCTAGACATCACTGGATATGAATGCATAACACCGCCTGGCCTTATCACGTAGAGCAATAGATTCACAGCACACGTTCAGTACAGTAACTATGGAGCTCTTCCATCTGCTCACTCCGGGATTAAAAATAATATACTGATTATCCATGAAATGATTGTGTACAGGGATTATGAGCAAGCATTGGCAAAAAAAGCACAAAAAAATAGGTTGGAAATCACTATACAGTTTAAAATATATTTTGGATTAATAAGGATCTTAAGGGACATCTACACACACATCTCTGAAATTGTTAAGGAAGTTGACATACAGTGTTTACTGTAATTGTAACTCTCCTCTAACTAATTCTGTACTCATGTTGACTTGTACTTCAACAGGACTCTGGGTGAGGAAAGGAACCGGATACATCAAGAAAGGAGGAGCACAGCTGACATGGAGTTTTGTGGCCAACCAGCTAGGATACTGGCTGGCTGCCTTTCCCTCAACCACAGGTACGGTAACTATGTCCAGAGATGGGCAGAATTTCTGTTACATGTATTTGAAATATGTATTTAAATTACTTCTGAGTATTTTGACATTTGTATTACACTGGGATGAATTACACTCCCAATATATTTTGTAACAAGATACTTTCGAGAGCTGTAATTTCTATTTTCAAAAATACTTTTCTATACCATTTTGTAATAGCTGTTCACAATTCTGTGGCTCCCTTTCGCCCTCCATTGGTATCGGAAGTCTGATGGCACTGTAGTGTGATAAGAGCATCTGCTAAATGAACAAAATATAAATGTATATGTAAAAATGACATGCAAAGCATGCTGAGCGTTATTCTAATAAACTCCGTCCCGAAACAAGGCCAATAATAATACCCAGTGTGCTTTGCATTTCATTATACTATGATCACATATACATTTTGGTCATTTAGCAGACACTCTTATCCAGAGTGACTTACTGTACAGTCAATGCATTCAACTAAGGTAGATAAACAACAACATATCATAGTCATAGCAATTAAGACGTTTCTATAACCATTACTGAGAATGTTGTTGCTGTTCAGGCCAGCTACTTCCAAAATCCATTTCTTATTTTAAAATACATAATATTATATGCATAATATTTTAATGAAATAGATGACAAAATACAAGTATTTCATAATTGATTTTGATACATTGATTTTGATGGTGTTTTGTAGTTGTATTTAGTCATTTTTGCCCATCCCAGCCCCACTGTCATCTTGGTTCCCTTAACCCTTGTGTGGTGTTCGAAAACAAGTAAAAATTCAACATAAGTTTTGCTGTCTGCCTTCACTCTGTCTTCCTCCTCCCTGGGCCTGCTGTTTCAACATAGCACCAAGAACCTGTCTGCCTGTGTCCCACTTTTCTTGCACTCTTTGTAGTGTGGGAAATATTCTGGGAACCTGCACAATGTTATTACAATACATTATTTCAATCTGTATTTTCCCACATTCTACCACAGCCAGGTGCAAATTGGGGGAGTGACACAACAAATAAATAGTTTTGCACGTGTGGCTCCTTACCACAATCAATCAGTATGGCAAAAAGAATCTCTGCTCAGAAGGCCTTAGAAATCATTTTTGCAGAGAGAGAAGCTAATGGAAGGAGTGTCTTCCACTTTGGAAGATGAAGAATGTTCAGAATATGAGGATCATGTCTCTGTCAATTCGGATTCTGACAGTTAGTCAGAATGCGATTGACCCCCCGCCAGCCCCAGGACCAGCCCTTCACCTACCGGCTCATCAGCAGCTTGCATAGGGAAAATATAGATGCCAAAAAATGGTTAATTTTTTGCCCAAGAAATGAGCCACCCCGCATGGCTGCCAATGTGATAAGGATGCAACCAGGGCCGACGCGGATGGAGGTAACTCATGTGCAAGACATAGAGTCTTCTTTTGAACTGTTCATCCCAGACACCATCCAGAAAATCAGTGATGAAAACCTTGTTTTATCATTTGTTCAAGATTAACATGATGTATTCCCACCCATTTCTTGATTATAATTGATTTTTGTTTGCAAAAATCACTTCTTTATTTTTAAACGAGCAGAGCTTTTATTGATAAATGTGATCTAGCAGAGGTAAATGGCAAATATTAACCAGGTATGCTGTCTATAGTGCTTGCAATTGATATAAGTCAACATGTAAGTATGAAATATTTTGATGTAGATTGTTATGGCTTTGTTGTTTTAAAAACCCAATAATGGTGTGGGTCCAACAGACCCGCGAACACAGGGTGAAGAACAAAAACATGAACACCACACAAGGGTTAAGACAGGGTTCCCAAACTAGCGGCCCGCAGGTGATTTTACTTGGACTCCCATGTTTTCTGAGCAAAAAAATTACTTTTTCATTTTTTAAAATCTGAAGTTTCTAAAACTGTTTGAATGATGTCTGTGAGTATAACAGAACTCATATGTCAGGCAAAAACCTGAGAACAAATCCAACCAGGAAGTGGGAAATCTGAGGTTTGTAGTTTTTGATCTCAGCCCCCATGGGATATTGGTCATGTTGTACTTCCTAAGGCTT
The DNA here is from genome assembly GCF_036934945.1 of Oncorhynchus masou masou. Taxonomy (NCBI): domain Eukaryota; kingdom Metazoa; phylum Chordata; class Actinopteri; order Salmoniformes; family Salmonidae; genus Oncorhynchus; species Oncorhynchus masou. The sequence goes on along the minus strand of NC_088225.1, from coordinate 1,095,707 downwards.
CCACTTGATGTCAACCGTCTTTAGAAACTTGTTTGAGGCTTCTACTATGAAGGGGGGCTGAATGAGAGAGGAATGAGTCTGCCAGCAGTCACTCACTGGTAACGCGCATTTATGTTAAAAACATCCTAACGATTGATTCCATACATCGTTTGACAAGTTTATACGGTCTGTCACAGAACTAACATTTATTGTGGAACTGGGATTCCTGGGAGTGCATTCTGAAGAAGATCATCAAAGGTAAGTGAATATTTATTATGTTATTTCTGACTTCTGTTGACTCCAACATGGCGGATATATGTATTTGTTCTCTGAGCGCCGTACTCAGATTATCTGATTATTTGAAATCTGACACAGCGGTTGCATTAAGAAGAAGTGTATCTAAAGTTCCATGTATAACACTTGTATTTTCATCAACGTTTATAATGCGTATTTCTGTAAATTGATGTGGCTCTCTGTAAAATCACTGGATATTTTTGGAACTACTGAACATAACGTGCCCAATGTCTCCTGAGATTTTTGATATAAATATGAACTTTATCAAACAAAACATACATGTATTATGTAACACGAAGTCCTATGAGTGTCATCTGATGAAGATCATCAAAGGTTAGTGATTAATTTTATTGCTTCCTGCTTTTTGTGACTCCTCTTTGGCTGGAAAAATGGCTGTGTTTTTCTGTGGCTTGGCTCTGACCTAACATAATCGTTTGTGGTGCTTTCGCTGTAAAGCCTATTTGAAATCGGACACTGTGGTGGGATTAACAACAAGATTACCTTTACAATGGTATAAAATACTTGCACCCACCTGTAGCGTGCGCTCCAGCAGGTATATCTCTCTGGTCACCCCCAAAACCAATTCTTCCTTTGGCCGCCTCTCCTTCAAGTTCACTGCTGCCAATGACTGGAACGAACTACAAAAATCTCTGAAACTGGAAACATTATCTCCCTCACTAGCTTTAAGCACCAGCTGTCAGAGCAGCTCACAGATTACTGCACCTGTACATAGACCATCTATAATTTAGTCCAAACAACTACCTCTCCCCCTCTCTGTATTTATTGATTGATTTTGCTCCTTTGCACCCCATTATTTCTATCTCTATCTCTACTTTGCACTTTCTTCTATCTCGACTTTGCTGTAAATTTACTGCAAAAAGAATTGTTACAGTACCATACTGTATTTTTTTAGCGCCAATCACCTTTTGAACTCTAGTGTTATTGTTGTTTCTGGGTCATAAACATATTTTGAGGCACACCTCATTGTAAGAGGCTATTTGTTCCAAATGTCAGTGAGAGTGCTGTACCAATTTAACTGATATGTGGTAGTATGGGGTGGTTAGCGCATTGGGACAGTTGCGGGATCAAATCCCCGAGCTGACAAAGTAAAAATCAGTCGTTCTGCCCCTGAACAAGGCAGTACATATTCACTGTTTCTGTAACTTTATTACAATACAATTTAACAATAAAGTATTGTATTGCTATTTTAATATGTATTTACTGCAACATTCTGTAAATTTTGGTGCACTGTGGAAAAATGCTGTGGGAGGTGAAGAATATTTGGCTCATTAACATATTTCGAGGCATGCCTTGTAAGTAGCTATATTTTTGCACCTGTTTGTAAGACTGCTGTACCAATTGAACATGGTAGTAGTGCCCTAACAATTGAATGTGTATAGGGACAGGTCAGAGTGGCAGTAAGTCTTAAACCTTTACTGTTGAGTGTTTTGCCAAGTCTGTTTTGCCCTGTAAATCTAGCGATGTTATGCCTGATACCGACGCTCCAATACATGTGTGGAAATCACTAAGCAGTTTACTTCTAAGCAGTGTGCCTGTATCTCTTTATCAGAAGCACGTGATCAATGACGTCCGAAGTTTCATTTTGTCGAACCACCACCTGTTTTGGTAGAAGACGTCGTCTATATAATTTGGCTGTTCTGAATTATTTGGACCAGCAGGTGCCACTAGTAGGCTGTGTTGATCAAAGCCTTGAATAATGAACCTGTTATTGACAGAATTGTCTGGAAAGCCTCAATACTTCAAGAAGCTTAGTATTCCCATCAATACCGAAGCCTTTGTTTATGCCTCAAGAAGTGCAAGTGATATAAAACACAAAATATTCATAAATATGCTGTAATATACACACACCTAGCAGCCAACCTACTTGCACCAATCCCATGTAATTACAATAAAATACCAATTTTACAATTATAATAGCATTTACTTTCTTACAATATTGTGCAATGCACTGATATTACAGGAATCTGGTAGCAAAGTACTGTGAGTATTACAGTAACATAATATTGGCAGTAACCAGAGGTGGGCAAAGATACATCAAAAGGTATCTTGTTACAAATAGAAGACCAATGTATCCTTAACTTCAACAACATTGTCAGTAACAGTTACAGAAACGTTTTACTTGCTATGACTGTGATATGTGTTTTTTTAATCAAACTTAGTTTAATGCACTCACTTGTTGGCGCTAGCCTGCGCTGTAAATGTGCAACAGTTTACTAACTACTATGCTTCCAGTTGTCACACCCTGACCATAGTTTGCTCTGTATGTTTCTATGTTTTGTTTGGTCAGGTTGTGATCTGAGTGGGCATTCTATGTTGTGTGTCTAGTTTGTCTATTTCTATGTCTGGCCTGATATGGTTCTCAATCAGAGGCAGGTGTTAGTCATTGTCTCTGATTGGGAACCATATTTAGGTAGCCTGTTTGGTGTTGGGTTTTGTGGGTGATTGTTCCTGTCTCTGTGTTTGTTTGCACCAGAATAGGCTCGGTCACTTTGGTTTTTCTTTTTTCCTTGTTTTGGAAGAGAAGAGAAGAGAACGTGAGACGGGTGCGCCATTCTCCTTGCGGAGATGGTGCAAAATTCATCAACACGGTCGGTCCCTGGGATTGGGCTGGCCAACACGATTCGGTTTGCTTGGAAGGAAAAGGAGTTGGAGCCTTTAGGACGGGAAACTTTTGGAAGGACAATATTGATGGGGATTCTAAAGCTGACGGTGAAGGACGTGTTTTGTTTCCAAGGCAACTTGTTGGAGGGAGCATACGACGTGGCACTACATACAGAGGAAAAACACAATGATATCCTGAGAAGGGCAAGAGCAGTGGGAGGTGAGAAGCCGATGAGCCACTATGAAATAACAAGCCTGGTGAAGAACAACTTTAGGGTTGTAACTGTCAACATATACAACCCATACGTTAAGGACGAAGAGGTGAGTGCCTTTCTGGGGAGATACATGGATAACGTCTCCTCAGCAAGGCACCTCAAAGACTCTCTTGGGTTTTGGAATGGGAGGAGAGGTTTCCAGGCCCTCCTCAGGGAGGACCCAAATGGACATGGTGGCTACCTCCATCCTCCTGCTATGTTCTCCCTGGGGGCTGACAGGGGGACGTTGTTTTATGCACGTCAGCCTCCATTTTGCAGGCGCTGTATGGCCTACAGCCATATCTTCGCCTCGTGCAGCGCAAGTAAATGCAGATTTTGTGGATCTGGGGAGCACAAGGCGAGGGATTGTGACAAGCCTAAGGCATGCCACGGGTGTGGCTCGTCAGCACACCTGTGGCGAGGGTGCCCGGCTCGTCAGAGGTCATACGCGTCTGCGGCTGGTGGGGGAGCAGGGGCGGGGGATGGGGGAAGAAGAGGAGGGGAAGGAAGAATGCCTCATGACCAGAGTACAGGTCCAGAGGGGAGGGTCGCAAGGGAGGAGGAGGAGCAAGAAGTGGCGGATGGAAGAGAGAAGGAAACGGAAGGCACGGGAGTAGGAGAACCAGGAAAAGCGGCGGAAGAAGGCAAGCGAGTGGAGCGACCATCCCCAAAGAAGAGAATGAAGAGGAGGGTGCGATTGGCCGACAATGAGAGGGAGGGGATGGTCAAGAGAGTGATGGGGGTGGGAGAAACCTCTGGGTTGCTGCTGGTTTCCCCAGACCCTCAACTTCTGGTGGGTGGGGTCACACCTAACAAGACTCAGGACTGGGTACAGGAGGAGGTGGGGAGTTTTTTGTTTGGGGACTCAGCCTCCCTATTTTTTTCCAAACCAGCTGCAGCACTGGGGAGGGGGAGGAGTGTGGGGGTAGACCCAGGGTGCAGGGCTCCCCGGAGCCAAACACTATTCCTGCATCCTGGGTTGGTGAGATGGAGGAAGAGGGGGGGATGTCGATGGTGTTTTCACAGGTAGATATAGAGCAGGGGAGCATCGGGTGAGTCTCCTGTTGTTTTCTTTGTGTCTGGGTTTAGTATTTGAGTGTATTACATGTTTTATTTCATATGGTCTAATTTTACTTTGGTTAGTTTAAATGTAAGGGGTTTAAACGATTTTGTTAAGAGGAGGGCGGTTTTTAGTTATTTGGAGGGTGTGGGGTTTGATTTTTGTTTTTTTACAGGAGGTTCACCTGAGGGATGGAGGGGATGTTAGTAGGTTTAAGAGGGAGTGGGACAGGGGGGGGTCGGTTTGGGGTATTGGGGGGGGGTGCACTCATCGGGGGTAGGGATTTTGTGTGGGCACAGGGAGGTAAAAGTGGAGGATTCTTTTGTGGTGATGCAGGGGAGGGTTATAGGGGTGGATGTCACGAGGGGTCACAGGTGGTGGCAGACAGGAGGGAGATGGTGGACTGTCTGGCGCCCCTGTGTGTCACAAATAGGGAATTAGTGATAGGGGGGATTTTAATACAGATTTAGGAATAGGGGGGATAGCAGTGCAGGCACCATCACCGGGCTAATGGCTTGCCATGGTCTGGTTGATGGTGGCCTGCACACTACTCCGAAAATGGCCGGTCCTACATGGCGCAACTCCAGGGGGGTTGCGCGGAGGCTCGACTATATTTTTGTACCCAGGTCTTTGGGTAAGTTGTCTGGGCGGCTGTTGCCTGTTTTCTTTTCGGATCACGACGGGGTGCTCCTGCAGGTGGGGTCACCAGTCTGCCTCTTTGGTAGGAGGTACTGGAAGTTAGATCGGGAGGTGCTGGAGGACCAGGCTTTTGTTGACGGGTTTTTTGGTTTCTTTTGGAGGCTTGAAGGCCTCCGGTCCATGTGCGAGGGGGTGTTAGAGTGGTGGGAATTAGTTAAGGTGAGGATTAGGGCTTTTATAATAGGGTATTGCAAGAGGAAAAAAAGGGAGAAGAGGAGGGAGGTGGATCGTATCCAAAGGTTAATTGAACTCGAGTACGAGGCAGGCAACCTCGGCGGGTCGTTTGACTGGGAGAGATCCGCAACCCTAAAGGCGCAGCTCAGGGAGTTGCAGGAGCAGAAGGCTCGAGTTTTCCTGGAGCGTGCACATAGTGGCTTTCTAGAACACAATGAGACTTGTTCTGCTATGTTCTTTAAGTCGGTTAGGGCCAGACAGAGTGGGAAGGTAATGCATGGCGTTAGGGGAGAAAATGGTAGTATAGTTAGAGAAACAGAGGATATGGTCAGGGTGACAACTGATCATTTCCCAGGTTTATTTAAGGAAAGGGAAATAGATGGAGAGCAGGGAAATGTGTTTTTAGAACACTTGTCCAGGCGGTTGCCGGTGGACATTAGAGAAGTGATGGAGGCCCAGATCTCACTAGAAGAGGTTGAGAGCGCTCTTAGGAGGATGGGAAAAGGGAAGGTGCCTGGGATGGATGGGCTGCCGGCTGAGTTTTATCTCAAGTTTTGGGGTATACTGGGACCAGTGGTTCTCAAAGTCTTGAAAGCCATCCTTGAGACGGGGGTCCCGGGGGGATCAATGGCTGTTGGTGTGCTGTCACTTTTATATAAGAAGGGGGAGGTAACAGACCTTGGCAACTGGCGGCCGTTGACCATGCTGTGTGTAGATTACAAGCTACTTGCAAAGGTTTTAGCAGACCGGTTGCGCACAGCCCTTCCCTACGTCGTCCATGAGGATCAGACGTGCGGGGTAGAGGGCCGCTCTATTAGATGGAACCTACAGTTAATCAGGGACTCCATCGCTTGGGTTGAAGATAGAGGATTGCCTTTAATGGTAGCAGCGCTAGATCAGGCGAAAGCCTTTGATCGCTTGAATAGATCCTTTTTATTCAGAGTGTTAGGTCGATTAGGATTTGGGGAGAAGTTCATAGGATGGATTCGTACATCATATGTCGGAGCGGGGTGCCGAGTTAGTGTAAATAGTCACTTGGGTGACGTTTTTGACCTCTCGTCTGGGGTCAGGCAGTGGTGCCCACTCTCGGCTCTCCTCTTCGTTCTGTACATGGAGCCTCTGGAGGCTGCCATTAGGGCAGACACAGGGGTGGAAGGCTTGCTGATCCCTGGAAGTGGTGGGCTGCGTGTTAAGATGACGCAGTACGCCGACGACACTTCCTTGCTGCTGTGCAAGGACTCGTGCCTGACAAGGTCCCTTGCCATCTCTGGGGATTTCACCCGAGCGTCGGGAGCGGTTCTGAACCATGCAAAGTCTTCCGTCAAGTTTTTCGGAAGATGGCGCGGTAGAACGGATGTGCCCGGGGGGTTATATCTCTGTGAGGGGGCCCTGAGGATTCTCGGGGTCCATTTTGAGACCTCCGGCTCAGCGACGCTAAACTGGAACATGCGTATCGCAGTGGTACAGAGGAAGCTAGCAATGTGGAAGGCTAGGTATTTGTCATTTATGGGCAAAGTCCTGGTCCTAAAGGTGGATGTGTTGACATCTCTTTTGTTTTTGGCGTACATCTACCCATTGCCGGCTTGTCTGATGAGGCCTCTAGTGAGGCTTGTGTTTCACTTCATGTGGAGTGGCAGGTGCGAGTGGGTCGCCAGGACACGCATGCTCTGTCCCATCGGGGAGGGAGGTAGGGGGGTACCACATTTCCCCCTCAAGCTGGACGCAATTTTTGTTTCTTTCTTGTTAACGGAGCTTGCTCATCCAGTGATACACCCGTCCGGTTACCTCCTGCGGGTGTTCTTCTCGTATCAGGCGAGAAGCATAATGGTGTGGTCTAACACGGGTCCTCGGGCGGAACAGCTGCCGTGGCACTTTGGTCATGTGGCCAAGTGGCTGCGTGCGCACCCTGAGGTTGAAGTTGCCCGAGTAGGTTTAGATCACAGGCACCTGTACGAGGAGGTCAGAAAGGCAGGGAGTCCGGCGCCTGTAGTGGGCATCTCGGAAGTGGTCTGGGAGGGGGTGCAGGCGCGGGGTCTGGACAACAGGCTCAAGGACCTGAATTGGTTGAGCCTCCATAAGTGCTTGCCGGTACGTTCCATCATGTACCGGTATAGTTTGGTGCAATCCCCCATCTGTCCAAGATCCTCTTGTGGTAGGGAGGAGACTGTGCGCCATGTCTTTTGGGACTGTGCCTTTGCCGGAGTAGTATGGGCTAGGGCACGGGTGTTGTTAGGTTTGGTAAGGGGGGATTTTGTATTGACGTGGGCCAGGTTAGAGAGGGGTGTAGGGAGAGCGAGAGGGACGGATAGGGACAGGTTTCTGCTCTGGCCTCTCATGAGTCTCTTTAAAAGGGGGCTGTGGGAAGCCAGGCAGAACATGGTGAAGACAGGGAGAGATTGGGGGGTGGAAGGGATAGTGAGGAGGGTGGAAGGAGATTTGAGGGGGAGGATGAAGAGGGAGGAGAGGAAGTGGGGGCAGCATGCTGCTCGGGAGAGGTGGAAGGGGGGTTTAGGGCTGGGTGTTATTTAGATTTGTAAGGGGATAGATTAGGGACTGGGAGATAGGGAAAGGTAGTTTGTAGGGTGACGGGGACGTAAGATGCTCCCCTGAGGTTTTGTTTGGGGTTGTTGTATAGTTAAATTAAAATGCCATTATTGGAGTATGTATGAAAATTATGAGTTGTAAAGAATGAATGGTATTGAAGATAATAAATTATTTTTTATAAAAAATAAAATAGGGCTGTTTTGGGTTTTCACGGTTCTTGTTTTTGTTAGTTTGTTCATGTGAAGTGCTTTATTAAACATGAATCAAAATAACCACGCTGCGCTTTGGTCCGCCTCTCCTTCAAGTCAAGAAAACCGTTACACCAGTAATGTACTGTAAATTTGGGAAATACATTATGTAGCTGTAGTCAGGTGTTACAGTAATATTTTGTAAATTTGTGTTTCAGTAAAGGTCCTGGAAATCTACAGTAATTTACTGGCTTGTATGCTGCCTGTATTTTATGATAAAAATGACAGGAAATGTTTTACAGTGTACCCCTATGTTGCAGGCTCAGCTCTAAACCCCACGGGCCTGCGAGACATCACCACCTACCACACCGTCTTCCTCCTGACCATCCTGGGATCCATGGCTCTGCTGGTGCTGGTGCTGCTCTGTCTGCTGCTCTACTACTGCAGGTTGGTATCAGGCTCAGCGTGTCTCAACTCAGGTCCTGGAGTAGTCAATCCCAGTGTAGCACATTTTTGTTCCAACCCAGCGTTAGTTTTAAAATAGCTACTCAATGAATCGTCATTCCAATGCCAATTCTCTTCTATGCTTCTCAACAAGGACATTTTGGAACTACTTTCTGAATTGACTGGTATTTAAATGGAATTTACCCCAATCCTGTCAAGCACTTGCTTAGGTGAATCAGTGGTGTTATTACTGGGCTGGGTAAAAAATAAAAAATAAAAACTATCAGGGATACTCCAGGACTCTTATTTGTTTCATTTCCTGTCTTACAGGGTGTTAAAATGTGTGTTTGGTTGCATTCTCCCTTTACCCTTCTCTGTTATGTTTTGTTTAAGGCGGAGATGTCTGAAACCGCGGCAACAGTACCGTCACGGCAAGATGCATGTCTCCTCCGGCCTGGACGGTTCCAAGAGAGATCAATGCACCTCCATGTCCCACCTCAACCTCATCAGCTCAGACCACATCGATACAGCTTCCTCCACCAGGGGTGACCCAGACACCCTCAAATCAGACCTGTCCTCCACCCGGGATCTCCACAGCTCCAGGGAGGATTTCTTCCGGCACACGCCCCCAGGAAAGGCCCGGCGACACTCCAAAGTGAACACGGACAATATCACCAGGCGTGGCGGTGGTGAGAGTTTTCCCATGAAGGTGACAACACGCTCTACTAACACTAACAACTTGGATCCTCAGCAGCTGCTCCGCAATGACACCCGCAGCTTCAGCTCAGCGGAGGATAATACCCATGATCCTCGACATCGCCACAACCACCAAAATCACAACGCCAATGACAACCAGGGTTACTCCTCAGATCCACCATCTCCACCACCTTTACTGCCTCCCTTCGCTGGGCACTACCAGGAGTACTCTGGCCTGCCCCCAGAGTATTCAGCGTCCCAGACCGGGGACCTCCTAGCCAGGCCCAACTCTCTAAACACCCAGCCCGGCCAGCTCATCTTCTGCCACTCCATGGATCAGATGAAGGAGAGCATGTACCGGAGTGTGGTGCCCACGCTGGTCATCCCGGCCCACTACATGCGCCTGTCGTCGGACCTGTCGGCTGTGGAGCAGGCCCTGGAGAGGCAGCAACAGATGCAGCATGACATGGAGGGAATACAGGTTAGCATGACCCTTCCCAGGCATCAGGGACAGGTACACCAGAACCAGCAGCAGAAACAACAGAACCAGCAACAACAGAATCATCAACAGGAGGATGAGGATGGGGAAGAACCAGGCCAGCAGAGGAAGGACTCAGAGGGACACTCTAACTGGGCCTCAGACCCTAACGCGGCTCCAGTCCGCATCCCGGTCCTGTTCAATGACAACACCATATCTCAGATGAACGGAGAGCTGCAGGCGCTGACGGAGAAGAAGCTTCTTGAGCTGGGGGTGAAGCCGCACCCCCGGGCCTGGTTCGTCTCCCTGGACGGTCGCTCCAATTCCCTGGTTCGTCACTCCTACATCGAGCTGGGGGGAGAATCTCTCAGCATCCCTGGAGGAGGGGGAGGTGGAGGAGCCACGGGGAGTCATCATGACAACAGGGTAGACGTCGCTCGTGAAGCCAACATAAAGCAGCGGAAAGGAAAGGAGGAGAGGAAGGCCAAGGAAGCTAAAGAGGCTGCAGCGGCGGCTGAGAGGAAGGGTCACGCAGGGAAGACCTATACTAAACTCCCTTGCATCGACACCACAGACCCCCCCAGCAGCAGCAGTGAGAGCCACACTGCCATGTACTCTCCAGAGGACAATTCTCTGGCACCTCTGCTGGACGAGGCCCCAGAGATGACCCCCCGCGGTGGCACGTTCCCCCGGAAGGGCCGCAGCCGGGATAACAGCGCCCAGAGCAGTACCACCACTACCTCCACCAGCGAGGTGACACGCAGGGACTCAGCCACCAGCCCCGAGGATGGGGAGGATGCCGATGATAAAGACGAGGAGGGGAACAAGAAGAGTCCCTGGCAGAAGCGCGAGGAGAGACCCCTCATGGTATGGAAGTAAGGTAGACCTAGGGCTCTCAGGGAACATTGAGCTACAAGAGAACAGGGGGAGAAGAACCACTGTGTCAACGAACGCCAGGAAGAAGAAAGATGAGCAGATAATGTGAGAGGTCTGTCTTGGAGTACAAAGAGAAAGACGTGTGCGAAAGAGATTATGAAGTGAGAAAGGAAATCAAACAAATACAATTGTCACATGAATTGTGAAACGACCAGGTGTTTTGTAGTCCCACTCTTGCTTGTAGTCATCACTGAGCTCAGTAGCTATATCTGCATCTCTAAAAATGTCACTGGGACCAGTAGCTATATCCGTATCTCTAGAAGTTTCACATGGCTGTGGATTTATTTATTTCCAAAATCATGATCCCTAAGCATGTGGATGGTGTTTGTTTGCCCACAGGAACATGTGGGAGAGTTCCTCTGACTGGTTGGTATTCTTGAGAAATGCTCAACACTGTTTTTCTCCACTGTGCTGTTAGGTAACGTTTACAAGGAATTCTACTATCAGATTTTCCTGTTACCTTAGCATTAACCTCAAGTAATTTCTACAGACCTTTTGGGAGACGTCAGCTGGCCAAACAGAAACATTTGATTCCTGTGGAAAATCAAGACCGTCTGGCCAGAACTGATGGACATAGTGGAATTAATTAGTATTTTTGTTTCACTCTTTACTCTTGTTTTTTTTAACAGATCAGATGGCCTTCTTTTTATGACTGAGTGGTACTTAATGTCATTGAGGAGACAGATCGATGTATTAAACATTGGGAAAAAGATATCTGTTTTGATTGTGAAATTCTAATAAGTAAGTCCTAAAACCCAGGGTTTACAATGATGTTGTTGTTTCATTTTGTACTGTAAAACTTCCTTGAAGATAATGGCAGAAAACCACCTCCACGTTACTATCACTGAAGCCTGGAGAATAATGCCAACCATTTTGGTTGTCATTTTCCTTACTGACAGTCATATTTTTTTCTTGCTTTGCTAACCTGCTGACTTGTAACATTAACATCAATGGAAGTACCTGACAAAATGATTTGAAATGTTCATTATGAAGCGTCGCTGGAAACAAGTTACGAGTATCACAGAAACGTTTGCCAGAACATTTTTGTTTGCTTAGCATTACAAGTCTGTACCTTTTGTTGCAATATCAATTTATAGTCAGACATGGATTGGAGGATACAGACATGTAAAGCTTTAAAAAAAAGTTTAATTGGGTATTATTGCAAACTTAAAAGATGTTGTGAAAGGAAAAGACACTGAGTTGACTGAGTGGAAATCACAATGACCTAATGTTCCCAGAAACTGTGCCATATTGGATTGCCAGTAATCTCCACTGGCGCATCTTCTCAAAACATCTAATTATTAGCCTTCAGATCAATAAGACAGGAATCCATCCAGGTTTTCTCAGACCTAAAAATGTTCATGCCCAACAAATCACAGCAAGCAATTAGTCCTTTAAGTGCCTTCATTTACCATAAGAAAATAATGGCTTGGGTTCAAGGCATCGGTATGTAAACCCAGCAGTAACAACCATTGTACTGGCTAAACAGGGGGTTTAACACATACTCTAACATGTTTTGCTCATTATGTTCAGGTTATGATATTGAGTCATACACAATGTCAAGCTATCATTAGCTAATCGACTTTGATTTAAACAAACAGCACTCAGCCTTCATGATCAGGGGTCATTTGAAGTCAATCAAGCCAAGCACTCGCTAATCAGGTTCATAAAGTCCAGTTGAAGTTCTATCACGTTGCCTTGTGGACTAATATACAGCACGGCATAAAGCAAATCAGGTTTAGGACCTTGCCTAAGATGCACAGCAATGGTCCCCTTGATTTCAAACCTGTATGGTCACAATCCATGTTGTAAACCCACATATGTTTTAATTGATAACAACACTGTCACTTCTCTCTCTCTCTCTCTCTCTCTCTCTCTCTCTCTCTCCCCCCCTTTCTCCATTCAAATGTATGTAAATGACCCTTGAAAGTCTCTTTTTAAGGCTTGATTACTTGCCATGTTTTGATTTACCGAGTTGATACTATTATGTGAAGTGGTTTCCCTGTGGTATAAGACTCATGATCCCAACAAACATGCATGTTCCTCTTCTCATATAAGCATTTGTGCTGTTTTGTTTTGTTTTTTTGCTTCTCTCACCTTCAAAATGGTTTGATGCTTAAGTTTGCAGAATTGAGCCACCTGTCTCTGTGAATAAACCAGCTCAGCTCTGATATGGAATCCCCTTAGACTATTTCAGAGATTTTATGTTTATTTTTTGGGGGGGATGAAGTTAACGTCCTGTCATTTAAGGGATGAGGTTGGCACAAGAACACTAATAGTTCTATTGGCCCTACGAGGCACTACTGAATTATGTGGTCTATGTGGTGTGTTCAATTCAATTAGCGTTTTTTTTTTGTTTTTTTTAGAAATTGTTTTGAGGTCAAGGATAATACTGGTGTTTGATGTCTATAAACAAGACCGTCAGAGCTTTGAAGGTGTGTCAAGTCTCTCCACCTCTGTCAGTGCAGGGCAAGCCACTGATGTAACTCCCCATATTAGCAAGTGCAGCATCTGTGAATTCTGACAAATCACATCCTATCACACAATGGTGTCAGTGCTGGAAACACAGGTCAGTGGAAGTTAAACGGTGTAAACGGGGTGCGTTGTGTTCTGAATAAATATGACTTGAGCAAGGTTATTTTGTTTACTTTTTTTACACTGTTCTTTTTATATATGTGAATGCCTGGCTAATCATAATTCCTATTGGCCTAATGTTTGAGTGCTATACAAGGGCAGTTGTTGTCTCCAAGTCAACAGACAGAGGGATGATGTGCTGTTATGGTAAACTGGCGCCACCTACTTTCCCTCTCAGATCTATATTTCTGAGGCAAATCTTTGCTAACTTTTATTGCTTGTTATTAATGATGTTAATATACAATCCAATAATTAAAGAATTTAACAAGAAATCTGCATGCTTGGAATTTGTACTGTGTGGTTGGCATCAGCAGCTCACTTACAATAGTTGTTCTCTTTATTTATTGTCCTAATGTCATTCAGTTGGCTCTGAAGAACAAAAAGCAATAGGCTTATAAGTCTATCTTTTCGTGGTAATGTCATACCTTCTCATGAAATATAATTATACCTCGGGATTTGCAGGCTTTACTCATTTTCATGGGATATGTCTCTGGGTGGCTCTTTATGCCCTGGACTAAAAATCACGAGTCAGTAAATTACTTGAACGATACATTCTAGATTTAAACACAACACAATACATAGTCATGAACAATGTTTTGCCTCGTGAGAGCCACTGCCAATAGTTATCCGCCAGATGGCATAGGCCTCTCCGACACGGTAGACTGGGGAGACGAACAGATTGAGCAAAGCAGTTGATCCAATTTGTAAATCAGGAAGAGATCGCTGATCACCCATGCATATAATAAATATCTGAGCCTGTAGTGAGTGGGCTTGTTTCTCCCCACTTCAAGTCCTAGCGTGTAGGCGTATTTTTTTTAAATGGTGATAGGTTTATTTCCCCGTTAATGAATAAGATCATGTTTTATGTTAGGAGCGCGACTCAGTAAAAATAAAATGGCAATGAGCTTGCTGTGATTGTCGAGAGTGAGTGCGCGTCAAAAACTTGACTGTGCCGTATGCGCGCACTCGCTACTCACTAGAATGCATGTCTGCTCGGCTTCTATCTCAACCCTTTAGATGAGAAAGGGAACTTAGAAGGGGAAGAGGCTGTTGAGGGAAATAAATTAGCTTCAAAACCACAGAAAGCAGCCACGTTCGGAAGGTTTTGGATTAGCAAAAGGGCAGAGCAGAGACTAGGATCAATTAAAACCGAGTCAATCCCGTTACAACGGGCAGCGTTATAATAATACCAAGGTCAGTACACTGAACGAGCGCCCAAACCCACGTACTTTAACGTCTTAGACTGGGTACTGAATTCGGAGACGGGGAAATCACCACCAGCCGCAGCTGAAGATGGAGGGGGTGATGCAAGGGATGCAAGCATACGGTGCGGGGAAGGCTGGAGGAGCCTTCGACCCATTGACGTTCTTTCAACAGCCTCAAACGATCCTTCGGCTTGTGTGCTGGGTGAGTGAGTGGTCATGTATTGTGTCGTTTATTTGAGCACGTCGTTTTAACAATTCAAGAGTGGATGACACGGGTGGTTTGTGTGTGTACAGCAAAATATCTACAAACAGTCGAGCAATGTGTAGGATTTAAAAGCAAACCTATTGACTAGTAGGCAATCTGTTAACCCCATAGACTAGGCTATATACCCTGCTTACGCACACATTTGAGTGGAAGGACGTTAATGGGACGCACAAAATAAATGATTGTTTTCAGACTATCATAATATTTCACTACTGACTATAGCTACCTTGTCTTGAAAACCATATGTGTTCAATTAAAATGTTATGGCTACCACTGAATTAAAGACCCCTATTTTATAGACTACTAAATGTCAGTTAAAGTAGCAATCAGTAGTTGAAACAATAACAAAGCCACACACCCAGCCACTGTATCGCTAAAAAGCTGAGGAATGGGTCTGGAGTAATGTAACCAATCATGTTCATAGACCGAGCTATGGATGCAAGGACTGACCATCCATGATATCACAATTATAGTTTGAACCATTTTTTTGAGGCTGTATAGTGTTTGTTTACATTTATTTCGTTTACAAACATTGGAGTAAGAAAAGTTTATATTTTGACAGTTGAGTTACGCTCATGAGGCATTTATAAATTATATTCTTCAAGAACAATAGGTACATATCAATAATTTGTTTGTCCAGAAATGGATGTAGTAACTGCAGATTGCCCCTTTTATCAGGCTGTGTTTACACAGGCCAACGTGGAATCCGGGGTAGACGTAACATATTTAACCAAAATGGTATAGTATTTATTAATTTGTGGATGTCCATCTATTTCGTATGATATGTTATGAATTACAATTCACGATATTTTACGACTTGCAATTAATACAATGTGTTATGAATTTGCAATATGTATGATATGTTACGAATTCCAATAACATTAGCTTGGTAGATAGGTGGCTAACGTTAAGGATGGGAGTTAGGTTATAAGGTTAGGGGAAGGGTTAGTAGTTGCAAAGTAGCAAAAAAAAGTGACAGGCTAAGTAGTTGCAAACTAGCAAAAAAAGTGTCTGTCGGATAATTTATATTAACGTCTAAAGTCTAGGTCAAATATAATGTAGGTCGGATAATTTATATTAACATCTAAAGTCTAGGCCAAAATATAATGTAGGTCAGATAATTTATATTAACGTCTAACGTCTAGGCCAAATATAATGTAGGTCGGATAATTTATATTTACGTGTAAATGCTTTATTTTTGTCATACTAGATGCACTGTAAGTTTAGATAGAAGAGGAAGGCCATGCCTGTTGCGCACCGCAGCATCACCCACCTTGCAATCTGAATGGAGGCAGTCAACATTTTGAAACTATTTCATCATAAACGTAACTGTTTAAAACCTGGACGTTTTTATTTTATGTGGAATATCTTACCCTCTTCCAACTAGTGATGCACCGATATGACATTTTTGGCCGATACTGATATCCAATATTTTCCTTGACCAAAAAAAAAAAACGATACTGATACCCGATATTAAAGTTTTTTGTGGCCTTTTAAGCATTGTAGTACAGTTAAATAGTTAGCACACACACATGGACGCAGCGGTATAAGGCACTGCATCTCTGTACAAGAGGCGTCACTACAGTCCCTGGTTTGAATCCAGGCTGTATCACATCCGGCTGTGATTGGGAATCCCATAGGGCAGCGCACAATTGGCCCTGCGTCGTCCGAGTTTGGCCGGGGTAGGCCATCATTGTAAATAAGAATTTGTTCTTAAATGTTAAATAAAGTTAAATAGTTAAATAAAGGTTACACACACACCACACTGACCAAAAAGTTATTTTGTTGGCATTTACGTATGTCCCCATTACCAGTAAATCATAATCAAAACCTATTTCTTTCACTTACTTGCTGTGCTGTTTTGTTGTTCATTTGTTCAGTCGTTTCATTCTCAACCTGGATTTCATCATACATGTCAAGCAGTGAAGTGTCTGTCTGTCCATGGCTTCTCTTCCTCAGTATGCACTGTCACTGTGTCCATTTCCATCTTGTCCAGCTGTGTATATAACATTTCACGTAAACCCTGTTTCTTGTCTGCATCGAAGTAGCGGTCCTTGTAATTAGCATCGAGCATGGTGGCACACAGTAAAGAGAGAATGGCTGTTAAGCAGGTGTTTCAATGCCATGACAGAGGATATCACGTCTGCTGCAGACTGTTGATGAGCTTATTTCTCGAGTCAGTTGTTTGAATGGAGCCAGCTAGTGTGTTCATGGTTCCAAGTTTCAAACATGTTCTCAAATGCAGCAGCGGTATGAGAATCACAACATTCATTAGCATGAAATACGACTTCACCCACGACAGAGAACGGTTGATTGTCAATGGCAATGAATTCCATTATCTTGGCATTAATGGATTTCGCCTTTTGAGTTGTCTCGCTGAAATGTTCTGACTCTTTCAAATGACTGCTCGACTTGTTGACTCCTCGATCCACATAGCTGACATTGTTGTCTAGGTTAGGAATGCTGTGTAGCGCAACATTTTATGTTGCGTCATTACGTCATGTACCTAAGTTATATAGGTATGCACGTCAGCTTTGACATCGGTTTTGCTCATCGGCGTTAAACTAGACATCGGGCCAATGTAGATGTTGGCATTTTTAGCTAACGTCGGCCAATTATCTTCACCGATATATCGTGCATCCCCACTTCCAACCATAGGAATGTGAAGGGGATTATTTTATAAACACTTCCTCATATCCCATTGATACCAGTATTTCTTTCATGTTTTCAACTTTCTGTGGTCCAGAAGCCAAAGACACAATCCTACAGCAGTCATTGGGGGGGGGGGGGGGGTGTTATTGGCAGCCAGGAGAAAGGAATTATTATTAATATGTTCAGTCACACAAGGGGGGATTGACAGGCCATCAATACCAGCAAGAATTCTGAGTACTGGTAACCATACCAAACGTAACATAACATATACTAATTTGAGCGGGACATATTTTTGTTTACCATGTTATGTCTAGTCTGAGACCAGGTCAATTCTGATATAAATCTGATCTGATTGGTCAAAAGACCATTACTCGGCAAAAGATTTTGTCTGTGTAAATGCAGACAGGCTAATTTGGAACCATCTCAGAACTCAATAGTCAAGCATGGAATGATTTTCAGTCCACCACAAATCAATGTGATAACCAGAGCTTGATTTCCTCTCGTTAAAGGGATATTTGGGGATTTTAGCAATGAGCATGCTCGTAGATAGCGCAATGACTGGAAGTCTATGGGTAACTCGAGTTAGCATTGGCTCGCAAAACTACCTCTAACTTCTTTCATACTGGACACAGAGACATAAAAATGGTATCCACAAGTTCATCTGACTAGATAAAGGGCCTCATTGCCAAAATCCGGAAGTATCCCTTTAACGTTATTGTTATTATTGAACTCTTTGTGCACAATTAGTAGTGACAAGGCCTTTGTAGGCTAGTATTTACACAGACAATGATCAGCAAGCTTAGGATTTAAAGTGTTAGTAAGGACAAGGCTTTGGAGGCTATATATTACAACCCCGGATACAGTGGCGGCACGAGACTGGCGCCTCGTCAGTGCCTTCTGACCGCAAGGTTCAATTACTGGAGCCAAAGATTCCTGTCTGCTGTAGGCTACACGTGTGAAGGTTCTCAGGCCATTATTGTTGCGAACAGATGTAATTGGACATGGAAGGCTATTGTTTTGTATCTAAAATAAACAGAAAGACAAAAATAATTGATTTGCTCTTATCCTGGTGTTTCATTTAGATCTGAGACCTGCATCATGCATAGTGAATCGATGTTTCCAAATAGGCCTAATAGCTGTAGTAATCAATAGCCAAGCCTAAGACACAGAGTGTGTGTATGTGTGAGTGCAGGGAAATGGGGGGGAGTACAAAATACCATAAAGATCAATGTATCAAAATAAACTACAAAATGCTTGTAGTTTGAAATGTATTTAATAAAAATGCATGTATTTGGTATATTTTTAAATACAGAAATAGATTTGCAAGTAGGCAGCCCCAACAGCAACTACATTCCCAGTAATGTTTATAGAAACATTTACTTGCTATGACTGTGATATGTTGTTAATCTAGATTAGTTGAGTGCAGCGACTAAGTCACTCTGGATAAGAGTGTCTGCAAAATTACCTAAGTGTAGTTGTGAAAATGAACCTACCTAAATGAACTGCAGAGCACACTTGGTATTATTATTATTGTTATTAATAGCCTTTTGGGGGAGGGGGGGAGGGGGGGCTCTGCTCATTAGAATAATACTCAACATGCTTTGCAATTGTTAATTTTTACATGTACATTTTATATTTAGTTCATTTAGCATACACTCTTATCACACCATAGTTCTATCAGACTTCTGATACCAGATACCAATGCAGGGTGAAAGGGGGCCACAAAATGTTGAACCACTATTTAATTTTTTTTTCTTTAAATGGTATAGAAAAGTATTTTGAAAATACAAATGATAACTCTCGAAACTATCTTGTTACAAAATACATTGGAGTGTAGTCTAGCCCAGTGCAATACAAATTAAAAAATACTCAAGTCATTTAAAACATTTAAAATACATGTAACAAATACTTCCCACGTCTGTCTGTCCTGTCTCTGTCTGTCCTGTCCTGTCCGTCCGTCCGTCTGTCTAGCATAGTGATTAGAGAAAAGGTGTACAACACTATAAAGGAATGCAGCAGATTGGGGAGGGAACTCCAATGATCCTGGCGAGGTTTTATTCCTCATTCAGCTAAGATCCAGAAATGTGTGATCAGACAACCTGCTTTCATGAGTACTAAGGCTAAACAAAACAAAGATGGACACCAACACATTTGTCTTGGTGGAGCGAAATCTGCCATTTAATATCGAGAAGGGGAATGTAAGCTCAGCCCCTCCCATTTTAAAATCTGCCATGTAGCCCTCCGTGATGATGATGATGATAGGTTAGTATTAACTTGCTGGACCACAGCTTTCTCTTCAGGATGAGAGGGCGGTTGATCCCCCCCCCTCCCCAACCGAGATCCTGATTGGCTGATTGAGGTCTGCTGCGTTGGCATGACGACTGTCAGAGACCACCAGAAAGATGTCACCGGCAGGCCCACTCATGAGAAAGGGAGGGAGGAATGGGGACACATGAGAGGAGGCTTGCTCACGACACAAGTACGTTATTCCCCTGAGGAAGTGGACAGGGACGGCCTTTAGAATGGCTGGGTCTTTGTATCATGGCGACCTTGTAACTAAGGGTGTTATAGGTCATGTGACATGACAGTTTAGTACATCCTATCAGCCCCCTTTTAGTTCAGCTTTCTTTTCCTTGTCCGATCATCTGCTGCCTTTTCAGTGTGAAGCCTTTGTCTGAGAAAATAGAATAGTCATGTGCTTGCCAGTCATGAGGGAATGTGGAATGAGTTGTTTTTCTTCATTCCATGGAGCATTCTCTGAATAACACAGTTATTTTTCTCTAGTACTCCTGTTAATGATGTCACTGGGATCTGTCGATCTGTGTCCCATTGAGAAACTACTCAGTCACCAGATCAATACAAGCTTTATTGAGCTAATGCAGTAGATGGACACCTGGAAATGGAGAAGTATTTCCTTTTGGTGGGTCTCTGGTTCTGGAGGGCTGCAATGTCTGCTACTTTGTCAATGTTGTTACTGATTTTAATTGACCAATTAGGCACAGAGACACAATAAAAAATAAGAAAATAGACACTTATACCCTACTCACAATAATGACCAGAGCCGAGCCAAACTCTATTGCACTGGCCTGATGACGCTCCACCATAGTTGATGGTACTGCATTAGGTGTGTGTGTGCGTTTGCGTGGCGTGTTCATTCAGATGTCGGAGTCACTATAACCGGAGCACTATTAGTGCATTTCCACGGTCAGACTTTGCACCGGTGTTTGGCAGTGATGCTGGGGACATAAGAACATTATTTGAAATGTTCTCCAGCCAAGGCGTAATGTCTGTTTGGTATGTAAAAGGTGACAGGGTTTGGATGTTGAGCTTTTTGACCTCCTCTCCTCTGCTTGCTTTCTAAACCATGTTCAGTAAGGAGAGATGTTTTTTTATGTGGAGTTACCACCGGGAACTTGTTTTTGTTTTTTGATGCAAAATGTTTTGCTACAGTGTGTCCTGCTGCAAACCACAGACTGTTCTCTCTTATGCCGCACAGCAAGCAGTACCAGTGCACCAAGTCTGGACACAACAGGACCCTGAACAGCTTCTACCCCCAAGCCATAAGACTGCTAAAACAAGACTGCTAAATAGCTAATCAAATGGCGTTGACTGCGTTGGCCTTTTTGTTGTTACACTAACTATTTTACACACACACGCACTACACACACACACACACACACTTTCACCACATAGGGTTCTGCTACTGTTTATCATCCATCCTGTTGCCTAGTAACTTTACCCCTACCTACATGTACATAGAGTGGGGGGGGGGGGGAAAGTATTTAGTCAGCCACCAATTGTGCAAGTTCTCCGACTTAAAAAGATGAGAGGCCTGTAATTTTCATCATAGCTACACTTCAACTATGACAGACACAATGAGAAGAAAAAAATCCAGAAAATCACATTGTAGGATTTTTAATGAATTTATTTGCAAATTATGGTGGAAAATAAGTATTTGGTCAATAACAAAAGTTTATTTCAATACTTTGTTATATACCCTTTGTTGGCAATGACAGAGGTCAAACATTTTCCGTAAGTCTTCACAAGGTTTTCACACACTGTTGCTGGTATTTTGGCCCATTCCTCCATGCAGATCTCCTCTAGAGCAGTGATGTTTTGGGGCTGTTGCTGTGCAACACAGACTTTCAACTCCCTCCAAAGATTTTCTATGGGGTTGAGATCTGGAGACTGGCTAGGCCACTCCAGGACCTTGAAATGCTTCTTACGAAGCCACTCCTTCATTGCCCGGGCGGTGTGTTTGGGATCATTGTCATGCTGAAAGACCCGGCCACATTTCATCTTCAATGCCCTTGCTGATGGAAGGAGGTTTTCACAAAAAAAATTCACGATACATGCCCCCATTCATTCTTTCCTTTACACAGATCAGTCGTCCTGGTCCCTTTGCAGAAAAACAGCCCCAAAGCATGATGTTTCCACCCCCATGCTTCACAGTAGGTATGGTGTTCTTTGGATGCAACTTCTTTGTCCTCCAAACACAACGAGTTGAGTTTTTACCAAAAATGTATATTTTGGTTTGATATGACCGTCTGACATTCATCCAATCTTCTTCTGGATCATCCAAATGCTTTCTAGCAAACTTCAGACGGGCCTGGACATGTACTGGCTTAAGCAGGGGAACACGTCTGGCACTGCAGGATTTGAGTCCCTGGCTGCATAGTGTGTTACTGATGGTAGGCTTTGTTACTTTGGTCCCAGCTCTCTGCAGGTCATTCACTAGGTCCCCCGTGTGGTTCTGGGATTTTTGCTCACCGTTCTTGTGATCATTTTGACCCCACGGGGTGAAATCTTGCGTGTAGCCCCAGATCGAGGGAGTTTCAGTGGTCTTGTATATCTTCCATTTCCTAATAATTGCTACCACAGTTGATTTCTTCAAACCAAGCTGCTTACCTATTGCAATTTTGTTTCTGGTGTCCTTTGACAGCTCTTTTGGTCTTGGCCATAGTGGAGTTTGGAGTGTGACTGTTTGAGGTTGTGGACAGGTGTCTTTTTATACCGATAACAAGTTTAAACTGGTGCCATTAATACAGGTAACGAGTGGAGGACAGAGGAGCCTCTTAAAGAAGAAGTTACAGGTCTGTGAGAGCCAGAAATCTTGCTTGTTTGTAGGTGACCAAATACTTATTTTCCACCATAATTTGCAAATAAATTCATAAAAAATCCTACAATGTGATTTTCTGATTTATTTTTCAAATTGTGTCTGTCATAGTTGAAGTGTACCTATGATGCAAATTACAGGCCTCTCATATTTTTAAGTGGGAGAACTTGCACAATTGGTGACTGACTAAATACTTTTTTGCCCCACTGTAGCTACCTCAATTACCTCGTACCCCTGCACATAGACTCTGTACTGGTACTATATAGCCATGTTATTTATTTTTTATCTTTATTGTTATTCACTGTGTATTTATTACTGTCACTATTTAATTTTGATGACATTTCATCTATAACTCTGCATTGTTGGAAAATGACCCGTAAGTAAGCATTTCATTGTGAGTGTACACCTGTTCTTAACAAAACGTGATGAGTAAAATTTGATTGGATTTTTTTATTTGAACATGACCCTGACTGACCATGGTCTCATTAGACCGAAATGTTGATTGACACCCCTTAAACCTTGTTGGAGTTACCAAAAGCCCCAGTGTGCATTGTTTTTTTTCACATATTAACTAGAGGCCAGCAGGGATACCACGAAATGTGTCGATAGAATGGAAGTCTGTCAAGTATTCGTAGTAGTCTTATGTTGGTAGGATATCTAACAATTCCCAGCAGCTGTTGAGCTAATGAGCCAGAATACTCTTCTGGGACTTTGCCCTGGTGAAATGTGAACTAGTGTTCATGTTTTGGATGACCCTCTGTTATTTTTCAGCTAGCAAACTGATAACCTTTGTTTTCTTTTTCTTTTGACAGTTTAAATGGAATGTGTGTGTGCCACGAATGTATATACACACTACGGTACAGCAGCTAAATGTCATTCTAAAGCTGCACTTCACCTCCCCAATAGCAACCCTATCTTTCTCTTCTCTGTTATGAGCACTACATTCCCGACTAGCCGTCTCCTTTCCTTCCCTCTCTCCTTCTTGTTATTTGTGTGACGATGATTCGCTGTGATGTGGAGAGGACCTCTGATTCTGTGTGTATGCGGCTCTTTGGAGCGGAGCTCAAATAGAGTTACCCAAAACCAGGATGACATTGGTGTCATTGAGTTGTTCCTCCTGCCAAGACAAGCATCTGGATCTAGACGCTCTACTGGGCACAGAGTTTTCACCACAGCCTTTAGGTAAAAATGGGCGGGGGAATTTTGTAAGGGCTTATGATGTAAGTAGTTGAGGCCAATCTACTCTGAGAAGACCGGTGGAGAATATGGACCGCTCTTAGCTTTCCAGGAACAGGGTTGTAGTAGGTAGTGGTATGTTGAAAAACACTGTTTAGTGTTTTGTTTTGTTTTGAATTTGCTATTGCCGACCTTGCTCTAGCAATCGGTTTTCATTTTGTAACCGTTTTTCATTCTGTTTTTGCACTGTTTTGTTGAAATTACTGTAACCAGTTGAAAACATTGTTCCGTTGATATTTCCACAGCAGCAAAAATTGGGTTTGATGGTTGGTTTGTCTCAGATGGATGTGCCTTTTCCTCTGGTGTTTTTGTTGAGCTGTCTGCTACTTATGCATTAACATGCACACCTGCAACTTCATGTTAGGCCTATATTCAGCTAGCCATCTGTATATAGGGAGTTGGCATTTCTGGTTTCCTGGTAGTACTTATGTGTGCATTAGTATGGAGAAAGACTTCTGGTCTTGTGACTCAAAGAATCAATCAGTCTTGGTTGTTCCACCTTTCACTCTCTCTCTCTCTGTCTCTGTGTGTGTGTGTGAACACAAGGTTACAGAGATTAAAATGGAATTATTGTGGGGGAGGGCAGAAATGTGGTGCTCGGCCAGCAAGCAATGTGTGTGTGTGTGTCCATGTTTCTTTGTCAAGGACTCCTTCATGTACATCTCAATCAACATCTGTATCAGTGGTCCTCCATGATGGAGGAGAATACACTGACTGAGGGAGACTAGCACAAGGAGATTCAGAGAGCGAGAGGGCATCCAGTGCAGTCTGCTCACAGTATTGCTGTGACCGCAAGAGCAAAGTTCCT
This sequence comes from Oncorhynchus masou masou, assembly GCF_036934945.1. NCBI lineage: Eukaryota > Metazoa > Chordata > Actinopteri > Salmoniformes > Salmonidae > Oncorhynchus > Oncorhynchus masou. The sequence goes on along the minus strand of NC_088225.1, from coordinate 1,071,423 downwards.
CTGTAGGCCTCGGTTGTAGCTTGCAGCAAAGCTAAGGAGCTCTAGCTGTAAGGGTGTGCAAAGCCTGATTGAGGCAGGTAGACCTGCCTGAAAGACATCCTGCACACTAATAGGCACAGACTGGGACTCTGACAGTAATCCAACATGTATCTTTAGGATGCATTTAATTGTTCGGTTGTGGTTGTGGTGCAGCAGTGAAACTGTAACAGAAAGCCAGTGCTGCTCATCTTGAAAGTCGTGCATAAGTTTATTATTTTTTTGATCACATGAAAGACATACAAACACTAAATTCCCTCAGGCTTAATATGGAGTATGAAAGGCTGCTGATGATCACAAGATCAGGACCCCACGTGGTGCCAGCCACAATGCCTGCTTTCATACATCTATGAGGTGCTGGGGCCTTGTGATCCAAACAGGACTGAGAGCTGTGCTGCTAGCCTGGTAATTATATATCTGAGCAGGTGAATGGACCAGGAGGGAGACCACACCAGCAGACAACTAGAGAGTAGGGAATTCACAGATTTACAACCAGATCATGTCCACAAACAAATCTCTATCCTCTTTGCATTTTCAAATCAAATTTTGTCATCCGCACAGGATACAGTGTAAACTGTGCAATGAAATGCTTACAATTTGAGCTATAAAGCATGGTTAAGAGGAGTTTGGGATGAAAAATGACAACAAAGGAAGATGATCAAATAATGGGGTGGAATCAAGCAGGAAATTATGGAGCAGATAGCAGCACTCTCTTTTTTTCAGAACATGGAAGAAAGGAGGCAAGGGTGCAATTTTCATATACAGTTGAAGTGGGAAGTTTACATACACTTAGGTTGGAGTTGTTAACTCGTTTTTCAACCACTCCACAAATTGTTTGTTAACAAACTATAGTTTTGGCAAGTCGGTTAGGACATCTACTTTGTGCATGACACAAGTAATTTTTCCAACAATTGTTTACAGATTATTTCACTTATCATTCACTGATTCACAATTCCAGTGGGTTAGAAGTTTGACCCAAGTTAAACAATGTAAAGGCCAAATGCTACCAAATGCTAATTGAGTGTATGTAAACTTCTGACTCATTGGGAATGTGATGAAATAAATTAAAGCTGAAATAAATAATTCTCTACTCTTATTCTGACATTTCCCATTCTTCAAATCAAAATCAAATTTTATTTGTCACATACACATTGTTAGCAGATGTTAATGCGAGTGTAGCGAAATGCTTGTAATCAAGTAGTGATCCTAACTGACCTAAAACAGGGATTTTTCTTACTAGGATTAAATGTCAGGAATTGTGAAAAACTGAGTTTACTCAGTTCAACTGTAAATACTGGATGGTTGAAAGTAGGAATTGTGAAGAGTTGTGTGTGTGTGTATATATATTATATATATATATTATATTATATTATATATATATATATATACACACACACACACCTCTGTGTGTGTATATATATTATATATATATATTATATTATATTATATATATATATATACACACACACACACCTCTTCACAATTCCTACTTTCAACCATCCAGTATTTACAGTTGAACTGAGTAAACTCAGTTTTTCACAATTCAGTTTTTCACAATTCCTGACATTAGATGCGACCTTTTGCCACATTTCACATTTATTTTATATATATATATATTATATATATATTATATAAAATATATATATATGAAATGTGGCAAAAGGTCGCATCTAATGTCAGGAATTGTGAAAAACTGAATGAATGTATGTATAAAATGTGGCAAAAAGTCGCAAAGTTCAAGGGGGCCGAATACTTTCACAAGGCACTGTATATATATAATATATAATATATAGTATATATATAATATATAGTATATATATATATAATATATATATTTATATAATATATATATATTTATATAATATATATATATTTATATGATATATATTTATATATATATATTTATATATATTTATATTTATATATATATATATATTTATATTTATATATATTTATATAATATATATATATATATATATATACAGTGCCTTGTGAAAGTATTCGGCCCCCTTGAACTTTGCGACCTTTTGCCACATTTCAGGCTTCAAACATAAAGATATAAAACTGTATTTTTTTGTGAAGAATCAACAACAAGTGGGACACAATCATGAAGTGGAACGACATTTATTGGATATTTCAAACTTTTTTAACAAATCATTCTTTGCTATGAGACTTGAAATTGAGCATCCTGTTTCCATGGATTATCCTTGATGTTTCTACAACTTGATAAATTAAATTGATTGGACATTATTTGGAAAGGCACACACCTCTCTATATAAGGTTCCACAGTTGACATGTCAGAGCAAAAACCAAGACATGAGGTCAAAGGAATTATCCGGATTGTGTCGAGGCACAGATCTGGGGAAGGGTACCAAAAAATGTCTGCAGCATTGACGGTCCCCAAGAACACAGTGGCCTCCATTCTTAAATGGAAGAAGTTTGGAACCACCTCAACTCTTCCTAGAGCTGACCGCCTGGACAAACTGAGTAATTGGGAGAGAAGGGCCTTGGTCAGGGAGGTGACCTCTGAGGATATGGGAGAACCTTCCAGAAGGACAACTATCTCTGCAGCACTCTATCGATCAGGCCTTTATGGTAGAATGGACAGACGGAAGCCCCTCCTCAGTAAAAGGCACGTGACTGCCTGCTGGGAGTTTACCAAAAAGCATCTAAAAGGACTCTCAGATCAGAAAAACAAGATTCTCTGGTCTGAAACCAATATTGAATTCATTTAGTCTGAATGCCAAGTGTCACATCTGGAGGAAACCTGGCACCATCCCTACGGTGAAGCATGGTGGTGGCAGCATCCTGCTGTGGGGATGTTTACATTTACATTTACGTCATTTAGCAGACGCTCTTATCCAGAGCGACTTACAAATTGCTGAATTCACCTTCTGACATCAGTGGAACAGCCACTTTACAATAGTGCATCTAAATCATTTAAGGGGGGGGGGGTGAGAAGGATTGCTTTATCCTATCCTAGGTATTCCTTGAAGAGGTAGGGTTTCAGGTGTCTCCGGAAGGTGGTGATTGACTCCGCTGTCCTGGCGTCGTGAGGGAGTTTGTTCCACCATTGGGGGGCCAGAGCAGCGAACAGTTTTGACTGGGCTGAGCGGGAACTGTACTTCCTCAGTGGTAGGGAGGCGAGCAGGCCAGAGGTGGATGAACGCAGTGCCCTTGTTTGGGTGTAGGGCCTGATCAGAGCCTGGAGGTACTGCGGTGCCGTTCCCCTCACAGCTCCGTAGGCAAGCACCATGGTCTTGTAGCGGATGCGAGCTTCAACTGGAAGCCAGTGGAGAGAGCGGAGGAGCGGGGTGACGTGAGAGAACTTGGGAAGGTTGAACACCAGACGGGCTGCGGCGTTCTGGATGAGTTGTAGGGGTTTAATGGCACAGGCAGGGAGCCCAGCCAACAGCGAGTTGCAGTAATCCAGACGGGAGATGACAAGTGCCTGGATTAGGACCTGCGCCGCTTCCTGTGTGAGGCAGGGGCGTACTCTGCGGATGTTGTAGAGCATGAACCTACAGGAACGGGCCACCGCCTTGATGTTAGTTGAGAATGACAGGGTGTTGTCCAGGATCACACCAAGGTTCTTAGCGCTCTGGGAGGAGGAAACAATGGAGTTGTCAACCGTGATGGCGAGATCATGGAACGGGCAGTCCTTGCCCGGGAGGAAGAGCAGCTCCGTCTTGCCGAGGTTCAGCTTGAGGTGGTGATCCGTCATCCACACTGATATGTCTGCCAGACATGCAGAGATGCGATTCGCCACCTGGTCATCAGAAGGGGGAAAGGAGAAGATTAATTGTGTGTCGTCTGCATAGCAATGATAGGAGAGACCATGTGAGGTTATGACAGAGCCAAGTGACTTGGTGTATAGCGAGAATAGGAGAGGGCCTAGAACAGAGCCCTGGGGGACACCAGTGGTGAGAGCGCGTGGCGAGGAGACAGATTCTCGCCACGCCACCTGGTAGGAGCGACCTGTCAGGTAGGACGCAATCCAAGCGTGGGCCGCACCGGAGATGCCCAACTCGGAGAGGGTGGAGAGGAGGATCTGATGGTTCACAGTGTCGAAGGCAGCCGATAGGTCTAGAAGGATGAGAGCAGAGGAGAGAGAGTTAGCTTTAGCAGTGCGGAGCGCCTCCGTGATACAGAGAAGAGCAGTCTCAGTTGAATGACTAGTCTTGAAACCTGACTGATTTGGATCAAGAAGGTCATTCTGAGAGAGATAGCGGGAGAGCTGGCCAAGGACGGCACGTTCAAGAGTTTTGGAGAGAAAAGAAAGAAGGGATACTGGTCTGTAGTTGTTGACATCGGAGGGATCGAGTGTAGGTTTTTTCAGAAGGGGTGCAACTCTCGCTCTCTTGAAGACAGAAGGGACGTAGCCAGCGGTCAGGGATGAGTTGATGAGCGAGGTGAGGTAAGGAGAAGGTCTCCGGAAATGGTCTGGAGAAGAGAGGAGGGGATAGGGTCAAGCGGGCAGGTTGTTGGGCGGCCGGCCGTCACAAGAAGCGAGATTTCATCTGGAGAGAGAGGGGAGAAAGAGGTCAGAGCACAGGGTAGGGCAGTGTGAGCAGAACCAGCGGTGTCGTTTGACTTAGCAAACGAGGATCGGATGTCGTCGACCTTCTTTTCAAAATGGTTGACGAAGTCATCTGCAGAGAGGGAGGAGGGGGGGGGGGGAGGAGGATTCAGGAGGGAGGAGAAGGTGGCAAAGAGCTTCCTAGGGTTAGAGGCAGATGCTTGGAATTTAGAGTGGAAGAAAGTGGCTTTAGCAGCAGAGACAGAGGAGGAAAATGTAGAGAGGAGGGAGTGAAAGGATGCCAGGTCCGCAGGGAGGCGAGTTTTCCTCCATTTCCGCTCGGCTGCCCGGAGCACTGTTCTGTGAGCTCGCAATGAGTCGTCGAGCCACGGAGCGGGAGGGGAGGACCGAGCTGGCCTGGAGGATAGGGGACATAGAGAGTCAAAGGATGCAGAAAGGGAAGAGAGGAGGGTTGAGGAGGCAGAATCAGGAGATAGGTTGGAGAAGGTATGAGCAGAGGGAAAAGATGATAGGATGGAAGAGGAGAGAGTAGCGGGGGAGAGAGAGCGAAGGTTGGGACGGCGCGATACCATCCGAGTAGGGGCAGTGTGGGAAGTGTTGGATGAGAGCGAGAGGGAAAAGGATACAAGGTAGTGGTCGGAGACTTGGAGGGGAGTTGCAATGAGGTTAGTGGAAGAACAGCATCTAGTAAAGATGAGGTCGAGCGTATTGCCTGCCTTGTGAGTAGGGGGAAGGTGAGAGGGTGAGGTCAAAAGAGGAGAGGAGTGGAAAGAAGGAGGCCGAGAGGAATGAGTCAAAGGTAGACGTGGGGAGGTTAAAGTCGCCCAGGACTGTGAGAGGTGAGCCGTCCTCAGGAAAGGAGCTTATCAAGGCATCAAGCTCATTGATGAACTCTCCGAGGGAACCTGGAGGGCGATAAATGATAAGGATGTTAAGCTTGAAAGGGCTGGTAACTGTGACAGCATGGAATTCAAAGGAGGCGATAGACAGATGGGTAAGGGGAGAAAGAGAGAATGACCACTTGGGAGAGATGAGGATCCCGGTGCCACCACCCCGCTGACCAGAAGCTCTCGGGGTGTGCGAGAACACGTGGGCGGACGAAGAGAGAGCAGTAGGAGTAGCAGTGTTGTCTGTGGTGATCCATGTTTCCGTCAGTGCCAAGAAGTCGAGGGACTGTTCTTCAGCGGCAGGGACTGGGAGACTAGTCAGGATCGAGGGAGAGCTGAACGGAGTAAAGTACAGAGATCCTTGATGAAAACCTGCTCCAGAGCATTCAGGACCTCCGACTTGGGCGAAAGTTCACCTTCCAACAAGGCAACGACCTGAAGCACACAGCCAAGACAATGCACAAGTGGTGTCGGGACAAGTTTCTGAATGTTCTTGAGTTGTGATTATGGGGTATTGTGTGTAGATTGATGAGGACTGTTTTTGGGACATTTTAGTACAAGGCTTTAATGTAACAAAACATGGAAAAAGTCAAGGGGTCTGAATAATGTCATGACTTTCACTCCTGGGTGAGGATCAAACAGAGCTCCCCCTCTCTCTCTCCCACCAGATATGAAGTGGGGCTGGTTCTAGGACTTTGACGACTGGTCGTAAACTTCCTGTCTCGTGCACTGCAAGTATGGAGAAGTCAAACATTCTTTGTGTGTAGAAAGAGACTCTGCCCCCAAAATTTTAACATCAAAAAACCTTTTGACATTTAAAACAATATTTCTAACGCAAATAATGTGGGAAATGATTGTTGGGGCGCCAAACAATAATCATGTCAAATCAATTGTTGTTTTGTGATTTCATTAAGAACGGTGTAACTAAATAACAGTTACTCTACAAATGTATACGTCCCAGTTGTCAGGTTGTTAAAGTTATGATTAAATATGAAACTGTTTGTGGGAAGATGAAATGTGATTTTAGCCTTCTAAATGAGAATTGTTTCTACCTAAACTGTTGCCAGTCAGTAACCACGCCTACATGAGCACAGACATTATGCCAAAAGGATGGAATGGCCCTTTTTCCAGAGTACTTCTGAAGGACTCCTAATTAAATTTACATTAGACCAGACAGCATGGAGCGGTGGCTACATAGCTACATTGCCTGGTTGCTACTGATGTGTAAAATGGTTTAAAACTACTTGACCCTCCTGAGACTCGACGAGTGAAGAAGACTAAGACGCACCGCCTGCCGCTCTGCATGTAAAGTAGTCTAGAACTTTGACCAAAGACACAAGGAAGATCTTATCAAACGATCATTGAAATGTCTGATGTATCCAGTGTAACCAACACTTCCAGAACCAAATAAAGATACTGCAGCTACTAAGGACATGGTGATCTCTGGTGGACAACCAGAGACTTACATAACCAGAGACTTTCTGTCGAACTATTCGCCACAGATGGATCGGGCGATTTCATATTTGCGTTGTATTTTTAAATCTGAATGAGCAGTTGTTAGTGTGCTAAATATCCATATTTACGATGAGCGTGTTATTCAACTATGTACGGTAGTTGAATTCCTTTGTCTCTTCTTCTCCCGTTCTTTCTTTCCCCAACCCTTTCATTGTGTAACCAGCTGTCATATCGGGTTAGTGCACTGGGGACTTTTCAATGCATTATTCAACCTATACTGTGTGTATTTCTGCGTAAATAGTTAGTTAGTTAGTAAATAAATAATTAAGCCAATTTGTGTAAACTGAGTCATTATGTAGACTAGGGTTCGTGCATATTTATAGAATATTATGATGTTCAGAATGAGACTGATGAGGTAAAAAATACATGTATAAGTGAGTTTAATTCGGGAGATAATAACTTGTTAAATAAGTTTCCCATGGTGCCCCAAGTTGTTACGTGATTAATTTAATCATGTAATTAATTAAACATAGGTAATTGATAAGATAAGTCATTGAATTAATGATTGCCACATCATGACAATACTTTCCATATGCCTGTATAACAGATTTACATAGAATACTAAAAGGATCAGCTTGTGCAACTGATTTACCATCCACATTAATTTTACGACCATGTGCTGTAGATCAGCAGTTGCCAACTGTCCTCCTGGAGCTACTGATTTTGCAGGCTTTTGCTCCTATGCATTTCTCATTTTCTCCCTACTCTAACCTCTCTCCTCAATCAACTTCTTTCTCACACCCTCGTTCTCTTCTTCCCCCAGCTCTTCTCCATCGTGATCTTTGGCTGTATAGCCAACGAGGGCTATGTGAACCGGCCTGACGAGATTGAGGAGTTCTGCATCTTCAACAGGAACCAGAATGCCTGTAACTACGCAGTGGGGATGGGAACCCTGGCTTTCCTAAGCTGTGCTGCCTTCCTGGTCCTGGACGTCTACTTCCCCCAGATCAGCAGCGTCAAGGACCGCAAGAAGGCTGTGCTTGCTGACATTGGAGTGTCTGGTAAGCTCTGGGGTGTAGTTTCTCCTAGGCACCAGTCTAGGAACAGCTTTTCATCCCCCAATTCGAACCTTAACCATTACTGGGGGAAATTCAAAACTGACCACTGATCAGCGTCAACGGACAACTTCACCCCACACAGGAAGAATGTTGTTTTGGCTTGTTGGTGTGAGTTTAACTGGGGAATGCGGAAGGTGATTGTGTGTTCGTTAACAGCAAAGAAAGGGATTGTTTTTGTTGAGAAGATGGTCATGATACGAGTTTGGAGTGTGTTTGGAGGCACACGGTTTATCTGGGTGCCCTGTGGAGGTTCGGTTCAGGGGAGGTGGATGTGGCCTTTGTCTTTAGCCTTTCTAAACTCTTAGGAAACACGGATCAATACATGGACATTGATAAAAGTCTTGTTTCTTCAACAGCCATTAGGTGTACTGGGCCCTGTCTGTATACTCTTAAAATGTATAACCCCCTCCTTCCTCCTTTCCTTGATGTAATCACTCCAACGTGACTGGATTGGCATAGAAGCAAGCTTTTCACTGCATTGCTCTCACCAATTATATTATATCAGATGGGTGATTACTTCAAGGAAAGGATTAAAGAAGGATGCATATTAATAGTATTGGAACAGAGCCCTGGAATTTGAATCCCAGCTCTAGGACATTGCGGACTTGAGTACAATAGGAGCCATTTTGTATGTGCACAGGTGCCCCCCTCTGGTTAGCTGTGGTGTGGCTGATAAACCCTAACATACTCGTTGTGACCTTTGAGGCTCAGCTTTGATTACTGTGAGGCTATTGAGGCTTGTAAAAATGGGTGCAAAATATGTTGTGTATCAGTAGTTGATATGTTTTTTTTATATTGTTGCATGACCTTTGTGCATTATGAGCAACACCACAAACATACTCATGTCAGTCTGTTATTGGCATGACATTTGTAATGTGGTATTACTGAGTATGATATTACATTTCAAGAACAGATTTTTTTCTTTAGTTTTACCACCCATAGTATTAATGGTTTCTGTTTCTCCCTCTCCTTTTTTTCCTCTCTCTCTCCCCATCCTTGCTGTAGCATTCTGGTCGTTTGTCTGGTTTGTGGGGTTCTGTTTCCTGGCCAACCAGTGGCAGGTTGCCAAGGAGGAGGACAACCCTCTAAGGGAGGGCGCGGACGCAGCCCGAGCCGCCATTACCTTCGCCTTTTTCTCCATCTTCACCTGGGTACGTACAGTACAACAGCCCTCCATTTCATCAACCTTTCTGTCTGGCGTAATGGCCATTTGTGCATCTACAAAATAGAAAATATGTATCTTACGCAAAATGTATTCATATCACATTTTTCCATCAGTGCCCCTTCAATTAAATTGATTTACATATCACCTCTGCCTTCTTCATCAGGCTCTAATTCTGCTCCATTTGAAGCTGGGTCATAACATTCTGCTCCTCTTTGTCAGTCTTGAACTTCTCTGTTTAACACTGCTTTTTCTTCATATTTAGAAGTGTCTTCTGTTTTTCTGCTGTTTTGTAACCTGGATCTGAGCTTTCTCTCCTAATTCTATCTTCTCTGGGTCTGTTTAGATTCCTAATTTTCTCAATTTTAATCTTTGTATATGCTGTATTTTTGTATACAATGATACTTAATCTCTGTTTTAGTTAGTTCAGATCTAAGTTTCTACCTCTTCGCCAATTTAATCTTTGCTTCCGTCTCAACCTTAAGCTTTTTCTAGACTATGATACATAACTTTATGGAAGGATTGTATCTGGTGACCACCCTCACCACCCATCCTCGCCACCCTTTCTATCCCATAACTGTCCCTGACCTGTTTGTCTCTCTCTAGGGTGCTCTGACACTGCTGTCCCTGGAGAGGATAAAGAGAGTGTCGTTCGAAGAAGAGTACAACAAACTGTTCATTCCGTAGCCCACACCACCACTAGCCTAATGATAGATATCCTGACCCTCACATTATTTTGCTCACACCAGCTTCCCGTCCAGGCTGTCTGAATGATGTCCTCCTTAGATGGCCAAACATATTGAAGGAGTACCTTGTATTTGTTTACTATGATTGGCTAGTGTTTACAGCTAGGATCTGCTTGCTAGATTCAGATTGCCCTTCCAAAGTGCCTTGATATCAAACCATTGCCAAAAATGAGTGTCTTTGTGGGGTTAAAACGGTGGTACTCTACTGTTGACATATCAGGTTCTTCATTGCCTGGCATAGTAATCCACCATTTTAGCTATGTTCACCTTTGCTGGTTGCCTCAATTCATTTTTGTAAAATTTATGTAAAGTATTATTTTGATTTTATTCCATGGTACCATTCAACTTAGATTGATCCCAACCATGCAAAGTGGCTCTACAGAAAATGTTCAATAAGGAAATGATTAGAAAGTGATAAAAATGTACAGAGTTCATACCAATTTGATCCCAAACCTTGTTAGATTTTATCTTAGATATGTAGTAATTGTTCACATTTTATTTCAATGCCAAAACTACAAATCTGTGAAGGAAAAGCTATGAGCTCTTTTCACCTCCTCTCCCTAATCTAGCCTTATGCTTCCCCATACACACATGCCACAGCTGTAGCTAACTACTACAGCTTAATGACATGCGTTTAGTGTTACCAGGTCCAGCTGGCTGCAACCACTATGTGAATCTGTCTGTTATTTTGTATTATGAGTTTTCTTTTCGTTTGGATATTTTTGCTTTGTATCTGACACTGTGATGATTTGTGAATGTTTATTATTCATGATAAATTGTTACTGTTGTATTAAAAAGAAATAAGTCGAAGACGGTGCCTGATCAGGTGAAAGGTTCCTTACGTCACTCCAGGACCACTGACTGTATCGGTTTTGACACGCCCTGCTTAAAACCGACTAACAGGCTTAATCCTCCTCCCCTCTTCCTCCTTTCTCCCTCTCTCTTTTTCTCTCGTTGTCCCACCCTTGTTTAACTACCATTCATCCTCCTAACCTTACTTCATACCTTTTCTTAATCACTGGCATGTTACCTGATATACCCCCCCCCCTCCACTATCATTGGTTGCGTCTATCCTGTCATCTCATTCTGCCCATCTGTCATATTCAAATCCCTCCCACACAACCCCATGTCTCCACTTTTCTTGTTTGTCCCCCTCGCCCACAACATATTTTTTTGCTATTGCTTTCATGTTGTTGCCCATTCCCTTTCCAATCGCTCGCTGCCCCCTATGGTCTGGGGCTCCCTCTTCCCTTCTCCACGCATACATTGTTTTGCTATCGCCTCTATATTATTGCCCATTCCCTTTTCAATTGTTCGCCTGCCGCATAACACCCTCTCTACTCCGAAGGCGGTGCAGGCCTTCCTGGGCTTTCAGAAGTACAAGCTGGGGGCTGACTCGGCCCTCTTCTCCCAGGAATACGTTGACCCCACCGCCGACCCCAACGCTGCGTCCCCCATGGGCACTGACTACACGAGCTATGCCACCGACATTGACACCGCGGCCAGCACAGAGCCAGCCTTTGATGGCTCCGCTGGCTACCAGGGCCAGGAGTACTGAGCCAGAGGGCCAATGGAGGAAGAGAAGGACCAGGCATGGGCTTACTCAGCATCAGGGGTGGTTTAAGGGGACATTTTTGTGGTTTATGGGGACATGGGGTGTCTTAAAGGTAGCCAAGTCCCAGATCTGTTTGTGTTAGCTGTGATGATGAAATACAGGGCCTTCAGAAAGTATTCAAACCCATTGACTTTTTCCACATTTTGTTGTTACAGCCTGAATTTCAAATTGATTAAATTTAGATGTGTCACTGGCCTACACACAATAGCCCATAATGTCAAAGTCGAATTGTGTTTTTAGAAATGTTCACATATTTATAAAAAAATGAAAAGCTGAAACACTTTTTTCAACACTTTTTTTGTGGCAAGCCTAAATAAGTTCAGGAGTAAAAATGTGCTTAGTTTGAGCATGGTGAAGTTAATTGGGTGTATTGATACAATCTGCAAAGCCTAGTCACTACAAAGATACAGGCATTCTAACTAACTCAAGGAAACCGCTCCGAGATTTCACCACGAGGCCAAAGGTGACTAAAACATTTACAGAGTTTAATGGCTGTGATAGGGGAAAACTGTGAATGGATGAACAACATTATAGGAACTCCACAATACTAACCTAAATGATAGAGTGAACAGAAGGAGGCCTGTACAGAATCAAATAATTCCTGTTTTCAATAAGGCATTAAAGTAAAACTGCAAAAAATGTGGCAAAGCAATTAACTATGTCCTGTATACAAAGTCTTATGTTTGGGGCAAATCCAACAAAAAACCTCACTGACCACCACATTTTTCATATTTTCAAGCATGGTGGTGTCTGCATCATGTAATGGGTATGCTTGTCTTCGGCAAGACTAGGGACTTTTTTAGGATAAAAAGAAATGGAATAGAGCTAAACACAGGCAAAATATTAGAGAAGAACCTGGTTCAGAAACTGGGAGACAAATTCACCTTTCAGCAGGACAATAACATAAATCACAAGGGCAAATATACACTGGAGTTGCTTACCAAGACGCCATTGAATGTTCCTGAATGGCCTAGTTACAATTTTGACTTAAATCAACTTGAAAATCTATGGCAAGACTTGAAAAGGCTGTCTAGCAATGATCAACAACCAACTGGACAGAGCTTGAATAATTTAAAAAAGAATAATGTGCAAATATTGTCCAATTCAGGCTTGCAATGCTCTTAAAGACTTCCCTAGAAAGATTCATAGCTGTAATCGCTGCCAAAGGAGATTCTAACATGTATTGACTCAGGGGTGTGAATACTCATGTAATTAAATATTTCTGGATTTTATGTTCAATACATTTGCAAAAAACATGTTTTTACTTTGTCCTTATTAGGTATTGTGTGTAGATAAAATACATTTAATCCATTTTGAATTCAGGCCGTAACACAGCAATATGTAGAATAATTTGAGGGCTATGAATACTTTCTGAAGGCACTGTAGGAGTTGGCAAGATAGCACTGACAGATCTGAGACTTGAATACCTGACAGGGACTTTGGGTGGCTAACTGGGTGGGACAGGACCAAGGGTTTGCAATCACTGTGTGTGTGAGTCAGAGTGCTTACAACATTGCTGGGAAGGTGGAGGCAGGGTATGGGGGTTAGCGAGAGTCTTCTCAGAGACCATGGTCTGTGTGTGTGTCGGTGTCTGGAAGCGGTTTGCCTTTAGTTGGTTGGCCACCTCCATGGGATCAGACAGAGTTCTATCCAGAAGAGGGTTATTTTCTGCAGCCTTAATTCACCTATGTGTCCCAGTTGTCCACCTTTATCCCAAAGTGTGCACTTGCATACTCCCCATCATGGATAAAATGGGATTGGTGTAAGCATTGGCTGGAAGGAGTTTTTCCACCAACCCTTGATGGAGAGTGTGCAAGTGCACACTTCGGGAGAGAGGTGGGGAGTCGGGATGCAGTCTTGGAACTCATACACACCTATACTAGCACATATATCAACACAAATTAAAGAAGGAACGTTAGGAATGCACTTCGTGTGCAAACCTACTTTCTGGCAAACATAAAGGGACGAGTCACATAGTCACATGATGATATAGGTGATGGGACCTGAACAACGCAAGTCCTACGAAACACCACTGTGTTTTGTGGGCCTCAACACTATAGCCTGGTCATTGCATAATGACCAAGGACCTGCTTGCCATCCCTTTTCAGCCAGTTTAGTGTTCTTTGTTTGGCAAATGTAAAATGGCACTGTTTGGTGTCTACTCTTGGCCATATCTATGCCAAATTAACACCCAAGCCAAACCCACTGTTAACGGTGCTAAATCTGAAAGGTTATCCCATCATACAGGACAAAGGACAGGGTATGACATACAGGAACCGAACAACTAACAGTAAAGCACAACTATAGACGCGCCACATTAACACAAATTGAGCTGTTGCAGATGTGCTGCGTCATCACCAGCGCAAACTCAGATATTGTCCTCAGCTGTTCATAGCAGAAAATTCTCGAACTAGATAAATCAGTAAACATTTAATCAAATTCTTAAGCATTCCATCAGCAGACACCAAATTCTATATTGATGACGTGTAAGCACTAATTAAGAAGACCAATGTACATAACCAACTTAAAAGCCAAGTCCTTTTCCGCCAATAACCAACCCCCATGCACCAACGTTGACTGCCAACCAAAATGTGACCAACACTGGCTTGACACGAGTAACTGACATTGTGTATGTCCTGAAAATCAAAGCGAGAGTGTCAATTGCATACTCCTGTCCTCTCTCCTCATGTACATATCAAAAGAATTGGAGGAGAAAGTCAAAGGGGCGGGATCTCTGTTTTTTTTCATCCAACGGTTTAAAGAGAAGGGGGTGAGAAGAGAGGACGCGAGGAGTATGCCATTGAGATTCTCCCAAAGTGGGCTCAGAAGCCTCTCATTTGACTTAGCACTAGAATACCAGCAGTTGATTTCAGACTGACCGGTGCTTGTTATCTCTTCTTTCATGCCAACAGCTGAAGACTTTAGTGATTTCTGTTTCCAAATGCTTGTAATGATTCATGTATGTGTAACTGAGTGGGGGTTTTTCCAAGGCAAAACGTGCTCAAGAATTGCATATATATTCTACTATTTTTTGTATATATACAGTACCAGTCTAATGTTTGGACACAGCTACTCATTCAAGAGTTTTTCTTTAATTTTACTATTTTCTACATTGTAGAATAATAGCAAAGACATCAAAACTATGAAATAACACATGGAATCACGTAGTAACCAAAAAGGTTTTAACAAATCAAAATATATTTTACATTGAGATTCTTCAAAGTAGCCACCCTTTGCCTTGATGACAGCTTTGCACACTCATGGTATTCGCTCAACCAGCTTCATGAGGTAGTCACCTGGAAAGCTTTTCCATCAGTCTTGAAGGAGTTCCCACATATGCTGAGCACTTGTGGCTGCTTTTCCTTCACTCTGCGGTCCAACTCGTCCCAAACCATCTGATTTGGGTTGAGGTCGGGTGACTGTGGAGGCCAGGTCATCTGATGCAGCCCTCCATCACTCTCCTTCTTGGTCAAATAGCCCTTACACAGGCTGGAGGTTTGTTGGGTCATTTTTCTCTTGAAAACAAATGATCGTCCCACTAAGCGGGATGGGGTATTGCTGCAGAAAGCTGTGGTAGCCATGCTGGTTGTGTGCCTTGAATTCTAAATAAATCATTGACAGTGTCACCAGCAAAGCAACCCCTCACCAGCACACCTCCTCCTCAATGCTTCACGGTGGGAACCACACATGCAGAGATCATCCGTTCACCTACTATGCGTCTCACAAATACACGGCGGTTGGAACCAGAAATCTCAAATTTGAACTTATCAGAACTTATGGTCAGTTGATTTCCACCGGTCTAATGTCCATCGATTGTGTTTCTTGGCCACAGCAAGTCTCTTTTTATTGGTGTCCTTTAGATGTGGTTTCTTTGCAGCAAATCGACCATGAATGCCTGTTTCAAGCAGTCTCCTCTGAACAGTTGATGTTAAGATGTGTCTGTTACTTGAACCCTTTGAAGCATTTACTTGGACTGCATGTTCTGAGGCTGGTAGCTCTAATAAAAACATATCCTCTGCAGCAGAGGTAACCCTGGGTCTTCCTTTCCTGTGGCGGCCTTCATGAGAGCCAGTTCATCATATCGCTTGACGGTTTTTACGACTGCACTTGAAGAAACTTTCAAAGTTCTTGAAATGTTCCTGAATTGACTGACCTTTATGTCTTAAAGTAATGATGGACTGTCGCTTCTCTTTGCTTATTTGAGCTGTACTTGCCATAATATGGACTATATTCTGTATATCACCCCTACCTTGTCACAACACAACTGATTGGCTCAAAGAAATTCCCCAAATTAACTTTTAACAAGTCAAACCTGTTAATTGAAATGCATTCCAGGTGACTACCTCATGAAGCTGGTTGAGAGAATGCCAAGTGTGTGCAAAGCTGTCATCAAGACAAAGGTTGGCTGCTTTTTAACACTTTTTTGGTTACTACAGGACTGTTATTTTGTAGTTTTGATGTCTTCACTATTATTCTACAATGTAAACAATAATAAAAATATAGAAAACCCTTGAATGAGTAAGTGTGTCCAAACGTTTGACTGGTGCTGTATATACTACAGATATCATTTTTAAAAAACAGGATGTTTTATTTTGTGGCATACATAACAAATGTGTAATTATGAACAACATGTAATTATATATGTATGAAATAAATAAAAAAATACATTATTATTAACCAGATATTACTATGTTATAAACAAAGATAATATATTGTACCTATTATTAAAATAGCATATGTCTGTATGTATTAATGCATTTAAAGTGTGTGTGTTTCAAAAGAACTGATATCTTCGGCTGTCATTATGTGCGGCACGGCATTGTTTTCTGATCAGGAAACATTTTCTTTGTCATGTTTTACTGTTGCAAACCTTTCTGGGGCAAAACATTTAGGTAACACTTTATTTGGACAGTCCCAAGTAGATGGGTTGTAGATGGTCAGTCGATGTTCAAAAACTAACAAAAACATTTCACCTAACTATCCACTAACCTTAACCCTTATCCTAACACTAAACTTAAACCTTAACCTAGCCCTAACCTTATAACCCTAACCCTTATTCTAAACCTAATCATAAACGTAACCTTAGCAGACATTTGCTTATCAACAGCTACTTAGTTGATACTATCCCCATCTGTAGTTCATCTATATGGGACTATACAAATAAAGTGTGGCCAACAACTATAAAGAAAAACTGGGATAATGGGACAAAACTACCAATTATATAGACATTGTGTAAGAATTATTTGGTCTTTGTGTGCTACTACAGAGTTGAAAAAAATATAGTTGTAATGCTTTTGATGTGATGATTTTTGATTAAATTAATCAGTTAAGTAATTAAGGATACATAATTACTACCTGTTTGTTGCTTGTTTGTGAAAGATCTGATGTAGATGTGGCGGACTTTGTCGGGAGATGGTCAATAAAGGAAAAGCTGTGGTATGGTTGAACTTGAGTGCAATTATGTTTGTTTATTTTTTTCATGTGGGTTTTACTATTTAAACCCAGTGTTAAAATATGTCTGGTATTATTCTCTACAGTCTGATCTACCACAGCATCCAAAAAAGAACCTGGCGAAGGCAGAGGACAAGCGGGAGCCAAAGGAGTGCTTCTTGTGTTTCTCTGTAGCAGCTGAAACTACAGTACAGATCAACAAGAGATCAGTACTCTGACGGGCCTGTAATAGCTGCTGTCACCTGTATTTAAATGGTACACAGCTTAACATATTTCACCACAATGGATTTCACTGATTTCCACACAAAATTCAAAGGTAACCTGTGATGTTAGGAAAAATTACCAGGCAGGGGTGCCACTGAATTATTGAAGTTCTTTCCTTTACGAGGATTGGAAGATTTCTTCTGGCTTTTGTTCTGAAAGCTCGCTGTCTTTGATAGAGTTGAAGGCACCTTACGCTGCTGTTAACCGCAGACATCCACTTGTTTGCAATAATGTATTTCTCTAATCAATTAATTGAAATAATGATACTTAATTTTAACGTATTTGAATGTTTAATTGTCTGTTAAATATAGTGATAATAGTTTTGCTCTATCAATGGGAGTCCCCTCAGCAGTCTGGCAGCAGGGGACACAGAGCCAGCCTTTGTGACCTGCACTGAGTCACAGCAATGTTCTGACGGTCAGCTGTTAATGCAGCATTGTTAGTAGAGCTGAGTTTTACCACCGTCTCCAATGAGACCAGTGAGGAAGCATCTGCTGAGGCATCTGCCTTGAAGGAAGCCTGGCTGGGAAATGACTGCCAGAAGGATGAGGTGCTGTGCTCTGTCTCGACTGAGTCCACTGATTCAGCTCTGCACTCATCCAGTTAACCTGTCATCCAAAGGGTGTCGGAGTTCTTCTCACAGCCAGTGACATCGCTATTGGTGGCCTCAGTTTCAAGAGAAGACAAAGTCTCTGACATCATGTCCGGCATCATGCATTTCGTGTCCTTATGTCATGTTGATACCATCAATGATCTACACATTGACTTATCTTAAAGAAATGTGACAGCTCTAAGGTTGTGCATCGTACAAATACCATTTTGCTAAAGTCAGATTTTTTTTCCAATACAGCCCATCTGACTTACTAATCATCTTAGCTTTGTATGGACTCATTATGGACAGACCTATGTTGATCAAACCAAATATGCTTGTACAGATATCTTACCATTGATTGAAGTACGTTCAACATCATCATCATCACCTCTGGCAGCAGTCTGTTCAACCTCGTCCACATCACAACCCTCTTCGAGAAGTTCTCCAACTCTGTCAATGAACATGTCAGATAGATGGTTTTCCTAGAGCTGGGCTTGACCATGCCCACTTCACCTGACTATTGTGTGATTGTGGAGTCATTATCACTCAGGGTGTGAGAGGCCAGATATACACTACTGCCATGAGAGAGAGTTGGGAGAGACCACCCAGTTCCTTTCTTCCATGCAGCTGTAATCCTCCATGAAGGATTCCACAAGAGGGTTGTGTGGAACACTCAAGAAGGTCTCCAGAAGGTTTTTGACCACACCCTCCACAAAGCTGTAGAGGAGCTCAGCACAGCACTCTGTGGACAGGTCAAGGCCTCCACTCAGGTTGGCCACTGTTGTGTATGAGAGACACCTTCTCATAGACGTGGTCTTCGCCATTTTGGACTCCAGGATCAGTCGCGCAACGTGCCAGATCAGTTGCTCAGAGAAGTGGCGGAGGTTTGGGCTGCGAAGGAACCCCTCTAGGTCCTTGGAGTCCAGGAAGGCACGACCTGGGGCATGGATACTGAGAGCCCCCCCTGGAAGAGGTGGACTTTCTGTCCATTTTGGGATTCACCAGATTCACGATGGAGGTGAAGATAGTGGTGATGCTGGCCTCATAAGCCATGTCCTCATCTTGGAGGGAGATGTGGTTCTTATTCACAGCTATGTCTGAGGAACACTGTCACGTTCTGACCTTAGTTCTTGTGTGTTTTCCTTGTTTTAGTGTTGGTCAGGACGTGAGCTGGGTGGGCATTCTGTGGGCATTCTATGCTGTGTGTCTAGTTTGTCTATTTCTATGTTTGGCCTGATATGGTTCTCAATCAGAGGCAGGTGTTAGTCATTGTCTCTGATTGGGAACCATATTTAGGTAGCCTGTTTTGTGTTGGGATTTGTGGGTGATTGTTTCCTGTCTTTGTGTTGTCTGCACCAGTTAGGACTGTTTTGGTTTTCACGGTTATTGTTTTATAGTCTGTTTGTGTTGAGTTACCTTGTTAAAATAACATGAACTCTAACCACGCTGCGTTTTGGTACGCCTCTCCTTCCCAGGAAGAAAGCCGTTACAAACACCCTGGAGGCTCCATGGTTCTGTCTGGGATCAGCTCTGAGGTCTCTGTTAGGAATTTCATGAATAATGACTAAACAATAACTACATTTTAAATAGAGCTATAACTAATTAAACTTATACTGTTATTATCTGATGAATAATATTAGTTCATAAGGAAGGGATTGTGGAGCATGAATCAGGGGGTAATTAAATAAAATAAATACCATTCCAGCCAGGTTGGAGGGGACTGGAATTGTGGGTTTTGAAGTAAGCAGAAAGGGTCGTTAACCTATGGTTGAACCGACTCAATTTAGCTCTGGGATGTTTAGATAAGGCAGAGAGTGCTTTCTTGGGTTTTCCATTATCTGAAACTGTCTTCTAAATAGTGATGGATGAAGGTGAAGATTCCAGAAGTTAATAGATAAGTGTGTGTCTGGAGTGAGCGAGCTAGTGGGTTGGAAGGAACTTTTCAACTTGTTGGAATCCTGGTTGATAGGTTATAAAATGTTTTTCCTCCTATGATGTCATGTTTTGTATATAAACTGTTTGTGGTTACATGGCAGCACGCTCTGAGAATAAATACTATTATCTAATTTTGACACGACTGGTCTCTGCCTATTTTATGCAAATAGGAATCTTAATTCTTATAAAAAAGACCGAGTGATTTAATTAATGTACAATTAATAGGAATTATGAAATTCCAGTGACAGTCTCCATGGTCTTCGTGGTTATAATTGGGATCAGCTCTGAGATCTCCATGGTTCCATGTGGGATCTACTCTGAGGTCTTCAGGGTGGAGTTGTCCCCCTGCACCATAGGAACCTGGGCAGCCAGCATCAGCATCTTCAGGGTCACCATCACAGAGTTCACCAGGCTTTGGCTGATAGCCTTTTCCAACTCTGGCCTTGTGACCTCTTCGGACAGAAATGCACCGATGGTGTCCTTTAGGCTGTGCAGAACAACAGACAAAATGTTGCTGGCTGGTAGTGGGAGTGGAGCAAACGAGAGCCTGGTGACACAGCTTCACACAGCTCAGTGGATCCAGAGGCTTCATGCTTACCGCCCTCTGTGATGTGTCTGTTACTTGACCTCTGCAAAACATTTATTTGGTCTGCAATTTCTGAGGCTGGTAACTCTAATGAACTTATCCTCTACAGCAGTGGTAACTCTGGGTCTTCCTTTCCTGTGGTGGTCCTCATGAGAGCCAGTTCATCATAGACCTTGATGGTTTTTGCGACTGCATGTGAAGAAACTTTCAAAATTCTAGAAATTGTGCAGATTGCCTGACCTTTATGTCTTAAAGTAATGATGGACTGTCGGGTTATCCAAACAGGGTTATCTTCTGTATTCCACCCCTACTTTGTCACAACACAACTGATTTGCTCAAACGCATTAAGGAAATAAAATTAACTTTTAACATGGCACACCTGTTAATTGAAATGCATTCCAGGTGACTACCTATTGAAGTTGATTGAGAGAATGCCAAGAGTGTACAAAGCTGTCATCAAGGCAAAGGGTGGCTACTTTGAACAATCTTCAAATATATTTTGATTTGTTTAACACTTTTTTGGTTACTACATTATTTCATATGTGTTATTTCATAGTGTACACTTTTATTCTACAATTAAGAAAGACAGTTTCTGTAGTACACTGAAGCCCTGTTGGGAGCGCTGTTTGCTGGGTTTCTGAAGACGCTGCTCTCCACTGACTCTGGATCCAGATGTCACTGCAGCCTGACTTGTCTCCCTACAGCCAGAGGAACTGGAGGTGGACTGCATCATCACTCACGGTTGCATCCCAAATGGTATCCTATTCACTATATAGTGCACTATCTTTGACCAAACCTGTACAAAAGTAGTCAGGCCCTAGTCAAAAGCAGTGTACACATTTTTAGACAAAACTTGTGACTTTTTGCAAGTTATATAAGTTACATTTCTCAGTCCAGTCAAGTAACCCAACACCTACATTAATGGGCAAAGGGTTAGAAAACTGTCAGTTGTATTTGAGTAAAGTGATGAGAGAGAACAAGTGCTGTCAATTACCTGATATATTACAAAACTATGCATCTGCTATTAGAGCAATCAAACATTGTGGGCTACTTAGAGTTCCATGCTGGTCCTCCAGCCCTAACACGTGAGGGTTTGTATCCATCATACACGCACCTGGATTTAGAAAAAGAAAAGTAATTTGTGAGAAAAGCTAAAAACAAGAGAAGATCATTCATCCTAATCTCATAATTTATAATTATTACTCATAAGATCTCTTGAATTTCTTACTTGCTGATGCAAGCACTTAAAAAGATGCTTAAAGTATAACAACAGCATACAGTACAACAGCATACAGATAACAAGATCTGTGTACGTGAGAAAAGCGATTGATAAACCTATTTTGGAAAACACTTCATGTCACTAGAACTTGAGTTATATTTCTATGGCAATTGCCTTTGTGATGGTGCTGTTTTTTTTACCTTTATTTTACTAGGCAAGTCAGTTAAGAACAAATTCTTATTTTCAATGACGGCCTAGGAACAGTGGGTTAACTGCCTGTTCAGGGACAGAATGACAGATTTGTACCTTGTCAGCTCGGGGATTTGAACTTGCAACCTTTTGGTTACTAGTCCAACACTCTAACCACTAGTCTACCCTGTCGCCCCGAGGCTCAAAACCCAAGTGGCTGTACCGTGTGTTCACATTGATGTTGTGAGTAGCTTGCTGTCCATTAAACGAAAAACACATTTTTATTGGTGTGAACCCATTAGGGAAATCAGTCACCTATCTTCAAGTCACAAAATGTTCAGTCTCTCAGCTTAGTTTCTCATGATTCACTATGCAAATATTCCCTTATCTCCACTAGATGGCGGCAAAGCTTTGAAGTGAATTTTTCCGTGGCGCGCAGACGAGATTTATATCACATGTTCTGTCTGATAACTGAATAATTACATAATTCAGCCTAAAAGACGACTAAATACCAATACGGTAACACTTGTTGCAGTGTTATTACATCTAACACGCATTGTAGTTAACTGTATCAACTCATAGTTGCAGTATAATAACAACATGTAACTGGAAGTAATTGCGGCCTGTAATAACAGAAGTGTAACAACAAATGCTTGTTACCATACTTGTTATAAAATGGACAGGTTTCCACTAAATTCACCAACTTATTGTTTCGCTTCTTCTCAGCTGGCTCCGATTAATTTACAACTGTGACAAACGTTGGGATCCCTTGTGGAGGTGCAGGGTGTCCGAGAGATCCGAGAGCCTTTGTTCAATAGGCTTTAATTACTTTACCACCCATCAATGTGCACTGTTCAAAATATATCTCCAGTCAACGTTGTTGCTAGCACTTGCCCCCAAAATAAAGGATACCATCTGGGTTAACTTGGTTGGGCTTACAAAAAAAGATCTAATACGAGTGTCATCCCAGATGAGGAATAAGACGCTAACTGCTAGTTGCTACACAGAAATGTAGCTAGTTAAAATGAAGTGTATCTTGAGTACGTATTTGTATTTATTGTGTACCTACAAATATGTTACTTGTCCTGACAATCTAATAATCTCCTTCTCAACGTGCCATGCAAGTAATAAATGAACACACTAGTACACCACAGAGTACATGTAATACCTGCATAAGTACAATGTAATTACTAGGTGTTGCACAGGATATAGCAATTTCTATATAATTACTTAGGCCTACTACTCAATACACATTACGTGAAAATACCTACAAACAACTCTGTCTCTGTCTCCTTTGTTTCTTTCTTGTCCTAGAGTCTGAGACCATGTGGAAATCTATGGTAAAGAAGAAGAATCTATGACAATGTAGCATTAGGCACTACATTACCCTATATTTATCATCATCATGCTTTCTATAGTTTAGGCCTACAACAAGCTACCTAGCTAGTTCTTGTTTTTATCCATCATATTACATTCGGGAACCCCTGCTCTGTGAAGTGTGCGTGGGCAATAACTCAATTCATCCTTGCACTCCTTCTAAACAACCCCAAACTTTGGCAAAAGGTAAAGTCTACAAAACTTAGTCCACTGAGGCTGTTCATAACATATTCTTGTCAAGGGACAGAAATCTGTTTTGAGATCAACTGTTTAATCAGCAGAATGTCCAGTTCCATCTCGCTCCAATTATCTCCCACTGCCAGCCAATGAGCTTCCTCTCTCCACCATATTTGTCAGGGAGAGGAAACTCCAAGTGGATGCTTCACATTTATACTTCCTGTGAAACAGCCTGGCCATGGTTCTATCTGTGCTAACACTAATGAATGTGTTTAGCTACATTGAAGAGGAACTAACATTACTCATAGTGTGTGTTGACACACCAAGCTGGCTAGCGAAGAATGACTATGGCTTTTCAAGTCACCCACCAGTGGTATTTGCAGAGTTTAGCTTTACACTAGGTAAATGTGATTTTTCAGCTATTTCTGAACCTGTGACCAAACATAAGCAGTGGGAAAACAAGTGATATAATGATTCTGTCTCCTCGATGCAAAAATCTGCAGAGCTGGAATGGTTGTATCCCCATATATATATATATATATATATATATATATATATATATAACATTATTTTAGTTGCATTATTTTAGTTGCAAGAATTTTGTAAAATAATTTAAATGGAAAATCTTTTCCTGTTGAATCTGATTGTAAAATCAGTTCATAAACCATGTGCCATGGAATCGTTATATCGAAAATCTCTTCAACTATTTTTTTTTTTTTTACCAATTTTGGCCTTTAATGCAGGGCCGACAGAGAAGTTCCTTAGCTTCTCCCGATTCCACTTTCCTTCTCCATTTTTGCGGTAATGCGGCATGCAATCAGTGGTTGTAATTTTGGATAGATGAGATATTTACATATATCTTTGTTAGCTGCATGTGTGACATAACTCCACCAGTCGCATTTATGATATCATTAACAAAAAGACTATACCATTTTTAAATGTTTTTTTTTCTAAACAACGATTTATCATCGTTTGCTTTTGTCAGTCAGTTGTTTAGAGCAGTCATTGCTTTGATATTCTCCGTGTTGTCCGTGGCCACAAGAAGTAGACCATTTATTTTGCTTTATTATGTACTATCAGTATTTGTTTTTTTATTTCCTGGATCAGCTGATGATGGTCGACAATATCACTAGACAACTAGCCTACATCTAGGCACCAATACGCATCTAATCCATCCAACAAGTAGGCTATAAGGTAATGAAAGCAGCCTATGCCTATATACAGTTGACTCTTTCAGTCGTTGGAAAGATTTTTTGAATTGAGAGTGAATGTTGTCATTTGCAATGGATGTAAAAAAAAAAACAGTGTTGACTTTCTGGGTAATGAAAAGAAAATGTGTGCCTTGCCTATATGTAAACAGACATATTTGTGAACCTGAACAAATGGAACGCAAGCATGAAGGTGAAACACCAAAAAATATCTAGAGATGGGTGACCGAATCAGCTAAATCCATTTGACTGTGATCCTGGCTCTACTGACATGCCAGGAAGTAAACTCGAACAGCTGATTGAGCTGTCATGTGACCGAATGCTGAAGACAACACATTCATGGGTCACTATGGAGGAATTTTGGTTTATGACTCAAAGGGAAAACTGTGCCGTCTCCCTCTGAGCAATACATCTCATGGTAGGTTAATTCAGTGCTCTTGTCTGAATTTTACATACACTAAGTTGACTGTACCTATAAACAGCTAGGAAAATGCCAGAACATTATGTCATGGCTTTAGAAGCTTATGATAGGCTAATTGACATAACTTGAGTCAATTGGAGGTGTACCTGTGGATGTATTTCAAGGCCTACCTTCAAACTCAGTGCCTCTTTGCTTGACATCGTGTGAAAATCAAAAGAAATCAGCCAAGACCTCAGAAAAACTTTTGTAGACCTCGACAAGTCTGGTTCATCCTTGGGAGCCATTTCCAAATGCCTGAAGGTACCATGTTCATCTGCATAAACAATAGTACGCAAGTATAAACACCATGGGACCACGCAGGCATCATATCGCTCAGGAAGGAGACTCATTCTGTCTCCTAGAAATGAATGTACTTTGGTGCGAAAAGTGCAAATCAATCCCAGAACAACAGCAAAGGACCTTGTGAAGATGCTGGAGGAAACAGGTACAAAAGTATCTATATCCACAGTGAAACGAGTCCTATATCGCGACATAACCTGAAAGGCCGCTCAGCAAGGAAGAAGCCACTGCTCCAAAACCGCCATAAAAAAGCCAGACTACGGTTTGCAACTACACATGGGGACAAAGATCGTAGTTTTTGGAGATATGTCCTCTGGTCTGATGATACAAAAATAGAACTGTTTGGCCATAATGACCATCGTCATGTTTGGAGGAAAATGGGAGACGCTTGCAAGCCGAAGGACACCATCCCAACCGTGAAGCACGGGGGTGGCAGCATCATGTTGTGGGGGTGCTTTGCTGCAGGAGGGACTGGTGCACTTCACAAAATAGATGGCATAATAACGAAGGAAATGTATGTGGATATGTTGAAGTAACATCTCAAGACATCAGTCAGGAAGTTAAACCTTGGTCGCAATGGGTCTTCCAAATGGACAATGACCCCAAGCATACTTCCAAAGTTGTGGCAAAATGGCTTAAGGACAACAAAGACGAGGCATTGGAGTGACCATCACAAAACCCTGACCTCAATCCTATAGAAATATGTGGGTAGAACTGAAAAAGCGTGTGCGAGCAAGGAGGCCTAACAAACCTGACTCAGTTACACCAGCTCTGTCAAGAGGGACTTATTGTGGAAAGCTTGTGGAAGGCTACCTGAAATGCTTGACCCAAGTTAAACAATTTACAGGCAATGCTACCAAATACTAATTGAGTGTAAACTTCTGACCCACTGGGAATGTGATGAAAGAAATAAAAGGTGAAATAAATCATTCTCTCTGCTATTATTCTGACATTTCAGATTCTTTAAAAAAGTGGTGATCCTAACTAACCTAAAACAGGGAATTTTTACGAGGATTTAATGTCAGGAATTGTGAAAAACTGAGTTTAAATGTATTTGGCTAAGGTGTATGTAAACATCCGACTTCAACTGAGTTGAAAATAATACTGTTTTACAATTGACTGCCATAGCCTTAATCAAACAATAAGCATTGGCTGTTAATTACATAATTTCTTTCACATGGTTGGGGTCGCAGAAATTTTCAGATTTCAAAATGTGGTCGTGGGCCAAAACATTTTGGGAACCCCTGAGTTATATTAATAGGTGTGTGAATCGGAACATATTGCTGTCCTGGCTGAGCATTCAAAATGTAACAACTACTTTTGGGTGTTAGGGAAGTACATATTCTCATTAGGAATGTAGTGAAGTAAAAGTTGTCAACATACAGTATATAAATAGTAAAGCAGGATCCTGAGTGGAGCAACGGTTCGTTCCCAGGCTTTGTCAAAACCGGTCAGCCCTGTTGCCCCATAGGACAGGCTTTCCTTGGCTCATTGCGCTCTAGCAACTCCTTGTGGCAGGGCCGGGTTCCTGCAAGCTGACTCAGTCCTCTGACACATTTGGTGCGGCTTACTTCCAGATGAGCCGAGCAGTGTGATAAGAAGTAGCGTGGCCAGGCGGGTCATGTTTCGGATGCCGCATAACTCAACTTTTGCCAAGCCGATTGGGTAGTTGCAGCGATGAGCCAAGCGTATAATTCGTGGAGAAAATTGTGGAAAAAAGGATGGTTGCCCCTTCGGGCCTGGTTAGTACTTGGATGAGAGACCGCCTGAGAATACCAGGGGGTGTAAACTCAAATTATTATAAAAAATATATTTAAATAGTAAAGTACAGATACCCCCAAAAAACTACTTTAAAGTATTTTTACTTAAGTACTTTACACCACTGCCATTTGGGATGCCACCCGACTACAATCGCTGTCTGGAACCCGTTTATGAGCTCTACTTGTGGTTACTGTAGATTTACAGCATACATTTGACTATCACATGCACAGATTACATTACTATGTCCAAGACCTTTTCACGTATAGGGTCCCAGAATCAAACCACTATCCTGGCGTTGCAAACACCATGCTCTACCAACTATACTACAGAAGATCAAGTCAGGTAGAGTCCTGCTTGAGAGGAGTCTGTCTGTGTAGCAGATGGACACCATAGCATGCCATTGCCAAGCAGTGAGTTTGTACGTATTAGGCTAATTGATAGCCCCATTACAACAGCAGTGGTATGGCCTGCAGTTCGAGGACAGGGTGTAGCTATCCATCACTGCAGATTGAACCAAGTGAAAACCCTGAAATGCTCATTGTGTGTGTCTTGGCTGAGTGACTGTTGTGGTGTGGTGGAAGACTGTTGTTAAGGCTAAAGGAAAGTACATGCTCCTTGGGACTACACAGAGAAAACCAGACCAAAGAGGGAACACCTGCCCATTGTGGTCGGGTTGCGTTTAAACCACTAATGTCTCAGTCAGCACAACTATAGCGAGGGAATCATGAACAATCATGAAATATTTTCTCACTGTGGTGTTTTTTTTTATGTCCAAAGGAGGCCCGAGTTATTTCAAGGGTGTTCTTGTGACAATGGAGAATTGGGAGGTGACCGACTTGAACTCGGCTCCACTCTTGTGCACTAACCAGTCCATCCAACCATGATATTCTTATTGCCTTTGGTAGAAGGCTGCAATAATCCCTCAACACTCAAAATAACAGATAATAGGTCCTATAACATCGGAGGTTGTTAATTTATGAAGACATGTAAAGTAAGCTTGAGGTTGAGACAAAAATGTTTCCATAACTTCCATTTGCGAAGTTATTGTAAAATATGTATTGGTCGTTCATGTTCAAGCAGAATATGTTTTAAAAAAAAGAATTACAAAACAAAATAGAATGGAGCACCTTTTTGTACATTATTTAGCACCATAAGGAGACAGACAATCAAGTAAACTTGAAAAGCAAAACACCTCTGAATTCATTGGATAATTTTTTTCATGAATAAAGGAAGAATAGTTCTCGAATTATTACATCTCTACCCCTGTGTCTACGAGCTAACTTTCTAAATTAAAAGTTATCCCCTGAATGGCCAGCTTCCCAAAACTAACTTCCTATCAACTCATTCCCCATTCTGACACAAAAACAACATTCAACAAAATTGCTGTGTGAAGAGGTTTGAACTTGGCTGAAGGATTCCACCTGTTGTTAAAACCATTGACCTACATGGTTAGGAATTGGTTCATGAGGGCAACAGTACTGTGAGTACTTGGTAGGGTTTTTGGATAGCTTGCACTCTGCCATTCCATTGAAAAGCAACTGTCTGTCACACCATTAAACACGTATAGAATTATATTTGTCCTTCATTCGCTCTCTGTATTTTCACACTTAATCAACCCTTTGATCAACAGTTTATCTTTGTTTGATCTCTGGACTCCCTCCTGCATGTGATATGAGGGTGGAGGTCTGTCTGGATGACTGACTCGAAACTTACCTGCACCTCTGACATCCTGTTTTGACATCTTTACAAAAACAGCCCCCTCCCTTCTTCTCACACAGACATTCATAAACCTGCAGTACAACCACACATTTGTAAGCATTTACGGTGTGAATTTGAAAACGATTGAAGGATGTTTTAGCACCATGTATTTAGTAGGGTATTTTAGCATACAGTAAGGCTACTGCTGGCAACTGGATTTGTGTTGATTTTAGACTCCGAAATGCTCTATTTTCTGAAGCTATGTTACTGTTGGAGTTTTACTGGGTTTCACGCCGTTACTTTTCAGAGTACCTGGCAAAATAGTATCACACAAGGAACCTCTGATATTTCCGTAAAAATTTAAATTCCCTGATGTGCAAGGCTACAAATTTCACAAGACTTGTCTCAGCTGCTGTCATTGAAGGAAATACTGCCAAGAGAACTGTTCATACATTTTTTTGAGTCGTTACTTTTGGAATCAATCAATTCATCTTTCTACTCCAGAGGGCTTATTTGTGGTATTGAATAGTTGATCCATGTCGACCCTGTTTGAGTGGTGCGATGGTACCCTATTCCAGCTGGCACTGTTAGTCTTCCACATCAGGTTCTGACTAGAGAAGACCAAATAGAAACAGCACCAAACTGTAAATAACATTTCTGTATCCTGTTACCAAGGCATCCCTGTTGAGATTGAACTATTATCATATTTTTCTATTTTGTACTTGTGAGATCAATTTTGCAAGCCCACTGTAATGACTACCGTAGTCTTTTCCATTTATTAAACTGTGCAACTGATATCCAGCTGGAAAATATCAGGATCTTATGAACAGCTTTTACCAGACAGAATTGATCAAGAGCTCAGAAACTGAACACTAAAAAAAAACAGCATACACACTGTCCAGACAAAACATCTGAGGTAAATTACAGAATTAGGGCATTTTATGGAATCACTAATGGTTTCAAAGCATTTAAACGTGTCTGTTCACTGTGACAACTCCAACCAACCAATAGTGAAATCCATTACAGCCAGGTGGTTACAAAGGGGTTTGTGTCTTTAAGGGGACATCTCTTTCCTTGTGTCATAGGTCTTTTCCCACCCAGCCTCCTTGTCAGCATATACATCTAATAATATTTATTTTTCAATACAGGAGAGAATTTTTTTTAAAGAGTATATGTATTTGGAGTCATTACCTTACAAGCCCCCAGTATCCCCTTGCACCTTATAGAGGCACATAAAAGTGGGTGTGTGCATCAATGGAAACCCTGCATAAAGAGGCCCCCTCTCAATGTGCCCTCCTGAACTCTGACCTCTAGCCCCCTCCCCTCAGGTCAGTCGGGGATCATGTTCATAAGGGCACACCGTACCGAAACATTTCAAACATTTTGCAACGGAAAAAGAAAACAAGCGTTTCTTCCTGGACAAGTCCAGATAGTACCTCCCCGTTTGACTCTGTTTAGGGCGTTTTCTTCCATTTTGTGCCTACCGAACACGACCCAGCAGGTCATCTCACTCCAAGGTGGGCTTGATGAGGTATCCGTTGAAGGTGATGTACACATCCACATCGTCACTATACACAGCGTTCTCCCTCTCCCTCTTGTACAGCCGGACCCACACCTCGTCACTGAGCTCAAGGGGCAACATAAGGCTCTGGCTTTGCATGATGGACCTCTCGCTGGGCTGGGCGTACACAATGGCCTGCTCCTTGTCATTCCTGATGATGTGCAGGTAGGTCTCTTTAAAGTTCCAGGTGTGGATGTTGACGTTGAAGAAGTAAATCGCAGGGACGTAGCAGTAGAACTTTCCTTTGAACATGTCGAAGTGGCCAGTATGAAAATGTGATGCAAGGGGTAGGTCACGTTGTGGATACTATTTTATATTTTACAATGTGTACAAGTTTGCTGTACGTTACTGATTTATACATGTGTGGGTATATGGCACCTGTTAGGGATTGAGGGGCTTTCTGGGATGTGCTATGATTGCTGTAAATAAGTGTGTTAGCTAGCATACACCAATGTAATGGTCACATAAGCCCACTGCTAACACAGTTGGCTTCGTGTTACAGATTTTGCCTTCGACAGCCATCAATATCGTTAATCCCTGCACAACTAACGTGTTGTTTCCTATTTAACAACAGCAACAGAAATAAATGATGCTCAACTGGGACCACTGGCTGATGTGATTTTTTTTAGGAGAAAACACAATGCAAGGAGAGTACGATTTACATCTGTTACAACTAGCATCTTACCAAGTCTCTTAAATGTGTCAAATGCGAGCAGGGGTCCATTTGAGTAGAGCCTTGGATCAGAATACACATACTGATAATCCAATCAAATGGAATTCAGTCATTGTGTACAGTGTAGCCTGTTTTTTTTGTGCTGTTTTGCCAATTGCTTTGTCTTTGGCATGACAACCACCATAGGAGTTGGCAAAACACCACAGAATAGACCTGGGATCAAGCTATGTCTATTGCAGGTGTAAAGGCACAATCCAGGCGCACCTTTGAAGATGGTCATTTTGATGAAGGTGCGGACTTCAGGTATCTGGTTCAGGCCACTCTTTTGGTCCCTCATCTGAGCGGCCCTCCTGTGGCTCCAGGTCATCACAGCAGCGGCGGCAGGA
Organism: Oncorhynchus masou masou; assembly: GCF_036934945.1. Lineage (NCBI taxonomy): Eukaryota > Metazoa > Chordata > Actinopteri > Salmoniformes > Salmonidae > Oncorhynchus > Oncorhynchus masou. The sequence continues at coordinate 1,040,027 of NC_088225.1, read as the reverse complement.
GGCAGGAGAGGCATTTCCCTGGGGTGGGACAGGGATGACCACGGGGAGGAAAAGGAGGACGGGCTCAGGAGGAGGAGGCGGTCAAACATGGCTGCTGCACCTGGGAGGACAAAGAAGGTCAACAGACAGATTAGACACAACCTTTGACCTTTTTACCCTTAAAGGTATAGTTCGCCCAAATTACATATTGGCTTCCTAGCACTGTAAGTGCTGTAAATGGACAAGGACGGCGGCAGGCCTCTGCACTCCAGTTATAAATGTTTCTCCCTCTGCCATATGGATGCATGATACACCCACTGAGCTATAATGGATACACCGAAAGCAACTGGCGGCAAAAGAGCTGAGCGCAGAACTCTGAGTTTGTCACGTTCTGACCATCGTTCGTGTGTGTTTTCCTTGTTTTAGTGTTGGTCAGGACGTGAGCAGGGTGGGCATTCTATGTTGTGTGTCTGGTTTGTCCATTTCTATGTTAGGCCTGATATGGTTCTCAATCAGAGGCAGGTGTTAGTCATTGTCTCTGATTGGGAACCATATTTAGGTAGCCTGTTTTGTGTTGGGTTTTGTGGGTGATTGTTCCTGTCTCTGTGTTTGCACCAGATAGGACTGTTAGGGTTTTCACATTTCTTGTTTTTGTAGGTTTGTTCATGTGAAATGATTTATTAAAACATGAATCAAAATAACCACGCTGCGCTTTGGTCCGCCTCTCTGTCAATGGAAGAAATCCCTTACAGAGAAATGGGGCGGCAGTGTAGCCTAGTGGTTAGAGCGTTGGACTAGTAACCGGAAGGTTACTTGTATCGGAGGATGCATGGCTTTCAACCTTCGTCTCTCCCGAGCCCGTACGGGAGTTGTAGCGATGAGACAAGATAGTAGCTACTAAAACAATTGGATACCACGAAAATTGGGGAGAAAAAAAGGGGTAAAATTACAAATAAAATAAACATTTTAAAAGACAGTGAAAAACAAAATAATTTGTTTTCAGGCAACGCCCATCAGTGAGGCATTACGTTTAATGTAGCCAAATGAAAGATGCTGTACTGCATGATACATGCACTCTTGACATTGTGCAGAAACTACCGCAGAATGACAGTTAATGTGATTGATAGTAAAGCAGGCTGTAACTTACCTCTCGTAGAAGTCTCTGCAAGTCTTGTCGATCAGCTGAGGAGAGAGAGGAGAGAGAGAGGAGAGGGGAGGAGAGGGGAGGAGGAGAATCCTGAGTCAGCCTCTCTCTCTCTCTCTAAAATTCAAATTCAATGTTGCCAAAGCAAAGTGATATGAAATGTTGCCAAAGCAAAACTATGAAAACAACATTGTCAACAATAAAAATAGCTAGAAATACAAAATAAAAAAACTGGTAAAAAGATTTTAATTTGAGCCAGTTTAAAAATCGATAACTCATTGAAGAATGACGGGAATGCTTAAGGGCTCTGACAATACAGAACGGATGGAGTGTAAAGGCTATGTCTGGACGTTCTGTTTGAACAGCCGTTTATTACATTCTGTTAAAGAAATGAATCAGAACACACATAGGAACATTTTATTGATATCCCATAACCAATCAAACAGTGGACAAAAACACACGCTACCATACCAGAACCCTACACTACATCTGCATAATAGTTTGCGGGAGACTCAAAAGAAACCATCCCATTGCCTTTGCAAGTACTGTCTGCCATCCTTCCAGTCCTGTATTTCTGCTGTGGTGAATTCCTTCCCTCTGCTCATTTTTTCTGCTGCTTCACATCTGTAAAAGCTCAAGCCACAAAGGAGGAGGAGGCAGATGTTAGTGTGGGAGTGTGGAGAGCCTGGAATGGAGATAGCACTCTGAGGAGAAAGGGGGCTCAGGGTTTTATACATGGAGTCAATTCAATTCAATTGAAATGTATTTATATAGCCCTTCGTACATCAGCTGATATCTCAAAGTGCTGTACAGAAACCCAGCCTAAAACCCCAAAGAGCAAGCAATGCAGGTGTAGAAGCACGGTGGCTAGGAAAAACTCCCTAGAAAGGCCAAAACCTAGGAAGAAACCTAGAGAGGAACCAGGCTATGTGGGGTGGCCAGTCCTCTTCTGGCTGTGCCGGGTGGAGATTATAACAGAACATGGCCAAGATGTTCAAATGTTCATAAATGACCAACATGGTCCAATAATAATAAGGCAGAACAGTTGAAACTGGAGCAGCAGCACGGCCAGGTGGACTGGAGACAGCAAGGAGTAATCATGTCAGGTAGTCCTGAGGCATGCTCCTAGGGCTCTGGTCCTCCGAGAGAGAGAAAGAAAGAAAGAAAGAGAGAAAGAGAGAAGTAGAGAGAGCACACTTAAATTCACACAGGACACCAAATAGGACAGGAGAAGTACTCCATATATAACAAACTGACACTAGCCCCCCAACACATAAACTACTGCAGCATAAATACTGGAGGCTGAGACAGGAGGGGTCAGGAGACACTGTGGCCCCATCCGAGGACACGCCCGGACAGGGCCAAACAGGAAGGATATAACCCCACCCACTTTGCCAAAGCACAGCCCCCACACCACTAGAGGGATATCTTCAACCACCAACTTACCATCCTGAGACAAGGTTGAGTATAGTCCACAAAGATCTCCACCACGGCACAACCCAAGGGGGGGGCGCCAACCCAGACAGGAAGATCACATCAGTGACTCAACCCACTCAAGTGATGCACCCCTCCTAGGGACGGTATGAAAGAGCCCCAATAAGCCAGTGACTCAGCCCCTGTAATAGGGTTAGAGGCAGAGAATCCCAGTGGAAAGGGGGGAACTGGCCAGGCAGAAACAGCAAGGGCGGTTCGTTGCTCCAGAGCCTTTCCGTTCACCTTCACACTCCTGGGCAAGACTACACTCAATCATATGACCCACTGAAGAGATGATTCTTCAGTAAGGACTTAAAGGTTGAGACCGAGTTTGCGTCTCTTACATGGGTAGGCAGACCATTCCATAAAAATGGACCTCTATAGGAGAAAGCCCTGCCTCCAGCTGTTTGCTTAGAAATTCTAGGGACAATTAGGAGGCCTGCGTCTTGTGGTCCGTAGCGTATGTGTAGGTATGTACGGCAGGACCAAATCAGAGAGATAGGTACGAGCAAGCCCATGGAATGCTTTGTAGGTTAGCAGTAAAATCTTGAAATCAGCCCTTGCCTTGACAGGAAGCCAGTGTAGGGAGACTAGCACTGGAGTAATATGATCAAATTTTGGGGTTCTAGTCAGGATTCTAAGCAGCCGTATTTAGCACTACCTGAAGTTTATTTAGTGCTTTATCCGGGTAGCTGGAAAGTAGAGCATTGCAGTAGTCTAACCTAGAAGTGACAAAAGCATGGATTAATTTTTCTGCATAATTTTTGGACAGAAAGTTTCTGATTTTTGCAATGTTACGTAGATGGAAAAAAGCTGTCCTTGAAATGGTCTTGATATGTTCTTCAAAAGAGAGATCAGGGTCCAGAGTAACGCCGAGGTCCTTCACAGTTTTATTTGAGACGACTGTACAACCATTAAGATTAATTGTCAGATTCAACAGAAGATCTCTTTGTTTCTTGGGACCTAGAACAAGCATCTCTGTTTTGTCCGAGTTTAAAAGTAGAAAGTTTGCAGCCATCCACTTCCTTATGTCTGAAACACATGCTTCTAGCGAGGGCAATTTTGGGGCTTCACCATGTTTCATTGAAATGTACAGCTGTGTGTCATCCGCATAGCAGTGAAAGTTAACATTATGTTTTCAAATGACATCCCCAAGAGGTAAAATATATAGTGAAAACAATAGTGGTCCTAAAACGGAACCTTGAGGAACACCGAAATTTACGTTTGATTTGTCAGAGGACAAACCATTCACAGAGACAAACTGATATCTTTCCGACAGATCTAAACCAGGCCAGAACTTGGCGGTTCGTTGTCAGGGACAGACAGGGTGGGGTAGTGTTATTTTTGGGGTGGAGACAGTAGGTGGGGGGGGGCAGAGGTGAGAGGTAGGACCATCGCTGGGGAGGAATTGGTGGCAGAAACCTTGGGGAAGGGACAGTAACACACACATGCCCATGTGCAGGCACACAGGCAAGCACACACACACACACACGCGTGCGCGCGCACACACAGATCCACTTTTAGCAGAGACAATATACGTTTGACTATTCATTGGGCCCAATAGTTTTTGTTATTTAGAATAGACACAGGCACAGACACAGCACAGCCATGTTGGCACAACCGTCTACCTGCAGCAATCAGTGAGAATGAATAGGCCTATTTTTATTTACCCTCTGCACATTTTTGGATGAGCTCTTCTTGCCATTGCTGTGAGAGCCGAGAACGGAAGTTGATTTCAAATTGGTGAACACGCTTAACACAAGCACATCTGGAGCGCGCCACCGCCTAGGGGTCCAGGATTGAAGGAGACTCCACAGACGGTTATGTAATTATGTCAGGGGTGTTCTTCTTCTTCTTTCATCTCCACGCCATTAACAGGCACATCTGACCCATATTTTATTGACTCTAATACATCGACACTGACTGTCCTCCCTTGAACTAAAAGTGTCGATAGTACCGGTTTGTGTATATCTATGAAGGGGGGAAGGGAGGGAGGAAATAAGGAAGGAAGGCTCATGCTTCACATGCTGTCTCTGTCGTCTGCGTCTCTTTCTTTCCCTCTCTTTCCATTTTTAAGTGCCAAGAAAACACATTATTTGTCGCTCTGTATGCTTTCATTCAGACTATTGATTCCTCTTTCAACTGCAAGCTACTCAACCATTTTCTCTTCCTCTGTACCTTTCTATTCCCCCGATGTCAACACTACCCCAAATGTTAATTAATAGAGGAAACTGCAAAACGTCCAGAAACATTCAGCAGTGGAAACATAATTGTCCCACAAATGTAATGTGTTGAAAGAAGGGGAACTGATAAATCACATATCAAACTGTGTTTTAAACTACGTCAATATGCTTTTTGTTTCATTGACTATCCTTCAATTCATTCCAGGCCTACGTGAACAAATAATACAAAAACACCAATGTACAATAAATTATTTATATTTGGGGATATATTAATGATGAGATTCCAAAATGAAATTCTCCAGCATGAGCCTCCTCAATCATATCGTTGACATGAGCTCTTGACCTGTGACCTTTCCTGCAAGTGGTCACATGTTTATACCGTTTGTTCTGACACACCTAGGCCTTAACCACTGACCCCTCGTTGACTTCTCATTTTCTCCTCTCATTAAAACCTCCATAGCCCTCTCTAGACTTGCTCCTTCTCTCTATTCAACTTAATTGCCCACCAATAACCAGAAGGTAGAGGCCGCATCCCAAATGTAGTGCACTATATATGGAATAGGGTGCCATTTGGGACATAGTCAGTGTTCCACCACTCATTATTTTTTATGAGTTGGCAAACATTATTTTACCTTGTGTCCGTGTGTTTGTTCTTTGGAGTGTCTACCGAAACATGGACATCAATGCAGTAGTTCATATGATTGTGGCATTCAACAAACTTGGGTAGGATTTTTGCTGAGATATAAAGATTAGTTTCTGTTTCAAATCTAGGACAATGGATTATGAATGTATGTTTACCTACGAGTAGCATTCTCTTGTCCAAGGTCCCCTGATACCCCAAAGGGGGAAAGGAACTCCAGAATGGCACAGTGGTCTCTAGCACTGCATCACAGTGCTAGAGGCGTCACTACAGATCCGGGTTTGATCCCGGGCTATGTCGTAGCAGGCCACGAACGGGAGACCAATGAGGCGGCGCACAATTGGCCCAGCGTCGTCCAGGTTAGGTTAGGGTTTGGCCGGCTGGGATGTCCCTGCTCCGCTCTAGCAACTCCTTGTGGCTGCCAGACGCATGCACGCTGACTGCGGTCGCCAGCTGTATGGTGTCTCCTCTGACACATTGGTGCTTCTGGGTTAAGTGAGCAGTGTGTCAAGAAGCAGTGCGACTTGGCGGGGTCGTGTTTCGGAGGACGAATGGCTCTCGACCTTTGCCTCTCCCGAGTCTGTACGGGAGTTGCAGCGATGGGACCAGTCTGTTACTACTATTTGGATATCACAAAATTAGGGAGAAAAAGTCAAAGTACCCCCCAAAAAAATAAAAGCAGGTGAAAATGTTAACTCGGATATCCAAATTGAACCTCGCTCATTTCCAATACATATGACATTGTTTGACAACAGAGACAACAAAACAGTACTTCAATTCTATGATACTCCACTTAACATACTGCTTGACTAGATGGGCAACATTAAAACCCATTCAGTCTGTCTACAAACGGGCTCTCAACGTACTTGATATAAAGCCCAATAGTCATCACCACTGTTACATCCTCAGAAATCATGGGCTGTTAAGTTCAGAAAATCTTGTGCAATAAACCGATGCATGTCTTGTATTCAAGATCCTTAATGGCCTGAACCCCCCCCCCCCCCCCCCCTCACACAACACACACAATTAGTACTTTTGTCAAAGACAAAAGCCATGGCAGCAGATCCACAAGGTCTGCCATGAGAAGTGACTGTATAATTCTCTTTATTCAAACGGCTTTCTCCGTGAGATCTTCCCATGTCTGGAACACACTGCCATCAGACACACATAACTGCAGTAACTATCTCACCTTCACAGAAAAACATAAAGTCATGTCTAAAGGACAATCAGACTTGTGAACATCATTGTTAGCAGTATATTGCCGCTTTCCATGTTATCTGTTCTTTCTTTCTATTTTTTTATTTAACCTTTATTTAACTAGGCAAGTCAGTTTAAGAACAAATACTTATTTACAATTATAGCCTACAAAAAAAAAATATATATATATATATATATATATATATATATATATATATATATATATATATATATATACATACAGTGGGGCAAAAAAAGTATTTAGTCAGCCACCAATTGTGCAAGTTCTCCCACTTATAAAGATGAGAGAGGCCTGTAATTTTCATCATAGGTACACTTCAACTATGACAGACAAAATGAGAAAAAAAATCCACAAAATCACATTGTAGGATTTTTAATGAATTTATTTGCAAATTATGATGGAAAATAAGTATTTGGTCAATAACAAGTGTCTATCTCAATACTTTGTTATATACCCTTTGTTGGCAATGACAGAGGTCAAACATTTTCTGTAAGTCTTCACAAGGTTTTCACACACTGTTGCTGGTATTTTGGCCCATTCCTCCATGCTGATCTCCTCTAGAGCAGTGATGTTTTGGGGCTGTTAGTGGGCAACACAAACTTTCAAAAGATTTTCTATGGGGTTGAGATCTGGAGACTGGCTAGGCCACTCCAGGACCTTGAAATGCTTCTTACGAAGCCACTCCTTCGTTGCCCAGGCGGTGTGTTTGGGATCATTGTCATGCTGAAAGACCCAGCCACGTTTCATCTTCAATGCACTTGCTGATGGAAGGAGGTTTTCACTCAAAATCTCACAATACATGGTCCCATTCATTATTTCCTTTACATGGATCAGTCGTCCTGGTCCCTTTGCAGAAAAACAGCCCCAAAGCATGATGTTTCCACCCCCATGCTTCACAGTAGGTATGGTGTTCTTTGGATGCAGCTCAGCATTCTTTGTCCTCCAAACACGACGAGTTGAGTTTTTACCTTTCATCTAACCATATGACATTCTCCCAATCTTCTTCTGGATCATCCAAATGCTCTCTAGCAAACTTCAGACGGGCCTGGACATGTACTGGCTTAAGCAGGGGGACACGTCTGGCACTGCAGGATTTGAGTCCCTGGCGGCGTAGTGTGTTACTGATGGTAGGCTTTGTTACTTTGGTCCCAGCACTCTGCAGGTCATTCACTAGGTCCCCCTGTGTGGTTCTGGGAGTTTTGCTCACTGTTCCCTGTGATCATTTTGACCCCACGGGGTGAGATCTTGCGTGAAGCCCCAGATCGAGGGAGATTATCAGTGGTCTTGTATGTCTTCCATTTCCTAATAATTGCTCCCACAGTTGATTTCTCCAAACCAAGCTGCTTACCTATTGCAGATTCAGTCTTCCCAGCCTGGTGCATGTCTACAATTGTGTTTCTGGTGTCCTTGGACAACTCTTTGGTCTTGGCCATAGTGGTTTGGAGTGTGACTGTTTGAGGTTGTGGACAGGTGTCTTTTATACTGATAAGAAGTTCAGACAGGTGCCATTAATACAGGTAACGAGTGGAGGACAGAGGAGCCTCTTAAAGAAGAAGTTACAGGTCTGTGAGAGCCAGAAATCTTGCTTGTTTGTAGGTTACCAAATGCTTATTTTCCACCATAATTTGCAAATAAATTCATTAAAAAAAATGTTTTCTCATTTTGTCTGTCATAGTTGAAGTGTACCTATGATGAAAATTACAGGCCTCTCTCATCTTTTTAAGTGGGAGAACTTGCACAATTGGTGCACAATTGGTGGCTGACTAAATACTTTTTTGCCCCACTGTATGTTGTCTGTAGCTTGCGTGTTGCTTTTATATATTTTGTTCAGTTTCTTTTGTGCTATTTTTGTGCTATTTCTCTATTTCTCTGTCTGTCTGTGTGCTACGTGTTGCTTGTCATATGTTGCTCTGCATGTTCTCACTGCTCTTTGTTTGTCTGTATTGTTATTATAATTGTTTTTAATAACCTGCCCAGGTACTGCGATTTGAAAATTAGCCGGCTTTAAAACCGGTACTTTTACTGAAACGTTGATTAATGTGCACTGTCCCTGTAAAAAATAATCTCAGTAAAGTAAAAGCCTGCACATAATGCCAGGCATGAGAAAGTATATGAGAAACATCACATTTTGTATGGCTTTTATTTCAAGTCCACCACACCATCTGGAATGAATGGGAAATAAAGTGGATCTTTGGAACACGATCCACATTAATTTGTCCCTGGTTATCCCTATTGCCTCAAAATAGAAGTGCTTCCATATGCTCCCTCCCTCTAATTTAGGCTAGTCTGTATCTTTGTTACGATTACAGTGTGACACTTTCCTCCGGGCTCTGTTTCTAATCCACACAAATAAAGAGGACAGACACACTCGACTTGGCCCGACATCCTCAGATTCCAGGGTGGACCCGTTCCAAGACAAGCTCTGATTTTGTAGATTTACTGTATGCTAGTCATTATTTTTTTCCCCCTCCCTCTCCGTCTGTCTCTCTCTCGTTGTAGCTTCATCACCCAGCACATGCTGAGGAGGAGGGCGACAGACAAACAGGCAGGCAGGGGATCCTCAAACAGAGACTCACATGAGACTAAATCAAGCAGGCGCCCCATACTCTGTGCAGATGGAGCTATCAGAGTCTTATACAGGTGAAATGTTAGGACTTATGGCTGAAGAAAATATGTAAATATCAATGGAGAATTCAGTGGAGAATTCAGTGGAGAATTCAATGGAGAATTCTTCCTGAATTCAGATGGTGTACAGATGGAAAATGATACACATTCTACAGAAGAAGAAAAAGTAGCCAAGTTCACAGTGACCTTCTGCTCTCGAGATTCATGTGGGAGTCGTTAGACTTTCAGTAGTCTTGTATCTCTATTCGTTGAATCATTTGATACCGCCTCTTGTCTTGACATTTTCTTTGAATACACTCATTCATCTTAGTTATAGAGAAGTTGTTGCATAATAAACGGGAGTATGAAAACTCTTTGTGAGCAGCTGAAGAGGCCAGGGAATCCACTGTGGATTTACCAGCAGTGTGAACTCTTTGAAGATGTCATACCGTATAGACTCTGTGAAGTTGGCTTGTCATAACAGCCTTACTGTTATCGTTATAAAACTATAGGGCTCCTCCCATTCTAGTCTTTGGAGTTTAAAGGGGCAATCTGCAGATCAAAAGATAGCAAACCGGTACACCCTGACAGTGTTTATGTAAATAGCTGAGGGATGGAGAAGTGCAAGTGTAACCGATGTGAAATGGCTAGCTGGTGGTGGGCGCTAACAGCGTTTCAATCGGTGATGTCACTCGCTCTGAGACCTTGAAGTAGTGGATCCCCTTGCTCTGCAAGGGCCGTGGCTTTTGTGGAGCGATGGGTAACGATGCTTCGTGGGGGTCAATTGTCTGTGTGTGCAGAGGGTCCCTGGTTCGGGCGAGGGGACGGACTAAATTTATACTGTTACACAACCAGTATAACATTCATAGAGTTATGGATGCAAGGACTGACAATCCATGAGATCAAAATTATGGTTTTAACCATGTTCTGAGGCATACTCAGTGTTTCTTTACAATTACATTGTTTACAAACATTGGAGTAGAACAATCTTATATTTGGGGTTTTGGTGGGGTAAGACAGTTGAGCTAAGCTCATAACATATTTATAAGTTATATTTTTCAAGAATAAATGGGTATATATCATTAATCTAAAAGTAAAAAAACGTATGTAACAACTGCAGATTGACCTTTTAAGGTCTGTTTTAGGTCTGTTATTGTTTTCTTGGCTGCACATTACAAGGTAGAGGATTTATTCTGTGGTATTTATTATATTGCCACCTGGTGGTAAGAAGCTGACACCACGCTAAAACTGTTTAAAGGCCCAGTGCAGACAAAACAGCTGACGAAACGAACACTGTAAAAGTGTGAAAAAAATGTATTAGTGTTATTTCCTGATAGTTGTTGATTGAAAATACAATCCGCACAGGGCCTTCTAATCAGCAGGTTTGCATCGGTGGGAGTTTTGGCTTTCCATGGTGTTATCACCATGCAGTAAATTGGTTTGTAGAACACTAACAAACAGAGTTTCAAATGTCTCTGCCAATAACAGCTAGTTTTAAGTTTTCCACCCCTTACTCAGACCACTATCAGACAATGCTAGCAAACTTCTTGTCAGGAAATGCAGCTCTGACTCGGGTTCTGCTGTGGGGAAGTGGTTCGACAGCCTTTCCTCTACACGGAGCCTGGTTTTCCTGTGTCTAGCCTTCTCAATGGCAAGGCTATGCTCACTGAGCCTATAATTTTTGTAACCATGGTTAAATAAAATTTGATTTGAATAGATTTGATTTTAATAGTTTGCCATGGTGTACTGTCGATTTAGGGCCAGATAGCATTACAGTTTACTTTGTACATCTGTTTGTGTTTCCCCATAGGTGTGTCTGTGTTGTAATTTGGTTTATTCTGACTAATTTGATGTTCAGGTCCTGAGGATTCAGTGTGTTAGTAGAACAGGTTTGTGAACTCAGCCCCATGAGGGGACTTTTCGCTGCCGTAAAGTACAATTGGTTCAATGACAAATTCAATTAGCTTTAGCCACATTTGAATAGGTATTTAAAATGTGGTATTAGGTATTATAATTTGAATTAGTTATTTAATGGCGTAGAATGCCCTGCATGCTTTTCTCTCAGTTAATTCACTGACCCCCACCCCAAGCTCAAATGCATTTTTCTTTTCATCATAGCAATACCTTGTAACAAGTAAAACAACTTTTTCAAGAGAGCGAAAGTCAGTGGTGGGGACGTGGTGTCACAGTTAAATGTCAGACCACATACTAATACATAAACTCATTCACACACCTGACAGGACATGTTTACACACACAAACAGACCTAATTTCGCATCCTAGCTTTCATAAGCCACAACCACCCTTAGATCGGCTACACAATTACACTCTCAAATCACAACCCCTCCCCCACACAACTCACAGGCCCACACACATGTACACACAAACACGCACACATACTGTACATACACACCAGTGGAGGCTCCTCAGAGGAGGAAGGGGAGGATAAGGAAAAGGGGAAAGGGGGATACCTAGTCAGTTGAAGACAACTGAAAATTGTCTTCCAAATTGAACCCAACCCCTCTGAATCAGAAGGACCCTCCTCCTCAGTGAATTTCATTTATTTTAAATTGGTAAAGCAAATCAAAAGCATTTTTTTAAATATAAAACTATACTAAATATATGTATGTCACCAAATAATTGATTAAAACACACTGTGTTGCAATGAAGGTCTACAATAGCCTCAACAGCACTCTATAGGGTAGCACCATGGTGTAGCTGGAGGACAGCTAGCTTCCGTGCTCCTCTGGGTAACAGTAGCTAACTCTGTTCCGTACAGATTTTGCGTACCGCGGCATTCAAACAAGGCTGCGATGAAAACTAATAGGACTGTAGTGACTGTGTTGGCATCAAAATCCGGGGTGTAAACTACCCTTCTATTGATTGACATGGTAATAGACCAATAGTAAGCGAGGAAAGTTGAAAAAGCGCTGTACAATACATTGCGACATATTGTGAAGTATCGTACAGCACGCATTATGCAACACATTGTGTGCCGTACAGAGTCTTTCCAACAGGGGTAGCGAGAGGGACAGGGAAAGGGGCATACCTAGTCAATTGTACAACTGAATGCATTCATTTTTCGCGTCATCTCTGCACGCCATCATGATTCTTAAAAGCCACGAGACAGACGCAGTTTATACTTGTGAAGATAACTTTAGCTCCGCACTTAAAACCCTAAAAAACCTGTCGCCCTAAAAATAATGATACATTATATAACCTCTTTATAGTGTTTTATTAACATTTTTGAGAAATCGGTTGAAAAAAGCAGTTTCCCCACGCGACATCTCTCCCCCTTTCACTATTACTCAGTAGCCTTCTCTTCCCCAACCACAATTGTTTTAAAGGCCAAGTGGAGCTCCATTGCATTCTTCAATCATGCAGAGACGGACAGAAGGTCTGAAGCTTGATTTTGCTGGAAAGCGGAGAAATTGTGCTTTACAATGGTATTCATATTACAGTTGACCTGGAAGTATACATTTTTGGAGGCACTAAAACACTCTCAAGTACGGACGTTTGTTAGTTATCGTTACATTGACTTACAATACAAAACCTAGGAGGCTCATGGTCCTCACCCCCTTCCATAGACTTACACAGTAATTATGACAACTTCTGAAGGATGTCCTCCAACCTATCAGAGCTCTTGCAGCATGAACTGACATGTTGTCCACCCAATCAAAGGATCAGAGAATGAATTTAGTACTGAAAGCATAAGCTACAGCTAGCACTGCAGTGGATAAATTGTGGTGAATAGTTGGCTTGAAGAGAGCGAAAGACAATAGCTGAACAGTTTTGAACATATTAATTTATTCCAAAATGAAGGAGAAGCAAGAGAGAAATAGAGAGATAGTCATTGTTTTTTCAGTTTCACTTACTTAGCTAGCAGATGCAGCTAGCTAGTTTAGCCTACTGAAACACCCTGCTCAAACAGAGGGATGCTAGCTATGACTATCCAACACAACATTCGAACACTTCCAATTCAAGGTAAGCTTTTGGTTTTGCCACCGGGGCAAGTTCTAAACTGCTTACTAACTGTACACTGTAACAAAACTGCATGATTGTAGGGTTACTAATGCGTTAGCTAGTTCTATTAGTTATTACGTTACTTTAGCTAATACGGTGACAATATGTAGGCTGTGTGTAGCGGTTATGATATTGTTTGGCTTGGATATGTTTTTTCACATGGTCACATACAGCTAATGTGTTGTGCAAAAAAAGTCCAAAAGCAAAGGGAAAAGGTGAGAGGAGGAGAGAGCATTGATGCAATAAGGAATACAACGTGGCTGCTATGAACTGTGAACTGTGATTTCATGTGATCAAGGATGCTATTCCTTCTACCGATTCTGTTCAAATGTTTCTTAAACGGAAGCGAACAGAACAAAACTGGGATAAAAATACCTGAATTTGTACAATAGAAACTCTTATTTGCCATTGTTGTACTAATGACTACACCCTAGATCAGCTAGATGCAGACAAGAGTGTGCAAGGCGGGATTGAATGTGTCACTGTCTATCAATGTGTCACTGTCTGTCATCTTTAACTGCAAAAAAGCAGTAACTGCTCATAGTGTGGAACTGAGAAAAATGGCTTTTATTTACCTTGGTTTCACAGTAACTTTATGTCGTTACTGCAAACATGACCCCCATTTTCTCAAAAACACAATACATTAGAGGAAGGATACTTGTCCACATGATTAAGCATGTATTTAATGTAGCAAAAACGACTAACTCATTTTCGGCCAAATTAGCAGTTACTGCCTTTTTGCTTGGTACTGTAGGGCAGACTACCTAAGCCCACAAACACAGGAAGTTTAAGGCTGACCCACTTCTCTTCTGCCAGAGGTTTTATTCAGGTCTTCATACAAACAAGCTGTCAGTGAACGCATTTAAAGACAAAAACAACTAGCAGCACTAACTATCTGAGATAAAGTAACAACGCATTGGCAAACCAGCTGCCTCAATAGTAATACAAGTAATATACAAAATGTATATAAAATACAAATAAACTACATGATATTTTATCATGTAAAATACCATGCAAAAAATGATTTTGTACCTGCATTATCTGATAGTTTGCACGAAGAATAAATTCAACAGCTCAACTAAAATGTAAATTGAATGAAAAATGGATTGTTCAAATAGACTTGTTGCTGTAGGTATTCTGCAGCTCATTAATGGTCAAATAGCCGCTACAACTGGGTTCCACTGTCATTGAGGAGGATCTGCCTAGAGCAGCCTCTACTGGCCAGGCATTGTAACTGCTGCTAGGCGCCATGGCAGTGTTAGTCTCAGGATTATGAAGGGGGAGTTGAGGGAGACTCAGGGGATGGTGAGGGCCTGGAGGGATCCCAGCAGGCAGGGGGACTGGTAGGACAAGAGGAGGGGGTGATTGATGGTCAACTGGAGCCACATCCCTTTCCTTTTTACCCTTTCCTTCCTCCTCCACCTGGTCCTTCCCCTCTACGCTCTCCATGCCGAAACCAGAGTCTGGGCTCTGGGGCTCCCTCTGCAGCCAACTGGGAAGCTCCAAGAGCTTATAGGAGCTGGTGGTGGTGGCGTAGAGAGAGCTGTGGTCCCCCTGGTAGGTGAAGTAGACGGGAGAAGAATCAATGCGGAGGCCGCTGGGGTAGAAGTAGCCGATGTTGGAGAAGCAGGAGGACTGGCCGCTGCTGTTCCAGCCATCAGAGGGGGTGTTGGGGTCAGAGTGTAGGAGGAAGGCTGCGGTGGTGGAGCTGGTGGAGTGGGTGACGTCCCAGACTTCTGTTCCAGACTCCTTCACAGGGGAGATGTCCTCGCCGGGCTGGGCGGTGATGAAGCACTCTGGAGCAAACAAGGGGCTCAGCCATTTCTGCATGGGGAGGGCCAGAGACACACATCAGTATATGGAGCACTGTACAGTGTCACGGTCATTGGTGAAATTTAAAGTTATGCTGATACTTAGGCAAAATGACAAAGGACAAATATTTTACTGCATCTACACTCGCAAGTATCAATTTTTGAAAGTTGCTGCAAGTGTGTGGCTGTATCCTTGTTTGTAATACAAGGTGCACACGTGAGTTTATTGGTGTGTTAGTGTGTGCGTGTGGTAGAGAGAGTGTGTCTATGTCTGCATCTAACTGTTAATGCGAGGAATTCAAACCAACAGAGAAACCATATCAAGGAGTCTATGCTCATGTCTAATGTTTTTTGGGGGGTTTTACTGTGGCTGGGAACTTTCCTTTTACTGGCAACGAAAGAGACTGTTCCCAACTGTAAGCATCCAATGTAAGTAAGTAAAAATCAAATCAAATCAAATTTTATTTGTCACATACACATGGTTAGCAGATGTTAATGCGAGTGTAGCGAAATGCTTGTGCTTCTAGTTCCGACAATGCAGTAATAACCAACAAGTAATCTAACTAACAATTCCTAATCTACTGTCTTATACACAGTGTAAGGGGATAAAGAATATGTACATAAGGATATATGAATGAGTGATGGTACAGAGCAGCATAGGCAAGATACAGTAGATGGTATCGAGTACAGTATATACATGTGAGATGAGTATGTAAACAAAGTGGCATAGTTAAAGTGGCTATTGATACATGTATTACATAAGGATGCAGTCGATGATATAGAGTACAGTATATACGTATGCATATGAGATGAATAATGTAGGGTAAGTAACATTATATAAGGTAGCATTGTTTAAAGTGGCTAGTGATATATTTACATAATTTCCCATCAATTCCCATTATTAAAGTGGCTGGAGTTGAGTCAGTGTCAGTGTGTAGGTAGCAGCCACTCAATGTTAGTGGTGGCTGTTTAACAGTCTGATGGCCTTGAGATAGAAGCTGTTTTTCAGTCTCTCGGTCCCAGCTTTGATGCAACTGTACTGACCTCGCCTTCTGGATGATAGCGGGGTGAACAGGCAGTGGCTCGGGTGGTAGATGTCCTTGATGATCTTTATGGCCTTCCTGTAACATCCGGTGGTGTAGGTGTCCTGGAGGGCAGGTAGTTTGCCCCCGATGATGCGTTATGCAGACCTCACTACCCTCTGGAGAGCCTTACGGTTGAGGGCGGAGCAGTTGCCGTACCAGGCGGTGATAAAGCCCGCCAGGATGCTCTCGATTGTGCATCTGTAGAAGTTTGTGAGTGCTTTTGGTGACAAGCCGAATTTCTTCAGTCTCCT
Source organism: Oncorhynchus masou masou (assembly GCF_036934945.1). Classification (NCBI taxonomy): domain Eukaryota; kingdom Metazoa; phylum Chordata; class Actinopteri; order Salmoniformes; family Salmonidae; genus Oncorhynchus; species Oncorhynchus masou. Next base: position 1,023,616 of record NC_088225.1, on the reverse strand, counting down.
GAGGTTGAAGAGGCGCTGCTGCGCCTTCTTCACGATGCTGTCTGTGTGAGTGGACCAATTCAGTTTGTCTGTGATGTGTATGCCGAGGAACTTAAAACTTGGTACTCTCTCCACTACTGTTCCATCGATGTGGATAGGGGGGTGTTCCCTCTGCTGTTTCCTGAAGTCCACAATATCTCTTTAGTTTTGTTGACGTTGAGTGTGAGGTTATTTTCCTGACACCACACTCCGAGGGCCCTCACCTCCTCCCTGTAGGCCGTCTCGTCGTTGTTGGTAATCAAGCCTACCACTGTTGTGTCGTCCGCAAACTTGATGATTGAGTTGGAGGCGTGCGTGGCCACGCAGTCGTGGGTGAACAGGGAGTACAGGAGAGTGCTCAGAACGCACCCTTGTGGGGCCCCAGTGTTGAGGATCAGCGGGGAGGAGATGTTGTTACCTACCCTCACCACCTGGGGCGGCCCGTCAGGAAGTCCAGTACCCAGTTGCACAGGGCGGGGTCGAGACCCAGGGTCTCGAGCTTGATGACGAGCTTGGAGGGTACTATGGTGTTGAATGCCGAGCTGTAGTCGATGAACAGCATTCTCACATAGGTATTCCTCTTGTCCAGATGGGTTAGGGCAGTGTGCAGTGTGGTTGAGATTACATCGTCTGTGGACCTATTTGAGCGGTAAGCAAATTGGAGTGGGTCTAGGGTGTCAGGTAGGGTGGAGGTGATATGGTCCTTGACTAGTCTCTCAAAGCACTTCATGATGACGGAAGTGAGTGCTACGGGGCGGTAGTCGTTTAGCTCAGTTACCTTAGCTTTCTTGGGAACAGGAACGATGGTGGCCCTCTTGAAGCATGTGGGAACAGCAGACTGGTATAGGGATTGATTGAATATGTCCGTAAACACACCAGCCAGCTGGTCTGCGCATGCTCTGAGGGCGCGGCTGGGGGATGTCGTCTGGGCCTGCAGCCTTGCGAGGGTTAACACGTTTAAATGTTTTACTCACCTCGGCTGCAGTGAAGGAGAGACCGCATTTTTCCGTTGCAGGCAGTGTCAGTGGCACTGTATTGTCCTCAAAGCAGGCAAAAAAGTTATTTAGTCTGCCTGGGAGCATGACATCCTGGTCCGTGACTGGGCTGGATTTCTTCCTGTAGTCCGTGATTGACTGTAGACCCTGCCACATGCCTCTTGTGTCTGAGCCGTTGAATTGGGATTCTACTTTGTCTCTGTACTGACGCTTAGCTTGTTTGATAGCCTTACGGAGGGAATAGCTGCATTGTTTGTATTCAGTCATGCTACCAGACACCTTGCCCTGATTGAAAGCAGTGGTTCGCACTTTCAGTTTCACACGAATGCTGCCATCAATCCAAGGTTTCTGGTTAGGGAATGTTTTAATCGTTGCTATGGGAACGACATCTTCAACGCACGTTCTAATGACCTCGCACACCGAATCAGCTTATTCGTCAATGTTGTTATTTGACGCAATACGAAACATGTCCCAGTCCACGTGATGGAAGCAGTCTTGGAGTGTGGAGTCAGCTTGGTCGGACCAGCGTTGGACAGACCTCAGCGTGGGAGCTTCTTTTTTTAGCTTTTGTCTGTAGGCAGGTATCAGCAAAATGGAGTCGTGGTCAGCTTTTCTGAAAGGGGGGCGGGGCAGGGCCTTATATGCGTCGCGGAAGTTAGAGTAACAGTGATCCAAGGTTTTTCCGCCCCTGGTTGCGCAATCGATATGCTGATAAAATTTAGGGAGTCTTGTTTTCAGATTAGCCTTGTTAAAATCCCCAACAACGATGAATGCAGCCTCCGGATAAATGGTTTCCAGTTTGCAAAGAGTTAAATAAAGTTCGTTCAGAGCCATCGATGTGTCTGCTTGGGGGGGGATATATACGGCTGTGATTATAATCGAAGAGAATTCTCTTGGTAGGTAATGCGGTCTACATTTGATTGTGAGGAATTCTAAATCAGGTGAACAGAAGGATTTGAGTTCCTGTATGTTTCTTTCATCGCACCATGCCTCGTTAGCCATAAGGCATACACCCCCACCCCTCTTCTTACCAGAAAGGTGTTTGTTTCTGTCGACGCGATGCGTGGAGAAACCCGTTGGCTGCACCGCATCGGATAGCGTCTCTCCAGTGAGCCATGTATCCGTGAAGCACAGAACGTTACAGTCTCTGATGTCCCTCTGGAATGCTACCCTTGCTCGGATTTCATCAACCTTGTTGTCAAGAGACTGGACATTGGCAAGAAGAATGCTAGGAAGTGGGGCACGATGTGCCCGTCTCCGTAGTCTGACCAGAAGACCGTACGTTTCCCTCTTTTTCGGAGTCGTTTTTTGGGGTCGCTGCATGCGATCCGTTCCGTTGTCCTGTTTGTAAGGCAGAACACAGGATCTGCGTCGCGAAAAACATATTCTTGGTCGTACTGATGGTGAGTTGACGCTGATCTTATATACAGTAGTTCTTCTCGGCTGTATGTAATGAAACCTAAGATGACCTGGGGTACTAATGTAAGAAATAACACATAAAAAAACAAAAAACTGCATAGTTTCCTAGGAACGCGAAGCGAGGCGGCCATCTCTGTCGGAGCCGAAAGTAAAGTAGTAAGTAAAGTTAAATAGGGACACAAATGCAGACATTTCCACTCAACCAGGTTCAAGATTATTATATTAGGCTGTCCACTAGGTTTTCGTGTCAAGAATACATTCCCGCTAGTGAATAAAGCCACATACACAGAATTGTATTGGTTCAACAGGTTTCAAGTTTAGCAGGAAGTTGGAGTATTTTCCAGGTACCTGAAAGTTTCCACCGTGGACAGAGTTAAGTGGCTGGAAGTATTTGGCGGGGTCAGGCACATACTGGTGTTTCCTGTAGACAACCAAAACAACATGGATTTTAATAAACCATCTTGGGTCTGTTGCAGAATTTATCTTGATACTACATACCCAAACATTATGCAACCAATGATAAAAATCAAGCCCCCGTCATCAACATGGCACAAGACCAAATTAACTCACTGAGCCAAAGGTTGTGGGTCTCACTCCTGATCTGAGCCAACAATACGCATATAAATCCACCTTTACGCATTACTCACCTATTATTAATATGTGTTTTGTAGAAGACTAGCAACATGACAATGATGAGAGTGAAAAGCGCACCACTCAACACCAGCCACAAAGCCAGGTCCGGGGACTGCACTGAAACACAGAACGGAAGCATGGTTGGAATATATGTCTCAGAGATGCATTTAACACGGGTCGTTAACACAATTTTGTAGACCAGCAAATTAGTCTTATTCCTGTAAGGGCCGCATGAACTACACTATGCACCGACTGTCAGTTTCTCTGGATAGGATAGAGTGCTCTGCATGACCGAACATATAGTAGATGTAATGTTTAAGTTTGTGGCATGGCATGGCTTCAAACGTACCAAAGGTTGGTGAGACCTCGCCCACTGATGTCCAGGATGCAGTGGGGCTCCACTCACTCCAGTGGCTAGAGGCGGGCTGGGTCGGCTTGACTCTCACCCTGATGTGATGAATCCCACTCTCCTCCACACCCAGCTCCATCCACGGTTCCTGCTTTGGTCTGGTAAAATTCTTGGCCTCCTGATAGAGACAGACAGGTAGATAAAAATAAGCATAATCACTAAAAAGCTACAAGACTGTCTCAAACTATTCAGGCTGAAATCCTGATTTGAGATGAGTGTGTGTAACTCATAATTGTACTACACAGGCTCTGGCGCTCGTCGGGTGTGACAGGGCTTGCAAACCATTACAGACTACAAAGGGAAGCACGGCGGATAGCTGCCCTGTGACACGAGCCTACCAGACGATGCTCGCTATGCTCGCTTCGAGGCAAATAGCACTGAAACATGCATGAGAGCACCAGCTGTTCTGGAAGAATGTGTGATCACGCTCTCCGCAGCCGATGTGAGTAAGACCTTTAAACAGGTCAATATTCACAAGGCCGCAGGGCCAGACGGATTACCAGGATGTGTACTATGAGCATGCGCTGACAAACTAGCAAGTGTCTTCACTGACATTTTCTACTTCTCCCTGTCTGAGTCTGTAATGCCAACATGTTTTAACTAGACTACCATAGTGCCTGTACCCAAGAAACTGAGGTAACCTGTCTAAATGACTACCAACCCGTAGCACTCACGTCTGTAACCATGAAGTGCTTTGAAAGGATGGTCATGGCTCACATCAACACCATCATCCCAGAAAACCTAGACCCACTCCAATTTGCATACTGCCTCAACAGATTCACAGATGACGCAATATCCATTGCACTCCACACTGCCCTTTCCCACCTGGACAAAAGGAACACCTATGTGAGAATGCTATTCATTGACTAAGGCTCAGTGTTCAACACCATAGTGCCCTCAAAGCTCATCACTAAGCTAAGGACCCTGGGACTAAACACCTCTCTCTGCAACTGGATCCTGGACTTCCTGTCAGGCCACTCCCAGGTGGTAAGGGTAGGTAACAACACATCCACCACGCTGATCCTCAACACCGAGGCCCCTCAGGGGTGCGTGCTCAGTCCCCTCCTGTACTCCCTGTTCACTCATGGCTGCCCGGCCAGGCACGACTTCAAAACCATCATTAAATTTGCAGATGAAACAACAGTGGTAGGCCTGATCACCGACAACGACGAGACAGCCTATAGGGTAGGAGGTCAGAGACATGACCATGTGGTGCCAGGACAACAACCTCTCCCTCAATGTGATCAAGACAAAGGAAATGATTGTGGACTACAGGAAAAAGAGGACCGAGCAGACGGGGCTGCAGTGGAGCAGGTTGAGAGCTTCAAGTTCCTTGGTGTCCACATCACCAACAAACTAACATGGTCTAAGCACACCAAGACAGTCGTGTAGAGGGCATGACAAAACCTATTCACCACCTATTCACCCTCAGGAGACTGAAAGGATTTGGCATGGATCATCAGATCATCAAAAGGTTCTACAGCTGCACCATCGAGAGCATCCAGACTGGTTGCATCAGTCCCTGGTATGGCAACTGCTCGACCTCCGACCACAAGGCACTACAGGGTAGTGGGAACGGCCCAGTACATTACTGGGGCCAAGCTTCCTGCCATCCAGGACCTCTATACCAGGCGGTGTCAGAGGAATGCCCTAAAAATTGTCAAAGACTCCAGCCCCCCTAGTCATAGACTGTTCTCTCTGCTACTGCACAGCAAGCAGTAACGGAGTGCCAAGTCTTGGTCCAAGAGGCTTCTAAACAGCTTCTACCTCCAAGCCATAAGACTCCTGAAAATCTAGTCAAATGGTTACCCAGACTATTTGCACCACTGCTACTCTCTGTTGTCATCAATGCATAGTCAGTTTAATAACTCTACCTACATGTACATACTACCTCATTTAACCGGTGCCCTGGCACATTGACTCTGTATCGGTGCCCCCCTGTATATAGTCTCGCTGTTGTTATTTTACTGCTGCTCTTTAATTACTTGTTACTTTTAGCTCTTATTCTTATCCATATTTTTTTAAATTGTATTGTTGGTAAGTAAGCATTTCACTGTAATGTTTACACCTGTTGTATTCGGCGCATGTGACTAATAACATTTGATTTTATTTTATTTTGATCATGCTTTGATGTCTATGGAAGTGAAGAATCAGCCAAAAATCACAGCTAAATACTCAGGCACCGGTATTATGCATGACTACCCACTAATCAGATTCACTCTAACTCATTCAGCAGGAACACTGCATGTTCAGCCAATACCACACTTTCACACCCACCCACACAATGGTTTTGTCTCACTCACCCCCCATAGCTGGTCTTCCCTCTTCACCTTCACCTGGAACTCATATGCAAAGATCTTCTTAGACAGCGGACTACCAGCTCTCCAGGTAGCATTTGTCCCATTGATGATGAGTGGGATACCAGGAGGATGCATCTTAACTGCGAGGAAACAGAGGGAGATGTCACAGTCATCTAATACCATGAAGTGGAAATATAGAGGAGGCGTTTTGGTGAACTAAGACCAGGTGATGGGTAACCATGTCTTGACACCTGAAGAGTTAATAATATTGTCATTTAGCAGATGCTTTCCAAAGCAACGTTTACATTGATAGTGGTACATACATTCCGTATTGAATATGTGAATATGGCCCATGCAAGAATCAAACTCTCAAATGAACCAGTGAAGAAAAAGTTCACCCGGCACAGCCGGAGGAGGACTGGCCACCCCACATATGCTCTCTCTACTTCTCTTTCTTTCTCTCTCTCGGAGGACCTGAGCCCTAGGACCATGCCCCAGGACTACCTGACATGATGACTCCTTGCTGTCCCCAGTCCACCTGGCCGTGCTGCTGCTCCAGTTTCAACTGTTCTGCCTTATTATTATTCGACCATGCTGGTCATTTATGAACATTTGAACATCTTGGCCATGTTCTGTTATAATCTCTACCCGGCACAGCCAGAAGAGGACTGGCCACCCCACATAGCCTGGTTCCTCTCTAGGTTTCTTCCTAGGTTTTGGCCTTTCTAGGGAGTTTTTCCTAACCACCGTGCTTCTACACCTGCATTGCTTGCTGTTTGGGGTTTTAGGCTGGGTTTCTGTACAGCACTTTGAGATATCAGCTGATGTACGAAGGGCTATATAAATAAATTTGATTTGATTTGATTTGAAGAAGAACAGCTATAACAGCTATATACAACAGTGAGAGGCTACTCTCGCAGGTACACTAGATAAAAGAGAGCACTGAAAAAGTGGACACTCACTGTGTTCAATAGGTGTGTATTTTATGAGGTTTGCCGCCTCAGACCCGTTACACTCCACCTTAATGCTGGGGAGGTTCTCGTTTGAACTGAAATACTGTAGAGAAACACAGTCAGGAAACAGATTGCATGTTTAATACAGTAAGAACTCCTTGCATCTGTTCTACATTCATGGAGAATAATTCCATTCTAACTTTAATTCTCATTTTCACAAGTAGTTACTATAAAATACATTTCACATGATATATTTAGTTCACGTTTGAAAAATACAATAGAAATCAATATACATTGAAAACAATGAAAATTATATGGAAAATAACATATATGTACAATAACATATTGATGGAGAATAACATACTGTATATAATTCTGATTCTGATATCAGGAAAAACTTACATGGCCCTTAAAGACAAAACTGCAGCCTCCAAAAGAATGACCTTCCAAGGGTTTGAGATCACAACCACTCTGGCTATACAAAACAAAAGAAATAAAATATTTCACAAGGATGCATTTATACCTCAAAACACAATGCAGTCATTTTCTGTATTGCAGTAATAATAAAGACAGACAAAAAAATATTCCTTACAAAAAATTGTTTTCATAGTCTTCTCTTGTACCGAGGAGCTGGCAGGCCACGTCTGGATCTATTCCCGAGCTGTTCCACACACAGGCGATGTTGTTGATGTAGTCATTCACACAAAACAGTCCTTGGAGGGAAAGACAGCAAAGGCAAACCAAAAAGAGTATTACTGTACATTAACACCTATCATTTTAAAATCCACAAACTCACCAACTTCACAAATCTAACTTACATTTTTTTTGGGGGGGGGATAAATTCAATCAATAAATCGTGTTTCTCCACAAGGTGCAGGTACTGTTTGTTTTTCACAGATCTTATTTGAATGAGTAGGCCCGAGAGTAACATGAAGTCACTAGTTACCTTGGAGGTTGTGAGTGAAGCCTGGTGGGACAGACAGCAGGAACAGCAGGTGAAGCATGGACCACATCATTACCGCCCCCGCCCCTGTCTAACTGGAAAACAACAGACGGCATAGATGAAGAAAAGAAGACAAAGAACAATCACTCACAGAGTCTTGGCCATTGCCACCACTGTTTAAATGTAAAACAAAGATGATGAAAACGTAAGATGAAGAGGCTGTTATAACAAAGCACTGGAACACCAGCAACATTTAGACAGTAAAAATCCTGAGTAACAGTTGCATAGAACAGGAGCAGACACGACACTGATAAGGGACATCCTGAATTGATTGTATACGACGTGAAAATCTTTCCGTCACAAGCCCAATACCATTATGACCCACTGTCATCACCTTTGTGCAGTGCAGCTATTCCCTCCGCAAGGCAATCAAACAAGCTAAGCGTCAGTATAGAGACAAAGTAGAATCTCCATTCAACGGCTCAGACACAAGAGGTATGTGGCAGGGTCTACAGTCAATCACGGACTACAAAAAGAAAACCAGCCCAGTCACAGACCAGGATGTCTTGCTCCCAGGCAGACTAAATAACTTTGTGCCCGCTTTGAGGACAATACAGTGCCACTGACACGGCCTGCAACGAAAACATGCGGACTCTCCTTCACTGCAGCCGAGGGGAGTAAAACATTTAAACGTGTTAACCCTCGCAAGGCTGCAGGCCCAGACGACATCCCCCAGCCGCGCCCTCAGAGCATGCGCAGACCAGCTGGCTGGTGTGTTTACGGACATATTCAATCAATCCCTATCTCAGTCTGCTGTTCCCACATGCTTCAAGAGGGCCACCATTGTTCCTGTTCCCAAGAAAGCTAAGGTAACTGAGCGAAACGACTACCGCCCCGTAGCACTCACTTCCGTCATCATGAAGTGCTTTGAGAGACTAGTCAAGGACCATATCACCTCCACCCTACCTGACACCCTAGACCCACTCCAATTTGCTTACCGCCCAAATAGGTCCACAGACGATGCAATCTCAACCACACTGCACACTGTCCTAACCCATCTGGACAAGAGGAATACCTATGTGAGAATGCTGTTCATCGACTACAGCTCGGCATTTAACACCATAGTACCCTCCAAGCTCGTCATCAAGCTCGAGACCCTGGGTCTCGACCCCGCCCTGTGCAACTGGGTACTGGATTTCCTGACGGGCCGCCCCAGGTGGTGAGGGTAGGCAACAACATCTCCACCCCGCTGATCCTCAACACTGGGGCCCCACAAGGGTGCGTTCTGAGCCCTCTCCTGTACTCCCTGTTCACCCACGACTGCGTGGCCACGCACGCCTCCAACTCAATCATCAAGTTTGCGGACGACACAACAGTGGTAGGCTTGATTACCAACAACGACGAGACGGCCTACAGGAAGGAGGTGAGGGCCCTCGGAGTGTGGTGTCAGGAAAATAACCTCACACTCAACGTCAACAAAACTAAGGAGAGAATTGTGGACTTCAGGAAACAGCAGAGGGAACACCCCCCTATCCACATCGATGGAACAGTAGTGGAGAGGGTAGTAAGTTTTAAGTTCCTTGGCATACACATCACAGACAAACTGAATTGGTCAACCCACACAGACAGCATCGTGAAGAAGGCACAGCAGCGCCTCTTCAACCTCAGGAGGCTGAAGAAATTCGGCTTGTCACCAAAAGCACTCACAAACTTCTACAGATGCACAATCGAGAGCATCCTGGCGGGCTGTATCACCGCCTGGTACGACAACTGCTCCGCCCACAACCATAAGGCTCTCCAGAGGGTAGTGAGGTCTGCACAACGCATCACTGGGGGCAAACTACCTGCCCTCCAGGTCACCTACACCACCCGATGTTACAGGAAGGCCATAAAGATCATCAAGGACAACAACCACCCAAGCCACTGCCTGTTCATCCCGCTATCATCCAGAAGGCGAGGTCAGTACAGGTGCATCAAAGCTGGGACAGAGAGACTAAAAAACAGCTTCTATCTCAAGGCCATCAGACTGTTAAACAGCAACCACTAACAGTGGCTGCTGCCAACACACTGACTCAACTCCAGCCACTTTAATAATGGGAATAATGGGAATTGATGGGAAATGATGTAAAATATATCACTAGCCACTTTAAACAATGCTACCTAATATAATATTTACATACCCTACATTATTCATCTCTTATGTATAGGTATATGCTGTACTCTATATCACCTACTGCATCTTTATGTAATACATGTATCACTAGCCACTTTAACTATGCCACTTTGTTTACATACTCATCTCATATGTATATACTGTACTCGATACCATCTACTGTATCTTGCCTATGCTGCTCTGTACACATCACAGTGTGTCAAATTCGAGGGTCTGCTGTCCGGACCTCTGGCATGGGGGTGCCACAGGGTTCAATTCTTGGACCGACACTCTTCTCTTTATACATCAATGAGGTCTCTAGGATAGGATAAGTAATCCTTCTCACCCCCCCCCCCCTCCCCCTTAATGATTTAGATGCACTATTGTAAAGTGGCTGTTCCACTGGATGTCAGAAGGTGAATTCACCGATTTGTAAGTCGCTCTGGATAAGAGCGTCTGCTAAATGACTTAAATGTAAATGTAAATGACTTAAATGTCTCTCTTGCTGCTGGTGAGTCTCTGATCCACCTCTACGCAGACGACACCATTCTGTATACTTCTGGCCCTTCTTTGGACACTGTGTTAACAACTCTCCAGGCAAGCTTCAATGCCATACAACTCTCCTTCTGTGGCCTCCAATTGCTCTTAAATACAAGTAAAACTAAATGCATGCTCTTCAACCGATCGCTACCCGCCCCTGCCCGCCTGTCCAACATCACTACTCTGGACGGCTCTGACTTAGAATACGTGGACAACTACAAATACTTAGGTGTCTGGTTAGACTGTAAATTCTCCTTCCAGACCCATATCAAATATCTCCAATCCAAAGTTAAATCTAGAATTGGCTTCCTATTTCGCAAAACAAAGCATCCTTCACTCATGCTGCCAAACATACCCTTGTAAAACTGACCATCCTACCAATCCTCGACTTTGGCGATGTCATTTACAAAATTGCCTCCAATACCCTACTCAACAAATTGGATGGAGTCTATCACAGTGCAATCCGTTTTGTCACCAAAGCCCCATATACTACCCACCATTGCGACCTGTACGCTCTCGTTGGCTGGCCCTAGCTTCATACTCATCGCCAAACCCACTGGCTCCATGTCATCTACAAGACCCTGCTAGGTAAAGTCCCCCCTTATCTCAGCTCGCTGGTCACCATAGCATCTCCCACCTGTAGCACACGCTCCAGCAGGTAATATCTCTCTAGTCACCCCCAAAACCAATTCTTTCTTTGGCCGCCTCTCCTTCCAGTTCTCTGCTGCCAATGACTGGAACGAACTACAAAAAGCACTGAAACTGGAAACACTTATCTCCCTCACTAGCTTTAAGCACCAACTGTCAGAGCAGCTCACCGATTACTGCACCTATACATAGCCCACCTATATTTTAGCCCAAACAACTACCTCTTTCCCTACTGTATTTAATAAATTTATTTATTTTGCTCCTTTGCACCCCATTATTTTTATTTCTACTTTGCACATTCTTCCATTGCAAATTTACCATTCCAGTGTTTTACTTGCTATATTGTATTTACCTTGCCACCATGGCCTTTTTTTGCCTTTACCTCCCTTATCTCACCTCATTTGCTCACATCGTATATAGACTTGTTTATACTGTATTATTGACTGTATGTTTGTTTTACTCCATGTGTAACTCTGTGTCGTTGTATGTGTCGAACTGCTTTGCTTTATCCTGGCCAGGTCGCAATTGTAAATGAGAACTTGTTCTCAACTTGCCTACCTGGTTAAATGAAGGTGAAATAAATAAATAAATATATCTTTATGTACATATTCTTTATCCCCTTACACTTGTGTGTATAAGACAGTAGTTTTGGAATTGTTAGTTAGATTACTTGTTGGTTATTACTGCATTGTCGGAACTAGAAGCACAAGCATTTCGCTACACTCGCATTAACATCTGCTAACCATGTGTATGTGACAAATAAAATTTGATTTGATTTTGATTTGACTGTAGTACATGAAGAGTTTTGGTAGGCACTTAAAGGCAGCAGCAGAAACTCCTCTAGAATTGATATCTATACAGAATACACATTCATCTGACTGATGAATACTGCATGACTTAATGTTGAACTCTCAATGAGAAAACCTTTTGTACTCTTGTCTCCCCTTAATAGGCTGATGTTGTAGTTCGTTTGCACCAATAGACAGCTAAAAAACTAGACAGTCTAAACACTATCCTCTTGAGTGCTTGTTGGACAGATTCACCAGGTTGGCCTAGATGTAAAAAAACATATATATATATATATATATATATATATATACAGTATGATGAAATGTCACATACGCCGGATAGGTGCAGTGAAATGTATTGTTTTACAGAGTCAGCCATAGTAATTAGGGTTAAGTGTCTTGCACAATGGCACGTCAACAGATTTTGCACCTTGTTGGCTTGGGTATTCAAACCAGCGACCTTCATTGTGGCTCAATACTCTAACCGCTAGGCTACCTGCCGTCCTAAAGATTAGTTTTAAATGACTACATTCGGTGATGCGGCTGACACCTTGATGATAACAAGAACGATACAGGGATAGATACTCAATGATAATTTGGCTTTTATATATATATATATATATATATATATATATATATATATATATATATATATATATAAAATATTAGTCTAAGTTGAATCTTAGAGAGTAAGTGCTAATGCACATGTAAACAAATAGGTATTCAACCTCTTCAGACTTACCCTCTTAGTCAGGGTCGACGTGTCAGCACAGTCCTCATTCTGTTCTCCTACTTTCTTTGCTCTGTTTTGACTATTTGACTTGTGCAGATGCTCTCTCCTCTCTGTCTCCTTAGCCTCAGGTCTCTGTCTGTCTGTCTCTCCCTTTGTGACTGTCTCTCTTTGTGCCTTTAGCGCTCTCTCACTCTGACTTTCTGTCTCTATCATTCTCTCCTGCTCCTTAACGCTATCGCTCTCTTACTCTCTCTCTCTCCCCCCCTCTCGATTGAAGTGCCCAATGACATTTCATGGTGACAAACGTAACCACAACCTCTCGCTAAGGCTGACATTTGCCTGTGTCTTGCAGGAAGCCACACAAAACATTGAAGATTAAAAAAAAGTATAATTACCATTCTCTACAACAGTGTTTATCAACCTTGGTCCTGGGGACTCAAAGGGTTGCCCATTTTTGTTTTTGCCCTAGCACTCACACACCTGTTTCAAATTAAAGGCATGAAGATGAGTTGATTACTTAAAATAACTGCAATAGTGCTTGGTCCAAAACGAAGATGTGGTAGCCCTTCCTAGGACCAGGATTGAGAAACACTTCTCTACAACACATACTCTACAAGCAAAGCCATTAGGGCCCTGAGCCCCGTTATGTGTTAAGGTATAAATGGTGTAGGTATAAATAGTGAATACACGCATCTTGTTTCAGTCAAGCACCGATAAAGTAGGCTAGAACAGAGACGCACGTTTACACAGACATTGCGTTGGAGAGGCAGTTGCAGCACGTTCTGTGTGGTGCATACCTTGGATTGCATTTCTCAAGCGTATGCCTCAAACTGTATGCCTCAAACTGTATGCGTAGACGGCTTGACAGAAATGGTAGCAGAAGGTGAATGTTGAACTTTTGTTGCACACATAACCAGATGATGTAACATCCGGGGTGTAGTGGGTGAGAAGTCAGTTGCAGGAAGCAGAGAGTTCAGCGTAGTGCTATACTTTTTAATGCACAAAAATGGTGACCATAAGCCAACCCCACGAAACACAGGCCGCACACCAAAACAAATGCCCCAAACACGGGGGACTTAAACAGTCCAGCAAAACCTACGAAAATGGGAAAACCGTAACTCACAGACATGCACACAAGTACACCAAACAATCCCAAACCAGGCCTGCTGGTAAATAAAGCCCGACTAATCAGCCTAAAACACAAACAGGTGAAACCAATAAACAGAAAGGGGAAAGGGGATCAGTGGCAGCTAGTAGGCTGGTGACGACGACCGCCGAGCGCCACCCGAACAGGAAGGGGAGCCACCTTCGGTAGGAGTCGTGACAGTGCCCCCCCCCCCAACACACGGTTCCCGCAGCGCGCTGACACTGGGCTCGAGGGCGACCCGGAGGGCGAGGCGCAGGGCGATCCGGATGGAGGTGATGGAAATCCCTCAACAGTGATGGGTCCAAGATGTCCCCCACCGGTACCCAGCACCTCTCCCCTGGACCGTACCCCTCCCAGTCCACGAGGTACTGCAGGCCCCTCACCCGGCGTCTCGAGTCCAGTATGGCCCGTATCGTGTACGCCGGGGACCCCTCGATGTCTAGTGGGGGCGGAGGGACCTCCAGCACCTCCGGCACCTCACCGTCCTGCAGGGGACCAGCTACCACCGGCCTGAGGAGAGACACATGAAATGAGGGGTTAATACGATAATTGATAGAGAGTTGTAATCTATAACACACCTCGTTTATCCTCCTCAGGACTTTGAAGGGCCCCACACAATGCGGCCCCAGCTTCCGGCGGGGTAAGCTGAGGGGTAGGGTTCAGGTCGAGAGCCAGACCCTGTCCCCCAGTACAAACACGGGGGCCTCACTGCGGTGGTAGTCAGCACTCCTCTTCTGCCATCCACTGGCTTGTTTGAGGGATTCCTGGACAGCTCTCCAGGTCTCCTTGGAGAGCTGCACCCACTCCTCCACCGCAGGAGCCTCGGTCTGACTCGGATGCCAAGACGCCAGGACCGGCTGGTAGCCCAACACACACTGAAATGGTGATAGGTTCGTCGAGGAGTGACGGAGTGAGTTCTGGGCCAACTTTGCCCATGGGACGTACCTAGACCACTCCCCTGGCCGGTCCTGGCAATACGACCGCAAAAACCTACCCACCTCCTGGTTCACTCTCTCCACCTGCCCATTACTCTCGGGGTGATAACCGGAGGTCAGGCTGACCGAGACCCCCAGACGCTCCATAAATGCCCTCCATACACGGGATGTGAACTGGGGACCCCGATCAGGGACAATGTCCTCCGGCACCCCGTAGTGCTGGAAGACGTGGTTAAATAGTGCCTCCGCAGTCTGTAGGGCTGTAGGGAGACGGCAGGACTTAGAAAACCGATCCACAACAACCACGACCGTAGTGTTCCCCTGAGACGGGGAGATCGGTCAGGAAATCCACTGACAAGTGAGATCATGGCCGTTGTGGAACAGGGAGGGGTTGTAACTTCCCTCTAGGAAGATGCCTAGGAGCCTTACTCTGAGCGCACACCGAACATAAAACCTAACGTCCCTAGCCAAGGTGGACCACCAATAATTCCCCCTGAGGCCCCGCACTGTCCTCGCCACACCAGGATGACCCAAAGAGGGTAGTGTGTGAGCCCACCAAATCAGTTGGTCACGAACACCAAGCGGCACGTACTTACGACCAGCCGGACACTGAGGAGGCGCAGGTTCCGCCCGTAACGCCCGCTCGATGTCCGAGTCCACCTCACATACCACTGGTGCCACCAGCCTCGACGCTGGAAGGATGGGAGTAGGCTCGGTGGACCGATCCTCCGTGTCATAGAGACGGGACAGCGCGTCGGCCTTCGTGTTCAGGGAGCCTGGTCTATAATACAGAGTGAACCTGAATTGGGTGAAGAAGAACATGGCCCACATTTCCTGACGCGGATTCAGTCTCTTAGCTGCCCGGATATTCTCCAGATTCTGATGGTCGGTCCAGATGAGAAAAGGGTGCTTAGCCTCCTCAAGCCAGTGTCTCCACACCCTCAGGCCCTTTACCACTGCTAACAACTCCCGGTCCCCCACATCATAGTTACGCTCCGCCGGATTGAGTTTCCTCAAAAAGAAAGTGCAGGGGAGGAGTTTTGGTGGCGTACATGGCACCCCAGCCTCGGACACGTCCACCTCCACTATGAATGATAGAGAGGAGTTCGGGTGCGCCAACACGGGTGCATCTGTGAACAGCGCCTTCAACCTATTGAAGTCTCTGTCAGCCTCTGCCGACCACTGCAAACGTACCGGCCGCCCCTTCAGCAGTGAGGTAATGGGGGGCGCTACCTGGCCAAAACCCCGGATAAACCTCCGGTAGTAATTGGCAAACCCTAAGAACCGCTGCACCTCCTTCACCGTGGTTGTAGTCAGCCAATTGCACACGGCCTTAATGCGGTCATACTCCATCACCATCCCCGAGGTGGAAATGCGATAACCCAGGAAGGAGACGGCTCGTTTGGAGAACACACACTTCTCAGCCTTGAAGTATAGGTCATGCTCCAGCAGTCTACCAAGCACCTAGCGCACCAGAGACACATGCGCAGCGCGGGTGGCGGAATAGATCAGAATATCATCGATATAGACAACTACGCCCTGCCCGTGCAGGTCCCTGAGAATCTCGTCTACAAAGGATTGAAAAACAGCTGGAGCATTATTTAACCCATACGGCATGACGAGGTCCTCATAGTGGCCCGATATGGTACTAAACACGGTTTCCACTCATCTCCATCCCGAATACGCACCAGACTATACGCGCTCCTGAGGTCCAGTTTTGTGAAAAACTGTGCTCCGTGAAATGATTCCACCACCGTAGCGATGAGAGGTATTGGGTAATCCCCCTGTCGATGAGGTGGTAATTTAGTCGCCCTCTTCTTACTGAAAGCGATAGCCAAATCGGCATATTCAGGGGGAATGCGCACAATGGAAACCTGGTCTGGACTCTCCACCGAAGTGGCACCGATGGAAACTCCCATACACCTCCCTGAACACTCCTCTGACCACCCCTGGAGAACCCCCTGTCTCCACGAAATCCTAGGATTGTGACTAGCCAGCCAGGGAACCCCCAGCACCACTGGAAATGCAGGTAAATCAATAATGAAGAGACTAATCCGCTCCTTACGATTCCCCTGCATCACCATGTCCAGTGGAACCGTAGCATCCCTGACCAACCCTGACCCTAATGGCCGGCTATCTAGGGAGTGCACGGGGAAGGGTGAATCTATCGGCACTAGCGGAACACCCAGCTTGATGGTGAGTCCACGATGCCTGAATCGACTAGCGCCTTATGCTAGGAAGAGGGAGAAAAGTCAAGAAACAAAATCAAGACAAACATGTGACCAATAGGGGGTTCTGGGTGAGTTTGGTGCTAACTCACCTGGGGTGACCGAGAAGTGTTCCGCCTGCCCTCTCGACTCCCAGACGGGCCCCCCCAGCACCGATCGGCCGTGTGTCCTGTCCGACCACAGCTGGTGCAGAAGGAGCCTCCTCCTCCGGTACCCCTCGGCACGGCCCCCCCTAACTCCATAGGAATGGGAGCGGGAGTGCTAGGTGGTGGAACGGACGGGACCCTCTCCGAACGCCTGGGGGCAGCCAGCAGATTGTCCAGACGGATAGACATGTCTATTAGTTCGTCAAGGGAGAGAGCGGCGTCCCGACGCGCTAGCTCCCTCCGGACTTCCTCCCGGAGACTACACCGGTAGTGGTCTATCAAGGCTCCACCCAGCCCCAGCGGCCAAGGTCTGGAAACCCAACGCGAAATCCTGCGCGCTCCTCTTCTCCTGCCTAAGATGGAACAGTTGCTCATCTGGGTAGTGCTCCTTCGCCGAGTCTGGGCCATTCCAGACCGCGTTGGCCCACTCCAGAGCACGACCCGTCAGGCAGGAGATGAGGACACTCACACTCTCCTCCCCCGAGGGAGTTGGCCTCATGGTCGCCAGGTACAGTTCAAGTTGGAGCAAAAGCCCCTGACACCAGCAGCCGCACCATCATAATCCCTCTGGAGCGCAAGACGGAGAGTGCCAGAGACGGATACGGAGGGAGGAGAAGGTGGATCCATCGATGGAGGAACCAGAGGTGCAGAGAGGAGACCACTCCTCTCCCATCAGTCCATTCTCTCCATCATCTGATCCATCGCCGATCCTATCCGATGGAGGACGGTGGTATGATGGAGGACACGTTCCTCCATCGATGGAAGGGGGTTGGCAGCTGCTCCTGCTGACTCCATCAGGTGGTGCGGCATTCTGTAACGTCCGGGGTGTAGTGGGGGAGAAGTCAGACTCAGGAAGCAGAGTTCAGGGTAGTGCTATACTTTTTAATGCACAAAAACGGTGAACATAAGCTAACCCCACGAAACACAGGGCGCACACCAAAACAAATGCCCCAAACATGGGGGACTTAAACAGTCCAGCAAAACCCACGAAAATGGGAAAACCGTAACTCACAGACGTGCACACAAGTAAACCAAACAATCCCAAACCAGGCCTGCTGGTAAATAAAGCCCGACTAATCAACCTAAAACACAAACAGGCGAAACCAATAAACAGAAAGGGGAAAAGGGATCAGTGGCAGCTAGTAGGCTGGTGACGACGACCACCGAGCGCCACCCGAACAGGAAGGGGAGCCACCTTCGGTAGGAGTCGTGACAGATGATGCTGTATGATTTTGCGCAATGACACTGTCGATGTGATCAAGGCGTCAGGTGAATACACTACATTTAGACGTGTTAAAATAAATAATGGTTTTCCAATATACTGTATATCACTCATGAATGCAAGTCAGCTCATAAAAATGTTTCAATCAAGTAGTAAATGGATAATGGAGTCAAAAGATCCTTGTGAAAGTCAATAAAGTGCAGAAGTAGAAATGGCAATAGAAAGATGAAGATGAGTTAGTATTTTATGATGAGTTAGTATGACAAAGCAAAGGTCATCGGACATCTCATTTTGTAGCCATAGAAAGACAGGCCTTTTCCTCATAGAAGGAGTATTGGTTTGTCTATGGTGTCATGCAGAAGGTCATGGCAGGCACCTGACAGTGTCAGATCTCCAGCATGATACCCATTTCCTCCATTGTTGGATTGCACATACTTACATGTTATGCAACCTACAAAACAACATAAGCAATAGGTAGATAGCTATTTTATGTCACACGGTTACATGAAATGCTTTGTATCAATCAATGTAGTGGAATGAATTTGTTATGAAAATGAAAATCATCCATTCATCATAGAAACCGATGGAAACCTCTACTTGTTACAACATAACAAAAAGCATGCTGTAGTAGAGGCTTAGCACATTGAGATGAGCAGGTCCTGTGAAGTGTATCTGCACATCTTAACTCATGCTTTATCTTTTGGTACAGGAGTGCATTGTGAAACACTCTCTTTATGTGAACGGTGAGGAACAAAGCATTCAATAAACAAAGTGAAGTTCAGGCTTGTGTCGCAACAACTGCCTGTTTGTTCACAGAATGCAAGTGAATGCGTTGGTTTGGCCATGATGGCACTTTGACACCATCAGATATATGGGCTCTGAGTACTTTTCACTCTGCAGCATGGGTTAGGGAGGCTTGCAGAAGAGTGGCGGGGGTGGGGTAGGTGACACACATGACGCTTGTTGAAAGATCAGAGTCCGCTTTGTGGCGGGAAGTTGGTGCGAGGCCTCAGTGTTATGTGCAGTTTGTGTAGAAGCAATAAGAAAAACAATCTCCATCTGTAGACCACAGGAGGGACAGGGGTACAGGGGCTGTGGTGTGTAAAGGGAGAAGGTGAGAACAATGTTTTGTAAAGTGAAGGTGTACCATCACAACACCTCTGACACTTTACTTACTTTTGATGTATTTTTAGACTGTGTTTGTCCATGTATTTATCTGTTAATCAATGCATTTCTATGGGCTAATAGCAGTAAAGCCAAATTCATTGTTTGATAAAAAAAATAAAAAAATATTGATAAATAGATACCTAAAAGGGTCATAAAATTCAAAATCAAATAGCGAAATGATCATTGGTAAGACCATCTTAAAACAATTCCATGTTAGCTTAGTGGAACGTGTTTTGTAATTACTCTAAGTGGGGCCTATCATTCTAATCAGATTGAAATCATATCCTAAACTCCAAAATGAGTAATTTGGTGTTCAAACATTTCATTTTAGAAATGATATAATTGTTTGACTAATTGGTTTCTATTCTTAGAATAGAGGGAAAAGTCACAGCTGGGCTAAAGCTTTTAATTCAAGGCCACATAGTGAAAGTGTTTGTGTCACCCACACTCACAATTGCTGAAAATAAAATACACTATATATACACACACACGAAAGTATGTAGACACCTTTCAAATGAGTGGATTTGGCTATTTCAGTCACAGCGAGAGGTGTATAAAATCAAGCACACAGCCATGCAATCTCCATAGACAAACATTGGCAGTAGAATGGCCTTACTGAAGAGCTCAGTAACTTTCAACGTTGCATCGTCATAGGATGCCACCTTTCCAACAAGTCAGTTTGTAAAATGTCTGCCCTGCTCCGGTCAACTGTAAGTGTTGTTATTGTGAAGTGGAAACGTCTAGGCACAACAACGGCTCAGCCGCGAAGTGGTAGTCTTACGTGGAGTGGAACAGGGGAACCCAAGAGCAGACTCAGACATGGAGACTGAGATGAAGTAACCAAGGCGGATTGCTGGAAAACTAGGGTTGTTGGAAACCAGGTGCAGAGGCCGAGGCTGGAGCAAGAGGGGTTGAGACAGGGTAAGCGGGTCTGGAGGGGAATCCAAGGGAGTAGTAGAGTGGGGAATCCAGGTCAGTGTAGCAGGATGATGAGACGTGGGGCTGGAGACAAGGACCAGAGTCAGAGCAGGCAGAACTGTAGCGGAGAGGAAAACAGCGTCAGGCAAGGAAAACAGGCACAACGGGATAACAGGATCTGAATAGTAATAAACGGCTAGAAAAGTAGACTGACTGAGCAGAGATTACTATCTGGCAGCGTGGAATTGGCAGGGCTGAGTATTTGTTGAGGTCTTGTTTATGGAACAGGTTGCAGCTGGAGGGGATCTGCTCTGACTCCAGCATACCTGTCGCCGCCCACACAATCACACACACACACAGAGAGAGGGAGAGGGAGAGAGTACCAGGGGAGTGGCGGCAGGTCAAGGAGACACAGGATGAGCAGTTGAGGGCGTTGCAGGAGCAGATGTGACAGGTAGGCCACACAAGCTCACAGAATGGGACCGCCGAGTGCTGAAGCGCGTAAAAATAATTTGTTCTCAGTTGCCACACTCACTACCGAGTTCCAAACTGCCTCTGGAAGCAACGTCAGCACAATAACTGCTCATTGAAATTAGTTTACATAACCGAGCATCCGCGCACAAGCCTAGGTTCACCATGCGCAATTCCAAGAGTCGCCTGGAGTTGTGTAAAGCTTGCCGCTATTGGACCCTGGAGCAGTGGACACACGTTCTCTGGAGTAATGAATCACACTTCACCCTCTGGCAATCCGACGGATAAATCTAGGTTTGGCGGTGCTAGGAGAACGCTACCTGCCCCAATGCATAGTGCCAACTGTAAAGTTCGGTGCAGGAGGAATAATGATCTGGGGCTGTTTTTCATAGTTCGGGCTAAGCCCCTTAGTTCCAGTGAAGGGAAATCTTAATGCTTCAGCATACAATTACATTCTAGACAATTCTGTGATTCCAACTTTCCCCCAGTTTGGGGGAAGGCCCTTTCCTGTTTCAGCATGACAATGCCCCCGCCCACAAGCAAGGTCCTTACAGAAATGGTTTGTCGAGATCGGTGTGGAAGAAATTGACAGGCCTGCACAGAGCCTTGACCTCAACTCCATCGAACACCTTTGGGATGAATTGGAACGCAGACTGTGAGCCAGGCCGAATCGCCCAACATCAGTGCCCAACCTCACTAATGCTCTTGTGGCTGAATGGAAGCAAGTCCCTGCAGCAATGTTCCTACTTCTAGTGGAAAGCCTTCCCAGAAGAGTGGAGTCTGTTATAGCAGCAAAGGGGGGACCAACTTCTTATGAATGCCCATGAATTTGGAATGAGATGTTCAACGAGCAGGTGTCCACATACTTTTGGTCATGTAGTGTACTTTAAAAAAATATATTGAAAGATTGTAGAGTGGTTTTGAACCAGCAACTTTGCCAGATATTGAATTTAGATGAATAAAAAAATATGAATTATAATTTAATTATAACAGATACACAGTTCATCAAAAGCTAATTTCCCTAATTTGACACCACAGTCAAGAAATATGTAAGAGTAACATGACGCACAACCCCCCACCACTAAATGTCAGAAGGAGAAAGGGGAACATGATCTGTTGAGATGTATTACTGACATCTCAGGATTCCTTCCACTGGGCTCGGTATGACAGCTTATTTACTGTTGTTGAGTGAGTGAGGTGAGTCAGTATA
The DNA here is from genome assembly GCF_036934945.1 of Oncorhynchus masou masou. Classification (NCBI taxonomy): domain Eukaryota; kingdom Metazoa; phylum Chordata; class Actinopteri; order Salmoniformes; family Salmonidae; genus Oncorhynchus; species Oncorhynchus masou. The sequence continues at coordinate 1,001,641 of NC_088225.1, read as the reverse complement.
AAAAAAACACCCCTTTTATCCTCTAAAGCCCCAGTATGAATCATCTCTATAGTCTCTAGACTGAACACAACAAATATAGAGATATGGTTGTGACAAAAAGACAGTTTCGGTGTTTTTTTTTGTTGAAACCACGTTAGTGATGCTGCCACTTTGCATTAGTCTGCTACTTGTTCACTGTAAAAAGACAGCCGAGAAAAAAATCCCCTGCAACCATTGTCATCCTTTGAGCTTTTTAATTTTTTTCCTGTTTCGTTCATTCCATCAGTATCTTATTCTTGTCATTTGAGCAACTTCATTGATAATATGGTCAGGTGGATTATAGCTACTTGCATGTACATTTGAGACTTGAGCACAGATTAAGTAAAAATGTACTTCAATATTACTTCCAATTGTACTTGAAGAATAATACAAAGCCGCTACTACAACTTTCCAACCTTAAACAAAACCTTGGTTGATGTGGTAACCACCTAATTTTGGTTTATGTCATATTCTTTTGTTGGTAAAATTGAATTTCCATTTTACAGTTTTATCTGAATATTGATAGATGCTGGTTTAACCGACAATCACATTCAGTGGGTTTCAGTACTATGAGTAGATTGTTTGATGACAGCTATGAATCCCCTCAGAAGTAAGTGAGTTCTACAATACACAGAACATCAGGTAACTAAGGTGAGGGATGCTGTTCTACTTTTATTGCGGTAAAAGAGAGATCATGAACTTGTGTCTACATACAAATGTGTTGGAATGTGTTTAGAGGTCAGGAGATGGGTTGCTTTTGTAGTTTTGAGAGTTTGTGACAATGTTTGTGTGTGTATGCTTGTGCGTGTGTGTATGCTTGTGCATTGTGTGTGAATGTGAGACTGAACGTACCAGAAAGGGTTTGTAAAGGCTTGCATGTAAATATATGTGTAAAAAGAGATGTGAATAATGTGGAGGGTGCATGGGCGCTGCGGTGAGGGTGTGAAATTGCCACTGCACCCTGGCCTAATTTAGACCACTTGTTCTCCATTGCCTTTAGCGCCTTGTTCAACTTCTGGTTCACAATGTTTCTTTCTGTCCATTTCACTATGAAAGAACAAATAAAAGGAGGAAGAATGAAAACGTGGTTTGAGTATAAGTGGATGTAGCAAGGATAGAGCTATTTGTCATATCATTGGTAGTAGTAATCAAATGAGTGGTGTTTATTATTAGCTTATTATCAAGCTATTATCTAGCTTATTATCAAAGCATATTATGAATACTGTAGCACTATTTGTATTCATAGTACTACTAGGAGTGGTGGTAGTAGTAGTGGTAGTAATAGTTGCTGATATAGCAATAAGTGGCATTAGCAGCAGGTCACCCACCAATGTCATCAGTCCTGCGGCCGTACCAATGCTGGGTGTCTGTAGGAGGGGCGGGCAAGGGGTGACCGATGTAGGAGTCTTTTATCTGGGACTTCCACACTGGAGGAGCTCCTGGGAAGAATAGAATAGAAACATGGACAGGAAAAGAAAAGAACATGAGCATTAAACAGAGGAACCATAATCCTTGACTGAGCTAAACGACTACCACCCCGTAGCACTCACTTCCGTCATCATGAAGTGCTTTGAGAGACTAGTCAAGGACCATATCAGCTCCACCCTACCTGACACCCTAGACCCACTCCAATTTGCTTACCGCTCAAATAGGTCCACAGACGATGCAATCTCAACCACACTGCACACTGCCCTAACCCATCTGGACAAGAGGAATACCTATGTGAGAATTCTGTTCATCGACTACAGCTCGGCATTCAACACCATAGTACCCTCCAAGCTCGTCATCAAGCTCGAGACCCTGGGTCTCGACCCAGCCCTGTGCAACTGGGTACTGGACTTCCTGACGGGCCGCCCCAGGTGGTGAGGGTAGGTAACAACATCTCCTCCCCGCTGATCCTCAACACTGGGGCCCCACAAGGGTGCGTTCTGAGCCCTCTCCTGTACTCCCTGTTCACCCACGACTGCGTGGCCACGCACGCCTCCAACTCAATCATCAAGTTTGCGGACGACACAACAGTGGTAGGCTTGATTACCAACAACGACGAGACGGCCTACAGGGAGGAGGTGAGGGCCCTCAGAGTGTGGTGTCAGGAAAATAACCTCACACTCAACGTCAACAAAACTAAGGAGATGATTGTGGACTTCAGGAAACAGCAGAGGGAACACCCCCCATCCACATCGATGGAACAGTAGTGGAGAGAGTAGCAAGTTTTAAGTTCCTCGGCATACACATCACAGACAAACTGAATTGGTCCACTCACACAGACAGCATTGTGAAGAAGGCGCAGCAGCGCCTCTTCAACCTCAGGAGGCTGAAGAAATTCGGCTTGTCACCAAAAGCACTCACAAACTTCTACAGATGCACAATCGAGAGCATCCTGGCGGGCTGTATCACCGCCTGGTACGGCAACTGCTCCGCCCTCAACCGTAAGGCTCTCCAGAGGGTAGTGAGGTCTGCACAACGCATCACCGGGGCAAACTACCTGCCCTCCAGGACACCTACACCACCCGATGTTACAGGAAGGCCATAAAGATCATCAAGGACATCAACCACCAGAGCCACTGCCTGTTCACCCCGCTATCATCCAGAAGGCGAGGTCAGTACAGGTGCATCAAAGCTGGGACCGAGAGACTGAAAAACAGCTTCTATCTCAAGGCCATCAGACTGTTAAACAGCCACCACTAACATTGAGTGGCTGCTGCCAACACACTGACACTGACTCAACTCCAGCCACTTTAATAATGGGAATTGATGGGAAATTATGTAAATATATCACTAGCCACTTTAAACAATGCTACCTTATATAATGTTACTTACCCTACATTATTCATCTCATATGCATACGTATATACTGTACTCTATATCATCGACTGCATCCTTATGTAATACATGTATCACTAGCCACTTTAACTATGCCACTTTGTTTACATACTCATCTCATATGTATATACTGTACTCAATACCATCTACTGTATCTTGCCTATGCTGCTCTGTACCATCACTCATTCATATATCCTTATGTACATATTCTTTATCCCCTTACACTGTGTATAAGACAGTAGTTTAGGAATTGTTAGTTAGATTACTTGTTGGTTATTACTGCATTGTCGGAACTAGAAGCACAAGCATTTCGCTACACTCGCATTAACATCTGCTAACCATGTGTATGTGACAAATAAAATTTGATTTGATTTTGATTTGATTTATATGTGCTGATAATTCACTTTGCAACACTGACCTGGAAAGATGTTGGTGCGCAGACAGTGTCACAGGCTGTGGTAGGAGCAATGGGGAGGGACGAAGGCTGACCCTTTGTCAGTATAGTGAGGCAGCACGAGAGGAGGAACCTCCGGGCATGCTAAAACTCTCACACAGTTGCAAAAACATAATTGAGAGCTCTGTAGTGTGCATAGGTTATGGTGGAATACCAAGTTTTGGGATATAAACTGAATTATACCATTCCTCTCCAACGCTACTGACCTGCGGCTTGTCTCCAACTGTTATCTCCGGCTGGCCAGTGGAGGTCATTGCCTTGACTAACAAACAAGAGGCGTCGAGGATTCTTGGTCATGTAAGCAGAGAACAGAACTAAAGAATGCACTGCCTGACCACAAGTATTCTTGTTGTTGGTACAGTCCTGTAGGTTTCCCATGTGGTAACCCTAACCCAATTACCTGACATTTGAACTCCATACTCAAGAGCTAAAGGTCACTCAGTTATCCACACAGACAATAACAAATTCAACTATCAGCAAAGAAAGTAAAAGGAACAAGGGACACCTTTAGTATTTTCCATTCAATTAACTTTAATTCACAATTCTTACATTTTGTGTTTATTACTTTTAATACCACAGACAAATATCAACTTGCTAAAACAATAGAAAAGAACATAAGATCCATATGGACCTACATATTTATATTATATACATACACTCAAGTCTTTGGAGGTAAACCTCTTCAGCTCTCTATGCAGCACACTCTCAGCTCTGACATCCATCTTATTAAAGGGGCATCCCAATAAACAATCTACAATTAAAATCAATGTGACCAGACATACAGAAAAATAAGGCTCACTTAACTTACGGGGTAATTTATTTAAGTACAGATTCAGTTACAAAATGATGTATCAGACACTGCAATTTGAAATTATTTGTTATTAAACCTTATGAATATTTGATAAGACTAAATATAAGGCAAAGTAGCTTCCTGATTTATAGATCACAAATTCAAATGGAATCTTACTAAATTATAAGAAAGTGTTTTAGAAGTGAAAATGGCAACAACAAAAATTGTGGACAAATGATTTTTTTGTTTTGTTTTAAAAATGGCTCTCATGTAGGCTACATGACACTTTTCTCATGTAAAGAAGAACATATCAAATTGTAGATTGATCATTGGATTGGTCCTCTAAGTGCTGCTTGCTGTTCAGTACCCAGGTGTTGTATCAGGCTTCTCAGGCAGATGTTCAGCTGAGCTTTATGTGGGGGCAAACTTCTTGGCCTGCGCCCTCACCCTCTTCTCATAGTCCATTCTGTTCTGACTAAAAGAGACAACAAAGGGGGATTAGTCCATTATGAAATTGAGTATCACCCAACAAGGCTATTATTTTCAGTTTAACGAAGTGAGATTATGTATGTTTGAAGTGTCTTAAAGCACACTAAGGGCCCCTTTACCTGTATCAATTATACAGTAGAACTTTCAAAAATATTTTTTTAAAGTATCTATCAACTGAAACTCACCAGTAAATTGTGTAGGCTTCTGCTTGTGCTGGGTCTTGGATGTTGGGTTCATTGAGAAGCTCTTGGATACCCAACAGGATCTGTGAACACAAAACAGATGAAGTCAGCTTTTAGAATGGATTGAAATACAAAACAATGCAGATCAGAAGACAATCACTCGACCAGAGTGTACCATGCTTTGATCCACAAAAAAAAATACAGTAATTTGATACCCGTTGAGCCAATGTCGTGCATTCCTCAAACCGGTGAAAGCACTGATGCCTCTCCCATTCTTTGTGTGTGTGTGTGTGTGTGTGTTTGTGTGTGTGTGTGTGTGTGTGTTGTGTGTGTGTGTGTGTGTGTGTGCCTGTTTTATGGTGATGGCTGGCCTCCAGTCCTTCTCCTCCTCCAGGATGGAAAGACACACCGTGCCAGATGGGTAGACATTGGGGTGGAAAATGGGTGGCTCAAACTTGCCTGAGAGGACATAGAAGAGATTATTAAAAAGCATTTGACGACTTCCTTACCATCGATATCAAAAATGACTAGGAACAAAACACTGCACATCAGGGGTGTTAAAATGTCGAAATTAAATTGGGATTGTTAAAGTAAAGAAAAAATCCTTAATTGTTTTGTTTTTCACAAAATGAAAATCGAAGTGCAGCAATCACAAAACCACCAATTATAGGTCCTGATCGTCCTCATATAGGGGATTAAAGAAATATTATAGAAATACCTAATGCAACAATGCTGTAACAATTTACGCTACTTTATTAACTGGAGCTGTAATCAATGACTGTATATACAGTATGAGAGTAGCAGCTCAAGCAGGCAGAGGCGAGGGGCCATGCGGTGTGAGTGAGTGATGAAGGGAACAGGAAGGAGAGAGATAGCAACCAAGTCGACTCGCGCTGGTAAACTAACTTATTGCTAGTTATTGCTCATCTCATTACATAGTACCCGTCTTGAGCTAATGTTAGCTTGGCTAATTGAGACTACATAACTGTGCTTTCTCCTCTTCAACTTAAGAAGCAGCCTACCTGTTGGCTCTTGGTGATGTAGCCTGTCCTTCTCATTTAACTTAAGTTCTGTCATTTTAATTCCATCTTACTTGATTAGCCTAGATATCTCCTAATAACTTGCCACACGGAGGCTCTAGCTCTTACTATAGCCTAATGCCGGTTTGATGACTTGTGAATAGTCGATAACAACAAGCTGCAGGTTTACTCACATTTTGGCGGCGAGGAAGGATAATCATCCTTGAACAGCATTCGGAGTTTGTATTGGCCTCCCTCCCACAGCGTCTAGAGAATTGAAGAACATAGTTATTACATGCATTAATTGTTCCAGTACACGAGGGTGTGCCTACACACTATAAAAAATACTTTTAAATGAGAACACATCCGTTTGTATTTGTACTTGTGTTGGCCATTTTTTTATGTACTATAAGAAACACTATGATATCTGTTTACTCATTCTGACAGACTGGTAGTGGTTGTTGGGTCTTGTTAGAGTAAAAACTAGAGAAAGTAAAAGTTGACATACCCCCTTCTTCCCCGGAATGGCACATTCCCAGTTCATGAGGTTCATAGTGCCATCAGGATTTTTGGTAGGCACAGCGACAAAACCCTGAGAGAGAGGGAGGGAATAAGGTTTGAGGAACAAGCTTGCCTTCTGCAATTCATCAGAACAAGTTTATTTTCACTGTTTGTATGGTAGCTCCTCACAAATGGGTGGTCTTTCCTCCATGCTTTGCGCTCCTGTGACAGTCTGCTAAGAGCGATACCAGACATGTCTACTCATTAACACAGTCCTGTGGGAAGACAAAAAACACTCAATTAACATGGCTAGATAGCAAAACCACTAGAGAACAAGGATGTGTAGATAACTAACATTTTTATTAGAAATGTCCACGATATACTACGGTTGGATTGAGGGTTGGGGAGTAACTGATAACATGTAATCAGTTACATGTAAAATGATTACAAAAAACCTCACTGTAATCAGCTACATTACAAGCCAAAAATATTGTAATCAGATTACAGATTACCTTGAAAAACAAGATGAATTACTTTTAAATTCAGAAAGGATGTTTGCGAAAAAATATATTACAACTCCTTTGTTTTCTTAATGACATTCAAGTCAGTTCAAGTTTGTTCAACCTGAACGAGTCTGACCACATGTCAGAGACCACTATGATGACACACCAAATGTGTTTGATGGATCCTTTGTCTTCTTCTCATGCCTCTTAAGGGGAGCGTAATCGAAAAGAAACAAAGTAATCAGATTACATTACTGAGTCTGGGTAATCCAAAAGTTACATTACTGATTACAATTTGGGACAGGAAACTAGTGCCCTGCCCAGCAGGTAGCCTAGTGGTTAAGAGCCTTGGAACAGTTACCAAAAGGTTGCTGGTTCTAATCCCTGAGCCGTGCAGCCCTTGAGCAAGGCACTTAACACCATTTGCCTGTGTAAATCACTCTGGATAAGAGCATCTGAAAATGACAAAAATCTAAAATGTAAAATGTTGACTTTCCATATTACTCATGAAAAATTCTTATGACATGAACTTGAAAGCTAATTAACCTCTTCACTAGCTAGCTATAAAGATTTCCCCTCGTTAATTGTGGATAGCAATGATGTGGATATTGCATTGGTCAAATACCACAAACCCCTGAGGTGCCTTATTGCTATTATAAACTGGTTACCAACGTAATTAGACCACTAAATAGTAATTTGTCATACCTATGGTATACAGTCTGATACATCACGTCTTTCAGCCAATCAACATTCAGGGCTTGAACCACCCAGTTTATAACTACGTTTATATAATGGCATTGTCGAATACTCGTTTCTTATTGGCTTGAATGGTATTCTAGAGCGTGCAATATTTCCCTAAATTACATGGTAGAATTAAATGGCTATTTGAGCTACTTTTTGAAAGCAAAAGTCAAATTGAAAACGTTATTGGCATTGTGGAATTCGATATTCATATTAGCAAGCTAGGACTTATGGTTAGGTTAGCTAAACTACAAATATGTGATTACCATGGCAACTACTGTAGCTATGGAGTAGACGTATGTACTTCAGTGGTGTTGAACACATTTCTAGCAGCTAATGCTAATGTGTTAATTTATAGCCATGGTATAAAAAGGGTTTCAACTAGGTGCTCTGTGTTTTCTGTAAAATAATGCAACTCCGTGGAAGGTTACTTCCACTCCCGCAACACACACTCCACGTTATTCATTATTTTCCATAGCACACATAACGTTAGCCCCTAGTGATTATCCCTTACATATGGCTCTGGTTATTGATATTGCCAGTAACAAGCTGGCTAAGCTACCCAGCTAGCAGTCTAATTAGCAACAAACCATCAAACTAGCCAACCAACATACATGCACCCACCCACCTGTAAGCCTAGTTAGATAATATATTAAAGTTCGTTTACAGGTCATTGGTTAGTAGTAGTTGCTTACCTTATAATTCAATTGATAGATGGAGTTCGCTTGTTGGTGTTTGTCAAAGCTAACGTTAGCTAGCTAAAAACTATGAGCTGGGTCGCCTATTTTTTTTACTATCAAAACTAGCTAAAGCTGCTTCGTAATGACGATACTTTCGTGCTAGTAATTCGACCAAGTTAGTTCCCCTGACATAAATAAACTGATTGAGAGATTTCCTTATCTGTTACCGCATATGTGAATACCTGAACGATAGCATTCAGCTAGTTAGCTCGCTAAAGTCAAGAAAGAGGACCTAAATTTGTTTATCTCGACATATCCTACAGGCACTTCGCAGGTCACCTTTCATGGTCTTTCTTTTCGGCCATCTTTGGTGTGGCGTCGTGTTGGCTTCATCTGGTGTTCGACTATTTTTTGGAGATATATTATATATCGAAGCTTTTTATCAATTAAAGATCACTTTGAGTCAAAATGCAAGCCGAGATCTACAAAAACAAAAAAACAACAACATTACTTTAACGTAAGCCAATGCAACGTTAACCAATTAAAAACAGTTATGTAGCAATGACATTTGTGCAGTAGGCTATATTTTATTTTTATTTTTATTTCACCTTTATTTAACCAGGTAGGCAAGTTGAGAACAAGTTCTCATTTACAATTGCGATCTGGCCAAGATAAAGCAAAGCAGTTTGACACATACAACAACACAGAGTTACACATGGAGTAAAACAAACATGCAGTCAATAATACAGTAGAAAAATAAGTCTATATACGATGTGAGCAAATGAGGTGAGATAAGGGAGGTAAAGGCAAAAAAAAGGCCATGGTGGCAAAGTAAATACAATATAGCAAGTAAAACACTGGGGAATGGTAGATTTGCAGTGGAATAATGTACAAAAGTAGAAATAAAAATAATGGGGTGCAAAGGAGCAAAATAAAGGACCAAGGTGGGTGCTACAGGTAGGTGCTGCTATGGTGACCAGCTTGCTGAGATAAGGGGGGACTTTACCTAGCAGGGTCTTGTAGATGACCTGGAGCCAGTGGGTTTGGCGACAAGTATGAAGCGCGGGCCAGCCAACGAGAGCGTACAGGTCGCAGTGGTGGGTAGTATATGGGGCTTTGGTGACAAAACGGATGGCACTGTGATAGACTGCATCCAGTTTATTGAGTAGGATATTGGAGGCTATTTTGTAAATTACATCGCCAAAGTCGAGGATCGGTAGGATGGTCAGTTTTACGAGGGTGTGTTTGGCAGCATGAGTGAAGAATACTTTGTTGCGAAATAGGAAGCCAATTCTAGATTTAACTTTGGATTGGAAATGTTTGATATGAGTCTGGAAGGAGAGTTTACAGTCCAACCAGACACCTAGGTATTTGTAGTTGTCCACATATTCTAAGTCAGAACCGACCAGAGTAGTGATGCTGGATGGGCGGGCAGGTGCAGGCAGCGATCGGTTGAAGAGCATGCATTTAGTTTTACTTGTATTTAAGAGCAGTTGGAGGCCAGAGGAGAGTTGTATGGCATTGAAGCTCGTCTGGAGGGTTGTTAACACAGTGTCCAAAGAAGGACCAGAAGTATACAGAATGGTGGCGTCTGCGTAGAGGTGGATCAGAGACTCACCAGCAGCAAGAGCGACATCATTGATATATACAGAGAAGAAAGTCGGCCCAAGAATTGAACCCTGTGGCACCCCCATAGAGACTGCCAGAGGCAGTGCCTAATACATTATCACTGCGTATTGACTATGCTTGAATTGCCCTGCCAATGTTGTTCTTATCAGACCATTTAAAAATATGATATTTTTTAAAAGTATGATCACACTGGTAATTCATAATTTGTTGTATTACATGTGAGGCACTAAGTGCCTAAGTGAGCATAACAATTGGCTTTTTTTTCTGGACTGATGGCCTGCAAGGAGGGAGCAACGGTCTGCTAAGAAAAGGCGATATTCTACAGCTGATGGCGAAAGTCACATTATTTTTGCCTCATTCACCAATTAAGTTTGTTACTCTGATGACCAGAGAACGTGAAATATTCCTCGATATGAAAAAAGACACCTCATAGGACACATCACTGCACTCTATACTCTTCTGTAAACTGGTAATCTCTGTATACCCGTCGCAAGACCCCCTGGTTGATGCTTATTCATATAACCCTCTTAGGCCTCACTCCCTCCTGTCTGATATCTCTCCTGCAGCCTTCATCCTCCACATACAACATCCGTTTTGCCAGTCACATTCTGTTAAAGGTCTCCAAAGCATACACATCCCTGGGGCACTTATCTTTTCAGTTCGCTGCAGCTAGCGACTCGAACGAGCTGCAACAAAGACTGAAACTGGACAATTTTATCTCAATCTCTTCATTCAAAGACTCAATCATGGACACTCTAACTGCCAGTTGTAGCTGCTTTGCGTGATGTGTTGTTGTCTCGATCTTCTTGCCCTTTGTGCTGTTGTCTGTGCCCAATAATGTTTGTACCCTGTTTTGTGCTGCTACCATGTTGTGCTGCTGCCATTTTGTGTTGCTGCCATGCTATGTTGTTGTCTTAGGTCTCTCTTTATGTAGTGTTATGTTGTCTCTCTTGTCGTGACGTGTGTTTTGTCCTGTATTTTTATTTTATTCATTTGTATATTTAATCCCAGCCCCCGTCTCTGCGGGAAGGCCGCCATTTGAAAGGCTGCCATTGTAAGTAAGAACTTGTTCTTAACTGACTTGCCTAGTTAAATGGAAATAATGTCCATTGCTTGTGTTTCTTGGCCCAATCAAGTGTCTTCTTCTTATTGTGTCCTTTAGTAGTGATTTCTTTGCAGCGATTCGACCATGAAGGCCTGATTCACACAGTCTCCTCTGAACAGTTAATGTTGAGATGTGTCTGTTACTTGAACCCTGTGAAGAATTTATTTGGGCTTCAATATCTGAGGCTGGTAACTCTAATTAACTTGTCCTCTATGGCAGAGGTAACTCTGGGTCTTCCTTTCCTGTGGTGGCCCTCATGAGAGCCAGTTTCATCATAGTGCTTGATGGTTTTTGCGACTGCACTTGACTGACCTTCATGTCTCAAAGTAATGTTGGACTGTCATTTCTCTTTGCTTATTTGAGCTGTTCTTGCCATAATATGGACTTGGTCTTTTACCAAATAGGGCTATCTTCTGTATACCACCCCTACCTTGTCACAACACAACTGATTGGCACAAACGCATTAAGGGGAAGAATGCTACAAATGAACCTTTAATAAGGCACACCTGTTAATTGAAATGCATTCCAGGTGGCTACCTCATGAAGGTGGTTGACAGAATGCCAATAGTGTGCAAAGCTGTCATCAAGGCAATAGGTGGCTACTTTAAAGAACATAAAATATATTTTGATTTGTTTAACACTTTTTTGGTTACTACAAGAGTCTATATGTGTTATTTCATAGTTTTAATGTCTTCACTATTATTCTACAATGTAGAAAATAAAGAGAAGAATGTAGACAATTAGAATGGCAAAATGTACTCCAAGTAGTAACACTTCCGGAAGACCAGTCAATCTGTGGGTTGTGTAGCTTTAACCATGAGACGCCCAGAACCAGAGGTGGGTGAGAACAGTCAATTATATGGAAACGGATCTTTTCCTGGTGATTACCAGAGAGACGCAGGATAGCAGGAACATTTCCCTCCAAAACACGGAAGAGTAGCTTTCCATTGAGAGCGTTGGCTTATAGAGGTGAATCGAGCAAAACAGTGTCCAAGCCCAACTGCTTAACAACCCCTCGGTCCAGAAAACTCTCGTCGGCGGCTGAATCGACGAGAGCAGACAGAGGAAAAGCCTGACTCTGCCAGACAAGGTTGGCCTCAAGCAGGGGTCTGGGAGATGATGGGCAGGCGATTTGGCTCATCCCCCACTACTGCTGAGCCCTCTCTTTTACTGGACACAGGGTACAAGTGGAGACCAGTTGACCAACCTGGCCACAATACAGACAGCTCCTAGTACTACTGATACGCCACTGCCTCTCCTCTGGAGATAGACGGTCCGGCCGAGCTGCATGGATTCATGCCACTATAGCTTTGACCAATTCCCCCTAGGTTGTAAAGCTAGGGTTAATAAGAATTAGGCAAAGACTCAGATTCTGCAAAAGGTTCATTGTAGTTTATTCATGAGAGCTCTCAAGTCAGCCAACATTTGAACAGTCTTTATAACCCCCTATACACACACACACACACACAGGTTTATCCCTTTTCTACCAGCCTTGGCAGTTTCTCGCCGTTCTCTCCTCATGTGTAGTCTACCAACCATCATGTGTAGTCTACCAGCCTGTTTTCTTCCTCTTACACACACACATACATTATTAGAATTATAGTATTAGATGTTTCAGGGTGGAATTCTTTAGTCATTACTTTAAACATATACTGTGCATTCCTTTATCAGTTCATGATTGGGATCTGCCTGGTGATGTGATGCAGTCAGAGAAGACAAGGCACAGAAGCAGACGTCATGGGACATGCAACCCTACCTCCCCTCTCCCTTCGACGCTAACGGAGACGGTTGTCAATGCGGATAGTGAGAGAAATTAGATCATCATGTCCATCAGGCTCCTCTCTGGACACCAACTCGTCCTCGAGGGTCTCAGTAAGTGTGTTCCGGAATGTTTCCTGAAGGGCCTCGTCATTCCAGCCACTCTCTGCGGCGAGGGTGCGGAACTCACATGCCGTCTCAGCCACACTCTGACAACCTTGACGAATGGACAGAAGTCGTTTAGCAGTATCCTTTCCACAGACCGGGTGGTCCAAGACCTTCCTTAGCTCATCTGTGAATCCACTGTAGGAGAAGCAGATAGATGGCTGTCTCTCCAGGAGAGCACCGCTCCCTGAAGGCAGCCAATAAAGAAAAAATAGGTTTAGGGCTGTTGCTCAAACACTAGTGAACATTGTGCAAGAAAGGCTCTGCAAACCCTAAGATTGCCATCATAGCACTCAGGAGTCGGAACAAAAGGCTCCCGGGAGGAGAAGAGGAACTGGAGACAGGTTGTGAATTCTGAACAGAGATTCAGACCTGTAGGTCAGACAGGCTCTGTGAAAACTCCTTGATGTTCTCCAGCAGGGTTTTCAGGGCTTGGTCATGTTGATCAAGAAGAGTGCCTTGCCCCACAAGAATTCGGCGAAGAGTAGTAGAGTCTGCTGGGTTCATTTCTTGGCCTGGTCGTACTGTTACGCAGAGCGAAAACAGGGGAACCCAAGAGCGGACTCAGATGCGGAAGCAGGAATGAATGAACCAAAATGTTGATTGTACACAGAGAGATGTGGAGTGCAGAACCGGGGTAGCTCAGATGAGTTACATAAAAACCAGAAGTGTAGACTGAGGTTGGAGTTGACTAAGTTGAACAGGGTGAACAGGTCCTGAGGGGAATCCAAGGCAGTGGTGGTGAGTGAAGTCCAGAGCAAGGTGGTTGGGTGGTGAGACGTAGTACAGGATCCAGAGACAGGGCGGTAAATGAGCAGATATTAAGATCTGGCAGAGTGGAAGTGTCCGGAATGAGTTTATGTAGAGGTCTTGATTTATGGGACGATTTGCAGCTGGTTGGGATCTGCCCAGACTCCAGCACATCTGTCTCTAACAACACAATCACACCAAGAGAGAGAGAGAGTACAGGGGGGAATTGCAGGTTAAGACGCCACCGATAAACACCAGAGGGCGTAGTGGGAGCAGATGTGACAGTAACATGCTGATTGGTCGACTGTTTGAACCATAAAAGGGTGCTCTGCTATTCTTGAGTAGTTGAATGACCTTTACTCCCTCCGTGTCTGAGGGCACACATCGTTTTCTAGGCTTAAAATGAAGATGTGGCAAACAGGAGTCACAATGTATTCCACTACCAACCTCAGCAATTTACCATCCACGTTGTCGGTAACAGGTGTTTTTTTCTTTATTTATAGATAGCAAAAAAAATGTAACCTCTTCTACACCCACTTTGTGGACCTCAAAACTACAGTGCTTGTATTTCATTATTTGGGCCATTATGCATGAATATGAAGGCTCAGCATTTGCTGTTTGCATGTCATACCTCAGTTTGCTAATCTTGTCAACAAAGAAGTTATTAAAGTGGTTGGAAATATCAAAGGGTTTTGTTATGAACAAGTCATCCGCCTCAATGAAGGATGGAGCCGAGTTTATTTTTTGCCTAGAATTTAATTTGAAGTACTCCAGAGCTATTAACTATATTTCTTTATATCATTTATCTTTTTTTCCATAGTATAGTGATTTCTCAATTTACTGTATGTTTGCCAGTCTGCTGCCTTGTCAGACTTATTTTCTATTCCCTTTGCCTCATCCCTCTCAGCCATACAGTTTTTCAATGTATCATCTATCCATGGGGATTTGGCAGTTCTAACAGTCAGTTTCTTGATGGGTGCATGCCTATCAGTAACTGGAAGAAGCAGTTTCATAAATGCTTTCAAGTGCAGCGTCCAAATGTTCCTCATTGCACAAATTAGACCAACAAATATTATTCACATCTTTGATGTTGTATGAATGATGAAACACAATTTTAGGTCCAGTCTTTGGAACTTTGGTCATAGAAGTAGTGCAGATCTATCAGTGGGGAGTACAGTAACAACAAATAACCAAACCCCAGGGTGTTAGTAAAAATCAGTTTGTTCTTATTGATGCCCTATTACCAGTGGTGTAAAGTACTTAAGTAAAAATACTTTAAAGTACTACTTATGTAGTTTTTTTTAGGTATCAGTACTTTACTTTACTATTTGTATTTTGGACAATTTTTACTTTTACTCCACTACATTCCTAAAGAAAATAATGTACTTTTTACTCCATACATTTTCCCTGACACCCAAAGTACTTGTTACATTTTCTATGCTTAGCAGGACAGGAAAATGGTCCAATTCACTCACTTATCAAGAGAACATCACTGGTCAAATCAAATCAAATGTTATTTGTCACATGTGCCGAGTGCAACAGGTGTACAGTGAACAGTACACCTTACAGTGAAATATTCACTTACAAGTCCTCTTTGCACAAGCCCTGAACCAACAATGCCGTTTTAAGAAAAATAACTGTTAAGTAAAAAATAGATAAGTAAAAAATGTTAAATAAAAGTAACAAGTAATTAAAGAGCAGCAGTAAAATAACAATAGCGTGGTAAATACAAAGGGTACCGGTACAGAGTCAATGTGCGGGGGCACCAGTTAGTCGAGGTAATATGTACTTGAAGGTAGAGTTAAAGTGACTATGCATAGATAATAAACAGAGAGTAGCAGCAGTGTAAAAGGGGGGAAGCAATGCAATAGTCTGGATAGCCATTTAATTAGCTGTTCAGGAGTCTTATGGCTTGGGGGTAGAAGCTGTTAACAAGCCTCGTGGACCTAGACTTGGCGCTCCGGTACTGCTTGCCGTGTGGCAGCAGAGAGAACAGTCTATGACTAGGGTGGCTGGAGTCGTCGACAATTTTTAGGGCCTTCCTCTGACACCGCCTGGTATGTGGTCCTGGATGGCAGGAAGCTTGGCCCGAGTGATGTACTGGGCTGTTCGCACTACCCTCTGTTGTGCCTTGCGGTCGGAGGCCGAGCAGTTGCCATATCAGGTAGTGATGCAACCAGTCAATATGCTCTCGATGGTACAGATGTAGAACATTTTGAGGATCTGAAGACCCATGCCAAATCTTTTCAGTCTCCTGAGGGAGAATAGGCTTTGTTATGCCCTCTACACAACTGTATTGGTGTGATTGGACCATGATAGTTTGTTGGTGATGTGGACACCAAGGAACTTAAAGCTCTCAACCTGCTCCACTACAGCCACATTGATGAGAATGTGGGCATGATCGATCCTCCTTTTTCTGTAGTCCACAATCATCTCCTTTGTCTTGATCACATTGAGGGAGAGGTTGTTGTCCTGGCACCACACGGCCAGGTCTCTGACCTCCTCCCTATAAGCTGTCTCATCGTTGTCGGTGATCATCGGCAAACTTAATGATGGTGTTGGAGTCGTGCTTGGCCATGCAGTCATGAGTGAACAGGGAGTACAGGAGGGTACTGAGCACGTCTGCATGTCAGCCCTGCTGCCTCTGATCTTGAGGACTCACTAAACACAAAGGATTTGTTTGTAAATGATGTCTCTGTGTTGTAATGTGCCCCTGGTAATCTGTAAAAAATCTGACTGATGTGCTTATTGTAAGCTATTTGAAGAAACTTTTGATACTTACTTAATTAATATTTTTCTGGGTGTCTTTCGCTTTTACTTGAGTCATTTTCTGTTAATGGTATCTTACTTTTACTCAAGTATGATAATTGGGTACCTTTTCCACCACTAGCTACTACAACTCTGGTTCAATTGTACAGTATGTAGTTAGACCAGGAATGTGTTGGATATGTGCCATTGAGCATGATCATGCCATCATCCGATGTACCCATGTGAGAGATAGATACACTGTGTCCTGTTCTCTCTGTGTGTTTCCTTGTGCCCATCCTGCCTCGGTCAAAGTCTGCAGAAAGGCGATGTTGTGCTGCCTGCCCTGCGGGAGATGGTTTCAGCTGTGGGAATGTGTGCTTTGTCATGGGGCTCTGATTACATTCTCAATGTCTGGCATTTGTGTTGCTCATCGACTGGACAATTGAAGGAAATGACAAACCTGATCCCTGGCCTGCCTCTATTTGTTCAATTCTAGGCTATTTGATAAATTTCTGCTTATTTGACAACTTGAGGAATTTTAGTGATTTGCTGATTTCTGAGGCCTTTACCTCGACTAACCCTTTGATTAGCAATTAACTTAAATGTTATCTCAGTGTTTAAGTTCATTAAGTCTACAAACTTGCACACAGTCTTTCAAAAGTCTTTCAAAAGTGCAAGACTACTCTCTCTGTGTTTCTCGGGTGTCACGAGAAACTTCTGTGTTGTTGCTTTGCTTGTGATCTTGTGGATTTTCAGGCAAAAGTATTTTGCCTCAAAGTGTAAGGTTCTGCATTTATTTTCTTAGTCAACCTTGTGTTCTGTTTTGTTGTGTTCTGGAACGTAGCCCTGTTTCTTTGTGTTTTTGAACATAACCCTGTCTTTCATTTTTGTTCATTGTTTTCACCTGTGTTAGTTACTCACCTTGTCTCATAAGCTCCTTATTTAGTTCAGTTCATTGTTTTTTGTGCCTTTGTGAGGTATTGTTCATTTTGACTCTACTAATCCTTTTCCTAGCTTGGGGAGAACCAGTTATAGCCTTCAGTCCTAGTTTTGATTCACCTGCCTGTTTGTCTAAATGTGTATGACCGTTGCCTGCCTGTGACCACGATTCCTGCCTTCTGCAATGGCGAAATAAACACCTGCCGCGCTCTGCGTGTGAATCTACACCTTTTTTCCCCTGAGTATTCATTCCACAGAGAGACTCTTGGTGATGGAAGAGATTTAGGAGAGTTGTTTTGGGAGATCCGCTTGTTACAAACAATTTCTACTGCTGTTTTTCTATTTAGGCCCTACTCAAAGCGTTCCAGGAATAAGAATAAGGAAAAATAATAATAGGACCCAGCAACAATGTCATTTGAATGTTAAAAATACCACAAAGTACAAGATATTGACATTGTTTGATGGCTGACGAAGACAGCGTTTATTAACGCCTTGGTAAGAGAGGAAACAATTGAAAGGATCATACATATAAAACAAACAACAATTCACCTCATAATAATCAATATTTGAAAATTCACACAAGTGTGGAATTCTCAAGTGTTTTTATAATCATACGCAAAACCTCAATTTTTTTAAATAGGGCAGAGAAGTGTCCACCTTGACCGATGTGTTATGTTAACAAATATCTTCTCTCACTTGTTTAGACAGTTGACATGCCTGTGAACAGTAATTATTTTGTGTGAATTGAACCAAGTTATTTCTCATTTAACCAGATATTTTGTAACATGGATAGAGAATGATTAAGGGTTTTACATAGAAGAATTTACAGACAGATACTAAAGAATTACAGACATACCGATGTTTCTACATGTAACAAAATCTTGCTTTGGAAAAAAAATGTTATTTGGTACAATTGGCTTGTCTATACAGTACCAGTCAAAAGTTTGGACACACCTACTCGTTCAAGGGTTTTTATTTTTACTATTTTCTTCATCGTAGAATAATGGTGATGACAAACTATTTAGTAACCAAAAAAGTGTTAAACAAATCAAAATATATTTTGATTTCAAAGTAGCCACCTTTTGCCTTGAAGACAGCTTTGCACACTTTTGGCATTCACTCAACCAGCTTCACCTGGAATGCTTTACTAAACATTCTTGAAGGAGTTCCTACATGTGCTGAGCACTTGTTGGCTGCTTTTCCTTCACTCTGCAGTCCAACTGATCCCAAACCATTGTTGAGGCCAGGTCATCTGATGCAGCATTCCATCGCTCTCCTTCTTGGTCAAATAGCCCTTACACAGCCTGGAGGTGTGTTGGGTCATTGTCCTGTTGAAAAACAAATGATCGTCCCACTAAGCGCAAACCAGATGGCATGGTGTATCGCTGCATAATGCTGTGATAGCCATGCTGGTTAAGTGTGCCTTGAATTCTAAATACATCACAGACAGTGCTACCAGCAAAGCACCCCCACACCTCATCTATGCTTCTTGGTGGGAACCACACATGCAGAGATCATCCGTTCACCAACTATGTGTCTCACAAAGACACGGTGATTGGAACCAAAAATCTTAAATTTGGACTCAGACTAAGGACATATTTCCACCGATCTGATGTCCATTGCTCATGTTTCTTGGCCCAAGCAAGTCTCTTTTTATTATTGGTGTCCTTTAAAATATATTTCAAGGCAAAGGGTGGCTACTTTGAAGAATCTCAAATATAAATTATATTTGGATTTGTTTAACACTTTTGGTTACTACAAGATTCCATATGTGTTATTTCATAGGTTTAATGTCTTCACTATTATTCTACAATGTCGAAAGTAGTAAAAATAAAGAAAAACCGTTGAATGAGAAGGTGTGTCCAAACTTTTGACTGGTACTGTATATGAAAATATACAAAGGTATATGATAGGAAATACCTCCTATTTGTTGCCCTTCCTCATCTACACAATCAGCACATTTTCAACACACAATCACTGCTCTCTCATAACTGTAACTCATCTCTTGTTCCTAGTGTTATAGTATACTTTCAGAGTTTTATAGATATGTTGTCTCGCTTTCTATGCATCCCTTAGGACATTCAATGAAAGAGCTGACAGTTAGGGGAACTTTTTCATCAGTCTTTGAGTAACTAATGGGTTAGGGATATTTTAAGGCATGTATTTCCTGGCCTTCAAACGGGGTATGATATGTATGTCTCTGATGTCATTATGCTGAAGCAGCCAACACAAATAGCGCTCTGTACCCATGCCCCACCCACTGGTGAGTAGAGGAATGACCTGCCGCATGTTGATGTACCACTTGTAGGATTCCTCTAAGACAGCGTGATGTCTGAGGGCTTCTTTCACCATCTCGGGGTTGGAGTGACGCTCCCCAAGGCCCAGAGTCTCTCCCAATCCCAAGAGGAGGTCCGATGCTTTTGCCTTGCGTCTGCCCGAGCCCTCCACATATGCTTGATAGAAAGCCACTCCCAGGTGGTCCATCTCTGTCAGCCAAACAGCGCCTCCGTACTTCTCAATCAAAACCTTTTCTCCTTTGCGGGTTAACTTCCTGCCAAACTGGGGCTGGTCGTCCTGTACCCACTCCAAGCAGTCTGGGGAGGGCATCATAGGGATGGCCTTGTCCAGAGTGACTCTTGGGAGAGCGGCTCCTCCTTCCAACTTCTCCAGTAAGTCCTGAACATGTGAAAGGGTTCCAGCAGTGTTCAGGATGATGTTGGAGTGTTTTTTCAGCATTGCATTGGTAAGATGAGCCAAGTATCCCTCAGCTATGTGCATGGCAGTATCCATGTCACCCAGGAGCTCACACTCAACATGGTAGAACTGGTTAAGATGCGTGGCATCTGGATCTTCTCCCCGAAAACTTGGCGATATATAGTATGCCCCCGGCAAGTTCTCTTGGAATCGCAAGAAATACTCCAGCACAAATTGCATGGAATCAGCCAAGTACACACCCTGCCCCAGCAAGTTGACATAAACGGGCTCAGAGTCTGATCCCAGGCCCATCGGAGAGGAGATTGTGTCAGTGGTGAGAGGAGTCAGGGCGTACGCGTACTGACAGGTGTTGTTGAAGTACTCCACTGTGCTGTGGAAGAGGGTATTTTGAATTTGAAAGAGATTGCGGTACCACTGGCTCTTGATGGCTAACATGGAGTGGCTCTGTGGGTCCTCCCAGGAACGAGGAGGCCTGCAATGTGTGATTTTGGTGTGGATTTCTTTTAGAGATTCAGGGCTGGCGGGAGGGCCATCGGCAGATGAGACATACCCGGGGTAGCTTTGGAAGTACTCTGGGAACACCTCAGCAGGCTTGTCACCACGTGGAGGAACCATAGGTATCAGCTTGACATGGGCATAATCAATCTCAAAGCCCTCAAAGATGAGTGCAACACCTCGAGCATGCATTCCTTCCTCCAGCAGCCCAGCTACATTACGAGTGGCCAGGATCAGTGATGTGTAATCAGTCTCTTCCAGACAGAAAATGTTGCTTGGCAGTGGTTTACGTGGCACTAGAACTGTGAGTCCAGGTGTATTAGGGTAGGGAGTGAGGAAAGCCACATGATCACTGTCCTCCCACACCCGCCACTGTTGCTCCTCACCACGGACGATACGGCAGAACAGTCCATTGTGGGAGGGATTTCCTAAGAAATCATAACACAATGGTGCGTTAGGCGTTGGCAGCTTGTCCCGAATCTTGGCCTGAACCCGGTCCAGATCTGCATCTTCCCAGCGTGGGCCACTCTTTGAGCTGCAGTAACCTGGGTCACAGGGCTGAAAGTCCTCCTCCCCGGTCAGATGGGGGCACCAGTTGGTTTCCAGGCCATGAAGTGGTAGCACTCGGATATGGGCCGGGGTCTCGGGATGTGGGTTAAATACTAGGGCACAACGCTGTACCCCCAGTCGTTCGCATAGCAGGTTTGAAACAGCCCGTGCTCCTTGCAACAGTTCTAAGAAATCTGGTACAGCCAACTGAAAGATGCTGCTCGGTCCACTCAGAGTCTTTTGGGTAAGGATGGTGGCACCTGGTGTCCAAGGGTTTGAGTGTAGGTGAGCAACTAGTTTGTCAGTCTCCCAGATCACATTGGAATAACTCTTCATGGGTCTTAGGACTTCGACACGTGCAATGCCACCAACCATGGATGCTACAAAAAACACCCCAGCATTGGTTTCAACAACAGCATCGCCTTTGGCGTCTACAGCAATGATTCCAGCACAGCTGCCCTTCAAGTTCTCAGACATGACTTCTCGACATGCTGCCCTAAGGCTGTAGCCTTTATGATGGTAGAGACTGGCTACTTTTTGAGCAACTGTGTGCCTTAGAAACACATCTCCATCACCAGAGCAGGTTACTGCAAGCTTGTCATCAGCAAATATACCTGCTCCCACTACTGCTGTGTCCCCAACTCGACCCTTCCATTTTCCCACCAACCCACCAGTGGACGTTGCAGCAGCTAACCTACACCACCGATCCAAAGCAACAGCTCCCACTGTCTGTGGATGGTTGTTCTTGGAGGCATTACCAGCACTGAGTTTTGCTATCAGCTCTCTGCGACGGATATCAGTTTGGAAGTACTCCGCCCTCATAGGCTTCTCACTCTCTTCTAAGCCTTGCAAAAACTCTTCTGCACCTTCCCCTACTAAGAGTGAGTGTGCACTCTTCTCCATGACCTGTCTTGCTGCTTTCACTGGGTTCTTCACACTCTGCACACAAGCCACCGACCCAGAGTTCATCCCATTTCCATCTACTATGGTCGCCTCCATCTCATTTTTCCCATCTTTGTTGAAAACTGATCCCTTCCCGGCGTTGAACAGAAAGCAGTCCTCAAGAGCTTGCACACTCCGCTGCACTGCGTCAAGACTACTGCCTCCTTGTTGTAGCACTTGTGCTCCGAGGGTCAGGGCTGTCTGCAGAGCAAATTCAATGACCTCTACCACCTTTGTATTTAGCATCATCTCCTCCCCAGCTCCACCATGGATCACCAGAGTAAAGTCTGGACTCATGTTGGAGGCAGAGTCAGAGGGAAGTGTTGACTTGGACAGTGTCTTGCCTTGGTTTTGGCCTGCTGGACTAATACTTTTGTGAATTTCCCCTTGGGTGGATCCATTCCTTCTTCCTACTTGTCCTTCTTGCAGCAGACACTCCATTGCTCCCATTTGCCCGGCTACGGCATATCTGACAGCGAGAAGCATCACCAGCTTCAGATTTACTTTCAGGCTATCTTGAAGCTTCTCCAACACTGTGGCAAAGGTGCCTTTCCCATTGAGCACCATACGGACCCGGTCTCTCCTCCCCAGGTAGGTTACAGCCAGTTGGTCTTTAGCGTACACATTCCCTACAGCAACCTCCACTCCCTCCATCAAATCCTTGCCAGTAAGATAAACGGAGGGGCACCCAAAGGGGTCAAGAAACTTCTTGAGAGGGTTGTCTGGAGACATGGACCAGCGTAGGGCTGCGAGGTGAGGGCCCACACCATGTCCACTTTTAGTGGCTTTGATCAGGTTCTTGTGCTCCAGGAAAGCCACATGGAACAGACGGAGCAGGTCGTTCGTGTATCGAGGATTGTTATCTGGTCCGATGCAGGATTCCAAAGCACTAATGAGCTGGCAGGATTGCATGGTGAGGGAGTATGTCGGATCGCAGCGGCCGTGCTTGTAGTGACGCATATGGGTAGGGGTTACAAGAATGTGGCTGGCAGCAGATTCCCCAAGAGTCTGCCTTAGGGAGAGCTGCAAGGAAAAGTTGATCCAGGCATCGTACAGGCCCCTGTGACCCCGGAGGGTAGCAAAGACATCTGGGTAAGAGGGAACCTCAAACGTGATTATGGGATTAATTGCTTTAGGGGAGGACTTTGGGGGGTCTGTTTTAGTTATACCCTTTAGTGGGAATGCTAGGGGTCTTGGGGAGGAGGAATCAGCCTTGTTAAGATAGGCTGACCCATTGCTTCCTGTGTTGGCCTGGACTAGGTCCACATTAAGAGACTCAGAGAGATACCACACAGTCTCAGCCACTAACCCAGCCACCATTCCATCCAGTGCACTGTGCTCGAACACCATCCCTGCTGTGCTGTCTTTGAATACCACCAGGTTCACCACCTGTAGAAAAAGTATAGAAAAATCGTTTTTATTTTACTTGTGATACTTGTGATATTTGCTTGTGATGTTGAGCTAAAGAGGAACCGATGTTTTCAAGTCTTGTGTCAGTGAGTTAATAAACTGAAGCTTGTTGGGTGCAATTATGTATGGCTGATGAGCAGTAAAGATCCACTTACAATTTGATTCAATATAGAAAAATTGATTTAACTCCATTATCTAGCATATATTTTTGTCAACACATAAAATCATGTTCCAAGGCCATATCCTCATCCGATAACCCAATGAATCCAGTTGATTCACTACAACACCACTGTACTGTACTGTATTGTAGGGACAGACGCTGGGAGACAAGAAGCAAGTACAGGGAGCAAAACACGAACAGCGTCTGGACAAGGCACACATAACAACATTAATACTGACTCTGGAAAGAAACAGAGGAAATTATAGATATAGGGGAGGTAATTAATAATGTGATGGATTCCAGGTGAGTCCGATGAAGCGCAGATGCGCGTAATGATGGTGACAGGTGTGCGTAATGATGAGCAGCCTGGCGGCCTCGAGCACCAGAGAGGGGGAGCGGAAACAGACGTGACACTGTATTGTAGTAGTTGTCATCCACAATTACAGTACCACAAACATCCCATACTGTACCTTGTCATAGTATCTCAGACAGGGCCCATCTCCTCCTCCCAGTCTGACAGCGTTGAGGGTGTCTGCCAGATCAGCTGGTGGATTGCAGTCTTCCAGGGAGAGAGCCACCACAGCACTCTCCATCAACCCCAGTGAGGCGGCCACTTCCCCACCTGCTCTAAGGATCTCCTCCCTCACTGCACTCCAGGCTTGCCGCTGCAGGGCAGAGAGGCCGCAGATGGCAGAGGGCTCATTGTTCTTGGCAGCTCTATGTTGGCTCATCACATGAGCCACTTGGCTGTAGATGTCAGGGAACGGTAAAGGGGACATAGGACCACTTGGGCTGAGACGCTGCAGTATGTTGACTGAAAATACCTCTCCAGCACAGATTACGATGGCATGGAGGCAGTCTGGGTATACCTGTAATACAAATAGCACATTAAGAAGTAGGAGATAATCACATTAGATGAAAATAAGACAAGGGAGTATGATGAACTGTTATCATTATCATCAGAGATGGTGTATGAAAACACAAAACAACATTGAGTCAAAGTACTCTATTTTTTTCCCAAAGCTTACTTTAATTTCATCTTGGGTCTTCCCAGGAATGCGGCTGGCAGCAAACACCTCTGATTGCTGTGTGCGCTCAGTTTGCCCCTCTCCCTCTACCAGCGAAGGCTCACTATACATCTTGGCCACAGCCCAGAGCAGAGCAGCAGCCCTCTCAAGTTGGGCACACTCCTTCTTGGCTCTGGAAGGGGAAAGGACAGCGGGGATGGCTGTCGAGGTGGGCAGTGGGTCGGTGCATGAGAGCAGCCGGCTCTTGAATTGCTCTGTCACCCAGTTCTCTCGGCCAGAGGCGGCAGCCGCCAAGCAGTTTTGGGCCTCCTGCAGGACCTCCCTCTGTTGGCTAAGGGTGTTTTTGAATTGAGGGTAGAGCTTGGGGCTCAGGGTGAGCTGGAGCACACGGCTTGCCTCTTGTAAGGTGACATCTAGCTCTGGAATAGGGTAATTGAGAAGTGCCATCCTGTCCTGTTGATAGGGGGAACCTAATGCAATGAGAGAGCGAGGATGCACAATCAATTGAGTTACTGTAAAGACACTCAGGAAATTTGCCCCAATATTCCCTCTCAACCATAGTATGCAAAAACGTGACATATTAACCTGTATGAGTAGCAAAGGCTGGAATTCAATCAGGCTATTCATATTATCTAGGAGAAGAGCTCATGAGATACACAGAGGACTCTTTATGGATTCATTTGGCTGAGGTGAATACAATACCTCCTGTAAGGTCAATGTGTTCTTCGAAGATACATTGTGACTTCTCCTTTATCACATTGTGTGTAAGAGTGGCTGCTCTACATTACCCTCATCCCTTAATAATAAGAGTAGCATAGTGTGTGTATTGCCAGTTGTCATGGGAATATGTCTCATGCTGCATGACCCTGTTGGGGTAATTAGATTCATGCTGATTCGCCTAGTCAGTCTCTCTTTACAATGCTGCCTGTTTTTCATTCTTCTAAGGCCGATTCAAGTTCAGCTATGCCTCTGACCTTGTGATTACCAGGAAGTTACTAATTATTATAGCTAAATTAAGTTACAATTGATAGGTTTCTTGTAATACCACCTTCATAAATGGTATAGGTAATATATACGTTCCGAAATAAACTTTAGGATTAAACTGTAGGATTTAAGTACCATATTGTAATATTTACCATAAAAATAAACTAATAACACAGTTGTGTCACTTTTGTCAAAATTGAGTTTCATTTAAACCAGTTATCAGCAAACTAAACCAGCTTATTAGATGTCAAAATCATGTCACAGAATACATTTTTGTTTATTTTGAATTTTCTCTCTTGTACTTTGGAAATTAAATGTTTACAATTCACTTTTGAATGTAATAGCAGCTCTCTTCAAGAGAAGAGCTCTCGACAATCTCAGGGCAACACAACCAAAATATTCTGTGTGTAAGGGTCACAATGTGTAAGTTCCTCAAATGTGATTGTGACAACCAATGCTATTATATTTTGCATGCCTAAAATACATGTAAAATAGCAACACAGCTATTATATTAAAAACATTTTCGATCTGCCTAAGGCAACTTTTTGTCATCAAAGTTGCTAAGACCAATTACAATGATTTAGACTATAAATAGGAGAGTAAATCATTTAAGTTGACATACATTATCAGGGGTATGTCCTGAAGTCCATACACCTCTCAACAGTATTAGCAAGGAGGCTGCCCTCTACTAAATAATGTATCATACCACTATGACTCATTCAAGCGTGACTAACATTAAAACATGCATTTCAAGATAGACCAGCATACACATCTGGCTCAGCTTCGTAAGTGAAAAATAATGCAAATTGTAGGTACACAAAATACCACTATGATCAACAACACAAGCATTCACAGATACATGGCTCTTACATTACACTCTATAATTAGGCTACACATAAGTAGATACAGTTGTGTTATTCCTACATCCATTGTTTGTGTGTGTATAAGCTCATAAAATGTCATTTATAAAAGTAGAAACTAGTTTACCTCAATACCGAATACACTTCAAGATATGCACGCTCCGTAAGATGCAGCGATAGTCAGGGAACAGCAAGTTTTGTTGTACCACACAAACAAGGGTTGGCTATAATATGTACCTAGTGATTCCAATTAAGGAATTACATTTCCTGTCTCTCAATAGACACTGGGTGAATCTGAGGCAGCCTCTCACTGCAAATACTCTCCCGAATGGCCAATGTCAATGTTCAATGAACGTTAAATCTCTTTTTAAAGGTTTTTCAGGTGCATAATTAGTTTCATGCTCTATGCTCTATTTCACCCAAACAGTCATTGACAGATAGTTTCCACATGACCTTTTAACCCATGTGACTGAACATTACACGCACTAACTGGTTTTGAAAATTTCTCCTGGTACATGACTCCTGGTCTCCATAATTAGATTTGTAACTACAGTAGAATTAGAGGCATGAGGCTGAATTAGTAATGACTGTCTCTGCAATGGCTTATGCCATCTCCAGTTACAATAGGCTTAACGATTTAACACAATTTAGACCATATTCGAAAACACTTTTACAAATATCACTGCTGCCAGTGACTTGGTTCCTTGTGAAGTTCAGTTAGGTAGACTAACATTATCTGACTCACAAACATCATCCTGATGGGCATAGGGAAAGAATCTGTGGTTTATTTTTTAATACAGACCACCATACATTCAATCATGTGACGTAACTATTCAATTATTTCCTTGGTATTCTTGATTATGATCAATAGTATCCAGTTCTGAAATATTGGAATAGCTCAGGGTTCCCTTGGACTGGCGCAGCGGTCTAAGGCACTGCATCTCAGTGCTAGAGGTGTCACTACAGACCCTGGTTTGATTCCAGGCTGTTCCACAACCGACCATGATTGGGAGTCCCATTGGGTGGCACACAATTGTCGTCGTTAGGGTTTGGCCAGGGTAGGCTTTTGTTGTAAGCAAGAATTTGTTCTTAATTGACTTGCCTAGTTAAATAAAAATCCCTATTTCAGTAAATTAGCAAATTGCCAAAAATTGTCCATACCTCCAGTCAAAGTGTCAAAGATGTGTGATGAGCCTCCTGAGGTTTCACACCTATATTTATACTCTGGTGCATGCTTTTTCTTATTGTGTACATAGTAAAAACCCATGCCTTGTTTCCCTTTCCTCCCTTAGTGGAAACTGTTCTTAACATATGGGTCTGGCCAATGTAGTTTCACTTTCAAAACTGGTGCTTTTCCCAAAACTCACTGACCACAACTACCCGAAGCCCCCTGAACTCAGCTGCCCGAAACCCCCCTGACCTCTGACCTCAGTTGCCCGAGACTCCCTGACCGAAGTAGGCCTCACCAGCCTTAGACAGACACACCTTAGACAGTACTGTGCTGTACATTTTTATTGTAAATCTTAGCCATTTTTTAAACCTTTTTTTAACTTTATACATATAGTATTCAACATTACTCCTTTTGTCAGTCTTTCTATTTGGAGTTGTGCTCTTCATAAAGGCACCTAGCCAAAACGTGGGGCATTGTTTCTGTTTGTTTAAGATTATGATTTTTTGAGAGAATATAATTAATTGTAAGCCTTTGGATAAGATTGCTGACAATGCAGATTATTGTGCCTCATTTTCACTAAGGGTAATTTAGCAGACAAAGTACTCAGACATTCTTAATGGGGACAAACAGTATGTGATTGTTTGCGAGCTGCTTTGGTAAGCTAGTTGTGAGATTTCACCACTTAATGGCGTTTGGTTCCCCAATCTCAGAAACAACTTTGATTAGTTATGTGTAATTCCTAAGTAGCTGTTTCTTCAATTACACAACAATAAGGATGTAGATATTAATGATAACAACATTTTTATATTTTGTTATTAGTTATATTATTTGATATTGAATACTGCACTGTTGGGTAGGGCAAGGGCAAGTTAAGCATTTCAGTGTACTTAGGCATGTGACAAATAAAACTTGAAACCACCAGCAACATGGTGCCCAGGCCGTATAACCATATAAGACAAGATATCAAGTGTCACGTATGTGTGTACAAAACACAAAACAAAATGTTACATTAAACAAATGGAATGCAATTAACACTTAAATGCATAATTAGCAATCATAACAAAGTACAGTTTTCACCTTGACTCTCTACACAAACAATACAATTCTCCTTCTCTACCCCAGGAAAATAAATTGTGCAATTTGTGAAAAAGATCTTCAGCCTGTGTTCATCCTGTAGTCAAACACTTCATGAGTGAGCACCAACAATTTTACCAAATAAAACATGTCTCAAGTTATCATACAGAGGGCAATTAAACACAAAGTGGGCTTCACTTTCTATTAACCCAAGATCACATAATACACACATTTTTCTTCTTCTGGGACTTGTTGAATCTACCCATCTCTGGTGCCAGAGGGATTGTGCAGTATCTTAGCTACTCACAAACTGACCAATACATATTAATATGAGTTTGTTTAATTATATGTGTTATATTTATCCTTGTCGTGTCCTTGTAATCAGTGATAATACTGCAGGCGATAAAACAATTCCCCAACAATAAAGTAATACTCCACTCTCCTCTAGCCTACTCTGGTCTACTCATTTAGTCCTAATATTACTTTGGCTTATGATCTTATTCACATATGTTTCTTATACGACTTCTTTATAAAAATGCTTTATTCCACCATAGAAATGTGTAGGTTTGTAGGCTAAATAAGATTGAGTGCTGTAATGTCACATTTCTCAACCATAAAAATACTTCAAACCGGATGTAGTAACTCCAGTGCAAAAAATAAGTAGCCAATACCTTCCTGTTTGTCATTCTGACCCCGGCGTGAGGGGGAACTGTGTCTGTTGTACTTTTAAGGATAAATCTTTGAAATAGTTTCTCGAACGTAAGTTCAGCGTTCTCTCTTGACAATGTAAAAATGTTGTTCTGTCCTATATTTTTATTCAATTGATTGTGAGTATCAGTTCCTCAATGTGTAAAGTCAGCCTCGTTCAGCTTTGTTCCCTTTGATTGGCTAGTAGCTAATAGTATTTTATTTTTTTAGATCAGTTAAGGTTAGTTAGCTTTTTACAGTAGTACTAACGTGATTTTTGTATTTTATTTTTTACTGTTAGCCAATTAAAGGGAACAATGCTCATGCTACTGGTTTTGCTATTCTAGTAACGTTATCTAGCTAATTGTTAGCTCACTTATCGTACTGTCTATACGGACAACGGGGCAGAAGCAACTAAAAAAGTTTGCTAGCTAACATTAAATTGTTAACGTGTGTTCTGCTGGGCTAGTGCTATCGTAAACTATATTGCTAGCTAATGTCAGATGAAAGGGGTTAGCTAGCTAGTTCAGTATCTTTGGTGTATTTTATGTGTTGCTCTGGTCTGACACGGCTGCATAGCTGACTAAACTCAACTCACGATTTCATGTTGAGTTTAATCGGCTAGGCTTCCTGCAGGCTAGACAGGCGTAACGTAGCTAATGTTAGCTCGTTTTCAAATGAACTTGATGCCTTGCTGCTAGCTAGTAGTACCAACAATCGGTATAACGACCACCGAATCTACAGCAGCAAATGACCAGTTTCATCTCTTATCTCATCATTCACAATGGTTATCTAGCTAAATTTGCCCTATCAAATTGTATTGGTCTCACACACACGTGGTTAGCAGATGTTATTGCGAGTGTAGCGAAATGCTTAAGATTCTAGACCCGACAGTGCAGCAGTATCTAACAATTAACGTTAATATCTAACAATTCCACAACAAAACCTAATACACACAATCGAGTAAAGGAATGGGATGACTATATGGATGAGAAGTGACAGAGCGGCTAAGATGCAATAGATAGTAAAGTATAGACAGTGAAGGATACAGTATATACATATGAGATGAGTAATGCGAGATATGTAAACATTCTTAAAGTGCCATTATTAAAGTGACTTGTGTTCCATTTATTAAAGTGGCCAATGATATCAAGTCTGTAGGTAGGCAGCCGCCTCTGTGCTAGTGGTGGCTGTTTATCAATCTGATGGCCTTGAGATAGAAGCTGTTTTTCAATCTCTGTCCCAGTTTTGATGCACCTGTACTGACCTCGCCTTCTGGATGGAAGCAGGGTGGACAGGTAATGGCTCGGGTGGTTATTTTCCTTGATTATCTTTTTTGCCTTCCTGTGACATTGGGTGTTGTACATGTCCTGGAGGGCTAGTAGTTTGCCCCGGTGATACGTTGTGCAGACCGCACCACCCTCTGGAGAGCCCTGCCGTTGTGGGCAGTGCAGTTGCCGTACCAGACGGTGATACAGCCCGACAGGATGCTCTCAATTGTGCACCTTTAAAAGTTAGTGAGGGTTTTCGGTGACGAGACACATTTTTTTCAGCCACCTGAGGTTGAAGAAGTGTTTTTGCCTTCTTCACCACACTGTCTCTGTGCATGGACCATTTCAGTTTGTCGGTTATATGTACACCGAGGAACTTAAAACTTTCCACCTTAATGATGAGTTTGGTGGGTACTGTGGTGTTGAATGCTGAGCTGTATTCAATTAACATTCTTACATAGGTATTCCTCTTGTCCAATTTGTAAGTCGCTCTGGATAAGAGCGTCTGCTAAATGACTTAAATGTAAATGTAAATGTCCAGATGGGATGGTGCAGTGTGATGGTGATTGCATCGTCTGTGGACCTATTGGGGTGGTAAGCAAATTTGAGTGGGTCTTGAGTAATGGGTAGGGTGGAGGTGATATGATCCTTGTCTAGTCTCTCAAAGCACTTCATGATGACAGAAGTGAGTGCTATGGGCCAAAAGTCTTTTCAGTTACCTTAGCTTTCTTGGGAACAGAAACAATGGTGGCCATCTTAAAGCATGTGGGAACAGCAGACTGGGGTAGGGATGGATTGAAAATGTCTGTAAACACACCAGCCAGCTGGTCTGCACATACTTTGAGGACGTTGCTAGGGATGCTGTCTGGCGAGGGTTTTACTCACGTTGGCCACGGAGGGGGAGAGCCCACAGTCTTTGGTAGCGGGCTGTGTCGGTGGCACTGTATTGTCCTCAAAGCTTGCAAAGAAGTTGTTTTAATTTGTCTGGGAGCAAGATGTTGATGTCTGTGACAGGGATGGTTTTCTTTTTGTAATCGGTGATCATCTTTAGACCCTGCCACATATGTCTCATGTTTGAGCCACTTTGTCTCTACTTACGCTTTGCTTGTTTGATTGCCTTACGGAGGGAATAACTACACTGTCTGTATTCGGTCATATTTCCAGTCGCCTTGCCATGATTAAATGAAGTGGTACGCGCTTTCAGTTTTGCGAGAATGCTGCCATCAATCCACGGTTCCTGGTTAGGGAAGGTTTTAATAGTCACAGTGGGTACAACATCTCCTATACACTTCCTTTATAAACTTGCTCACCGTGTCCGCGTATACGTCAATGTTATATTTCTGAGGCTACCCGGAACATATCCCAGTCCACGTGATCGTAGCAATCTTGAAGCGTGGAATCCAATTGGTCAGACCAGTGTTGGATTAGACCTAAGCAAGGGCGCTTCCTGTTTTAGTTTTTGCCTATAGGAGGGGAGCAACAAGATGGAGTCATGGTTAAATTTGCATGCTTCGCGGAAGTTAGAGTAGCAGTTGTTGAGTGTGTTACTTGTTTGTGTACTGCAATCGATATGCTGATAGAATTTAGGTAGCCTTGTTCTCTGATTAGCTTTGTTCAAATCCCCAGCTACAATAAATGCAACCTCGGGATACATGGTTTTCAGTTTGCGTGAAGTTCCTTGATGGACGTCTAGGTATCCGCTTTCGGGGGGATATGCATGGCTGTGACGATAACCGAGGAGCGTTCCCTTGGGAGATAATACAGTCGGCATTTGATTGTAAGGAATTCTAGGCCAGGTGAACAAAATGTCTTAAGTTCTTGTATGTTGTTACAATTACACCTTGAGTCGTTAATCATAAAACATACACCCCCGCCCTTCTTACCAGAGAGATGTTTGCTTCTGTCGGCGCAATGCACTGAAAATCCCGTTGGCTGTACGGACTCTGACAGCAAGTCCCCAACTAGCCATGTCTCTGTGAAACAGAGTATGTTACAATCCCTGATATCTCTTTGGAAAACAACTCTTGTCCTAATTTCATTTACTTTGTTAACTAGGGACTGGACATTAGCGAGTAATATACTCCGAAGCGGTGTGTGGTGTGCACGCATCCGAAGCCTCACTAGAAGACCTCTCTGGCACCCTCTCCTTCTACGGCATTGTTTTTGGTTGGCCTCTGGAATCAGTTGAAATGCCCTGGGAGTTGCAGACAAAGGATCCGCTTTGGGAAAGTCGTATTCCTAGTCATTGTGCTGGTAAGTCTGATATCCAATATTTCTTCCCGGCTTTATGTAGTAACACTTAAGATTTTCTGGGCGAACAATGTAAGAAATAATACATAAAAAAAAAAAAACACTGCACAGTTTCCTAAGGACTTGAAGCGACGCTGTCATCTCTATCGGCGCCATCTTGCCACCAAGTAGTTGAAGTTACTGTTCAGGATTAGTATAGCCTGACTTGGTCCATGTTGTCCCTCTGCTTCAACAATGGCAGATGCCTAGGCGACAGTGTTCAAAAATAAAATAGAATACTACCCTTGCATATAATGATGAAGACCTATTCTATTGAAATAAATAAATGTCCTACTATCTCTCTCTCCTCACAGGAGTCCTCCCCTCTCCATGTGCATCCCTAATGGGCGGCTGGTCTCGTATTGCGGTGCTGGAGCTGTACCGAGCACTGCTCCGTGCAGGGCGCCACCTTCACTACACAGACCACAACTGCTACCAGCGCGCCGTGGCCAGGGAGTTCCGCCGCTGCCAGGCCCTGACCGCGCCGAGCGACAAGGAGGACGCACTGAAGAGGGGCCAGTTTTTCATCGGCAGTAGACTGGGGGGGCTGATGTAGGTGGGGGTCAACCATCCAACCACACCTTTAGCAAGACGTGCTTGTGTCAGACCACTAACGGGTAAACTATTTAGATATTTAACTGACCACCTATCCTATCATAAGATGACAATACATATTTTAATAATAAAAGTTACAGTCCTTGAGTTATGGTAATAGAACGCAAGACTCTTCACATCTTCATAAGTTCTTTCTTTGTTCTTCTCTCATAGTTTTTCCCTTCTAACTCTACATTCACAAAGACAGAATGGCGGGAGTGAACGGTGACCGTAAAGGAAAGAAGGATGACAACGGCATGGGCACGGCCGTTGACTTTTTGCTCTCTAATGCCAAGCTTGTGCTTGGGGTCGGAGGAGCTGCCATGCTTGGCATTGCATCACTAGCAGTCAAAAGAGTAAGTGGGACATTCTCTAAGCAATTATTTTCTTGTAAATGTTATCATGTAGGTTATTTGTCCCCTGTGCCAGTTCAGTTGTAGGTTAAATGTGATCACCTCTCACTATTTGGCTTCTGATCTCCATATCAGTAATTTCACTGTTTTTAACCACGAGTGGAAGACATGTCCATTTCATGAAACATTCTAATGGACAATAAAGCTTTTCAATTCAATCTCCTTTCAGATGTATGACCGTGCCATAAGTGCTCCAACCAGCCCTACGAAGATGGAACCATCAGGGAAAAAGAGCTGGGAGGAGCCCAGCTGGATGGGCTCGTCGCAACGGGTACTTAACCATGACATGAAGTCAACAGTGAGCAGGTCACTGCAGACTCTACCCTCCACCTCCAACTCCTTTGAACCAGGTAAGGTACGCTAATGTATTTAGAGTGTCACACACAATATTATTCCGCATTACAACTATCAACATTGCTCATATAACAGTTACAATCGTGCCATTAGCTCACCCCACAGCGTGAAACGTTGCCAATGGCGCTACCAAACTGGTACTTTTTCAGTGGTGCGACTGGTTAGTACATTGTCAAGCAGGATGGTTACGCGTGATGGCAAGGTCGAGGATGTGAGATCAAGTACCGGTAAGGATTGGTGAGCGAGGAATCTATACTGCTAAGCACCACAGGGACGCCTGTTACACTCACACTTGCTCACATTGCCTATCTGTGTTCAGAGTGAGGCCTGAACGGTAACACTTGGGATTGATGTAGTAGCAGGTGGTCACAGTGGGTTAGTAGTGTGTTTCAGATGGTTTGACCTCATCTCTGTGCAGTGTTTTCTAATCCTTGGCTTTGTCTATTGACGACAGGATGGCTGATGGCAGGATGGCTGTCCTTCCTGTATTGTGGGTGATGCTACTGACTCAGTGCTTGTTGTAGGAAGCTATAGGGTTGTTCCATTTGATTTCAATCAGTTTTTGACCGCACCTCTTTTGATTTGAACTAAACTTTTCATACATATTTGCCCATGGTTGAAGTGATCAGAAAATTACTTTTTGGACCTGAATATTAAAACATGCAGGAGATAGAGGTGCTCAAAGTTTACCCATTTTTGCATACCCCACCATACCATGAGACAACCATGTATTCATCACTTGAAAAGATTAACGGTTAAGTTTGATATAATTTAAAAGCTTGAAAACAGGGTTGTCAAACTATATATTATAAATTGCATTAAAATATTTAATTGATCTAAAAACATGTAAACTCAGATTTATTTTCATTTTTTACATATGTTGATGCTTAGACCCTGATGTATATCATCTGAGGTGTACTGTATGTGTTGTGCCTGCCATTGGTTGAGACACAGCACACATTTACATTTACATTTAAGTCATTTGGCAGACGCTCTTATCCAGAGCGACTTACAAATTGGTGAATTCACCTTATGACATCCAGTGGAACAGCCACTTTACAATAGTGCATCTAAATCATTTAGGGGGGGGGGGGTGAGAAGGATTACTTTATCCTATCCTAGGTATTCCTTAAAGAGGTGGGGTTTCAGGTGTCTCCGGAAGGTGGTGATTGACTCCGCTGTCCTAGCGTCGTGAGGGAGTTTGTTCCACCATTGGGGGGCCAGAGCAGCGAACAGTTTTGACTGGGCTGAGCGGGAACTGTACTTCCTCAGTGGTAGGGAGGCGAGCAGGCCAGAGGTGGATGAACGCAGTGTCCTTGTTTGGGTGTAGGGCCTGATCAGAGCCTGGAGGTACTGCGGTGCCGTTCCCCTCATAGCTCCGTAGGCAAGCACTATGGTCAGCTCCGTAGGCAAGCTCCGTAGGCAAGCACCACACTCTTGAATACTGGGTGGGTGTCATTTTAATCATATAAATATAATTCATAGAATGGACCCATCCCTTCAGACAGCTGCAATTTAGCTGGTACACCTTTTGAAATGAATTGAATTGAAATTTGACATTCCAATTACTACCGCAAAGATGGCCACCGGTCTACCCACCGTCGAATGTCAATTTAAATGGATTCTATTATCTATATTTATATGATTTCAATAGGTTTCTTATGGAAGATTGACATTGTAATTTTAAAACAACTGATATTCCCATTCAAGTCAATATTTTCTGTGTGGACCTCTGTTAGCAGTTACATTTAACATTTACATTTAAGTCATTTAGCAGACGCTCTTATCCAGAGCGACTTACAAATTGGTGAATTCACCTTCTGACATCCAGTGGAACAGCCACTTTACAATAGTGCATCTAAATCATTAAGGGGGAGGGGGAGGGGGGGGGGTGAGAAGGATTACTTATCCTCTCCTAGGTATTCCTTGAAGAGGTGGGGTTTCAGGTGTCTCCGGAAGGTGGTGATTGACTCCGCTGTCCTGGCGTCGTGAGTTGATGTTACTCTTCAATAACACAGACCTCAAAGCAAATCAGGGGGAGGAAAATGGGTTTATTCTTATTCAAAGAGGACGAATCATGCATGGAGGTAGATGTTCATGCTCCCCTGCCCTCAGTGATTCTCCCCAATGATTCATTACACAGAACAAAGGGACAGGATGTCATTTTTTATAACCCAGCCCTAGCCTGTGGTTGACCAATTAGAATTCCTTGCGATAAAACTGGGCCAGTGGCCAAATAACAAGTATCCTATCTCAGGTTGGACCAATGAGAACGTGCCACACGTAGCTAGCTATAAGTTCAGGACTGACATTCCTAACAGATTTTGAACTGAAAACCAACTATTTCCATTGATAATTCCCTATTGACTTTCAGTACTTTTGACCTCATGTCCTCTGCGTCGTGTATTTATCTTCGACATATTCATACACCTCCAATCATCTTTGTGGTCCAATTGGAAAGTTGAAATGTTGATGTCAATCCCATTTTAGTGCATTCATCAGCCAAAACATTACACCCACTCTGTATTCAAGTGCATGCTGTAACTCAACCGATGGTGGTCTCAACATAAACCTCAGATGTAAAATAGGATCCAAGCTACAACATTTGTGAAGATCTGTGTTCACACATTTTTAGATAATTGACGTTGAGGTTTAAAAAAAACATTTAAAAAAAGGCTTTTTATTTCCTTTTTTGTTTTTAAGAAATTACCAAATAGTTTGACAATCCTGGTTTAAGCTTTTAAATGATATCAAACTGAGCCATTTTATCTTTTCAAGAGATAAAGACATGCAGTGGATGTCCCATGGTATGGTGGGGTATGCAACATGAATCACATTTTGGGCACCTCTCTCCTGAATGTTCTGGCATTCAGGTCCAAAAATTCCCTTTCTGACCACTTCTACCATGGGCAAACATGTATGGGAAGTTTTGTTCAAATTTAAAGGGGTGCTACCAAAGCTATTGAAATCGAATGGAACGACCCTATAGTTTTGTTAGTAGAAGCCCCACTAAATAGACTCAGATGGCTAGTTTCTATTGAGCTCCATTAGATATTTATTTTATAAAGTAAAAAAAAATACCTCAAATAAAGTCTAGTATTTGGATGGTTCTCTTATGCCGGGTGTAAACTACACAACTTTCAAAACCCTAACATTGCTGAGCCTCTCACATTTAACGACTGTCTTTCGTGTAGTTTCTTTGTCTTCCCAACATATTGGTGCTCACGCTAAACAATGTGGCACAAACCAGGGGGGTCACACACTACAAGATTCTCCACTTGGTCGTGAGGATTCTCAATACGGTCTGATCTCAATTTAAGAAATGGTGTAGCGTATGCCCGGCTTTAGTAGTAGGTTACTCTCTGTAGGAGAGTAAACCCAATGGTTTACTCTCTGTAAACCCAATGGTTTAGCAGCTTCTCTTTTACCATTTAGCTTCTCTCGTGGTACTTGTTCCCATTAGTTGGGTTTGATTTCCTGTCGTCACCCAATATCCTTTCTTTCGTTCTTATTTACCTCCCATGCCCTTTCAACATATTTGATGTATTTATTTCATTATTAAAGTGTCTGGCATTATCAGAATGTCCAGCCCACATGGGCTTATATACATTGTATATGCTGATTTATTGTTATTTTACCCATACCTGCACATTACTAACCTCTGCCTGTCGTGGCTGTATCCCCCTCAGACTGCATGCGGAGGGCGACGGGGCGAGGACGTAGCGCTGCAGAAGAGACCGACCTCCTCCGGGCCAGGATGCGCCTCTCCTTACAGGAGAAACTGTGGGAGTTCTACCAGGAGCGGGTGACCATTCCCGCTGAGGAGCAGGCCACAGCCCGCCGGGCCGCCCTGGACATCTGCGCTGAGCTGAGGATCTTCCTGCACGGCAAGCTGCCCGACATGCCCCTCCGAGAGATGTACCTCAGCGGCAGCCTCTACGATGACCTGCAGGTAATAAGAGGGTGGTAGTAGTAGGACAATTGTATTATCCCTCCGGGGGAAGGGGATAAAGGATAGATATCACTTCACAGGCTTAGGAGTGTTGTGACCACAAACAATGCTTTTTTTTATCTCTGTGCTCGTCTCTGGGTTTGAAATGTTGTGGTTCACAAGAATAACACTATTTGCTCTCTCCCATTCTTTCTCAGGTGGTGACAGCGGATCACGCTCAGCTCATGGTCCCTCTGACCCTGGAGAAGAACCTGTGGTCGTCAGTGCCCGGTGAGGACACCATTATGAATGTTCCGGGCTTCTGGCTGATTCGCAGAGAGAACCTGGAATACTTCCCCCGAGGCAGCAGCTACTGGGACCGCTGCATGGTAGGAGGCTACCTCTCCCCCAAGTCTGTCTTGGAGGTGTTCGAGAAGCTGGTGGCGGGCTCCATCAACTGGCCGGCCATCGGCAGTGTTCTGGACTATGTGATCCGGCCGGTGGTTCCCTCGGAGACGCTCACCCTGGAGGTCCAGTACAAGACGGACCGCCATCTTTATGTGGACTTCCTGCCTCTGCTAGTGATGGACGACGGCGCCTCGCTGATCGCCAAACCACACAGGCTGGCTGCTGAGCGCCACGAAAACCTTTGGCGGCAAAGCTTCCGCGTGGCGGAGACTGCGCGCCTGCGGGCGCTGGACCAGGAGGACGGGGGCTGCCGCTGCGCCTGCCTCAAGGTGACTAAAGCTGTGTGCAAGCTGAACAGCGCCCTGGCGCGCCTGTCGGCCGGTCAGCTCACCAGCGCCATACTGCTGCTGAGCGAGAAGGAGGGCGACTGGACCCAGGAGGCACTGGCTGACCGCTTTCTGCAGTTGCTCCGCTCGCTCGTGGGACACCTAGAGGCCGGGAGGCTCCCCTGTGCCCTGATCCCAAAGGTCAACCTGTTCTGTGAGCTGACGCCAGTGGAGGTGGATGAGCTCGGATATACCCTCTACTGTTCTCTCTCTGACCCAGAGGGACTCCTAAGGACTCATTATTCTGACTGAGTCTGGTCATGGGTTCTAGGGTTTAGGACAGATAGAATTATATACCAACTAAGGTTCCATAGATTCCATACTGCGGAAGAGGATATGATAGGTAATTCATATGTGCTTTAGACATGGACCATGTCCCCTGTGACCACGTTGCTGTGTGATTGAGTCAACATCACGTGTCTGGAGTTGCTGTTTCATCAATCAGTATGTTTCTCATGTACTTTTTTTATTTGTGTAATTATGTTTGTGATTAAGTAGAAATGCAAAATCAACCACTTTGGTAGGATATGTTTAAAAACATATTTTTGACATGCAAGCCATATCTGCTAAATTCAAATACAGGATCATCCAAATACCAGTTAAACCTCAGATGATGAAACCAGTCTCTTCATAATGGTGCACGTAAGCCATTTAGAAATAGTACTGTTCAGAGGGGTATACTAAAAAGCATGATCAAGAAGTTAGCCAGCTAACTTGCCTAGATATCCTAAAAATGACTTTTTACGTAGAAAGATAATCTTTAAATGGGCTTGGTCTAAATTAAGCTTTCTTAATGAACCAAAATAATCTACAGTTATTTCTGGTTGTTGAACCTGCTTTGTAGTATATCCCTTGGTTTAGGGCTCAGTGTTTGTTGAATTGGGGATTGCTTCATTGGCTAATATTATGTTACCGTAATATTATGTAACCAATTTGGAATTAATGATGTCAGAAAAATATTATATTTATTAATTATAATTTATGTGGGAATGGAAATTGTGGTCTATTTGAAAGATATTTTGTTAGCTCCATTCTCAGATTGCTGGTCTTTCAAACTGAGATTATGATGGGTAACATTAGTCTAATGCGAGTGAATATCATGTCTTAACAGGGGCATGAAAGAGATCTTTCAGTCAAGTGAACAAGCCTCAATAATCGGCTCTAGCATTATTGGTCTCTACATACATTACCGGTCAAAAGTTTTAGAACACTTACTCATTCAAGGGTTTTTCTTTATTTTTACTATTTTCTACATTTTAGAATATTAGTTAAGTTCTCAAAACTATGAAATAACACACATGGAATCATTTAGTAACAAAAAAATTGTGAAACAAATCAAAATGCATTTTGTATTTGAGATTCTTCAAATAGCTACGCTTTGCCTTGATGACAGCTTTGCACACTCTTGGCATTCTCTCAACCAGCTTCACCTGGAATGCTTTTCCAACAGTCTTGGAGTTCCCACATATGCTAAGCACTTGTTGGCTGCTTTTCCTTCACTCTGCGGTCCGACTCATCCCAAACCATCTCGGTTGGGTTGAGGTGAGGTGATTGTGGAGGCCAGGTCATCTGATGCAGCACTCCATCACTCTCATTCTTGATAAAATAGCCCTTACACACCCTGGAGGTGTGTTAGGTCATTGTTCTATTGAAAAACTAATGATAGTCCCACTAAGCCCAAATCAGGCATATCGCTGTGGTAGCCACACTGGTTAAGTGTGCCTTGATTTCGAAATAAATCACAGACATTGTCAACAGCAAAGCACCCCCACACTTCCTCCTCCATGCTTTACGGTGGGAAATACACAAGCGGAGATCATCCGTTCACCCACACCGCGTATCACAAAGACATGGTGGTTGGAACCAAAAATCTCCAATTTGTACTCCAGGCCAAAGGACAAATTTCCACCGGTCGAATGTCCATTGCTCGTGTTTCTTGGCCCAAGCCGGTCTCCTCTTCTTATTGGTGTCCTTTAGCAGTGGTTTCTTTGCAGCAATTTGACCATGAAGGCCTGATTCATAGTCTCTGAACAGTTGATGTTGAGCTGTGCCTGTTAATTGAACTATGAAGCATTTATTTGGGCTGCAATGTCTGAGGCTGGTAAACTCTAATGAACTTGTCCTCTTCAGCAGAGTTAACACTGGGTCTTCCATTCCTCTGGCGGTCCTCATGAGAGCCAGTTTCATCATAGCACTTGATGGTTTTTGCGACTGCACTTGGAAGAATCTTTAAAAGTTCTTGGAATTTTCTTTATTGACTGACCTTCATGTCTTAAAGTAATGGACTGTAATTTCTCTTTGCTTATTTGAGCTATTCTTGCCATTTTATATGGATTGGTCTTTTACCAAGTAGGGCTATCTTCTGTATACCACCTCTACCTTGTTACAACACAACTGATTGGCTCAAACACATTAAGAAATAAATCAATTCCACAAATTAACTTTTAACCAAAGCTGTCATCAAGGCAAATTGTGGCTATTTGAAGAATCAGAAATATATCAAATATATTTTGATTTGGTGTAACACTTTTTTTGGTTGCTAAATGATTCCTAGTGGTTAGTGTTGGACTAGTAACCGGAAGGTTGCAAGTTCAAACCCCTGAGCTGACAAGGTACAAATCTGTCGTTCTGCCCCTGAACAGGCAGTTAACCCACTGTTCCTAGGCCGTCATTGAAAATAAGAATTTGTTCTTAACTGACTTGCCTAGTTAAATAAAGGTAAAATAAAAATTCCATGTGTTATTTCATAGTTTTGATGTCTTCACTAATATTCTACAATGTAGAAAATAGCAAAAATAAAGAACCCCTTGAATGAGTTGGCGTTATGAAACTTTTGACCGTTAGTGTATATAGCTTATAGCTGTGTTAGTGTATATAGGTCATTTTAGCTGTGACTTGGAGGCAGGGTGCTTATTACACTATGACAAGAGATGCCAGTTCAAATGGACCGATACTTTTGTGACACCGTCAGTACTGCCACCCCTAACAAGGTAAATTGTCTTAAGCACTGTTGTGGTCCACGAGGAAACAAGACCAGTGAATGGGACATGGCAGGGGTTGTTCTTCTACTGCAGGGCACTTCTGGTACTGTAGAATGGTATCGTACAGTTTGTGCTGTAGCCAACTCTTCTCGTCATGTATGGTATTGGCATGGCTAGAAGAGTTGCTTACAGTATGGGACCAGGTCACACTTAGCCTATTCTACCACTGTGTATATGGATAGAATGTAATATTGACCATGTGAGCTGCCCCTAAAGCAAATAAATGCTTGTGGTACAACTGAAATCTTGACATTCTTGAGTTAAAAAAGAACATGTTGCGCCACTTCTTTATTTTTCGTTCTTGAAGCGAGTGTTTTTGATTTTGGTTCAACTTAGCTCAACTTGCAGTTATTTCTGAAATTGAAGCAACTTTGCAAAGGTCGAAACCAGTGGAGGCTGCTGAGGGGAGGACGGCTCAATAATGGCCGGAATGGAGTGAATGTTATCAAACACATTCACTGCATGCTAACCATTATCGTCCTCCCCTCAGCAGCCTCCACTGGTGGAAGCACCCACTATACGGCCTATTGTATATATCACATAGAGGTTTCTATCTTCATGGGATTTAAGTTGCAGATGATTTGTGTGTTTCCTAGTACTCCTCCCACAAAGTTTTTGAATGAAGGTTGAGAAATAAGAATATATTCTTTCATGTTAGGTAGGTTTGCCGTTTGCATGAGTAAGAATACCAATGTAGAAAGTTAATCAAACATTGAGTTGTTATACACCATCTTTGTACTGTCTATGATGTCAAATGTCTTGTGACATTAAGATGAAATGCTTGACCTATATGTTCAGATCTTTGTTAGGTAGAACTGGTTGTTGCATACCTTGTATGACAAATCTGCTGTGACTTTCTCCTACTCATAACACAAAATGGTTGGTGTGCATTTGCAAATGAAACTTTGATAGTTGGGATGTTAAGCTGAGAGCAGAATTACCTCTTTGTCGGTCACTGTGGAAGAAAAAAAAATTGTTTCCAGTTGCACATAGTGTTTGCCTTTCGGGTCTGATCTTGCTTCAGTGGCCCCTACTGGTATAAGGTAACTCTTGCTCAGTCATGATACAGTGTCTTCAGAAAGCAATCATACCTCTTGACTTCTTACACATTTAGTTGTGTTACAGCCCCAATTCAAAATGTATTAAATATATATTTGTCACCCATCTACAGACAATACCTCATAAATGACAAAGTGAACATGTTTTTGCAAATGTATTGAAAATGAAAAACAGAAATATATAATTTACGTAAGTATTCACACCCTTAGTCAATACATTTTAGAATCACTTTGCAGCGATTACAGCTGTCTAAGTGCTTTGCACACCAGGATTGAACATTTATCTGTACTTTTATTTTTTATTCTTCAAGCTCTGTCAAGTTAGTTGTTGCTAGACAGCCATTTAAGTCTTGCCATAGATCTTCAAGCCAATTTTAAGTCAACTGTAACTAGGCCACTCAGGAATATTCAATGTTGTCTTTGGCCTTGTTTTTTTAGGTTATTGTTCTGCTGAAAGGTGAATGTGTCTCCCAGTGTCTGTTGGAAAGCAGACTGAACCAGGTTTTCCTCTAGAATTTTGCCTTCGCTTAGCTCTTTTTTCTCTCTTTTTATCCAAAAAAACTCCCAAGGCGTTGCCGATGACAAGCAGACCCATAACATGATGCAGCTACCGCCATGCTTGAATATATGAAGAGTGGTACTCTGTGATGTGCTGTTTGATTTGCCCCAAATATAATGCTTTGTATTCAGGACATAAAGTTGATTTCTTTGCCAAAGTTCTTGCAGTTTTTATTCAGTGCCTTATTGCAAACAGGATGCATGTTCTGGAATATTTGTATTCTGTACAGGCTTTCTTCTTTTCACTCTGTCATTTAGGTTAGTATTGTGGAGTAACTACGATGTTGATCCATCAGTTTTCTATCGCAGCCTTTAAACTCTGTTTTAAATACACCATTGATAAACCAATGTAATTAATAACTTCACCATGCTCAAAGGAATATTCAATGTCTGCTTTTTTTTTACCCATCTGCCAATAGATGCCTTTCTTTGCGAGGCATTGGACAACCTCCCTGGTCTTTGGGGTTGAATCTGTGTTTGAAATTCACGTCTTGACTGAGGGACCTTGCAGATAATTGTGTGTGGGTTACAGAGATGAGGTAGTTGTTCAAAAATCATGTTAAACACTATTCTGCATAGAGTCCATGCAATGTATGTGACTTGTTAAGCACAT
This sequence comes from Oncorhynchus masou masou, assembly GCF_036934945.1. NCBI lineage: Eukaryota > Metazoa > Chordata > Actinopteri > Salmoniformes > Salmonidae > Oncorhynchus > Oncorhynchus masou. The sequence continues at coordinate 957,356 of NC_088225.1, read as the reverse complement.
TTTACTCTTGAACTTATTTAGGCTTTCCATAACTAAGGAGTTGAGTACTTATTGACTCAAGACATTTCAGCTTTTCATTAATTATGTGGAAAAAGTCTAGGGTTTTGAATACTTTCTGAAGGCACTGGACATGTGGCTCATTTCTCGAAGAGCTACTTTGGCCGAGGACACGTGGGCTATATTCCCATATCCACTTTGTCATACCACTTATTTGGAATGCATGCCCAACCCTATACATTGCTTCATTCTTGGTGGTACGTTAGTGTGGATATTGGAACAAAGGAGTGTTCACTTGAGACATTTCCCTTATTTATGATAGTTCCATTAACATACTGTGTGCATTTAAGGGCTCTGGTAAACCCACATTGACAGCCAAGGTTAATCTGGTGTTGACCGAGTTGATGTCCAGCAGACCGGGATTTAAACCAGGTCAGGTGGCAGCTATAACCATCCCATGCCAAGATGTCCAGCGTTCAATCACAAGCCTTCAAGATTGTTATGCATCATTATTCCACATTTGATTTTTTTTCTCCCAATTACCACAATATTGTCTCACACAGGTAGTCTTCTACTTGGAGTGGAGGGTGTGCTTTGGTACAGTAGTGCAATGTACAACTAAATCTTTGTGTAGAGTTTGCTATTTATTGTACATTTGTAACCAGAAAGTGTTTGGCAATGCTACCACCACAACCACAGTGTTCTGAAGAAGTGCTTCACTTCAGATGTACTGAATTCATGGGACTTTCTATAAATAGAGGGTGTGTGTGTGCAGATGTCTTTGTTTGCAGACCTGACTTCAACTATAATTTCTGTGCTGTTGGGGTCATTTTGCCATGCAAGCTTGTTACATCTTATGAAGCCTAAAATAGACAACATCTACCTAGTGGATTTCAGCCTAGCGACGATATGCTTCCATGCAATGTATGTTTTTTTTTTGAGTTTTCTATTTAACTTTAGCTCTGGAACTGAAATGGTACACAGCACTTTGTATACTCTGATAAATGTTGCAGCAGATGTTTGTGGTTTTTCTGTGAAATTTTAAATGAGTAAATCATTTCAAATCATGAGGCTTGTAGGGAAAATAATCTTTGGGTGGGATACAGCAGCAGGTGAAGCAACGGGTAGCTGGCTGCCGGCAAAGATGGAAATTAAGCTAGCCCACAAGACTAGTACTTTTCAGACCAAGCTAGTAGTAAATGTTCAACTAGTCAAAAATGGCATAGATTTTGAAACCGGCTAGTAAAATCGGGCCTACTAACTCAGTTGACCAGTGCTTAAAATTCTTAATTTTAATCCCTACACCTGTAATAGGGAAAAGGGTGGGGTTGTGACAGTTGTGTGTTAAGTACAGGGAAGGAAATCAACACATGTATAGCTTCTTTAAGGGCACTTAAACTCCAAGGGTGTCTGCCGAAGCATACAACCATTAGCTAAAAAAATAATAATTGAAGATACAGTTCATTCTGGAAAAGGCTTGATTTTTATTTAATAAAAAGCACTTATTTCAAGCGGTTCGAATCACTTGATGCTGTAATGCATACATTTTTAGGCTATAAACAGAAGCATTGTGGTCTACATACAAGAGTACGTGTACACATGACAACATTGTTTCACAACCCTTGATAGTATTACTGGACCCTGGTACATAGTTAAAGTCACTGGACATCAGTTTTGTTAAATCAACAATGATATGCATGCAGTCTTCATCTACAAAGGAAATGTATTTTGAGTAAAGACATGCATTCAGTAATCTGCTTTTCAAAAACAAAGTGGTTGCGTTGTCAGAGAGGAGATAGTGTATCTTTTCTGCCTCGTTGCGTCACTTTGTCTTCATACAAAACACCAAGCTGAACTGCCTACAGCAGCTCATATCAGTCTCGTTCTGCAACTATTTATTAATCATTCACCGAACTCACGAACACTTATTGTCTTAAAGGAACATTTTAAACACACACCACCCCCCACCCAAAAAAAAAAAAGGGACCACAAGGAGTTTGTTCATTTTGGTGGTGTGCTTTTCCTCCTAATTCAGCATGATCTGTGGGGATTTAATAGGTACTAGTTCCACCTTGCACACCTTGGTTTCATAAGCCCACCATATTTCTTATACTCAAATCCTTTCAAATCTCCACAACTGGCTAGGGGCTGTTTTTTCTCCCTTCTACTTTGCAGGGGCGAACCCCATGCGGTCTGCGTCCCTGTCAAACACGCTGTAGTAGCGTCCAATGAACACATCTCCCAGGATCCACAGTGGTCCAGCCGGAGGAGGGATGTCCATTGCCATGAAGCCTGACAGACAGATTTTTAGACCCATCTGGGACTCCTGCAGCACATAGGGGAGAGGCTTTGAATGATTTGTCACACTTCAACCTCTACAGGTATGTCCACAGAATGAAATAGATACATTTTATAGACGTAATGAAACGCATCTCTATGCATGCGAACTTTGATTAACCGTTTAATTCATGCTGATTGATGTCAAATTTTACAGACCATTTTCTACTGGCAGGCAGGCCACAGTGAACACTGGTCAGAAGGAGTAATTTACCTTCAGGATATAGTCATCTCCAGTCAAGTTGAACATCTTCCCTCCTAGGTTGAATGCGATGACGGGCAGAGATGGAACCTTCTTACAGTCAATCCAATACTGAGAGGAAGTGAAAGTTAAAAATAATTGCATGTACTTCACAAATCAAAACTTAACTTCTGTCAGTACAATACAAATAAACAACTGAGGTTACAAGAAAATAGAGCCTTACCAAGCATGATTGAGATCTTTTGTTGACCATTCAGGAGAACTAAAACAGAGGTTGGAACTGACAGAACAACTGGTAGACATTTAACCTACCTCTCCCATCAGTAGAGGCAAGGCTCCGATGGCCTTGTGCAGTGCCCTGACCTCCTCTACAGGCCCGGTGATGAGGGATGTTCCCGTGTCAACAATCGCCTGGCAACCGGCCTTGCACAGTGTCAGCTGGTTGCCCACTTCCACACTGCAGAGCACCAATTAGCTGTGATCACTCAAGACATAACTTCTGTGTGCAATTTTATAAAATCGGTTGAAGGACATGCATCTGGTGTAATAGAAGCAATTATTGTTACCATGATTGTCTTTGATTATTTAAATTTACATGAAGATTGCAATTTTTCCATTCACTATAATGGGGACCCTGCTTTCTGGAAACAGCATGCAGTACCCCATCAGCCTTGAACTTCATGGCTTCGACAAGGGGGCCGTTCTCTTGTATGGATATTATAATAGAGCCTCTGTGTAGATGAGAACCAAGTTGCTTACTTGTTCATCTCGATCTGCCAATAGGCCTTGCGTGTGACGTTGACATAGTGCAGGTCTCCAGTGTAGTACAGTGGGTCCGTGCCTCCCAGCATCAGCTCTCCTCCTACAGCAGCCGATGGATCTCTAAGGAACAGGATATCAAAGGGGTTACAAGTTATTCGTTCATTAGATAAATCTACTAGTGCACTGGAAGAGGGTCTTGATCGTCAATCTAATATCAGAATATGTATTGCCTCAACCCCATTGAAGCTAGTGGCGACAAGAATAGAAAGTTGTACAAGTTATGAAAATGAATTGAATTAACCTGTGGTTTATGTTCAAAGACTTTACCCTGTTGTCACAAACTGAAATTAGGTTAACTATTTCACTTCCTTGTTTGAGGAAATATGACAGCAAATTTAGTTAAAGAATTTCAGGGTAACAGGAGCTCAAAATATCCCAGTTCAAATACAAGAAACTCCTTTCAGTTGACCTCCACCAACGGTGGACAGGACAAAAGTTTTAAAACAAATCACAGTCACCAAACCACACATTGATCTAGGGCCCTCAATAAGAATGTATTCAAAAAGGTAAAACCCCTAAAACCAACCAACCTGCTAATATAGAAGGAAAATATGTTCTGAGGCAACAGCTTGGCAGCCATGGCGGTGTCAAACACAGGGGTTATATTTCTGACAGATATGGTAGGGTAGCCCATTCCCAGCACCCCGTCAAAGCGTGCCACTGCAAACGTGATGCCAGGTTGCTTTACGGCCTCACCAAACTGTTGACCAGTGACCTGCATGCCGGCCAACTGAGAAAGGGATGGAATGAAGAGCAGGAAGTGTGATGTACAAAGCAAACTATTATTGAATACTAAAACTGAGGTTTACAGACAATACACAGTAAGGAATGGTATGCAGACTATGCTCCACATTCAATCACTTAAAATGGACAGTGGTAAAATGACACAAAAATGCTGTGGATTAGCCCACTTAAATGAGAGGAATGCAAAGGAACAATGGACAACACAGAGCAGTCCACTTACAGAGACGGTGTCCCCACTGATGAACCCAGACAAGCTGCCTCTGCCATACTGGATGGAGAACTTGGTGCCATTCTGAACGTAGCTGCTCGACTTCTTGGAGTTATAACGATGGTGGAGCCCTAAGCAGAGGTGCAATATGAAGTTCACACCTTTCTCAGGCTGGATAAATGGCATTCATTTTCATACAAAACAAACACGTCCTTCATGATGCCTTAAACATATGAATATGACGTCCAATGCCAAAACATGGCTGAGCAAACAAGGTATCTGCAACTTTGGCTTTTGCACCCATCTCATGACTATATGATAGGAGACTCAGCAGGTAGTAAAACCATAATGTTATGAGTGAAGTGCATAGCCACGGGAAGTAGTTTGGGGGTGGGGGTGCTGCAGCGACAGGATGCAAAAAAGAAAAAAAATCTGCACTGTAGACATCTATATTGTCCTAATACAGGACTAGTGAAGGCCCAGTGCACTAGTGTGAACATTTTTTCAGCTAAATGTATTTCTATTTCAGTGTTCACAAGCATTTGTAACGAGTCCAATAATTATCTGATCAAATGGCGCTGACGGAGACGGCAGCATAGTGGCTAGCTCTTAGGAAACTTCGAAGTATTTATGTAAAAAAAAATGCATTATTAGCTCAGGAAATGTCTCATTACATACAGTTATTGGATATTAGAGCGGTGTTAACTCACCAGAACTACCTGCATTACGACCAGGAATACGACTTCCCTGGATTTGATCCTTTGTTCACTCTCCCCAGAGAAATTTAACTCATTCCACAGGCTGACCAAAAACGTCACTGGCGGAGGAGAGGCACTCTCCACACACCAGCAGCCTGCTGGTTCAACTTAGGAGGTGCGCACACCACCCGCCGCTTCCAAGTATATTACTCCCTAATATTTCAGTCTTTGGATAACGAAGTTGAGAACAAGGAATTTTTCCTAGAGCGACTTCAGGGCCTGTATCATACTTTGTTTCACTGAAACATGTCTCTCGGGATACTCCGTCAGAGTCGGTAAAGCCAGCAGGATTCTCACTACATCGCGCAGACAGGAATAAATATCTCTCCGGGAAGCAGAAGGGCGGAGGGGTGTTTCATGATTAACGACTCATGGTGTAATTCTAGGAACATACAGGAACTCAAGTCCTTTTGTTCACCTGATTTAGAGTACCTCAATTAAATGCTGACCATAATATCTCCTAAGAGAATTATCCCCCGTCATTGCCACGGCTGTTTACATCCCATCCCAAGCCATTACCTCAGTCATCAGATAACTTCTGGACTTTATGCAAACCACATATCCTGAAGCTGCATTTATTGTAGCTGGGGATTTTAACCAAGTAAATCTGAGGACTAGGCTGCCGAAGTTCTATCAACATATCGACTGTACTACTCGCGCTGCTAAGACTCTGGACCATTGCTATTCAAACTTCAGGAATTCTTACAAGGCCCTCCCCTGCTCTCTTTTATGCAAATCTGACCACGACTCCATCTTGCTCCTCCCGTCCTATAGGCAGAAACTCAAACAGGAAGTATTCGTGCTTCGAACTATTCAATGCTGGTCTGACTAATCGGAATCCACGCTTCAGGATTGTTTTGGCCGACGTGTTTTACTCATGTCGGCCACGGATAAGGAGAGCCCTAAGTCCTCGGTAGCGAGCCGCGTCGGTGGCACTGTGTTATCCTCAAAGCGTGCGAAAATGTGTTTAGCCTGTCCGGAAGCAAGACGTCGGTTTCTGGTGGTGCCTGGTTTTCCTTTTGTAGTCCTTGCCACATTTGTCTCGTGTTTGAGCCATTGAATTGCAACTCCACTTTATCTCTATACTGACGTTTAGCTTGTTTGATTGCTATGAGGAGTGAATAACTACACTGTTTATATTCTGCCATATTCCCAGTCACCTTGCCATGGTTAAATGCGGTGGTTCGAGTGCACATACATGCAAACATAATGAACAAAAATATAAAACGCAACATGTAATATTGGTCCCATGTTTCATGAGGTGAAATAAAAATATCCCATACTCTCAAAAAACAAATTTAACTCAGATTTTGGGCACCAATTTGTTTACATCCCTGTTTGTGAGTATTTCTCCATTGCCAAGATAATCCATCCACCGGACAGGTGTGGCATATAAAGCTGATTAAACAGCATGTTCATTACATATGTGCACCTTGTGCTTGGGGACAAAATGCAACTCAAATGTGCAGTTATGTCAAGTTGAGGGAGCGCACAATTGGCATGCTGGCTGCAGGAATGAATGTTAATTTTCTCTACCATAAGTCACCTTCAACATCCATTTAGAGAATTTGACAGTCCGTCCAACCAGCTTCACAACTGCATACCCCGTGTAACCACACCAGCCCAGGACCTCCACATCCAGCTTCTTCACCTGCAGGACCGTCTGAGACCAACCACCATCTGAGAACAGCCACCAGGATTTTCTGATGAAACTATGGGTTTGCACAAAGAATTCCTGCAAATTGTCAGAAACCATCTCAGGGAAGCTCATCTGAATGCTCGCCGTAATCACCAGGGCCTTGACCTGACTGCAGTTCGGCATCGTAACCGACTTCAGTTGTCAAATATTCATTGGCATGCTAGAGAAGTGAGCTCTTCACAGATGAATCCCAGTTCCAACTGTAGCGGGCAGATAGCGTGTATGGCATTGTGTGGGTGAGCAGTTTGCTGATGTCAACACTGAACAGAGTGCCCCATTGTGGCGGTGAGGTTATGATCTGGGCAGGCATAAGCTACGGACAATGAACACAATTGCATTTTATCGATGGCAGTTTGAATACACAGCGATAGCGTGACGAGATCCTGAGGCCCATAGTCGTGCCATTCATCCGCCACCATGTTTCAGCATAATGCATGGCCCCATGTCGAAAGGATCTGTACATAATTCCTGGAAGCTGAACATTTCCCAGTTCTTCCATGGCCTGCATAGTACATTGAGCATGTTTGGGATGCTCTGGATCAACGTGTATAAAAGTGTGTTCCAATTCCCACCAACATCTTCACACAGCCATTGAAGAGGAGGGGGACAATATGCCACAATCAACTCAACTTGAAGGAGATGCTGCACGAGGCAAATTGTGGTAACACCAAATACTGACTCATTTTCTGATCCACACCCCTACCTTTAAGGCATCTGTGACCAACAGACACATATCTGTATTCCCAGTCATGTGAAATCCATAGATTGGGGACCAATTTGTTCATTTAAATGGACTGATTTCCTTATATGAACTGTAACTCAGTAACATCGTTAATTTTTCCCCCCAGCACCCCTACTTCCTGCGGCTATGGAGAAGTGCAGTGAATGCAATAATAGACTGACTCACAGCATGCAACATCCAGAAAGGAGCAGTGAATGGAGGGCACCCACAGGTTGGAGGAGCCAGTGTCAAACAGCACAGTAAAATCCTGGGGTGGTGTGCCTATGCTGATCACCCCATAGTACTGAGCCTGTAGAGAGATTTGATACAAACAACATTCATATGATAAATACATATGCCTAAGTCTATACTACAGTTCTCTTCTCCTCGCTCCTAGGGAGAGATTCTGAATGTGCAAGCTTTTATTCAACCATATATTACATGATCTTCATTCTGGGCCATAATTAGAAGATTGGCCATGTTATGAAGGGTTGGAACAAAAGCCTGCACACCCAACTCCTGGAGAACCCTGGATTTACTTATAATTGCTTTAGTCAACCTAGAACAAGCTAGTGTTAACCCAGGCCTAGTGACAATATCCACTTACATCCATGAAGTTGGTGAGTCTCTCAACTGGCACTTTCGGGCTCGGAGTGTTTAATGGTACGTTAACTCCTGCACCACCAACGGTCTTGGCCATGTCCTGGAGTTGTTCAAAACTCCTCCCATTGTCACTCATCAGGCGGCGCATACTGCGCGTCTTGTGGAGGGGAATTCTAAGGGCAAGTATGATAAGGAGAATAGAGACCGTTTGTCGTAATTTGTTTAACGAATCATGCAGAACTCGTGCGCTCTACTTCCTGTTTTATAGAAGTGTTCTACTGATGGCCCCATTCATTTACGAGCAGCTTGGTTCTTTTTTAATGTACAATCTGTTAACCTCAATGCAAACTAGATGTCATGGACATGCCAGCGTTATGGAAACGTTCTACGTGTGCACCAAAATCTGAACTACATGTGCCTAAACAAACATGCATGTAATAACAATTGCATAATGTCAGGAAATTAAACTACCCCAGAGATAGCCTATTCTCACAGGATGGCGTAAGAGTAATTATTATATAGTTATTCAAAAGTTTCCCAAACAGTAGACAAATATTTACCTTATAATAGCGGAGCTGTGCGCTATCAACAGCGCGATGGTTATATACAATATTTTAAGACACTTCATATTCTGTCTTTGATAGACCAACTGGATGGTAAGTTCTTTCACTTTAAGCACGAATTTTGGACGTCCAACCAGTCTGTCCACAGAAGACCCGCGCACTATCAAATCTACGCACTAAACCAAGTTATATCCGTATGTCTTTCGGTGATTGCCGTACACACTCGATTTTCTTCACTCGGCCGAACCCTGATTGGAGAGAGCACATACATTAGACGGTCTTATTGGCTAGTAAAGTGTCCATCCTTTTAAATTGGTCTGCAATCGGGGATCCTTTGGACGTCCGGAGTGGACATTTTTTTATATACTGCACAGTTGATTCAAATTATAGAAGTTTAGGGGGATCCCGGATAGCACCTACCATTTTAAATCAGCCACCATCCAGCGCACTTGACAAGTCGTTGTCTCAGGATCACAAGATACACGGAGAAGGGTCTGATTGCGGTCCGCAATTCAGGGCGTAACTGCATCTGCAAGAACCCCTCTTAAAGACCGACTGCCTTTAAAAGGCAACGCATCACTTTTAAAACAGCCTATCAGGCATCGATATGAGTCGTAAAAAGTTATTATAGTGTCAAAATTTACTACAAAGTGTAAATATAATAATTTTGTTCATAAAGTCAGTCTCGTCTAAAACGGAGTTTCGAACATCCGTTTGTCACAACGGGTACGTCCCTTGAAAGCTTTTCTGAAAAGCAAGGTCTTGAGCTGTGCCTTAATTAAAGGAGGACCGAGATTCTTCAGCCCTAATAGTGTCTGTAAGTGCGTGTCACAACCGTGGTGCAGCGCAACTGAAAACCATCTCCCATAGTTTTTAGTCTGCTGCAGGGAGATGTGCCAACCAAAGGGGCATTACATTAGTCCAGCCTGGATGAAATAAAGTCGTGGATGAGTTGCTCAGCTGCAGATTTTTTATTTATTTCACCTTTATTTAACCAGGTAGGCCAGTTGAGAATCAGTTCTCATTTACAACTGCAACTTGGACCGAGGTAAAGACAGTTTCAGGTTGGATATTCCACGGATATATGTCTGTAGTCTTCCTTACGTCCACGAACAGCAGTTAGGGACCGTCAACATAGTGACAAATCAAATTTCAATAGCTATTTAACCATTACTCCTAAAACGTTCAAAACTGTTTCGAGCTAACCCGATGGCATAGATACACATTGCACACATTTATTTTTTGTCGATTTACATCTCGCACTATTTTAAATTATTTATTTACATTTTGAATTTGAATAGCTCATTGGTTATTTGACCAACTGGACTCAAACAAGGTTCAGAATGTTCACTGACTACCCTTCTATATTGCACACCCTTTAGTTTTTCCGTTTTCATCTCACAAGATCTTACATGAATTTGTCTAAATTTAACATTTCAATAGCTCCTTGGTCATGTGACCTACCAACCTCAAACAAGGTTCAGAATGTCGACTGACTATACCTTCATATTGCACGCTCTGATGTTTGCTATTAGACTTAAATCTGTAAGTGTTACAGGCCTCTATTTCACATGGGTGTTAAAAACATGTTTTGAAGTGAACAAATGTTCCAGCCTTGCAATAACCATCTTTCACATTGACACTGAAAAGATCTGCAAATGGCTGAATGTGGTATGGATCAAGGACAGGAGAGGTGTTCGAAGCAGAGATGCTTTAAGGAAGGCGCACAGGTGGGCCTCATGAAAACAATGTTTCACATGCTCTTTTTAATCACAGTAATAGGCAGTGATTTGTCAGTCAGAGTGAGCTTGATAAGGTGAAAGAATCATTTTCATAGCATCACTTTCATACACTGTACATTAAGACATCCTTCTGGACAACTACAAATACCTAGGTGTCTGGCTAGACTGTAAACTCTCCTTCCAGACTCATATTAAGCATCTCCAATCCAAAATTAAATCTAGAATTGGCTTCCTATTTCACAAAAAAAGCATCCTTCACTCATGCTGCCAAACATACCCTCGTAAAACTGACTATCCTACCCATCCTTGACAAAATAGCCTCCAACACTCTAGTCAGCAAATTGGATGCGTCACCAAAGCCCCATATACTACCCACCACTGCGACATGTATGCTCTCTTTGGCTGGCCCTCGCTTCATATTCGTCGCCAAACCCACTGGCTTCAGGTCATCTGTAAGTACTTGCTAGGTAAAGCTCCACCTTATCTCAGCTCACTGGTCACCATAGCAGCACCCACCCGTAGCATGCGCTCCAGCAGGTATATTTCACTGGTCACCCCTAAAGCCAATTCCTCACTTGTCTGCCTTTCCTTCCAGGTCTCTGCTGCCAATGACTGGAACGAATTGCAAAAATCACTGAAGCTGGAGACTCATATCTCCCTCACTATCTTTAAGCATCTCAGCTATCAGAGCAGCTTACAGATCATTGCATCTGTAAATAGCCCATCTGTAAATAGCCCATCCAACTACCGCATCCCCATATTGTTATTTTATTTATATATTTTTATTTTTTGCTCCTTTGCACCCCAGGATCTCTACTTGCACATTCATCTTCTGCACATCTATCACTCCAGTGTTTATTTGCAAAATTGTAATTATTTTGCCACTACAGCCTATTTATTGCCTTTACCTCCCTAATCTTACTTCAATTGCACTCACTGTATATAGACTTCTATTGTGTAGGTCACATGACCAATGAGCTATTGAAATTCGAATGTAAAAAAAGTTAGTATTTTGTTTACTAATTCAACTAGGAATTCAAAATGCTGCTCACATTTCCACATGTTTATTAGCTTTGGAAAGATAATTAATGTCCAAATCATAAAAATTAGACCTGTGCAATGTTGTGCGCAACTTATCCAACATAATGACACTTATTTGGAGTCTGTGGCTCAAGTAGTTTGAAAGCTATTGAGGTTTGAAAGCCTGAATATCCGTCGAATATCCATCTTGAAACTGTCTTTACCTCGGTGCGACCTGGTCAAGATAAAGCAAAGCAATGCGACAAAAACAACATCACAGAGATACACATAAACAAATGTACAGTCAATAACACAAAAGAAAAGAAAAATAGAAAGATCTATGTACAGTGTGTGCAAATGTAGAAAAGTATGGAGGTAGGCAATAAATAGTCCTTAGAGGCAAAAATAAATACAATTTAACATTAATACTGGAGTGATAGATGTGCAGATGATGATGTGCAAGTAGAGATACTAGGGTGCAAAAGATTGCCTGTGTACAGGTACAGTAAGCTGCTCAGACAGCTGATGCTTAAAGTTAGAGAGGGAGATATAAGACTCCAGCTTCAGAGATTTGTGCAATTCGTTCCAGTCACTGGAAGCAGAGAACTGGAAGGAAAGGCGGCCAAAGGAAGTGTTGGCTTTGGGGATGACCAGTGAAATATACCTGCTGGAGTGCGTGCTTTGGGTGGGTGTTGCTATGGTGACCGGTGAGCTGAGATAAGGCGGGGCTTTACCTAGCAAAGACTTATAGATGACCTGGAGCCAGTAGGTTTGGCGACGGATATGTAGTGAGGGCCAGCCAATGAGAGCATACCAGTCGCAGTGGTGGGTAGTATATGAGGCTTTAGTGACAAAACGAATGGCACTGTAATAGACTAAATCAAGTTTGCTGAGTAGAGTGTTTGGGGCTATTTTGTAAATGACATCGCCGAAGTCGAGGATCAGTAGGATAGTCAGTTTTACGAGGGTATGTTTGGCAGCATAAGTGAAGGATGCTTTGTTGCAAAATAGGAAGCCAATTCTAGATTTAATTTTGGATTGGAGATGCTTAAGGTGAGTCTGGAAGGAGAGTTTACAGTCTAGCCAGACATCTAGGTATTTGTAGTTATCCACATATTCTCGGTCAGAACCGTCCAAAGTAGTGATGCTAGTCGGACAGGAGGGTGCGAGGAGCAATCGGTTGAAGAGCATGCACTTAGTTTTACTAGCATTTAAACGCAGTTGGACGCCATGGAAGGAGTGTTGTATGGCGTTGAAGCTCGTTTGGAGGTTTGTTAGCACAGTGTCCAAAGAAGGGCCAGATGTACACAGAATGGTGTCGTCTGCGTAGAGATGGATCAGAGAATCACCAGCAGCAAGAGCGACGTCATTGACAAATACGGAGAAAAGAGTCGGCCCGAGAATTGAACCCTGTGGCACACCCATAAAGACTGCCAGAGGTCCGGACAACAGGCGCTCCAATTTGACACGCTGAATTATATCTGAGAAGTAGTTGGTGAACCAGACAAGGCAGTCATTTGAGAAGCCAAGGCTATTGAGTCTGCTGATAAGAATGCGGTGATTGACAGAGTGGCCACAGTGCTGTCGAAAGCCACAGTACTGTCCTTTATCGATGGCGGTTATGATATCGGTTAGGACCTTGAGCGTGGCTGAGGTGCACCCATGACCAGCTCGTAAACCAGATTGCATAGTGGAGAAGGTATGGTGGGATTCAAAATGGTCGGTGATCTGTTTATTAACTTGGTTGTGATAGCATAGGTCGTAACCAGGGTAACATGGGGACCAATTGTGGTGATTGCTCTCCATAGGCTCTATGCATTTTTCCGCCTCCAACGTTCTAATTTACTTCCTACCGGGTTGATGACTTCCGGAATGATTTCTGCTATTGTTTTTATCATTAGCTTACTAGCTACTAACTGTTGTCAATGCATTTTTGACTGAAATAGTTCCCAATGACTACGTTTAAATTACAGCCCCGCGAAGGAGGTGCTAATGAACTTTGTCCAGTGCCTCTGAGTTCAGTTTCTTCCAAATGTAATGATTTTGTGAGCTTCCATAGTTTCCCGGTCGATGTAGAGCTCAGAAAAAGGTGGCTGGTGGCAGTACGTTGTGACAACTTTACTGTCACCAAACACACAAAGGTGTGTAGTACACATTTTGTCAAGAGTTACTTTGTTGTGGGAAAAATTGGGGGGGGGGGCGACGATACCTAAAAAGAGGTGTTGTTCCTACAGTCTTGGTTCTTAGTCCACTTCCCAGGTTAAATAACGGAACATTTAAAACAAATTCACTGCTGTGATGATCGCTGCTGTGAATTACAGTATGAATTGCAGTAACAAGAAAAACAGGGTACAATAGCAGCTAGGTCACGTCTAGTGCTACTTAATGCTTAGAGAAGATGGGCAATAATAGTAATGAGCTTTTTTGGTTTTCAAATACTCTGGGTCTGTCTTTAGATTTGCAAGCTACACCCACCTGATGGCCTTCTGGCAATTGATTGAGCGGGCAGCAGAGACCAAGTTTATAAGAGTCACAAGCAAGTGTTACTCGAAGAAGAGGGACAACTTCATGAAATACTTAAGAGAGTATTATTTGATCTTACTGTAATTGTTAAACATCATTTACTTTTTGTTATTGTTTCAATATGCTTTGTGTTGTAGTCACAACAGACAAAGATATATAGTTAAGCAAACTTTACTAGGCATGTTGTCAACCAGCACGACTAAGGTAAGTGACAACTGGTTTCTGTTTCCTGTGTAACATCAATATTGCTACAGTTATGGACCGAATATAAGGACTATATTGTACTAAAATGGTTTTCTTTACATTTAGACACTGCCATTGTAACCGATGTGAAATGGCTAGCTAGTTAGCGGGGTGTGCGCTAATAGCGTTTCAATTGGTGAATTCACTCGCTCTGAGACCTTGAAGTAGTTGTTCCCCTTGCTTTGCAAGGGCGGCAGCTTTCGTGGAGCGATGGGTAACGATGCTTCGTGGGAGGCAGTTGTTGATGTGTGCAGAGGGTCCCTGGTTCAACCCCAGGTAGGGGTGAGGAGAGGGACTGAAGCTATACTGTTACACCATCAATCGACGAGTTCTTGTTTATGACTCATCTGTCGCTGGGCCTGAAGCAGAAGGATTTGGCCCATCGGTTCAGCATCCACAAATCGACAGTGAGTCGGATTATCATCTCTTGGGCCAACTTCCTATTCTGTCTGATTGGATAAGCACAGATATGGATCCCCAAGGAAACCATCAAAACCCACCTGCCACCTGAGTTCAAGGACTATCCAGACACCCGGGTAGTGATTGACTACACTGAACTCCGCTGCAAGACAGCATCTTCACTACTACTGCACATTGAGATGTTTTCTTCCTACTTGTCACACTGTACCTTTAAGGGCATGTTGGGAACATCACCACATGGAGCTGTCACTTTTGTGTCATCGTTGTATGCTGGACCTGTGAGTGACAAGGAGATCTTCAAGCAGTCTAGAATGATTTCCATACTCAACCCTGACATGGCCATTATGGTGGATAAGGGCTTTCTCGTAGATGACATTGTTCCCTGCAGGGTCTGCCGTCCAGCCTTTCATTCAAGACGCACACAGATGCCAGCGCAATAACATCGACAGTGAGACAGACCTGCCCAGCAGCTCCGACTTTGTTTACAAAAGACTACACAAGAAATACTGCACAAAACACCTTAGATAGATGTAAAATTACACAACTAAAACATCCTCTGCAAAAACGTCTAAAATAATTACAGATTTCTTGAGTTTGTATCAATTCGGGTGATTTTGAGGAAGTGAAAAAGGCTTCCACTTCTACAGTGAGTCATAAGGGACAAATATCATTAACCAAACATGGGAATCATCAGGAGACTTGGTTTGTGTGCTTTTGGATAATTCATTTTATCTCGGCAAGGCCAAAAAGAGGAAACTAATAGTTTTAGAATTTTTCTAGTTGATAACCAAAACGAAAACCAGGTGTCAACTCGTTATCTTGTTTATGGTGTCCAAATTGGAAATAGACTAACAAAAAACAAATAAAAACAACATTTATCAAATGTGTTTTGTTCATACCTGGAAATACTCACCCATAATATTATTCATGGATGGTGTATGTTTACCGTCTGGGTTGAGCTGCAGTGTCATTAGCACTGAGAAAGTTGTGTGACGGCCAGGTAGATAAAAATAGTAATGTTAGCTAAGATGCTTAACTTATCATGAAGTTGGCATGCCAATAGAAGGAACTCAACAACAACTGAAAAAAAGTTGGCTGGCGCCAACTGGCTGGCTACCGTTAGCCGGCAAATGTTACTGCTGACTAGCTAGCAAGCTGGTTAACTGACTGTCTAGCAGGTTGGCTAGCTAGTCATGCTAGCTAGTGGAAGTAAGTTAGTCCCTCATGCTAGCTATTAGTAGCTAGCTAGAGTGATACATGATTAAGCTGCCCGGCCATGGGTACCTGCTGCAGAAAGCTGAAATTTCTACATTACATTCTGTAGCTAATTTATCTAGATCTTGTGCTTACTTACTGAGTAGACTAATAATGCACTGCAGATACTGTAAATGGTTACCTAACTGTTCCTTTGCATATATATTTTACACATTCAACACAACAATATCCAATCAGGCAGTACATGGAGGGACCTGATCAGTGATCCTAGATCAGCAATGCTACCCTAAGACACTGTGAATAGACTTAGATCTTCAAATCAAAATCAAATCCAATTTATTTATATAGCCGTTCGTACATCAGCTGATACTCAAAGTGCTGTACAGAACCCCAGCCTAAAACCCCAAACAGCAAGCAATGCAGGTGTTTAAGCACGTTGGCTAGGAAAAACTCCCTAGAAAGGCCAAAACCTAGGAAGAAACATAGAGAGGAACCAGGCTATGAGGGGTGGCCAGTCCTCCTCTGGCTTTGCCGGGTGGAGATTATAACAGAACATGGCCAAGATGTTCAAATGTTCATAAATGACCAGCATGGTCAAATAATAGGTCTGGGACAGGTAGCACGTCCGGTGAACATGTAAGGATTCCATAGCCGCAGGCAGGACAGTTGAAACTGGAGCAGCAGCATGGCCAGTTGGACTGGGGACAGCAAGAAGTCATCATGCCAGGTAGTCCTGAGGCATGGTCCTAGGGCTCAGGTCCCCAGAGAGAGAAAGAAAGAGAGAGAGAATTAGAGAGAGCATGCTTAATTTCACACAGGACACCGGATAAGACAGGAGAAGTACCCCAGATATAACAAACTGACCCTAGCCCCCCGACACATAAACTACTGCAGCATAAATACTGGAGGCTGAGACAGGAGATGTCAGGAGACACTGTGGCCCCATCCAATGATATCCCCGGACAGGGCCAAACAGGAAGGATATAACCCCACACCACTAGAGGGATATCTTCAACCACCAACTTACCATCCTGAGACGAGGCCGAGTATAGCCCACAAAGATCTCCGCCACGGCACAACCCAAGGGGGGGGCGCCAACCCAGACAGGAAGATCACATCAGTGACTCAACCCACTCAAGTGACGCACCCCTCCTAGGGACGGCATGAAGAGCACCAGAAAGCCAGTGACTCAGCCCCTGTAATAGGGTTAGAGGCAGAGAATCCCAGTGGAAAGAGGGGAACCAGCCAGGCAGATACAGCAAGGGCGGTTCGTCTCTCCAGAGCCTTTTTGTTCACCTTCACACTCCTGGGTCAGACTACACTCAATCATATGACCCACTGAAGAGATGAGCCTTCAGTAAAGACTTAAAGGTTGAGACCGAGTTTGTGTCTCTCACATGGGTAGGCAGACCATTCCATAAACATGGAGCTCTATAGGAGAAAGCCCTGCCTCCAGCTGTTTGCTTAGAAATTCTAGGGACAATTAGGAGGCCTGCGTCTTGTAACCGTAGTGTACATGTAGGTATGTACGGCAGGACCAAATCAGAGAGATAGGTAGGAGCAAGCCCATGTAATGCTTTGTAGGTTAGCAGTAAAACCTTGAAATCAGCCCTTGCCTTGACAGGAAGCCAGTGTAGGGAGGCTAGCACTGGAGTAATATGATCAAATTTTTTGGTTCTAGGCAGGATTCTAGCAGCCGTATTTAGCACTAACTGAAGTTTATTTAGTGCTTTCTCCGGGTAGCCGGAAAGTAGAGCATTGCAGTAGTCTAACCTAGAAGTAACAAAAGCATGTATACATTTTTCTGCATCATTTTTGGACAGAAAGTTTCTGATTTTTGCAATTTTTTTGCAAAAAAACTGTCCTTGAAACAGTCTTGATATGTTCGTCAAAAGAGAGATCAGGGTCCAGAGTAACGCCGAGGTCCTTCACAGTTTTATTTGAGACGACTGTACAACCATTAAGAGTAATTGTCAGATTCAACAGAAGATCTCTTTGTTTCTTGGGACATAGAACAAGCATCTCTGTTTTGTCCGAGTTTAAAAGTAGAAAGTTTGCAGCCATCCACTTCCTTATGTCTGAAACACAGGCTTCTAGCAAGGGAAATTTTGAGTCTTCACCATGTTTCATTGAAATGTACAGCTGTGTGTCATCTGCATAGCAGTGAAAGTTAACATTATGTTTTCGAATGACATCCTCAAGAGGTAAAATATATAGTGAAATCAATAGTGGTCCTAAAACGGAACCTTGAGGAACACCGAAACTTACAGTTGATTTGTCAGAGGACAAAACATTCACAGAGACAAACTGATCTTCCTTGAATTGTATGTGTGTAAGTAACTGGGGGTGGGGAGAGGAGTGTACTGCAGATGTTTGTGGTGGCCTGGCTGGTCATTTGTTAGTAGGCTGTAGCCGCAGGCCTTTGCCTCTTAAATATTTAACATATATCTGTTGCAGTAATTCTGAAAAAAAATTATTTTATAGCAGAGTGAACAAATGGGAACATTTGTGCAATCAAAAGGGAATATTCAGACCACACCTGTGAGTGACAGACTGGGCTCAACATTAACTACTTAGTATAACACTTGAACTTTGCATGTCACATGTGTATGGATCACAATAGGTCATATCTAGTATCCATTAAAGCGACATTCACAATGCAAATTCAGTGAATTTCATACATTTTGACATTTGCTCAGTACTTGAAGGGATGTGGCCAGTAGTGAAAAGATGTGTAAAGACAAAATAATATCATGAAATCAAATATTGTCTTAGCTTGTAACTTATAAAATATTCAATTTGATTTGGGATCACAGATAAAATGTAGAAATGAAAATCAGCCATTCCAGCTAAAAGTCATTTACAACATTAACCATGTCTACACTGTATTTCTGATCAATTTGATGTTATTTTAATGGGCAAAAAAATGTTTTTCTTTCAAAAACAAGCACATTTCTAAGTGACCCCAAACTTTTGAATGGTAGTGTATATCGCCCTACCATTTCCAAAAGGGAATGTTGTGAAAATGGTTGGATATCCTTTTCATTGGTTGGTTGTTGTGTTATCATTAAAGCAGCGCCCACTTTCAGTGTGAGACTAAAGCCTTAACCCACATTATAGCTAAACGTATTTGTCATCGCTCATAGTTAGATGTATCTTGTATTTCTGAGTCTTGGATCTTCCTCACACAGTAGACTTGATATCAAGGGGGAAGTGCAACATTTCAAAACAAAGCTCTCACTGGATATTTGCCATGTAAAAAGAAAAGCGAGATTTTGCAGTGATTTGATGTATTAGGTGTAGTGGTTTCCCATCATTCTGCCCCTAGCCTCCTATACCTCCCAGGAAGTCATTCTTGGTGAAGTCGTCCACTGCCATCGGGTCCTATGACCTCCCATCCTTGCAGGTGGATTCAGACAGCCAAGAAGAAAACGCATATCAATGGTAAGGATGATGCCAGAAGGAAAATGGCCAATTTTTCAAATCCTTCTTTGACAGTGTTAAATATTTTTGCATTGCAATTGATAGAATTATAGGGACAATGGAAGCCCATGAAATAGCCAGACACCAGATTCTGCCAGGTCAAGGAGCCGGCCCCCCTTTCGGCCAAACTTTGTGACTGCTGGTGACCTACGGCCTCAGATGTCAGAGCCCCAGGTGAGTAGAAGCCAAGTTCAAATGCAGGACAGCACTAACCTCTTCCCCATACTCAATTGCCATGACAGCACTAAAAATTTATGATTTAAAGACATGAAGAAATGTACCTTATACTGTCGTATGGAGGAGACCTGAGTTTCAAAACTCTGGTTGGTCACAATAGCTACATTATCATTTAATTCATACTAATGGGCTGTAACAGTAAGTACTTATTATTCATATTATAATAATAATACTATTTTGGGAAGGTGCTTGTATTTGTCTTGATACACAAAAGTGTGTAATGGAAATGTATTTATTATTTTTGGCATATCCCAACTTCCACTGAGAAACACCCGCAGGGAGTAGAGTCACCATTGTACAGCGCGCCTGGAACAATTAGGGTTAAGTGCCTTGCTCAAGGGCACTGTGGCAGATTTTTTACATTTGTGTTTTACCTTGTCGTCTCAGGTATTCAAACCAGCAACCTTTCCATTACTGGCCCAAAGCTCTATGACACCTTAACAGTCTATATACCGTTTAACTGCACATAATCGTGACTTTGTGATTTGTGTCTCAGCTAAGTCTAACAGGAAGAAGTCAATCTGTGTACCAAATCTAGACTCAGCCAACATTACCCCAGTATATGTCCCACTCAGAGCCCCTGGACAAGAGACAGAACCCAGGCTTTCCAGGCCTCTCCTGAAGCTACAGCAATGTGATGGATACCCAGGTGAGTCAACAACACTCTCTCTCAGTTTTCCTGTCAGAACCAGCGTAGAAGATGCTGCTGTGCAGAAGCCGGGGCCTCTTCCTCTTTTTCCCCTCTCATTCTTCCCTTTCTAGTCTGGCTCACTTTGTTTTGCAGTTAATGTTCCAATTGTTGTTGCTAAATGATTTGTGAACTGTTTTGACAGACCTCCAATCAGACTGGCTCCCTAACAGACTATCAGAGTCCCCGTTTGAACTCCCGTCCTGTTCGCCGCCCTCCAGTTCCTCCCAAGAAATATGGCACTCTTCTGAGGCCCTCTCCATCTGCAGGTGGGGACGATGACAATGTTGATAGATCTAAACTTGGAATGACTGAGAAGGTAAACCAAGAGAACCACTGAATAAGCCAGTATATAGTGTATACAGTAAGATAGCTTAAATAAAACAAATCAACCCACGACTCTTCGCTGTGGTTTAACACAGGCCTTCGACGGGTTTAGCAAAAAAATAAGCCTTCCCCTCCTCCTCTCCCATGGTCTGTGAGACCCCTCGGTCCCCCATGATGTCCCGCTCCTCTTCAGCCTCTTCAGAGTATGAGAGGACGCTACCAGAAATGCACCTACTACAGCCTCAGGTGAGAGAGAGTACTTCATATTCATTGCAAAGAAGAAAAGACATTAATGTTCACTGTTTTATCAGTGTAACTTTACTTTCTGTCAATCAGATATCTTTGCTTTCTTTGTATTGGTATAGGATTCCATAGAACGAAAGCACAGTCAGTCCCCTCGCCCTGTTTGACCACCAGCTCTACCCAAATCTGAACCCCTGTCCTTGCTATGACGTCAATAGATCCCAGAGTCCGACGGTAAGCATCACTCAAATGACTTTTTAGGCCCTCATATCAATTCACAACTAACATCGCTTCTGGGATTGTACATGTTCAATAGCCCTCCAACACAGACAATGAGAGGTTGCCTCACCCCTCACGGCCCCCACCATGGTCGGTAGGGCCCCCCTCCCACACTCGGTCTCATTCCCCCTCAGAGATTGGCCACACAACTCCAACCCCTGCTGCAGGAGAAAGCCGTACATGCCCCTGTCTCCAACTGGTGCTGACAGAAGCACAAACGCAGCTCACAACTATAGATACACACATGGTGCCATTCAAAGGATATAGTACACCATTTATTTATTGTGATATGCTTTCATCTGAGGTGAAACAGATACTGCATGTGTGTGACAAAGACAGGGAAGTGTTCAGTGAAATATAACTACCTCTATTTATGTTCCTTCCTTCCTGAAACTCAAAAAGTCCCCTGATGGTTATTAAATGTACTTGTGTCTTGTTGATTTGTTGTTCACGTGTGAAAACATGTGTTCTTGGGACACTTCACATGTGTAAGTGTAATTTCACGTGAAATCATTTGCAAACATGTTTTTGGAACATTTCACACCATGTTTTCACTATACTTAACTATACTTCATTATGATTTTATTGAGACCTCGATAATTAATGCACAGGCGCAAACATCCCTTCTTCTTTACCTAAAATGAACTCGAGGAGACGGGAGAAATGGAGGGCTGAATGTACCCCTGATGCAGGGATTCAGAGACATATGTCTCCATAGCCACCGTCTCCGCTTGCGACAGGGGATACACGTGACTCCTGGGAAGTGCAGTGTCTACCAGGAGATCTATCGCACAATCCCCCCCATCGATGGGGTGGTAATTGAGTAGGGGGGGGTGCGCACGGTGGAGACCTTGTCTTGACTTTCCACTGTAATAGCACCAACGGAAACCCCTAAACACCTACCTGAACACTCTCGCAAGCACCCCGTGAGAGCCCTCTGTGGCCACGAAACAGTAGGGCTATGACAAGCTAACCAGGGTAGGCCCAGCACCACAGAATATGCAGGAGAATCAATAAGAAAAAGACTAATATTTTCCCTGCGACCCCCCCCCCTGCCTTACCATACTCAAAGGAGCGGTGGCCTCCCTGATAAACCCTGGCCCTAATGGTCGACTATCTAAGGCATGAACGGGGAAAGGCATATTTACAGGAACAGGTCCTGCCTAAGCCAAAACCAGGCTTCACATGAGGTTTCCCCTCTTTCTGTTGCTGTTCACCTGCATTATTAGATGTTCCATAATTTCAATTTGATCTAAAAACCTGTGTGTACCTATTTTTGTTTTTCAGCAGGAATTTGAAAGTCTAATGAGATGGATGAAGACAGTGGGATGTGGGTTAAACATTATTACCACAGATGTACAGTACCAGTCAAAAGTTAGGACACACCTACTCATTTCAGGGTTTTTCTTTACTTTTACTATTTTCTACATTGTAGAATAATAGTGAAGACATCATAACTATGAAATGACACATATGGAATCATGTAGTAACCAAAAAAAGTGTTAAACAAATCAAAATATATTATATTTTAGATTCTTCAAAGTAGCCACCCTTTGCCTTGATGACAGCTTTGCACACTCTTGGCATTCTCTCAACCAGCTTCATGAGGTAGTCACCTGGAATGCATTTCACTTAACAGGTGCACCTTGAAAAAGTTAATTTGTGGAATTTCTTTCTTTCTTAAGAGCCAATCAGTTGTGTTGTGACAAGGTTGGGATGGTATACAGAAGATAGCCCTATTTTATAAAAGACCAAGTCCATATTATGGCAAGAACATCTCAAATAAGCGAAGAGAAATTACAATCCATCATTACTTTAAAACATAAAGGTCAAGTTTCTTCAAGTGCAGTTGCAAAAACCATCAAGCGCTATGATGAAACTGGCTCTCATGAGGACCGCCACAGGAAAGGTAGACCCAGAGTTACCTCTGCTGCAGAGGATAACTTCGTTACAGTTACCACCCTCAGAAATTGCAGCCCAAATAAATGCTTTACAGAGTTCAAGTAACAGACAACATCAACTGTTCAGAGGAGAATGCGTGAGTCAGGCCTTCATGGTCTAACTGCTGCAAAGAAACCATTGCTAAAGGACACCGATTAGAAAAAGAGATGCCATCCCATCTGGTTTGCACTTAGTGGGACTGTCATTTGTTTTTCAACAGGACAATGACCCAACACACCTCCAGGCTGTGTAAGGGCTATTTGAGCAAAAATGAGAGTGATGGAGTGCTGCATCAGATGAGTTGGCCTGCACAATCACCCGACCTCAACCCAAATGAGATGGTTTGGGATGAGTTGAACCGCAGAGTGAAGGAAAAGCAGACAAAAAGTGCTCAGCATATGTGGGAACTTCAATCAATCAATCAAATTTGTTTATGAAGACATTTTTACATCAGCAGATGTCACAAAGTGCTATACAGGAACCCAGCCTAAAACCAGAAACAGCAAGCAACGCAGATGTAGAAGCATGTTGGCTAGGAAAAGACTCATGGGAAAACATTCCAGGTGAAGCTGGTTGAGAGAATGCCAAGAGTGTGCAAAGCTGTCAAAGGCAAAGGGTGGCTACTTTGAAGAATCTAAAATATAAAATATATTTTGATTTCCATCTTTTAGTTACTACATGATTCTGTATGTGTTATTACATAGTCTTCACCATATGTGTTATGTCAATTTCTTCACTCTTATTTTACAATGTAGCAAATAGTAAAAATAAAGAAACCTTAAAATGACTAGGTGTGTCCAAAGTAATGACTGGTACTGTATATTGCATTATTTGACACTACATTACATTGTATTTAATTCATTTGTGAGGATGAAAGAACGTGCAACTGTTCTTCTGTAAAAAAAATGTAACTGTTCTCAGCTGTTAGGATGCAATATGTGACCATAGATTACTGAGGGATAATACATTTGGTTTGTAATTGTGTATGTGTCTCTTTCAGGCTGGGAAAACATGCCACCTTCATTTTATGGCCTCAGTCTAGAGGATGAAACCAGGTGAGACCTGACTAACCTCTTACTGTACACATGTGGTTAATACACCATTTCAAGGATAGAGCTTTGATCTTACATCCAATACAGGCAGGCATACCATTAAATCAGCCCTCTGTCTTTCATTAAATCGGTCTTTCCATCCCACCAGGGAGTTCAACCAGAGGTGCCTCTATGTGAAAAATGGCCTCTGTCTGTTCAACTGCCTGCTAATGAAGGGTAACGATACCCTGTGAGGCCTTGTCACAACGACCTCGCCGGGGGCACCACGGACGCCATGGGAGGGACGGTGGCCGTTGTGGGCATCGTCCTCACACACATGACCATGGGTTCCTCCCTCATAGCCACAGCAATTAGGCGGGCATGGTGGCGTCGGGTAGCGGGATAGGCATCAAAGCGCCCATGGGCAACAACAAAATCAACTCTGTGGACCGGAAGAGGCTGGAGGAGGTGGTGCAGAAGTACAAAGCCGAGATAGCAGACTTGGAATTGTGTCTTTGTTTCATCCAGAGTGGGATGGCTGAGCTGAGGCGGTACAACTTCCACAGACTCCATCATGCTGATCCTGAGGCCCTGCGAATAGCCAGGGTGCTGGAGGCAGCGCATCCTGGGTGTAATAAGTCCCAACAGTTGGGCATGAAGTCTGATCCTAAAGGGTTTGCCAGAGACATGGACCTGTATTATACTGACAAGGACAGCCAGAGGCTGAAAAGGGCTCTGAGACTAAGTTTGCAACCAGGATTCGTGGTGTGACCCAAGAGCTACAGGCGGAGCTCAATGAACTGCACCAAGTGTGGCAGGCTTTCTCTCTAGCAGCCAGTAGATTTTGAGGTGTGTGTGTGTGCTGTCGTTAATGCAGTAAAGGTCTGGCAATGTTTTGGACACATACAAGATATTGTTTTTTGGGGGAGGCCGGAGGGAGGTGCTCATTTTTGAAGTGGGTTGCCCTATTGAAGACTACATGAAGCCAGCCTTTGCTGACAAGTTACTGAAATGTCAGCCCCCGTGAACAGCCTCGGTTATCAGTGCAAACTTGCAGTGCTAATATTTGGGAGTCTCAGCCATGTACATAGGCTGACAGTACGTGGCTTTCAGATTGCAGGCCTGAATAGGACAAAGCCAAAGCAGCGGTATTGCTCTGTGTCCGCTGTTTTGGCAGCCATGGTGTTTTCTGTATCCATAAATCTCCATATATCCATGAACTTTGAAATGTTTGAATCCTCTCGACTGTAATGTGATATGTAGTTTCAAATAAAGTATTTAAAATGTATGAGTATGAATGTGAAATGTTTTACTATGCAGTGTGTCCTGCTGAGAATATCCACAGGACATTTTATCTATATCCGATTTGTGAATTATCTGAATACTAAAAAGGACGTGCAATAAACTTTATTGAAAAGTTGTTGACTCACATAAATTATGTGATTAGTATAAGACATCACAGGATGATTTCTAAAACTGGCCCCTGTTAACTCCCAATGTGCGGAATGATACGGTTTCCACTTCTATAGCCACAAAGTCAGATTCCACCAAAAAAAAATTGCTTTGGTCTTAATTTAAATTTAGGGATTAGGCATAAGGTTAGGAAGAGAATTTAAGAAGAATTTGTAGAAATGGGTGAGGTTTATGACTTTGTGGCTACAGAAGCTAGTGAGGACCTATGGAAGGATATCCTAGGTGTGCATCAGCGATGTATATAAACCCTTGATTGCTGGGTTTTGGCCATTTAGAGTCTTCGAAGCCACTGGTCGGACATATTGGCACTCCCCACTAGGCGCAGTCCGCCATAGGAATGAATGGAATTCTATTTCACTTTAATGTTTCAAGGACAAAATTACATGTATTTAAGTATTTGTTACTGTAGTGGGGACAGTAACATCAGTAACCTCAAAGAATCTGACTAAGGAAAGTGTTTTTTATTTTTTCACTTTAAATGTTTATCTCACATAATATAATTTCAAAGTATGCATTAAGGTGTCTGTAATAGTATAAACGTGACAAAAATGAATGTAGACATTAATAAATGCTTTTCTTTAACTTCCAAAGTATGTTTTACAATGGGGGGGCAAGATGGATGCAGGGTGGCTTCAACACAAACCCTCCTATAAGTAATCTAGTGTGTATATATATACCATTGGTCTTTTTGAAAGTTGTATATTAGGCTGCGCCCTCAGCATGTGCCATTTTCAACCAGCACCCAACAACATTCAAGTGACACCGCTTTCTTGGGCGAAATGGCAGTTTAACGGTTCGCGGCGGTCCTAGCAGCAGCAAATTCAACAGTGCATCAATCCAGTGCACTGCTTCAACTTCATATTTGTCAAAATGACGTAAGTATATATTTGTAGGCAAGTGGCTGGCTAACGTGAATCTGTGACAGGTCAATGACAATGCGCACTAACCTCAATTTGTGAAACTATTAGCCTGCTTATGTTGTGTAGCGAAGTATTTTTATAAATGCATATAGTATATCTTGCCGTAAGGGTGCCATTCTCCAGACAAATCCTTGGAATGACATTGGATACAGACGTCACGAGTCAGATCAGAGAATGTTACATTGTATCTCTTTCTGGTAAACTGGCCAGTGAGCTGTTAACATAACAACCCGCGACATTGTCACCAAATTGTTAAAAATATAGATTTTTTTACATCGAATGTGTGATACGATTTTATTCCAGGAATGCCAACGTGGAACAAAATGGTTCGTGTTCTTTTTCGAACAAAATGGCGATATAATCAATGTTTAAGGCGGGAGGGTGAACACAATCGTGGCTGTTAGGGAGGCGGAAGCAGCCATCTCATTGCTAGACACAATTCCATCACAGATAGAACCATGTTTAGTTATACAAATCTTTGCTTCTGTTCTGACGATGGTTGCTGTGGAAACTGACTGACCTCATTTGGCGCGTGTGCGAGTCACAAGACAAAGGCAGTGAGGGTATTCAGTGCCAGTGCAAGGAGATGCGCTGTAAAATGGTAGGGGCAGTGTTGTGCACAAAACGCATTACAGATATAACCATAAGTTCAGACTTGCATATTTTTTTTGCCACCCAATTAAAAATGTGTGCAGACAAATATTACATTACTCAATCATAGCATAACATGACTGATCATGACATAATATAGAATCAACGTAAAGGAGAAAAGGCAATTTCTTTAGCCCACATGAGCTTCGGTTTACATTATTACATGAACTCACCATGTCATCTCCTATCTCTTTCCCAGGTCCCTTGTGGAAACCCTTAGCACTGCTGTAGTTGACAGCATAAAAGAACCGCTCGACCTCCTACTGCAGTACCTACCGTCTCAGATCCTAGTGACTGTACTACGACAACAGAGCTATGACCATGATGAGCTCACAGTTTGGCCTGGACGATATGGAGGCCATACTCTGGGGGCCTTCCTCTCTCATGGCCGACCCTATGGGGTCGCTGCTCCACCATGATGAAGTTACCTTGATAGAGGGGGCTTCACCCCGCTCGTCATCTTCTCCAATTCTCCTTCTATCCCCTCTTCCCTCTCCACCTTCGCTGCTCCTCCAGGAAGAGAAGGCTGAGGTAGACTTGCTGTCCTTCCCTTGGCTATCTGCTGATGAGCTAGGCCACACCCATCACATTGGTGCAGATAATGGGAAAGGTGAGGACCACCACGTCCTAAGTCCTCCAAACGTATGTTCATACTGGTTGACAGTGTGTAGAAATCCATAGGAATTTATATTTTATTCCCATGATCTGTTTTTTTTTTGCAGTATAGAAAAGCTGATAGGTTTTCAAATCAAATTTTATTTGTCACATGCGCCGAATACACCTGTTGTATTAGACCTTACAGTGAAATGCTTTTATCACAAATATGAAAACTTAAGACTTCCACTTTGACATTTATGATCACCACTTGTAATGCAAATATTTGTATTTTCATATTACTTTGGCTATTGAGCAGTTGAATAACCCGCTTTCTTTGTCCTCCACAGAAGATGCCTTTTCTGGCATGGACTGGATGGCTAAGAGGGTCGACCTGAGTGAGTTTGACCTGGACTCCCTTATATGTTTCCCCAGCTCCCCTGAAGACCTCATTACTTCCTTTGAGTGTCCCATGGAGCTGGACTCACTCCCCCTCCCAACTCTCCCTACTCCCACGGACCTTCCCACCACCACTGATCCACTCCTCCCCCCGACCGTCTCACAGCCCCAGGAAGACCCTCAGGAGGTCCATTCACCTCCCCCCTGCGTCCCCGATGCCCAGGAGGAGCTGGAGATCAAATCGGAGCCCCAGTCCCCAGCCCCCTCTCTTCTTCCATCTCCCACCTTCACCTTAGAGTTGGACAGTGAGGTGGATGCCTCGGCGAGTGTCAGCGAGAAGCTGCTTCACCTGGAGTTAACCCAGCCGGTCCCCAGCATCATGCTGTGTCTCTCCCCAACCCGCATCGTTGTCCTCCTGGCCCCTAAACATGAGGTTGGCATGACAACCATCCCAGAGATCCTCTCCTCTGACAGTGACAGCAGCTTAAGCTCCTCCGGGCAGCTCAACTGGCCCTCCATCGCCACAACTCGGTCAAGGTTCCAAAATAGGAGAAAACCGTACCCAACAACCCCCAAGTCTAGGCCACAACATCCAGATCAGCCATCTCCCACCACCACATGCACTGGAGGACCCCCGAAGGAGAAGAAGCTCAAGAAGATGGTGCAGAACAAGACGGCGGCCACGCGCTACCGCCAGAAGAAGAAGACTGAGCAGGAGGCCCTGAGCGCGGAGTGCGACAAGCTGGAGCAAAGGAACCACAAGCTGGCGGAGAAAGCAGACTCCATTGCCAATGGGATCCAGTATCTCAAAGACCTCATGGAGGAGGTGCGCCAAGCGAAGAGCAAGAAGGGACTCGGTGACCTCTAACCGTAGTGTAACCCAGCAAGTATCCTACTATCTATAATGCTTTTTAAATGCATGTATTGAGACTCCCAAAGCCCAAGTTCTATTGCCCTTCCTGCCTGTGTCTTCCTTTGAGTTTAAAGAGACTGTTCTTGTAGCTTGAGTTTGATGTCGTCCCTGATCTCTTGTATTAAAACCTTAAGTATTTTCCTAACAGTATATTGACTTGTGTAATTAGTCTGATCTTCTGTCGTCTCTGTCATTGTTTATTCTTATCAAGACGCGTCTATTTCTGTAGAAGCATGTAGTCTTAAATAGATTTTGAATCCTATTATACATGTGTATTTTTACTGTAGTATGAATTGTATCTAATTGTATTCCTTTCATTATCTATTAAAAAGTAGAATCCATTTGGTCTTGTGCAATTAATTTAGCAAACTCTGGGAATATACAGTATGATCATAATACAGTGAAGACAGTATATTATTAGGACCAATCTTGCCATTTTACTGCGTCTCAAATAAGTATTGCGATTTCAAAATAGGGTCCTCGGCCTCATTTAGCTAATACCGGTGTGAATGTGTTCAGAAGTGCGGAGGCCAGTTGTTGAATATAGCCCAGATATGACCTGCTCCAGTGACCTCCTGACCCATACAAATACTGGTTCAATGGAGGAATATTATCAGTATGTTCTGGCTCAACATAACCATTTACCCAGATAAGGGTCAGGTTTAACATTTGCACCATATCCCCTATATAGTTAATTTACTTTGTTTTAGTTCATTCTGGGATACATCCAAGTTCCAACAAATTTTGTATTTTCTGATCATCTTGTGTTGACACAGTTTCCAGCTACCTCACTGACCTGTTCTCTACAGTATATTGTGTGTGATAGACAGTGTGTTTGTGTGCTGACCTTAAATAATGGAGGTTGACCACAGTGACACGACACTATTCAACCTAAAACTGGGACTAGGGTTCTCGCACACTTTTTTTGTTACTCTGGGGCTTTTGTCCAGATAGCTTGGGGGAAATTCTCTATTTGGGATTGTGCCAAACTTCTCTGGGGTAGGTGGGACGCTTGTCCACATGGCCAATAGCCAGGGAAAATGCAGAGTGCGAAATGCAAATACATTTCTATAAAAATCTAACTTTCATTAAATTACACATGCAAGATAGCAAATTAAAGCTACACTCGTTGTGAATCCAGCCAACATGTCAGATTTCAAAAAGGCTTTTTGGGGAAAGCATAAGATGCTATTATCTGATGATCGCACAACAGCATTTTATTATTATTTTACTAGGCAAGTCAGTTAGGAACAAATTCTTATTTTCAATGACGGACTAGGAACAGTGGGTTAACTGCCTGTTCAGGGGCGGAATGACAGATTTGTACCTTGTCAGCTTGGGGATTTGAACTTGCAACCTTTCGGTTACTAGTCCAACACTCTAACCACTAGGCTACCCTGCCCCCTGTAAACAATGAGAGAGTAGCATATTTCAACTGTAGGCGTGACACAAAACACAGAAATAAAATATAAATCATGCCTTACCTTTGACAAGCTTCTTTTGTTGGCACTCCTATATGTCCCATAAACATCACAAATGGTCCTTTTGTTCAATTAATTCCGTAAAATCCAAAATGTCAATTTATTTGGCACGCTTGATCCAGAAAAACACCGCTTCCAACTTACAAAATATCTCAAAAGTTACCTGTAAAGTTGCCAAAACATTTCAAACTACTTTTGTAATACAACTTTAAGTATTTTTTTAACGTATATAATCGATTAAATTGAAGACTGGATGATCTGTGTTCAATACAGGAGCAAAACAAACTGACCCTACTTTTCTGGTTACACGCCTCTATCAAAAGATACACATGAAGTGACGTTCATTCTGAGCTACGGTACTTCTTCATTACACAAAGGAAAAACCTCATCCAATTTCTACAAACTGGTGACATCCAGTGGAAGCAGTAGGAACTGCAGGAAAGTCGATTAGAATTCTGGATTCCCCATGAAAAAACATATTGACAAGACAGTGACTTAAAAAAAAATCTGAATGGTTTGTCCTCGGGGTTTCGCCTGCTAAATAAGTTCTGTTATACTCACAGACATGATTCAAACAGTTTTAGAAACTTCAGAGTGTTTTCTATCCAATACTAATAATAATATGCATATATTAGGATCTGGGACTGAGTAGGAGGCAGTTCAGTTTGGGCACGCTATTTATCCAAAAGTGAAAATGCTGCCCCCTACCCCAAACAGGTTTTAAGTGGTGAATGAGGCACAATGTATGGATCTCTGAAACCATTCACAAGCTCCCCAAAGATGCTGTCTGTTCAGTGAGAAGCACAACCAGTTCCGTAGGAAAATTAAACCTAATTTACCACAACTTCTGTTAACTCTTGATGTTACAACTGGTCTGTCTGATAGCTCATTTTTAATTAAACCCTTATGTTGCATCATTTAATAATGGATAATAACCCTCACCGCAAAGCAGGAAGTGTCCTGGCTCCAGGAGTGTCATGCGACTCAGTCTTCCTTGGGAATCTCATGCGAAATCCATAGTGGACATGTTACTGGCCAATCTTGACCCTTGACTGAGACAGTAGGCTTCAACAAGCTGTGGGTTCTGTTGATTCCTCAGTTGTGGTTGGTGTCAGCAACACTTGAAGTGTATGTTCAGTTCACAGACATCTTTTAAATATGGGAAGACATGCAATAGGCCTACATTGGACATATAGACCTACAAAATATCTTTGGATGGTATTTGAATGGTATTGCAAAAAAACAATTAATGTTTGTTAAATACAGTTCAGTACAATAAGCTCTTCATTCGTTTTTTCTTCTAAGTTTTCCTTATTTAACATTGAGAAAGGATATAAAAGTAAAGTATTTCCTTGATTAGCTCATTGGATCCCTGTTATGATTTTTTGAAATTGGATTGAATAGGAATGGTCTTAAAACTGTCCCTTAAGGCGCTCCTGTGTTTATGTTGCTTACCTGCAATGCAATGAGGGATGTTGTGTGACAGCATTGCTATGTATTACTGGAATGAAACATTCCTTTTTTATATCGCAACTCTGGACACTCCTAATGCTTTACTGACTGTTTCATCTAATAGTATATTGCAGAACACATACTCAAAAAGCTTGCACATTCATATTTGAATGTTCAATTGCACTCAATGAAATTTGTGGGAACAACATGTATTGAATCATTTTATACTGTAGGCCTAAAAGCAGCCAACAAGTATTCAGCATATGTGGTAACTCCTTTGAGACTCTTGGAAAAGTATTCCAGGTGAAGCTGGTTGAGAGAATTCCTAGAGTGTGCAAAGCTGTCATCAAGGCAAAGGGTGGCTACTTTGAAGAATCTCAATTATAAAAATGTATTTTGACTTGTTTAACACTTTTGGTTACTACATGATTCCATATGTGTTATTTCATAGTTTTGATGTCTTCACTGTAATTCTACTATGTAGAAAATAGTTTTAAAAAATAGAGAAAAACCCTTGAATGAGTAGCTGTGTCTAATCTTTTGACTGGAACTATATATTATATATATATATATATATATATATATATATATATATATATATATATATACAGTTGAAGTCAGAAGTTTACATACACTTTAGTTGGAGTCATTAAACTTGTTTTACAGCCACTCCACAAATTTCTTGTTAACAAACTATAGTTTTGGCAAGTTGGTTAGGACATTTACTTTGTGCATGACACAAGTAATTTTTCCAACAATTGTTTACAGACAGATTATTTCATGTATAATTCACTGCATCACAATTCCAGTGGGTCAGAAGTTTACATCAAATCCAAATCAAATTTTATTTGTCACATACACATGGTTAGCAGATGTTAATGCGAGTGTAGCGAAATGCTTGTGCTTCTAGTTCCGACAATGCAGTAATAACCAACAAGTAATCTAACTAACAATTCCTAAACTACTGTCTTATACACAGTGTAAGGGGATAAAGAATATGTACATAAGGATATATGAATGAGTGATGGCACAGAGCAGCATAGGCAAGATACAGTAGATGGTATCGAGTACAGTATATACATATGAGATGAGTATGTAAACAAAGTGGCATAGTTAAAGTGGCTAGTGATACATGTATTACATAAGGATGCAGTCGATGATATAGAGTACAGTATATACGTATGCATATGAGATGAATAATGTAGGGTAAGTAACATTATATAAGGTAGCATTGTTTAAAGTGGCTAGTGATATATTTACATCATTTCCCATCAATTCCCATTATTAAAGTGGCTGGAGTTGAGTCAGTGTCAGTGTGTTGGCAGCAGCCACTCAATGTTAGTGGTGGCTGTTTAACAGCCTGATGGCCTTGAGATAGAAGCTGTTTTTTAGTCTCTCGGTCCCAGCTTTGATGCACCTGTACTGACCTCGCATTCTGGATGATAGCGGGGTGAACACGCAGTGGCTCGGGTGGTTGATGTCCTTGATGATCTTTATGGCCTTCCTGTAACATCGGGTGGTGTAGGTGTCCTGGAGGGCAGGTAGTTTGCCCCCGGTGATGCGTTGTGCAGACCTCACTACCCTCTGGAGAGCCTTACGGTTGAGGGCGGAGCAGTTGCCATACCAGGCGGTGATACAGCCCGCCAGGATGCTCTCGATTGTGCATCTGTAGAAGTTTGTGAGTGCTTTTGGTGACAAGCCGAATTTCTTCAGCCTCCTGAGGTTGAAGAGGCGCTGCTGCGCCTTCTTCACGATGCTCTCTGTGTGAGTGGACAAATTCAGTTTGTCTGTGATGTGTATGCCGAGGAACTTAAAACTTGCTACTCTCTCCACTACTGTTCCATCGATGTGGATAGGGGGCTGTTCGCTCTGCTGTT
This sequence comes from Oncorhynchus masou masou, assembly GCF_036934945.1. NCBI lineage: Eukaryota > Metazoa > Chordata > Actinopteri > Salmoniformes > Salmonidae > Oncorhynchus > Oncorhynchus masou. Next base: position 923,550 of record NC_088225.1, on the reverse strand, counting down.
TCCTGAAGTCCACAATCATCTCCTTAGTTTTGTTGACGTTGAGTGTGAGGTTATTTTCCTGACACCACACTCCGAGGGCCCTCACCTCCTCCCTGTAGGCCGTCTCGTCGTTGTTGGTAATCAAGCCTACCACTGTTGTGTCGTCCGCAAACTTGATGATTGAGTTGGAGGCGTGCGTGGCCACGCAGTCGTGAGTGAACAGGGAGTACAGGAGAGGGCTCAGAACGCACCCTTGTGGGGCCCCAGTGTTGAGGATCAGCGGGGAGGAGATGTTGCTCCCTACCCTCACCACCTGGGGGCGGCACGTCAGGAAGTCCAGTACCCAGTTGCACAGGGTGGGGTCGAGACCCAGGGTCTCGAGCTTGATGACGAGCTTGGAGGGTACTATGGTGTTGAATGCCGAGCTGTAGTCGATGAACAGCATTCTCACATAGGTATTCCTCTTGTCCAGATGGGTTAGGGCAGTGTGCAGTGTGGTTGAGATTGCATCGTCTGTGGTCCTATTTGGGCGGTAAGCAAATTGGAGTGGGTCTAGGGTGTCAGGTAGGGTGGAGGTGATATGGCCCTTGACTAGTCTCTCAAAGCACTTCATGATGACGGAAGTGAGTGCTACGGGGCGGTAGTCGTTTAGCTCAGTTACCTTAGCTTTCTTGGGAACAGGAACAATGGTGGCCCTCTTGAAGCATGTGGGAACAGCAGACTGGTATAGGGATTGATTGAATATGTCCGTAAACACACCAGCCAGCTGGTCTGCGCATGCTCTGAGGGCGCGGCTGGGGATGCCGTCTAGGCCTGCAGCCTTGCGAGGGTTAACACGTTTAAATGTTTTACTCACCTCGGCTGCAGTGAAGGAGAGACCGCATGTTTCCGTTGCAGGCCGTGCCAGTGGCACTGTATTGTCCTCAAAGCGGGCAAAAAAGTTATTTAGTCTGCCTGGGAGCAAGACATCCTGGTCCGTGACTGGGCTGGATTTCTTCCTGTAGTCCGTGATTGACTGTAGACCCTGCCACATGCCTCTTGTGTCTGAGCCGTTGAATTGAGATTCTACTTTGTCTCTGTACTGACGCTTAGCTTGTGTGATAGCCTTACGGAGGGAATAGCTGCACTGTTTGTATTCAGTCATGTTACCAGACACCTTGCCCTGATTGAAAGCAGTGGTTCGCGCTTTCAGTTTCACGCGAATGCTGCCATCAATCCACGGTTTCTGGTTAGGGAATGTTTAATCGTTGCTATAGGAACGACATCTTCAACGCACGTTCTAATGAACTCGCACACCGAATCAGCGTATTCGTCAATGTTGCTATCTGACGCAATACGAAACATGTCCCAGTCCACGTGATGGAAGCAGTCTTGGAGTGTGGAGTCAGCTTGGTCGGACCAGCGTTGGACAGACCTCAGCGTGGGAGCTTCTTTTTTTAGTTTTTGTCTGTAGGCAGGTATCAGCAAAATGGAGTCGTGTTCAGCTTTTCCGAAAGGGGGGTGGGGCAGTTAGAGTAACAGTGATCCAAGGTTTTTCCGACCCTGGTTGCGCAATCGATATGCTGATAAAATTTAAGGAGTCTTGTTTTCAGATTAGCCTTTTTAAAATCCCCAGCAACAATGAATGCAGCCTCCAGATAAATGGTTTCCAGTTTGCAAAGAGTTAAATAAAGTTTGTTCAGAGCCATCGATGTGTCTGCTTGGGGGGGATATATACGGCTGTGATTATAATCGAAGAGAATTCTCTTGGTAGATAATGCGGTCTACATTTGATTGTGAGGAATTCTAAATCAGGTGAACAGAAGGATTTGAGTTCCTGTATGTTTCTTTCATCGCACCATGCCTCGTTAGCCATAAGGCATGCACCCCCACCCCTCTTCTTACCAGAAAGGTGTTTGTTTCTGTCGGCACGATGCGTGGAGTAACTGGAGAGACGGATAGCGTCTCTCCAGTGAGCCATGTTTCCGTGAAGCACAGAACGTTACAGTCTCTGATGTCCCTCTGGAATGCTACCCTTGCTCGGATTTCATCAACCTTGTTGTCAAGAGACTGGACATTGGCAAGAAGAATGCTAGGAAGTGGGGCACGATGTGCCCGTCTCCGTAGTCTGACCAGAAGACCGCCTCGTTTCCCTCTTTTTCGGAGTCGTTTTTGGGTCGCTGCATGCGATCCATTCCGTTGTCCTGTTTGTAAGGCAGAACACAGGATCCGCGTCGTGAAAAACATATTCTTGGTCGTACTGATGGTGAGTTGACGCTGATCTTATATACAGTAGTTCTTCTCGACTGTATGTAATGAAACATAAGATGACCTGGGGTACTAATGTAAGAAATAACACGTAAAAATCAAAAAACTGCATAGTTTTCTAGGAACGCGAAGCGAGGCGGCCATCTCTGTCGGCGCCGGAAGATGACACTAAGTTGACTGTGCCTTTAAACAGCTTGGAAAATTCCAGAAAATTATGTCATGGCTTTAGAAGCTTCTGATAGGCTAATTGACATGATTTGAGTCAATTGGAGGTGTAAGTGTGGATGTATTTCAAGGCCTACCTTCAAACTCTGTGCCTCTTTGCTTGACATCATGGGAAAATCTAAATAAATCAGCCAAGACCTCAGATTTTTTTTTTGTAGACCTCCACAAGTCTGGTTCATCCTTGGGAGCAATTTCCAAATGCCTGAAGGTATCACGTTCATCTGTACAAACAACAGCCATCATACCGCTTTGGAAGGAGACGTGTTCTGTCTCCTAGAGATGAACATACTTTGTTGCAAAAAGTGCAAATCAATCCCAGAACAACAGTAAAGGACCTTGTGAAACGAGTCCTATATCGACATAACCTGAAAGGCCGCTCAACAAGGAAGAAGCCACTGCTACAAAACTGCCATAAATAAAGCCAGACTATGGTTTGCAACTGCACATGAGGACAAAGATTGTACTTTTTGGAGAAATGTCCTGTTTGGCCATAATGACCATTGTTATGTTTGGAGGAAAAGGGTGGAGGCTGAAGAACACCATACCAACCATGAAGCATGGTGGTGGCAACAAAATGTTGTGGGGGTGCTTTGCTGCAGGTGGGACTGGTGCACTTCACAAAATAGATGGCATCATGAGAAAGGAACATTATGTGTATATATTGAAGCAGCATCTCAAGATATCAGTCAGGAAGTTAAAGCTTGGTTGCAAATGGGTCTTCCAAATCGACAATGACCCCAAGCATACTTCCAAAGTTGTGGCAAAATGGCTTAAGGACAACAAAGTCAAGGTACTGGAGTGGCCATCACAAAGCCCTGACCTCAATCCTATAGAAAGTTTGTGGGCAGAACTGAAAAAGCGTGTGCGAGCAAGGAGGCCTACAAACCTGACTCAGTTACACCAGCTCTGTCAGGAGGAATGGGCCAAAATTCACCCAACTTATTGTGGGAAGTTTGTGGAAGGCTAACCTGAAACACTTGACCAAGTTAAACTATTTATAAAATAGGTGCCTCTATTTGAGTAATTACGGTTGTCATGTGAATTGTATATGCTTTCCAATTGGTCTGTTTGAATGAATTGTTTGAGTGTTCTGATTAGTGGCAGAAGTGGCTCAGCAGAAAGCACCTCCACCTGCTCCTACAAAATTGTGGTTTATTTCCTGGAGTGGCAGAAGGGAAAGAGTTGTTGCTGTCTCACACTAGACCTATGGTAGCTTGCTAACTTCCATCATGGAGGACATCTTCTATATAGTCTCTGTGTTAGCTGTAAGCATCTGGAGTACACTTGTTTGGTTGTGTAGACTTGCAGACAGCCAGCGAGGTAATTCTTGTGCTTTATATGTATTGCTACATTTAAAGGGCTTACCTATTTATTGCATGTGCACTTTAGTCTGAAGACCTTTTGATATTTAATCCTTATTGAATACAGGATGTGCTTTGCTGTGTTTTACACTATGATCTGGTTTGCGGTGTTTTCCACCAGTTTGCTGTGCATACCAGCCATGGTTGTCCTTAACCAACTCCTCTGCCTTCTCTCGCAGCTTGTGAACCCATGTCTTCACCGTATTGTCATCCCTACTCTGCTGTGTGTTATGATCCAGTCCATGGTATATGTGTTACCACACATCTCCACCAGCCACCGAAGGGTCTCCCCAGCTGTGCTGAACTCATCCACAAATGTTCCTTCCGGTAGCTGGTCGACCCCAGTGAAGAGCACCATGGTGGACCTCCAGGCCCCTCCTCCTAGGTGACCCATCTGCTTCTCTGCAGCCTTCCTGTGGCCCTCTAAAGGGCTGCGACACGGAGACCCCCAGAAGAAGCGTGCGGGGCCCTGGGGGGCAGAGTGTGTCACCCACACACAGTCCCTCCTTGCTCGCCTGCTCCGGTGGGGCCCCGGTGGCATTATTCGCTGAGTCACGGGGTGTTATTCAGGGTGGGGTGTCAACTACGGTGATCTGCCTTCCACAGACTTCCCCATGGCCAATGGTATTGTGGACAGTCTCTGTCCCGGTTTGGTAGACCTCCTCACCTAGAATGGTGTTCCCTGTAGTTCTTTTCTCAGCTCCTGCCCCCCCCCCAGAGAGAGAGCTCCACAAGATGCTGGCAGTCCTCTTCTTCTGGGCTCTCATTCTATCGCAAAACATTTTACTCTATCCCATCTCTGACTCCTCCACTCTCGCTCTCCCTTCCTCTTTACTCCACCCTCTCTAATGGTTTTTCCCTCACATTCCCGTATCTCGTCAAACTCAGCCTTAAAGAGAACAGATTGTACACAATGCAGACTGGAAGGCAACACAGTGCAGCACTTCTCTGGACAGGGACTTATTATTCAGATGACGCATATTAGGGAGCTGCTCCCACACAGGAATTATGTTGCTGAAGATGGTGGGGACTGGCTGGGGCAGGACTGGACTGAAGTTACAATGGTTTTCTGTTGTTAGTCCTGGTATATTTGACAGATTCTTCATTGAGTATGCAATACTCCAATTACTAGGGTTAATCTGTGTCCTGGAAACATGAGTGAAGGATGTTTTGTTGCGAAATAGGATGCCGATTCCAGATTTAATTTTAGATTGGAGATGCTTAATGTGAGCCTGGAAGGAGAGTTTACAGTCTAACCAAACAACTAGGTATTTGTAGATGTCCATATATTCCGAACCGTCCAGAGTAGTGATGCTAGACAGTTGGGCAGCGATTGGTTGAAGTGCATGCATTTAGTTTTACTTGCATTTAAGAGCAGTTGGAGGCCACGGAAGGAAAGTTGTATTGCATTGAAGCTCGTCTGGAAAGAAGGGCCAGAAATATACAGAATGGTGTTGTTTGCATAGGGGTGGATCAGAGAATCACCAGCAGTAAGAGCAACATCATTGATATATAGAGAGAAAAGAGTCGGCCCGAGAATTGAACCCTGTGGCACCCCCATAGTGACTGCCAGAGGTCTGGACAACAGGCCCTCCGATTTGACACACTGAACTCTCTCTGAGAAGTAGTTGGTGAACCAGGCGAGGCAGTCATTTGAGAAACAAAGGCTATTGAGTCTGCCGATAAGAATGCGGTTATTGACAGAGTCGAACGCCTTGGCCAGGTCAATGAATACGGCTGCACAGTATTGTCTTTTAAAGATGGCGGTTATGATATCGTTTAGGACCTTGAATGTTGCTGAGGTGCACCCATGACCAGCTCGGAAACCAGATTGCATAGCGGAGAAGGTACTGTGGGATTCGAAATGGTTGGTGATCTGTTTGTTAACTCTGCTTTCAAAGACCTTAGAAAGGCAGGGTAGAATAGATATGGATCTGTAACAGTTTGGGTCTAGAGTGTCAGCTTTCCAATCTTTGGGGATCTCAGACGATACGAACTAGAGGTTGAACAGTCTAGTAATAGGGGTTGCAAAAATTGCGGCGGATAATTTTAGAAAGAGAGAGTCAAGATTGTCTAACCCAGCTGATTTGTAGCGGTCCAGATTTTGCAGCTCTTTCAGAACATCGGCTATCTGTATTTGGGTGAAGGAGAAATGGGAAGGCTTGGGCAAGTTTGTGTGGGGTGTAGAGCTGTTGACCGGGGTAGGGGTAGCCAGGTGGAAAGCATGGCCAGCCGTAGAAAAATGCTCAATTATCTTGATTTATTGGTGGTGACAGTGTTTCCTATCTTCAGTGCAGTGTGCAGCTGGGAAGAGGTGCTCTTATTCTCCAAGGACTTTACAGTGTCCCAGAACATTTTGCAATTAGTGCTGCAGGATGCAAATTTCTGTTTGAAAAATCTAGCTTTTGGCTTTCCTAACTGCCTGTGTATATTGGTTCCTAACTTCTCTGAAAAGTTGCATAACGCGGAGGCTATTCGGTGCTAATGCAGTACGCCACAGGATGTTTTTGTGCTGGTCAAGGGTCTGGAGTGAAGGTCTGGAGTGAACCAAGGGCTATATGTGTTCCTGGTTCTACATTTTTTGAACGGGGCGTGCTTATTTAAGATGGTGAGGAAAGTACTTTTTAAAGAATAACCAGGCATGATGAAAGGATGTCAATATCCTTCCAGGATACCCGGGCCGGGTCAATTAGAAAGGCTTACTCGCTGAAGTGTTTCAGGGAGTGTTTGACAGTGATGAGGGGTGGTCGTTTGCCCGCGGAACCACTACGGACGCAGGCAATGAGGCAGTGATCGCTGAGATCCTGGTTGAAAACAGCAGAGGTGTATTTAGAGGGCAGGTTGGTCAGGTTGATATCTATGAGGGTGCCCGTGTTTACGGATTTGAGGTTGTACCTGGTATGTTCCACAGCGTTGATGAAAATAGATCAAATGATTAGGTGGGCACATGGGCTACTAACAGCTTACTACACAGCATACACTTAGTATACTATTTCTTAGCTACAGTATACATATATCCCCTGCATACTACATCATTTATGCTGCAGCATACAATACATTTTTTTTGGGGTGGGGGGGCAGCCACTCCATTGAATAGCAGCAGGCTAATGTTAGTGGTTGCTTTGCAATGCTTGCAGTTCGCCACTGATTCCTTCCAAACGACTCATTGTTGAATTTGCAATTTCCAACTTGTGTTATCTTTATGTCCAATGGCCGATGAGCACAGATAAGTTTTATCTATAATTTCTCATCATTATTTATCTTCATATGACAAGGACTAAAAAGAATTTGCCAGTAGACTGTCGACTTGATTCATGATGATGACTGCTAGCTAGGATGTTCACATGATCTGTCCAATCAAAGCTACATATAACGTGATTTGACGTCATTTTATCTGTGGCCAATGACCTTGAGCCTTCGTGGAAGGGCACTTGTAATATAACTCTATGGCAGGACCCAAAGGGCTACATTTTTGGACGTCTACCCTTACTAAGGACTTCAACTTGGCGATGACTTACTGACCCCATGAGTGACAGAACACAGAGCCAATCACGGTGCAATGCTCCTATTTTCTGCTGAGCTAGGCTGAAACACCTGCATTTTGGAGCTGCCTTCCTCAAGAAAACAAAAAAAGAGACCATGTGTGGATGCAGCTTTATTAACGAATGATATATATGTATTTTTTACATTGTTCGCAAACTGATATGTAACACGTATTAATGTCAAAATAACATGCAAAACAGGGAAGCCCCCCAAAAATATTTTTATAGATACAGTATATATGTATTGCCATATGTTGTTTCCATGAATTTCAGTGCAATTAAACATTCAAATAACATCATGTGCATGTATTTTTAAGTATGTGTTCTGCAATGCACTACTGGATAAAACTTTCAGTAAAGCATTAGAAGTGTCAGAGTTGCGATATTTCAAATAAAAAGTTAATGTTAGATTTCAATAATACACGGCAGTGCTGTCTCACAGAACATCCATGACTAAAATCCAGTTAGGTATTGTTCTGACGACACAAACCAAAGTCTGGTATAATGATTAGATTGATGTGATTATTTTAAGAGTGCCTTTTATCTTTAGGATGCCCAGCACACATGCATTTCTAAGACCATGTATTCATAATGCGTAGTTGCATTTGTAATTGCCGTAACTCCTTGAGGGAAACAATGGCAACTGGGTCGTTCTTGAATTGCTGTGGCATTTGGGGATTTTGGAAACATCCATTCTCTAGATAGGAATTTTTTAAATGTACAGTGGGGCAAAAAAGTATTTAGTCAGCCACCAATTGTGCAAGTTCTCCACTTAAAAAGATGAGAGAGGCCTGTAATTTTCATCATAGGTACACTTCAACTATGACAGACAAAATGAGAAAAAAATCCAGAAAATCACATTGTAGGATTTTTTATGAATTTATTTGCAAATTATGGTGGAAAAAAAGTATTTGGTCAATAACAAAAGTTTATCTCAATACTTTGTTATATACCCTTTGTTGGCAATGACAGAGGTCAAACATTTTCTGTAAGTCTTCACAAGATTTTCACACACTGTTGCTGGGCAACACAGACTTTCAACTCCCTCCAAATATTTTCTATGGGGTTGAGATCTGGAGACTGGCTAGGCCCACTTCATCTGGGAGAGTGGTGGCAGAAAAATAACCTCTTACTCAACGCCAACAAAACAAAGGAGATGATCTTGGACTTCAGGAAACAGCAGAGGGAGCACCCCCCTATCCACATTGACAGGACTGCAGTGGAGAAGGGGGAAAGCTTCAAGTTCCTTGGCGTACACATCACTGACAGTGTGGTGAAGAAGACGCAACCTCAGGAGGCTGAAGAAATTTGTCTTGGCCCCTAAAACCTTCACAAACATTTACAGATGCACAACTGAGAGCATCATGCAACCCTGCACCTTAGAGGCTGCTGCCCTCTATACAGAGACTTGGAATCACTGGCCAAACTGAGGACAACCATCTCTGCAGCACTCCACCAATCAGGCCTCTATAGTAGAGTGGCCAGACGGAAGCCACTCCTCAGTAAAAGGCAGCTTCAAGTTTGCCAAAAGGCACCTGAAGGACTCTCAGTCTCTGGTCTGAGCATCACATCTGGAGGAAACCTACCACCATCCCTACGGTGAAGCATGGTGGTGGCAGCGTCATGCTGTGGGGATGTTTTTCAGCAGCAGGGATTGGGAGACAAGTCAGGATTGTGGCAAAGATGAACAGAGCATAGTACATACAGATTATTGATGAAAACCTGCTCCGGAGCACTCAGGACCTCAGACTGGGGTGAAGGTTCACCTAACAACATGACCCTAAGCACACATCTAAGACAACACAGGAATGGCTTCCTGACAAGTCTCTGATTTTCCATGAGTGGCTCAGCCAGAGCCTGGACTTGAACCAGATCAAACATCTCTGGAGAGACCTGAAAATAGCTGTGCAGCGACACTCTCCATCCAACCTGACAGAGCTTGAGAGGATCTGCAGAGAAGAATGGGAGAACCTACCCAAATACAGGTGTGCCAGGCTTGTAGTCATACCCAAGAATACTTGAGGCTGTAATCACTGACAAAGGTGTTTCAACAAAGCACTGAGTAAAGGGTCTAAATACTTATGTAAATGTGATATTTCAGTTTTTTGGTTTTATACATTTGCAAACATTTCTAAAACCTGTATTTGCTTTGTCATTATGGGGTATTGTGTGTTGACTGATGAAGGAAAAAACTATTTCATCCATTTGAGAATAAGGCCGTAACGTAACAAAATGTGGAAAAGTAAAGCGGCCTGAGTACTTTCCGAATGCACTGTATAACAAAACAATGCTTGACAAAAACAATCATAACAACATACACTACCGTTCAAAAGTGTGGGGTCACTTAGAAATGTCCTTGTTTTTGAAAGATTGCCAAGAAACTGAAGATCTCGTACAACGCTGTGTACTACTCTCTTCACAGAACAGAGCAAACGGGCTCTAACCAGGATAGAAAGAGGAGTGGGAGGCCCCGGTGCACAACTGAGCAAGAGGACAAGTACATTAGAGTGTCTCCCGCAAAACACCAGTCTCAACGTCAACAGTGAAGAGGTGACTCTGGGATGCTGGACTTCTGTTCTTTTGCCCATCTTAATATTTTATTTTTATTGGCCAGTCTGAGATTTAGCTTTGTCTTTGCAATTCTGCCTAGAAGGCCAGCATCTCAGAGTCGCATCTTCACTGTTGATGTTGAGACTGGTGTTTTGCGGGTACTATTTAATGAAGCTGCAAGTTTAGGACTTGTGAGGTGTCTGTTTCTCAAACTCAGCACTATAATGTACTTGTCCTCTTGCTCAGTTGTGCACCAGGGCCTCCCACTCTTCTTTCTATTCTGGTTAGAGCCAGTTTGCTCTGTTCTGTGAAGGGAGTAGTACAGTCGTGGCTAAAAGTTTTGAGAATGACACAAATATTAATTTTCACAAAGTCTGCTGCCTCAGTTTGTATGATGGCAATTTGCATATACTCCAGAATGTTATGAAGAGTGATCAGATGAATTGCAATTAATTGCAAAGTCCCTCTTTGCCATGCAAATTAACTGAATCCCCCCAAAACATTTCCACTGCATTTCAGCCCTGGCACAAAAGGACCAGCTGACATCATGTCAGTGATTCTCTCGTTAACATAGGTGTGAGTGTTGACGAGGACAAGGCTGGAGATCACTCTGTCATGCTGATTGAGTTCGAATAACAAACTGGAATCTTCAAAAGGAGGGTGGTGCTTGGAATCATTGTTCTTCCACTGTCAACCATGGTTACCTGCAAGGAAACACGTGCCGCCATCATTGCTTTGCACAAAAGGGGCTTCACGGGCAAGGATATTGCTGCCAGTAAGATTGCACCTAAATAAACCATTTATCGGATCATCAATAACTTCAAGGAGAGCGGTTCAAATGTTGTGAAGAAGGCTTCAGGGCACCTAAGAAAGTCCAGCAAGCGGCAGGACCGTCTCCTAAAGTTTATTCAGCTGCGGGATTGGGGCACCACCAGTACAGAGCTTGCTCAGGATTGGCAGCAGGCAGGTGTGAGTGCATCTGTACGCACAGTGAGGTGAAGACTTTTGGAGGATGGCCTAGTGTCAAGAAGGGCAGCAAATAAGCCACTTCTCTCCAGGAAAAACATCAGGGACAGATTGATATTCTACAAAAAGCACAGGGATTGGACTGCTGAGGACTGGGGTAAAGTCATTTTCTCTGGTGAATCTCCTTTCCGATTGTTTGGGGCATCCGGAAAAAAGCTTGTCCGGAGAAGACAAGGTGAGCGCCTCCATCAGTCCTGTGTCATGCCAACAATAAAGCATCCTGAGACCATTCATGTGTGGGGTTGCTTCTCAGCCAAGGGAGTGGGCTCACTCACAATTGTGCCTAAGAACACAGCCATGAATAAAGAATGGTACCAACACATCCTTCGAGAGCAACTTCTTCCAACCATCCAGGAACAGTTTGGTGACGAACATGCCTTTTCCAGCATGATGGAGCACCTTGCCATAAGGCAAAAGTGATAACTAAGTGGCTCGGGGAACAAAACATTGATATTTTGGGTCCATGGCCAGGAAACTCCCCAGACCTTAATCCTACTGAGAACTTGTGGTCAATCCTCAAGAGGCGGGTGGACGAAATACCCACAAATTCTGACAAACTCCAAACATTGATTATGCAAGAATGGGCTGCCATCAGTCAGGATGTGGCCCAGAAGTTAATTGACAGCATGCCAGGGCGGATTGCAGAGGTCTTGAAAAAGAAGGGTCAACACTGCAAATATTGATTATTTGCATCAACTTCATGTAATTGTCAACAAAAACCTTTGAAACGTATGAAATGCTTGTAATTATACTTCAATATTCCATAGTAACATTTGACAAAAATATCTAAAGACACTGAAGCAGCAAACTTTGTGGAAATTAATATTTGTGTCATTCTCAAAACTTTTGGCCACGACTGTACACTGCGTTGTACGAGATCTTCAGTTTCTTGGCAATTACTCGCGTGGAATAGCTTTCATTTCTCAGAACAAGAATAAACTGATGAGTTTCAGAAGAAAGTTCTTTGTTTCTGGCCATTTTGAGCATATAATCGAACCCACAATTGCTGACGCTTGTGGCAGATGAATCAGAATTAGTTGTGTAACATAGATTATTAAGATGTCTTATCTGCGTAATATGCTTATGTGATATACTTGTTATTAGAATGTATCCCTTCGGACTCTGGTGTTGGCAGTTGCACTTCTTCCCTCAGCTGGGGCTCAGTCACCTGGGGCCCAGAGAGGGGAGAGGTCAGGCTTGTTTTTCACATGTCCCTCGTGTTATGCAGAATATCAGAAAGGGAAGAGGACAGGAGGGAACATTGTCTTCATATGTGAATGTGTCTTTACCTATTCTAAACCATGTGAAGGGATGGCGTGATTAATGGGGAACCAATTACTGGTTTCCACAATGTGTGTGCGCCAGTCCCTGCCTCCTTTGGCCTTGGGGGATGTTTGTGATAGTGTCTGGAGTTGACTATTTATTTATGTCATTGGTTGAGTTGGTGTTTTTGTGCTATGAGTACCAGGAACGAGATTGGAACCTCGTCTTAGGGACCAAACTGAACGATAATTCATAGCGAATGCTATCTGGCTACGGGATACTCCTTTCTCATTTAAAAAGTCCCCCCTTGTGATTCATTCTATGTATCTGTTGTTCGTCATGTAGGTTGAAATGGGGTGTATCTTGGCTATAAAAGACCTTTGTACTTTTGTCTCACCACTCTTAGAAATGGTGAATCGTTGACAAGTCATTGCTATTGCAAAGATTTAGTTTAAGTATAACTCTGACTTGTGTGATAAGCTTGTCTCTCCTCATTTGATAGTAAAGAAATGAACCACCACACGCTCCAGATAGTCAACTAGTCTAAAGAAGGCCAGTTTTATTGCTTCTTTAATCAGGACAACAGTTTTCCGCTGTGCTAACATAATTTCAAAAGGGTTTTCTAATGATCAATTAGCCTTTTAAAATGATAAACTTGAATTAGCTAACACAATGTGCCATTGGAATACACGAGTGAAGGTTGCTGGTAATGGGCATCTGTACGCCTATGTAGACGTTTCCAGGTACAATAGTCATTTACAACATTAACAATGTCTACATTGTATTTCTGATCAATTTGATGTCATTTGAATGGACAAAAATGTGCTTTTCTGTCAAGAATAAGGACATTTCTAAGCGACCTCAAACTTTTGAACAGTAAGTGTTTGAATTTCATCCAGAAGTGAATTAATGATAGCAGGGAAAGAAGAGTGCAGTTCAGTATCATCTACTGTCTACTCACTCTGTATTGGCAAGAAGGCCTCATCACCGTTCTCTCTGATCATTTCCTCTATTTTGTCCAGCAGATCTAAGATGTTCCTTGTGTCCTTCCCCGGCATCTTGCTGTCCACCACGTGATAATAGTTCCCACAGTATTCCAACAACCTGTGGAGCTCCCGCCCTCCCCTCTGAATGTGCTCCTCAACGGGCGTTCGGCCCAGCCAATCCCCGCAGCACCATAGTGTGGAGACACGCCCTATCACCAAACAGGCCCTCCAGGTGGGCCTCCAGGGTCCGCCTCTTGCGTGAAGTGAGGGTGGAGATGATGGGCAACACCAGGAGAAGGGTGTGGGGGCCAGGCCGGAGGAGGGTGGCCCCTCGCTTTGACTCCTGTCTGACGTGTTTCAGGGTGCGTCTTATGGAGAACCAGTCCCAGCCGCCTCGGCCTGCCTCCTAAGGCTCTGCTCCGTCTCTGTCCCCGACTCAAAGTCCCGCCGGCCCAGGATGGTGTTCCCTACAGAACTTTTTCCCTCTCCTTTCCACCCCAGCAAGAGGACCCTCAGCTCTGAGAGAGATAGAAAGCTTTATATCGTGTAGGTTATTTATTCAAACCTTAATGAACTTTTATGAACTATTATGCCAAGTATACAAAACTCTGTAACAACGTTAACCGGTGTTATTAAATTAACCGTTGTTAAAAACTTTTTTTAAGAACCCTTTTAGGTCCCAGGTAGAACCCTTTAGGAGTTCCATCGAGAACCCTTTCCACAGAGGGTTCTTACATGGAATCCAAAAGGGTTCTTCAAATGGTTGTCCCGTGGGGACAGCCGGAGAACCCTTTTGAAACCCTTTCTTCTAAGAGTGAAGGCAATAAGAGCTGGTCACCTCTGGGAGGCCCTCCGACCATCCGCAGCCTCTGCCTCTCCCTCTCCTCCCGCTCCTTTCTCATCCGCCTCTCTTCCACCGCCTTCCTTTGCCTGCTCGTCCTCTAGCAGAATCAGTTTGTTTTACTGGAAAATACCAGCCATGGTTTTGCTTAACCTGCTCCTCTACCTTCTCCAGCAGCTCCTGAACTTGTGTGTTCACTGTGTTGTCATCTCCACTCTGCTGTGTGTTACTATCCAGGCCATGGTATCTGTTACCACACCTCTCCACCAGCCACTGAAGGGGCTCCCCAGCTGCAATGAACTCCTCTACGAACGTCCCCTCAGGTAGCCGGATAACCCCAGTGAAGAGCACCATGGTGGACCTCCAGGGCCCTCCTCCTAGATAACCCAGCTGCTTCTCTGCTGCCTTCCTGCGGCCCTCTGTGAAGGGCTGTGACACGGGGACCACCATCAGGAGCGCGTGGGGCCCCGGGGGACAGAGGGTGGCACCGACACATGGTCCCTCCCTTGGGGGTGACTAGAGAGATATACCTGCTGGAGCGTGTGCTACAGGTGGGAGATGCTATGGTGACCAGCGAGCTAAGATAAGTGGGGGCTTTACCTAGCAGGTCTTGTAGATGACATGGAGCCAGTGGGTTTGGCGATGAGTATGAAGCGAGGGCCAGCCAACGAGAGAGTACAGGTCGCAATGGTGGGTAGTATATGGGGCTTTGGTGACAAAACGGATTACACTGTGATAGACTGCATCCAATTTGTTGAGTAGGGTATTGGAGGCTATTTTGTAAATGACATCGCCAAAGTCGAGGATTGGTAGGATGGTCAGTTTTACAAGGGTATGTTTGTGTTTGGCAGCATGAGTGAAGGATGCTTTGTTGCGAAATAGGAAGCCAATTCTAGATTTAACTTTGGATTGGAGATGTTTGATATGGAAGTCTGGAAGGAGAGTTTACAGTCCAACCAGACACCTAAGTATTTGTAGTTGTCCACGTATTCTAAGTCAGAGCCGTCCAGAGTCGTGATGTTGGACAGGCGGGCAGGTGCAGGTAGCGATCGGTTGAAGAGCATGCATTTAGTTTTACTTGTGTTTAAGAGCAATTGGAAGCCACGGAAGGAGAGTTGTATGGCATTGAAGCTTGCCTGGAGGGTTGTTAACACAGTGTCCAAAGAAGGGCCAGAAGTATACAGAATGGTGTCGTCTGCGAAGAGGTGGATCAGAGACTCACCAGCAGCAAGAGCGAACTCATTGATGTATACAGAGAAGAGAGTCGGTCCAAGAATTGAACCCTGTGGCACCCCCATAGAGACTGCCAGAGGTCCGGACAGCAGACCCTCCGATTTGACACACTGAACTCTATCAGAGAAGTAATTGGTGAACCAGGCGAGGCAATCATTTGAGAAACCAAGGCTGTCGAGTCTGCCGATGAGGATGTGGTGATTGACAGAGTTGAAAGCCTTGGCCAGATCAATGAATACAGCTGCACAGTAATGTTTCTTATCGATGGCGGTTAAGATATCGTTTAGGACCTTGAGCATGGCTGAGGTCCACCTATGACCAGCTCTGAAACCAGATTGCATAGCAGAGAAGGTATGGTGAGATTCGAAATGGTCGGTAATCTGTTTGTTGACTTGGCTTTCGAAGACCTTTTAAAGGCATGGTAGGATAGATATAGGTCTGTAGCAGTTTGGGTCAAGAGTGTCCCCACCTTTGAAGAGGGGGATGACTGCAGCTGCTTTCCAATTTTTGGGAATCTCAGACGACACGAAAGAGAGTTTGAACAGGCTAGGAATAGGGGTGGCAACAATTTCGGTAGATCATTTTAGAAAGAAAGGGTCCAGATTATCTAGCCCGGCTGATTTGTAGGGGTCCAGATTTTGCAGCTCTTTCAGAACATCAGCTGAATGGATTTGGGAGAAGGAGAAATGGGGAAGGCTTGGGTGAGTTGCTGTGGGGGGTGCAGTGCTGTTGACCGGGGTAGGAGTAGCCAGGTGGAAAGCATGGCCAGCCGTAGAAAAATGCTTATTGAAATTCTCAAATATGGTGGATTTATCAGTGGTGACAGTGTATCCTATCTTCAGTGCAGTGGGCAGCTGGGAGGAGGTGTTCTTATTCTCCATGGACTTTACAGTGTCCCAGAACTTTTTTGAGTTAGTGTTGCAGGAAGCAAATTTCTGCTTGAAAAAGCTAGCCTTGGCTTTTCTAACTGCCTGTGTATAATGGTTTCTAGCTTCCCTGAACAGCTGCATATCACGGGGGCTGTTCGATACTAATGCAGAATGCAATAGGATGTTTTTGTGTTGGTTAAGGGCAGTCAGGTCTGGGGAGAACCAAGGGCTATATCTGTTCCTGGTTCTAAATTTCTTGAATGGGTCATGTTTATTTAAGATGGTTAGGATGGTTATTTGAGCTCTCCAAGGCAGAAAGGTAGTGAGCGATATATAATTTCCTGTTTTAATGTTTATGCTGTCAGATGACCAGAGAAGAGAGAGCTATTACTGACAGTAGCTCCTGTTGGGATTGTCCATGGAAGAGTGCAGATTAATATCTGTAGCAAAACATAGAAGTGCAGAGCTACAGAATTAAACTCACCTACCGGTACCAAATGCAGAGCCAGTGGAGACTGTAGCCATTTTGTCTCTAACCTCTTGTTTTCTTTCTCACCCCTCCACCTTCATGCTTTTCCCCTCCTGCTCCTTCAAGGGATACCAGTCGTCTGTCATATGGTGTATCCTGACTGGTCCACAGAATGCTGGCAGTCAAAAAGGTTTCCTCTTCTCGTCTCTCTCCATCTCATTCCCACTCTCATTCAATCGCAGAACATTTTACTCTAACCCCCCACACCCTTTCTCTCTCTCTCTTGCTCACTCTTTCCACTTTCTCTCTTTGTCTCTCCTTCTCCCTCTTCCTCCCCTTTTCTTTCTCCCGTTCTCTCTGTAGGTCTTTCTGTCTTGCCCCCCCTCTTCCCTGGAAGTACGTTTTTTTGGGTGTGCAAGACTTGACATCAGAAGAGTGACAGGGTGTGTTAAGTGGTGGTGTCCCATCCTTTCAGGTTGTCAGCCTTAGTTAGGACTAAATAGATGTAAATAGTCGAGTAGGGTTGTGTTATTTTTAATTATTATATATAGCATTTTTTTGTGAGTGTTGTTAGATGGTAGGGTATTTGTTTATTTTTTCAAGCAAAGTATAAGGGAGTTGTACTCCAGTCGAGTAGATGGCGGTAATGCAACATTTATTGAATTGCCAACCGCCGTTAAACCTCATATAAGAAGATGAGGTTAAACCTGTGTGCTGCCTGAGGCTTGCAACATACGTTTCAGTCATGGACACATTTGGAGACGAATTTAATAAGTATCGTTCACCGCTGGTGTCACGATATGCCAGCAAGGAAATGGCCTATAACTTCAGTGACAAGAAGAAATTCACAACGTGGAGAAAATTGTGGATCTATTTGGCCAAAGCGGAAAAGGTTTTGCCTCTAATTAGCCACTTAGCTAGCTAGCTGTAATCTTGGCTAGTTATCGTGAATGAGCATGCATGTCATTGTCTGTGTTTCAGTAGCTATCGTTTTCCATATTTTTTTGGCACTTTCTGCTACAAAATTAAGTCTATTTTAAGTTTGCGACCTTGAGAGATCCTTCTCAAGTTCCCTGCTCTAAATATAGGAGGACCTTATAGTAAATGAACAGCTTCAGAATATAACGTTACTGTATTTGCCTTACAAGACAGAATATGCAAAC
Organism: Oncorhynchus masou masou; assembly: GCF_036934945.1. Taxonomy (NCBI): domain Eukaryota; kingdom Metazoa; phylum Chordata; class Actinopteri; order Salmoniformes; family Salmonidae; genus Oncorhynchus; species Oncorhynchus masou. The sequence continues at coordinate 905,796 of NC_088225.1, read as the reverse complement.
CAAACAAACTAGCTAGTAGGATGCAGTGTCTTGTGATACGCTGTGGAGTATCGATGCATGGTTGTGGAATGTGGATGTAACAATGCATGTAGTTATTCATCAACAGTACCCAGGTTTTGGCAAAGTCAGGAAAGTGACTGGGATGGTTGGTATAGTAAGTTACGCTAGTCAATCAACCATGTAGATACATCCTGAAGGACATCTATCTTCAATAATCTCGTCTCTCTTTAACTTGATATCAGGGTTCCAAATCACTTTCAGCTAGTTCAGTGACCCCACTGTTGGCCTACACTATTTGGAAACTATATAGATTTCCAGCTATTCCACATGATAAACACACCCGCAGACAGTGAACCCTAGATACGAGTTGTCCAGCAAAGACCTTTTTAAGAGGGAAACACTAGGCTATTTTTAAAGACAAAAATGACTTTCACTACTCTTCTAATTTACCGGGAGGCTGTGTGTTTGTAATTAACCTTACTATCAGACCATCTGTCACATGCAACAGCTCATCTGATCTGTTAGTGGAGGGGAACTGCACTACACAAAGATAAGGATATAGGCAGGGCCTAGACTATGCCCAAAAAGTACAAAATACAGATGCAGTGATCTTTATGATATTTTGTATCAAAATAAATGACCAAATTCTTGGACAAATATATTTGCAAGTATCAGGCCCAAACAGCAAAAATATTCTCAGTAATGGTTTTACATTGACTGTATTATGTTTTTGTTTACTTATCTTAGTTGAGCAAGTCTACTCTGTTTGCTAAATCACCTACATGTATATGTGAAAATGAACTACAAAGCACAGTGTATTGTTTCGGGCCAGAGCTATTAGAATAATACTCAGCATGCTTTGCAATTGTTACAATTTGTATATTTAGTTAATTTAGCAGCTGCTTTTAGCACACACATAGTGCTATCAGACTTCTGATACCAAGGTGAAAGGTGGGCCACAATGTGAACCACTATACAAAAATGGTGTAGGAAAGTATTTTGAAAATACAATTTACATTGGAGTGTAATTCAAATGTCGAAGTACTCAGAAGTAATTAAAATACACATTTCAAATAGATGTAACAGAAATACTGCCTATGGGGCCTTTTAGAAGCTACACACACATACAGCAGGGCTAATGTGGTGGAATCTGTCTCTTCTCACACTCGCTAGTCGCTACTATAGTCTTGTGCCCTCATGAAAATGAATGTACAGACAGTGTTCCCATACAAAATGTTGTTTCGTCAGATTTCAAATAGCAAGATTGTCTCCAATGTCTCTCTGAAATCTGCTGGGGTGGGTTTGTGTCAAAAATAGCCAGGCCTTAATGTCATGGTAATAGGACACTAACCCCCTGAGAGTTAGCCTAGCTTCTTTACGCTCTTCACTCTCCTTCCTTGTCCTTGGCCCTAAATAACCCTTCTATGTTTTCAGATATGTAAGTTGCATGTGATTATTAGTGGGAACTCCACCACTGCACTGCTTCTAGCCTACCTATCCAGATCCAAGTAAAAAACATTTAAGTGTTCCTAACGGCTAAGGGGAAAGAATGTCGCTCGCTATTGTCATTAACACATGGCCAAACTCCTCTGCTCTGCTACTCGAACAACATATTCTATTTTTCAATGGTTTTAAATAGACCTGCTACCATAACGAAGATTGTGCTCGAATAGTTTTCCTATTTTCTGTGCGAGATATGGAGCGGAGCAAAGCAACCACCTGTAGCTATCTGTTTGAAAGTGATCTGAAAATGTTGACCCACTTTCTAGACAGTTCCACCACACATCCCATTGACACAATTGTTATTATATAGTACCATACAATGGGCAATTACTGCAATGTAGCAACAATGTTTCAGCTTAATAAAAGTCAGAGAACACTTGATAAAGTAGCTAGCGCTTACACTGAATGCATATCCCAGAGTGTCAGTTAAAAACCTACAATGACAGGCTGCAGTGCTTTCATTACGCCTCTAGGGTACCAGCTCTACTTTTCTCTGCTCCTCTTGTCCTTCCTGTTGACCTCCAGGCTCTTGGCCTGCTCCTTATAACTCCATCTCCTATTATTCTCCCTTCTCCAGGCTCTTGGCCTGCCTGTCACCGAAGCCCAGGTAGCAGAGATGGAGAGCCACGCTGAGGACATCGACTTTGCCATGGCGGCAGAGGAGGAGAGCAAGCTGAGGCACGATGTCATGGCCCACGTCCACACTTTTGCCCACTGCTGCCCCACTGCTGCTCCCATCATCCACCTGGGTGCCACTTCCTGTTACGTGGGAGACAACACGGTAAGAGAAGCCCAATCCCAAATAGACCTCTAGATCTGAGATGGTTTGACAGGTGTAGGCATTGTTACTTAGCCTCTGGTAGACTAGGTGAAAGTTTCACCATATTGCTTATACCAATCAAATCCTCTTAGATCTCCACAAGGGCACATTTTGTGTTAATTTTGGGTGGGGCCATGTATTCTACATGCAACAGACTGCAGACAGTTACTTTTAGACCAAAAGGACCACGTTATTTTGGGATGAGTGTGCTTAATGGTTACGTTTGTTTCTCATGGGTATATATATATATTTTTTAAAAATTGACCTTTATTTAACCAGGCAAGTCAGTTAAGAACACATTCTTATTTTCAATGACGGCCTGGGTTAACTGCCTGTTCAGGGGCAGAACGACAGATTTGTACCTTGTCAGCTCGGGGGTTTGAACTCACAACCTTCCGGTTACTAGTCCAACGCTCTAACCACTAGGCTACCCTGCCGCCCCATCTTAGATGTCGACCAATTAATCGGAATGGCCGATTTCAAGTTTTCATAACAATCGGTAATCTGCATTTTTGGACACTGATTATGGCCGATAACATTGCACTCCATGAGGAGACTGCGTTGCAGACTGACTACCTGTTATGCGAGTGCAGAAAAGAGCCATGGTAAGGTGCGAGCTAGCATTAAACTTATCTTATAAAAAACAATCAATCTTAACATAATCACTAGTTAACTACACATGGTTGATATTACTAGTTTATCTAGCTTGTCCTGCGTTGCATATAATCAATGCGGTGCCTGTTAATTTATCATTGAATCACAGCCTACTTCACCAAACGGGTGATTTTTAACAAGTGCATTCATGAAAAAAGCACTGTCGTTGCACCAATGTGTACCTAAACATCAACAACCTTTCTTAAAATCAATACACAAGTATATATTTTTTAACCTGCATATTTAGTTGAAATTGCCTGCTAACATTAATTTATTTTAACTAGGGAAATTCTGTCACTTCTCTTGCGTTCTGTGCAACAGAGTCAGGGTATATGCAGCAGTTTGGGCCGCCTGGCTTGTTGCGAACTGTGTGAAGACCATTTCTTCCTAACAAAGACAGCCAACTTTAACAAAAGCCCATTTGTGAAAAAAGCACAATCATTGCACCAATGTACCTAACCATAAATATCAATGTCTTTCTTAAAATGAATACACAGAAGTATATTTTTTTTAAACCTGCATATTTAGTTAAAAGAAATTCATGTACGCAGGCAATATTAACTAGGCAAATTGTGTCACTTCTCTTGCGTTCATTGCACGCAAAGTCTGGGTATATGCAACAGTTTGGGCCACCTGGCTCGTTGCAAACTAATTTTCTAGAATTTGCCAAAATTATGACAACATTGAAGGTTGTGCAATGTAACAGCAATATTTAGACTTATGGATGCCACCCATTAGATAAAATACGGAACGATTCCGTATTTCACTGAAAGAATAAACCTTTTGTTTTCGAAATGATAGTTTCCGGATTTGACCATATTAATGACCTTAGGCTCGTATTTCTGTGTGTTATTATAATTAAGTCTATGATTTGATAGCACAGTCTGACTGAGCGGTGGTAGGCAGCAGCAGGCTCGTAAGCATTCATTCAAACCGCACTTTCCTGCATTTGCCAGCAGCTCTTCGCTGTTTATCACTTCAAGCATATCAACTCCAGAGATTAGGCTGGCAATACTAAAGTACCTATTAGAACATCCAATAGTCAAAGGTATATGAAATACAAATGGTATAGAGAGAAATAGTCCTATAAATAACTACAACCTAAAACTTCTTACCTGGGAATATTGAAGACTCATGTCAACAGGAACCACCAGCTTTCATATGTTCTGAGCAAGGAACTTAAACGTTAGCTTTTTTACATGGCACATATTGCACTTTTACTTTCTTCTCCAACATGGTTTTTGCATTATTTAAACCAAATTGAACATGTTTCATTATTTGAGACTAAATTGATTTTATTGATGTATTATATTAAGTTAAGTGTTCAATCAGTATTGTTGTAATTGTCATTATTACAAAAATATATATATAAAAATCGGCAGATTTAATCGGTATCAGCTTTTTTTGGTCCTCCAATAATCGGTATTGAAAAATCATAAACGGTTGACCTCTAGTGTGTGTGTATATAGATGTCTATGCATAAAGACTGATATGCCTGCTGTTTTTTTCCCTTCAGGATTTGATCATGCTTCGTGACGGTTTTGACATTCTCCTGCCGAAGGTAAGTTAGTGGTAGACCAGGGAGGATAAGTTGTAATACCCCCAGGCCTGCGCTAGATACAGATAGTATGCTGTAGTTATGTGCAACTTTGTGTTGAAAATGTCTGAGAAAGTCAGCCAAGTATGATCCTGTATATCCCTCATCTCTTCCGTAAACTAAAAACTAAAAACAAGTTTCGGTCTTTATAGTTGGCCAGAGTGATCGACAGACTATCAAACTTTGCTGAAAAATACGCTGGTCTCCCCACCCTGGGTTTCACACATTACCAGTAAGTATGAACACCTCAGGACGTTCTAACTGTTCTAACTGTTAACTCGAAATGACACAACGGCAAGTTTCCAGTTCAACAAAGTTTATTATACCGTATGAACACACTATAAGGTAGCCATTCCACTCAAGGCTAGGTCCATCAACAACCAAACTTCCTGCGCTTCCCGTGTAGGCACACTCTTGACAGAGTGATAGTCCCATAATAACAATCTTCCTCTGTTCTTTAAAGACAAATAAAACATCAACAGCATAATTAAATGTCCAAGTATTATTCAAGTTCCCCATCAGTGATTTTCTTCAAGGTCTATGTCTCTAGAGTTGGAAAATGTGTGGTAGCAGTACAGCAATGGTAGCTTTCTGTGTTATCACTCCTTAATTTCATCCCTCCATCCCATAGATTTTCCCCATAGGGATTTTACCCTATGACAAACATTGTCAGTATAGAACAAGTTATTGCTCACGTATGGCCTTTAATCAAATATCATTGAAAAGCTTAGTTTCACAGATATCCATCAGGTCAGTATTCAACAGTGTTCAACAGAACCTTGACCCCCTAGGGTACATATAATAATTACCTGTGTAAATTGCTTTAAAAAAAGGAAATCCTGATACATTTCCATCTTTGTTTGACAAGTGGTTCTGAAATGCCATGAATTTACATTTCAAATTATATATAATATAACCAACTTTTGAAGTACCAGCTACAACTACTGTTTTAAAAATAGCCCATGTGATGGAGGCACCACATTTCACACACACTGCTAAAACAGGCTTTTAAAAAGATTTGTAGGCAGGGACATCACAGGATTCAAGTATTAACTCCACAGAAGCCTTTTTCTAATATGGTCGCCGAATAACTCAATAGGGTCTTATTGGATCAATTTCGCATGATCATATCTGTATGAAATATAATTCTAATATCATAAAATGTTAATTGATGTAGAATACACAACAAATGAGCCAAGTGTGCAGATATAAAGATTATTCACAGCTTTTCGGGTACATTCTTACCACAATTCTGTCTGAATTGCTGATTTCTGAAGATGTCATTTTTTTCACCTTTTATTTAACCAGGTAGGCAATTTGAGAACAAGTTCTCATTTACAATTGCGACCTGGCCAAGATAAAGCAAAGCAGTTCGACACATACAACGACACAGAGTTACACATGGAGTAAAACAAACATACAGTCAATAATACAGTATCAACAAGTCTATATACGATGTGAGCAAATGAGGTGAGATAAGGGAGGTAAAGGCAAAAAAAGGCCATGGTGGCAAAGTAAATACAATATAGCATGTAAAACACTGGAATGGTAGATTTGCAATGGAAGAATGTGCAAAAAATAAAATAATAATTGCAATATTTTATCTTCATGTAAAATGGATATGTACAAGTGAATAGTCATGGATGTGAGCTTATTTTAAAATGATATACAATGTTATCTTATTAACTATTTCAGAACCACTTGTCAAACAAAGATTAAAATGTATCAGGGTTTCCTTTTTATTAGCAATTTATACAGGTATTTGTGATATGCACCCTAGAGGTCAGAGGTCAAGGTTATGTTCACCTGGGGGAGATTAGTATCTGTGAATCTGAGCATTTCAATGATAAAATTGAAGTTGAGCATGTAACATGTTGTGTACTGACACCTTTCCAACTCTAGGGACATTATATATATATTTTATTTTTTTATATATATATATATATATATATATTTTTTTTATATATATATATTATTTTTTTTAATATATTTTATTTATTTATTTATTTATTTACCGAGGCAAGTCAGATAAGAACATATTCTTATTTACAATGACGGCCTACATGGACTTTCAAGGAAATCAAATCACTTTATTTGTCACATGCGCCGAATAAAACCAGTGTAGACCTTATTATGAAATGCTTACTTACAAGCCCTTAACCAACAGTGCAGTTCAAGAAGAGTTAAGAAAATATTTACCAAATAAAGTAAAAAGTAACACAATAAAATAACAATAATGAGGCTATGTACCGGGGTACTGGCACCCGTGTACGAGGGTACAGGTTAGTTGAGGTCATGTGTACATAGGGGTAGGGGTGAAGTGACTATGCATAGATAATAAACAGTGAGTAGCAGCAGGGTTTGTCATGAAGAGGGCTTCACGACTGTCTTGGTGTGTTTGGACCATGATAGTTCGTTGGTGATGTGGACACCAAGGAACTTAACTCTCCACCCTGCTCCACTACAGCCCCGCCGATGTTAAAAACTTCTTTAGGATTATGTACCTGTACAGGAACCAAATCAGCGGAAATTCCAGAGCGCCAACTAATTGTACTCGATACAACTCAAACTTTCATTAAAATTCACATGCAGGGTACTCAATTCAAGCCACACTCATTGTGAATATAGCCAACATGTCAGATTTGTAAAATGCTTTTCGGCGAAAGCATGAGAAGCTATTATCTGATAGCATGCAGCCCCCAGAAACACACAAAGGGGACGTAAACAAAGAAATTGGCGTAGCCGGCGCTACCCAAAACGCAGAAATAAAATATAAAACATTCATTACCTTTGATGAGCTTCTTTGTTGGCACTCCTATATGTCCCATAAACATCACAATTGGGTCTTTTTTTTCGATTAAATCGGTCCATATATACCCAAAATGTCCATTTATGAACACCGAGAAATCCATTGAAAAAGTCACGTTTCCGAACGCGACGTCATTTTATAAAATTCATAAAGTTGCCTATAAACTTTGACAAAACACTTCAACCTACTTCAGTAATCCAAGTTTAGGTATTAGTAAACGTTAATAAACGATCAAATTGATCACGGAGAGATCTGTATTCAATAGCTAGAAGTTTTCAAAACGAAGTCCAGTTCCTCACTGACATTTTTTTTCAGTTGCGCACCTGAAGACCGGATGTGCTATTGACTAATCTGACCAAGGATAAAGGGCCCTGGTAATCACAACACTGGCGACATTGTGTGGAAGCTGTAGGAATTGCAAGCACAGTTCCATCATTTATGGCAAGCCATAGACAATACAAACACTGGCGGATGGATTTATTTCTTTATAGATTTTGTGATCAGGTTTTCTTGCGATTTTGACAACGGAACTCGTTCTGTTATAGTCACAGACACCATTGAACCAGTTCTAGAAACTTCAGTGTTTTCTATGCACACATACTAATCATATGCATATACTATATTCCTGGCATGAGTAGCAGGACGTTGAAATGTTGCACGATTTTTAACAGAATGTTGAAAAAAGTAGCTCGATCTCCAACAGGTTTTAATGGGGGCCTGTTTGGCCCGCCTTTTCCTGTAGTCCACGATCGGCTCCTTTGTCTTGCTCACATTGAGGGAGAGGTTGTTGTCCTGGTACTACACTGCCAGTTCTCTGACCTCCTTCCTATGGGCTGTCTCATCGCTGTCTGTGATCAGGGCAATCACTGTTGTATCGTCAGCATACTTAAGGATGGTGTTGGAGTCATGTTTTGGCCACGCAGTTGTGGGAGTACAGGAGGGGACTAAGTATACACCCCTGAGGGGCGACAGTGTTGAGGATCAGCGTGGTAGACTTTTTGTGGCCTACCCTTACCACCTGGGGGTGGCCTGTCAGGAAGAACAGGATCCAGTTGCAGAGGGAGGTGTTTAGTCCCAGTGACCTTAGCTTAGTGCCCACGACGCTCATCACTATGGTCAATGAACAGCATTCTCACATAGGTGTTCCTTTTGTCCAGGTGGGAAAGGGCAGTGTGGAGTGCGATTGAGACTGCGTCATCTATGGATTTGTTGGGGCGGTATGCGAATTAGTGGGTCTAGGGTATCCAGGAGGATGCTGTTGATGTGAGCCATGTCCCAGTCTCAGGTCTTTTGCAGACTCCATCAGGTTTTCTTCCAGAATGGTTCTGTATTTGGCTCCATCCATCTTCCCATCAATTTTAACCATCTTCCCTGTCCCTGCTGAAGAAAAGCAGGCCCAAACCATGATGCTGCCACCACCATGTTTGACAGTGGGTATGGTGTGTTCAGGGTGATGAGCTGTGTTGCTTTTACGCCAAACATATCGTTTTGCATTGTTGCCAAAAAGTTCAATTTTGGTTTCATCTGACCAGAGCACCTTCTTCCACATGTTTGGTGTGTCTCCCAGGTGGCTTGTGGCAAACTTTAAACAACACTTTTTATGGATATCTTTAAGAAATGGCTTTCTTCTTGCCACTCTTCCATAAAGGCCAGATTTGTGTAATATACGACTGATTGTTGTCCTATGGACAGAGTCTCCCACTTCAGCTGTAGATCTCTGCAGTTCATCCAGAGTGATCATGGGCTTCTTGGCTGCATCTCTGATCAGTCTTCTCCTTGTATGAGCTGAAAGTTTAGAGGGACGGCCAGGTCTTGGTAGATTTGCAGTGGTCTGATACTCCTTCCATTTCAATATTATCGCTTGCACAGTGCTCCTTGGGATGTTTAACGCTTGGGAAATCTTTTTGTATCCAAATCCTGCTTTAAACTTCTTCACAACAGTATCTCGGACCTGCCTGGTGTGTTCCTTGTTCTTCATGATGCTCTCTGCGCTTTTAACGGACCTCTGAGACTATCACAGTGCAGGTGCATTTATACGGAGACTTGATTACACACAGGTGGATTGTATTTATCATCATGAGTCATTTAGGTCAACATTGGATCATTCAGAGATCCTCACTGAACTTCTGGGGAGAGTTTGCTGCACTGAAAGTAAAGGGGCTGAATAATTTTGCACGCCCAAAATTTCAGTTTTTGATTTGTTAAAAAAGTTTGAAATATCCAATAAATGTCGTTCCACTTCATGATTGTGTCCCACTTGTTGTTGATTCTTCACAAAAAAATACAGTTTTATATCTTTATGTTTGAAGCCTGAAATGTGGCAAAAGGTTGCAAAGTTCAAGGGGGCCGAATACTTTCGCAAGGCACTGTACGTACGGTCACTGTGGGGACAACTTCGTCGACGCACTTATTGATGAAGGCGTTGACTTAGGTGGTATACTCCTCAGTGCCATTGGATGAATCCCGGAACATATTCTAGTCTGTGCTAGCAAAACAGTCCTGTAGCGTAGCATCCGTGTCATCTGACCACTGCCGTATTGAGCGAGTCACTGGTACTTCCTGCTTTAGTTTTTGCTTGTAAGCAGGAATCAGGAGGATATAATTATGGTCAGATTTTTCCAAATGGAGGGCGGGAGAGAGCTTTGTATACATCTGTGTGTGGAATAAAATCACTATGAGACATTGTCAGCCTAAGTGAGCCTGACCAATCCCCCCCCCGGCTCATGGACTATGTGCCATTGTGGATATATCCCATTTGTCTATGAACACTTATGTTCCTCTCAGATTAAAGAGTGATGTAATTCAGTGCGTCTGAGTCCACTTATCTCTCTGCCTTATATTTCTTTCTGTTTTATTTTTATATGAATCTTTATTTTTCCCCTCCACATTTTATTTGAACTTTTCTTCTCCTCTCACCATTTATATTTTTTTCCACCTCTCTCGTTTTCTTTTCATCTTTATCGCTATTATATATATATATATTATATATTATATATAATATATATATAAAATATATATATATATATATATATATATAATATATATATTATTATTTTATATATATATATTTTATATATATAATATATATAACCTACCTCTACCAGGCCGGCCCAGTTGACCACAGTGGGTAAGAGAGCATGTCTGTGGCTCCAGGACCTGGCCATGGACATGCGGAACCTTCAGCGCGCCCGCGAAGACCTGCGTTTCCGGGGTGTGAAGGGTACTACGGGCACCCAAGCCAGCTTTCTGCAGCTCTTCCAGGGGGACCATGATAAGGTGGAGGATCTGGACAGAATGGTCACGGAGATGGCAGGCTTCAAAAAGTGAGTTAAATGTATACTTTTATGTAAACAGTCTCTTGAGTTTCCCATTTGCCACACGTTTTGTCATTTGAGTACAAGCAAATCCCTGAAATCCCCTTTTTTTTGGGGGGGTGATTATTTGTCTTCAATCCTGTACATTTTTTCCTCCCAGGGCTTACATGGTGACTGGACAGACGTACAGTCGTAAGGTAGACATCGACTCCCTCTCTCCCCTGGCCAGCATGGGAGCCACCATCCACAAGGTTGGGATGAGATTTGACTGGACATCAGTTTGTTATTCTTACTACTGTAAATCACAAGTCTGTCTATGGAGAAACAATGCCTCCTGGTGGTCTTTGACAGTAGTGGAATGACCCACAGGTAATATATTATACTCTCTTCCTCAGATCTGCACTGACATCCGCCTGCTGGCTAACCTTAAAGAGATTGAGGAGCCTTTTGAAAAGGAGCAGATTGGTGAGTCATAAGAAGGAAATTGGTCCACTTCCTACCCAGGTATAAAGGTATCTAATCCCAAAACTAGGGTTGATATCCTTTGCATGTCCTTGATTCCTCACATCCTCTCTCCTTACCTCTCAAAGCAGATTGGAGCAAAATATCAGAAGAACCTTCACCTCTGATCTTCTGCACCAATGTACTTTGAGAAAGAGGCAAGGAGAGAGGATGTGAGGAATCAATAAAATAAAATTGAGTTTTAGCCCTAGATTTCACTTTGATTTAAGGCACCAACTGGTAAACCATCCTGATATTTCAGAGTAAACAGCTAGTTTAAGTTATTTCCTAAATGCCAACCCATTGTTACTTGTCTGGGTCCCTCTGACTGCCTCTCCCCCAGGCTCCAGTGCCATGCCCTACAAGAGGAACCCAATGCGTTGTGAGCGTTGTTGTAGTCTTGCCCGCCACCTGATAGCGCTGCTCGCTGACCCCCTCCAGACCGCCTCTGTCCAGTGGCTTGAAAGAACACTGGATGACAGTGCCAATAGGAGAATCTCTCTCCCTGAGTCTTTCCTTACCGCTGACATCATCCTCAGCACCCTGCAGAACATCACCGAAGGCCTGGTGGTCTACCCCAAGGTAAATTCGTTGAATTTATTAGATAATTAAAAGTAGTAGGCTTGTCCAGACAGAAGTGATTGAGGATAAAAAAAAACAATAAACCAGGAGGCTTACTTCCATTGTTGTCCTCATAAGGTGTTATCACCACCATTTTAAACCTTGTCATTTCATGAGTAATGCACACACAACTGCACTTATCCCACAGTACGTCTGTTGGCACATCACAGAGGAACAACATTCAACACAAACGGTCTTGAATGTTATGTAATGGTGTAACAGTTGTGTGCGGGAGAGAGAGCGCTCCTCCTCCTCCATTTAAATCTCTAGTTTGACAACATTTTGGCTTCCCAGTAGACAAAAAAAATGTATTTAACTTCTGAGGAAATCAACTAAATGTATTGAATTTATTAGAACATTAATTAATTTGTCCAAAATGCACAAGTCATTTGTATTTTTCCTTTAACTTTCTGACCAGGTAATGGCGTGAGAATGCCCCTGTCTGTGTATAGCTGTACACAATGATGCTAATGACAACTGTCTTCTGGTAGATGGAAAGTCTTTCCCATAAACCTTCTCAAGAAATGATAACCATAAAGTAATCTATGGACAGTGCCTTTGGAAAGTATTCAGACCCCTTGACTTTTTCCATATTTTGGTACGTTGCAGCCTTATTTTAAAATGGATTAAATAAAATCCTCAGCAATCCACAACAATACCCCATAATGACAAAGAGAGAACAGGTTTTTAGAAATGTTTGCATATATATTAAAATTAAAAACCGCTGCCTTATTTACATAAGTATTCAGACCCTTTGCTACGTGACTTGCTACATAAACACTGTTAACCAAACAAGGCACTTGCTGGTGTGCACCTAAATGAACACCCAAAACTGAAAATGTCTCCAATGTTGTTTTTTCTATTGAAGTGATTTTGACAGTGGAAAATCAGAAACCTAGAAAAACAAAACGGAATTAGGCAAAAAATAAAACCATTTTATTGGGCTCTACATTAGGGGCAAGAAAAAGTATGTGAACCCTTTGGAAATACCTGGATTTCTGCATAACTTTGTCATAAAATTGGATCTATTCTTCATCTAGGTCACAATAGACAGTCTGCTTAAACTAATAACACACTTATATGTTTTCATGTCTTTACTGAACACACTGTGTAAACATTCACAATGCAGGGTGGGAAAAGTATATGAACCCTTGAATATAAAAACTGGTTGACCCTCCTTTGGCAGCAATAACCTCAACCAAATGTTTTCTATAGTTGCGGATCAGACCTGCACAATGGTCTGGAGGAATTCTGGACCATTCCTCTTTACAAAACTGTTTCAAGTTCAGCAATATTCTTGGCATCTCTGGTGTGAACTGCTCTCTTGAGGTCATGCCACAGCATCTCAATCGGGTTGAGGTCAGGACTCTGACTGGGCCACTCCAGAAGGCATATTTTCTTCTGTTGAAGCCATTCTGTTGTTGATTTACTTCTGTGTTTTGGGTCGTTGTCCTGTTGCATCACCCAACTTCTGTTGAGCTTCAATTAGCGGACAGATAACCTAACATTCTCCTGCAAAAGGTCTTGATAAACTTGGGAATTCATTTTTCCGTCATTGATAGCAAGCTGTCCAGGCCCTGAGGTAGCAAAGCCTGCCCCAAACCATGATGCTCCCTCCACCATACTTTACATTTGGGATTAGGTTTTGATGTTGCTGTGCCTTTTTTTTTCTCCACATAGTGTTGTGTATTCTTTCCAAACAAGTCAACTTTAGTTTCATCTGTCCACAGAATATTTTGTCAGTAGCACTGTGGGACATCCAGGTACACTTTTGTAAATTTCAGACATGCAGCAATGTTTTTCTTTTCATTTTTTGGACAGCAGTGGCTTCTTCTGTGGTGTCCTCCCATGAACACCATTCTTGTTTAGTGTTTTACGTATCGTAGACTTGTCAACAGAGATGTTAGCATGTTCTAGAGATTTCTGGATGTCTTTAGTTGACAATCTAGGATTCTTCTTAACCTCATTGAGCATTCTTTGCAGTGCTCTTGCAGTCATCGATGCATGACGGCCACTCCTAGGGAGAGTAGCAACAGTGCTGAACTTTCTCCATTTATAGACATTTTGTCTTACCATGGACTGATAAACATCAAGGCTTTTAGAGATACTTTTTGACCCTTTCCAGCTTCATGCAAGTCAACAATTCTTAATCTTAGGTCTTCTTGAGATCTATTTCGTCCGAGGAATTTTTCACATCAGGCAATGCTTCTTGTGAAAACTCCAATTTTGTGTTTTTTTTTTTTTTTTTAGGGCAAGGCAGCTCTAACCAACATCTCCAATCTCGTCTCATTGATTGGACTCCAGATTAGCTGACTCCAATTAGCTTTTGGAGAAGTCATTAGCCTAGGGTTTCACATACTTTTTTCCAACCTACACTGAATGTATAAATTATGTATTCAATATAGACAATAAAAATACAATAATTTGTGTATTAGTTTAAGCAGACTTTGTCTATTGTTGAGTTAGATGAAGATCAGATCAAATTTGATGACCAATTTATGTAGAAATCCAGGTAATTCCAAAGGGTTCACATACTTTTTCTTGCCACTGTATATGATCTATTCCTGGGTTAGTTTTGCATATTTTGCCCTCACTAAAATGAATTACAGTAACTTGGCCATTCATTTTCCTGCTGTACCGAAACTAAACCGTGACCGCAATACGTACCGAAACCTGGATTTGGTGAACCGTTACACCCCTAATGTTTTGTATCCATTTCTCGTCACTAGAATCTCTTTCCCTCTCGCTCTCTCTGTCAGGTGATCGAGAGACACATCCGTCATGAGCTTCCCTTCATGGCTACAGAGAACATAATCATGGCTATGGTGAAGGCTGGAGGCAACAGACAGGTACGCACCCTTCTAGTACAGCATGACACCACAACTTATTAGAACAGAACGTATTTCTCAGACTCCACGTTGCATAATTAGTCACACATTGCATAATTAGTGTAGCACATCTATTCCTCCATCAGTTTTTAAAATATAATTTAACTGTGGTGGCGAGTGGGGATGCAGACCCCAATGGGTTTTCTGTTACATGTGCATTTTATACATTGGAGCAGGGTGAGCAGAGTTGATACATTGTGTCATTTCATCATCTGGTATAACCAAGAGCACAGGCCAGTCTGAGTAGGCTTTTCAGTTGCAAGTTCGCTGTCATGTAGCCTCTGAGTGACATAGCGGAACAATGAAGCACCATTTCTCGACAGGCATGCTTGCAGCTTTATAGCAAAGAAAATGGCTCGTCTCTAGATTAAAAGGTTAATAAAATTACCTTTTTTCTTCCGGTGCGATTTCATGCACATTTGAGATAAATACACAAACCATGAGTCCCTTTTTAAACTAATCCTAGGTTGCTAATTATTAGTTTGATAACAAACAATGTTGTTCGGTCATGTTCTTAGGGCTGCAATCCCGTTAACGGGATCGATATGACAACAGCCAGTGAAAGTGCAGGGCGCCAAATTCAAAACAACAAATCTCATAATTAAAATTCCTCAAACATACATGTATCTTATACCGTTTTAAAGGTAATCTTGTTGTTAATCCCACCACAGTGTCCGATTTCAAATAGGCTTTACAGCGAAAGCACCACAAACGATGTTAGGTGACCACCAACTCACAGAAAAACCCAGCCATTTTTCCAGCCAAAGAGAGGAGTCACAAAAAGCACAAATGGAGATAAAATTAATCACTAACCTTTCATCTTCATCAGATGACACTCATAGGACTTCATGTTACACAATACATGTATGTTTTGTTCGATAAAGTGCATATTGTTTTATATAAATCTCAGTATACATTGGCTCGCTACGTTCACTAGTTCCAAAAACATCCAGTGATATTGCAGAGAGCCACATCATTTTACAGAAATACTCATTATAAATGTCGATGAAAATACAATTCGTAGACATGCAAATATTGATATACCTCTCCTTAATGCAACTGCTGTGTCAGATTTCAAAACAACTTTACGGAAAAAGCAAACCATGCAATAATCTGAGACTGCGCTCAAAAAAATTTAAAAACTGATCCGCCATGTTGGAGTCAACAGAAATCAGAAATAACATAAATATTCCCTTACCTTTGATCACTCCCAGGAATAGCAGTTACACAATAAATGCTTGAGTTGTTCGATAATGTCCATTATTTATGTCCAAGTAGCTACTTTTGTTAGCGCGTTTAGTACACAAATCCAAAAGGTCGTGCAGGTCCAGCCAAACGTCGGACGAAAACTTCAAAAAGTTATATTAAAGGTCGAAGAAACTTGTCAAACTAAGTATAGAATCAATCTTCAGGATGTTATCAGAAATCTTCAATAACGTTCCAACCGGAGAATTCCTATGTCTGTAGAGAAGCAATGGAACGCAGGTTGCTATCATGTGAAATGCGCGTGACCTGGCTCTCTGCCATCCGGCTCCACAACACAGTAGAAGCCTCATTCAAGTTTCTAAAGACGGTTGACATCTAGTGGAAGCCCTAGGAAGTGCAACTTGATCCATATCCCACTGTGTATTTAATAAGGGCTGGGTTGAAAATCGACCAATCTCAGATTTCCCACTTCCTGTTAGGATTTCTTCTCAGGTTTTTGCCTGCCATATGAGTTCTATTATACTCAGACATCATTCAAACAGTTTTAGAAACTTCGGAGTGTTTTCTATCCAATACCAATAATAATATGCATATATTAGCAACTAGGACTGAGGAGCAGGCCGTTTACTCTGGGCACCTCTGGGCACCTTTCATCCAAGCTACTCAATACTGCCCCTGCAGCCATAAGAAGTTTTAATTAACTAGCTGGCTAACAACCTTGTGACTTGACAGTAGGTCTAGTCAAATTTGATTGGCACTAGCAGAAAGGAATAGACTCTGCTATTTAAGATATGTGCTTCAAAGGTATGATTCGTACAGGCCTAATGTAAGCATAAACTATACCAAAAATCAATCTCTTTCTGGTGCTCCTTAAATTCTGTTTGTTGCCTAATGCTTTTAGTTTGGTGCCTAAGTTGTGAACTGTGTGTGTGATAGAGGCTAATGGATACTTGTTACCGTGACAATACTGCTACCTCCTGTATGTGTGCTTATTTTCTTAAACAGTACAGTAACAGATTGCATGTATACTGAACTAAAATATAAACCCAACAAGTGTTGATCCCGTCATTCATGAGCTGAAATAAAATATCCCAGAAATATTCTATAAGCACAAAAAGCTAATTTCTCTATACTTTTGTGCACAAATTAGTTTACATCCCTGTTATTGAGCATTTCTCCTTTGCCAAGATAATCCATCCAGCTGGCAGGTATGGCATATCAAGAAGCTGATTAAACAGAATGATCATTACACAGGTGTACCTTATGCTGGGGACATTAAAAGGCCACTCTAAAATGTGTAGTTTTGTCACACAACACAATAACACGTCTCAAGTTTTGAGGGAGCATGCAATTGGCATGCTGACTGCAGGAATGTCCACCAGAGCTGTTGCCAAAAAATGTAATGTTAATTGTTCTACCTAAAGCCGCCTCCAACGTCATTTTAGAGAATTTGGCAGTAAGTCCAACCGGTTTCAACCGCTGAACACATGTAACCACGCCAGCCAGGACCTCCACATTCATCTTCTTCACCTGCGGGATCGTCCGAGACCAGCCACCCGGACTGCTGATGAAACTGTGGGTTTGCACAACTGAAGAATTTCTGCACAAACAGTCTTAGGGAAGCTCTATGCGAAGATGTGTTGCGCTGCATGAGGCATATGGTGGTCACACCAGAAACTGACTGGTTTTCTGATCCACTCTACATCTGTGGCCAACAGATGCGTATCTGTATTCCCAGTCAAAGTATTTGAAATTGTTGCATGTTGCATTTGTAATTTATGTTCAGTTTATTATTGTGTAATCACACAGTAACAGTTTCTCGTATCTGTGTTCTTTCACCAGGACTGCCACGAGAAGATTCGTGTGTTGTCCCAGCAGGCTGCAACTGTGGTCAAACGGGAGGGGGGGGACAATGACCTTTTGGCCAGGGTCCAGGCTGACCCCTACTTTGCCCCCATCCTGGGCCATCTAGACAACATCCTGGACCCCAAGACCTTCATTGGCCGCGCCCCCCAACAGGTACTATACAGAACACCTGTTATCTTTGTTTTTCTCAACTTTGCCTCAGTTTTGTAATATCATTTTAAAATACCTGTAGTTAAACAGAAAATAATATCCAGCACACTGAGGATCTTGGTACAGATTTAAATGTGGCAAAAAGATCCATTCAATCTGTTAAGCATCAGAATCACATGCTGTTTTGTATTTATTACATTATACAGCTTTTCTCCATGTATATATAGTTGACACAACCTAACTCATCATTCTCTCACTCACTCAGGTGGCGATGTTTCTCTCTGAGGAGGTACGCCCACTGCTGGAACCTTACAAGGCCGAGATTGACGTTAAGATCGAGCTGGAGCTCTAAAATTGGGGACAACCCTGACCTGTAAAACGACTAGCCAAAATACTAAAACTGACCCTTAATTTAACCCTGACTTAATTTAAACCAATTCTGAAATATTGTTTAGCAAGTTAGGAGTGGCCTTCTCACTAAAACAAACACATACTGTTACACACCAAAATAAACCTCATGACTGACATTGCATGCTTTCCTGTACGACAATAAAAGACTGAAATCAGAAGTCAGTGAGTTTGTAATGATGTAATGTGAAACTAGCAGAGTTAGAAAATATACATATGAAATCTCTGAAATATTTCATGCCCTACGTCTATATATTTCATACTGTTCCAAAACGGTATTTTCCTAACTTAATGTATGATTCACTAAGTAAAAAATAAACGTTGTTGTTAATTAAATTCCTTGTTACCTATTTGAGGCACAGTAAACCTTTTAGACTAAAGGACCCAGCTTCCTCTTCAAATGGTTGGATCAAAGGTCCTTTGTCCCACCAGTCTTTATTACCAAGAACGTCATCGTATGAAGTTGATAATATTGGTTCAGTGGAACCATTATTACACTCATTTATTGCTTTGTATTTGAATGATCTAATACTCAACAGCAGACGCCATGTTACAGCTTTCAGTCTGGAGAGAAAGAAGACTATATGAAGTCCTGTGTTTGATATACTTTGGTTTCACTATGTTTGTGGATGTACAATATGAATTATGTATGACAGTTTATATTTAGAAGATAGGTACCTGAAATGGAAAGAAAGGGTAATGTGGAGTGTGAGAACGAGGTGTGCAGAGGAAGCCCACAGCTTGTACAGTATGTTACTGGCAAGCAAGTAGTTGTAAATAAAAAAAATATTGTTGGCCACGCTGTTACCGTAATGTCTTGCATAGCAAACCCCTTCAAAAATGTACTAAGTAGAATAGTTACACATTCTAAAAAGAATAGGTTTAATGTATAAAGCGCTTTTCATTACAAAGAGAATTTCAAATACGCTTTAAAAAATAATACATTTAGGGTTCTGGCAGTGGCAAGTGATGGTGTTCCACTGCTGATGGGGTGTTTAGGCAGTTCAGAAAGGCAGTGGTAGTGGAGGGAGAAGTGTCAGCTCTTCCTCGGGCACCGTTGCCGTATCCTGCACGATGTTTTTTTTAAACATTTTTATCTACAGATATCCACAACACACACGAATAGAAAAAATCCTATCAAGTACAGTATTACCAAGGAAACTCGCGTATCTGTCTAAACCCAAATTCCCCAGTTCCACCGATTTGGGCATGATCTGATGCTCAAACATGGGCTATGTCTTTACCCTTTGTATTCATGGTGATTCGTGGCAACTTTATTTGAATTAATCAAAACACTGCCATGGTCAAAATCACTATCGGGTCACATCACACACAATCAATACCGTCCTCCTCGTAACAATCTTCATTATCACCGTTATAATAATATAAAATATCTAAACCCCGGTGCATATTTCTTAATCCAGCCCTGACCCAACGCAATACTTCTACCATACAACCTCTCTGGTAAAGCGAGTGAGAAATAACTTTCTACTGGTGTTATTACGGTATATTTGACAATCAAGGCCAAGGGGGAGAAGCATTTCGAATTGAGTTAGAGGCGAAAAAAAAATCTAGTTTGTCAGCTTTCCCTCTTTCCTTGTACATACAAGAAAACCTCTGTGAGTTTAAACCACTTTTTTTACTAAACTTCTCTTACCTTTGGCTTAAATATTCTTCTCTTGTATGTTACTATGACATCTTGTCATAGAGCTTGCGGGAAAGGTAATTCACTGTACTTGTGCATGTGACATCAACTTGTAACGTGAAACTTGTCAATGTATCTTTATTTGTGTAAATTGTGTCTTTTGTCGTTATTGCGGCAGGTAGCCTAGTAGTTAGATCGTTGGACTATTAACCGAAAGGTTGCTAGATCGAATCCTCCGAGCTGACAAGGTAAAAATATGTCGTTCTGAATCACTCAGTGATTTCTCAAGTGGGTAGCCTATAGCTTCAAAATGTCCTTTTCACCTCATCAGCGTTGATCATGTAAGATGTGTATGAACAGATAATCAACCGATACTAATGTTACCGGACCTGGGTTCAAATACTATTTTAATTACGTTCACATCCACTTCAAATTAAGATATTTGAAAATACAAGAAGTTGCATTTTGGAATGTATTTGGATGTGTACTTGGAAAGTATTGGCATGTATTTGAAAATGCTGAAATACAACTAAATACTCCAATGCATTTGATCCCAGGTCCAAGGAGTATTTAAAATAATGAATTTGCATTTTATATGAAATTATTTGACAATAGGTTCAAATAGTTGATTTGACCACATTATTTGAAAATACTAAAGTACACAAAATAAGTATTTAAATCAAAAATAATTAAATACACGTATTTAAACTCAGGTCAGGATACTACATGGTATTCAAAGAAACTACAAAGGAGTAATTGTGTCTTTCCCAGGTGACCTTAGTGTACCATTATGTGGCTCTGGGCACTGCTTCCGATCTGTTTGGCGGTGTTTGGCACTGTGGGCATATGGGTGGTGTAAGTATTTATCTGACATCCACGTGTGCTCTCCTCTTCAGCCACTTCTTTATTAGTGATAGGCAGAAGAATACTGTGGTCTCGTACTACAATGATATGGCGATGAGGAAAATGTTCATGTTGCTTTCAGTAGAAGTAACAAACATAGAACACTTGTGCTCTGAGTGCAAGAAACAAAACAAACATCAAATGATTGCCTCTGTCACCCTCCACAGGGTTTGGGCTGAAAGATGCACGGTGCCTTCGGAAAGTATTCAGACCCCTTGACTTTTTTCACATTTTGTTACGTTACAGCCTTGTTCTAAAATATTTATTTTTTTAAATACTAAAATCCTACATTATGGGGCATAATGTGTAGCAATCTACACATTATACCCCATAATGACAAAGTAACCCCCCCCCCTCCCACAGAAATACCTTATTTACATACATATTCAGACCCCATGCTATGAGACTCGAAGTTGAGCTCAGGTCCATCCTGTTTCCATTGATCATCCTTGATGTTTCTACAACTTGATTGGAGGCCACCTGTGGTAAATTCAATTGATTGGACATGATTTGGAAAGGCACACACCTGTCTATATGAGGTCCCACAGTTGACTGTGCATGTCAGAGCAAAGACCAAGCCATGAGGTCAAAGGAATTGTCCATAGAGTTCTGGAACAGGATTGTGTTGATGAACAGATCTGGTGAAAGTTACCAAAAAATGTCTGCATCATTGAAGGTCCCCAAGAACACAGTTGCCTCCATCATTATTAAATGGAAGAGGTTTGGAACCACCAAGACTGCATAGAGCTGGCCGCCTGGGAAAACTGAGCAATCAGGGGAGAAGGGCCTTGGTCAGCGAGGTGACCAAGGACCCAATGGTCACTCTGACAGGGACTGGGAGACTAGTCAGGATCGAGGGAAAGATGAACGGAGAAAAGTACAGAGAGATTCTTGATGAAAACCTGCTCCAGAGCGCTCAGGATCTCAGACTGGGGCAAAGGTTCACCTTCCAATAGGACAACGACCCAAAGCAAACAGCCAAGACAACACAGGAGTACTTTAGGGACAAGTCTCTGAATGTCCTTGAGTGGCCCAGCCAGAGCCCGGACTTGAACCCAATCAAACATCTTTGGAGTGAGCTGTGAGCTGAGTGAGCTGTGCAGTGACGCTCCCTATCCAACCTGACAGAGCTTGAGATGATCTGCATAGAAGAATGGGAGAAACTCCCTAAATACAGGTGTGCCACGTTTATAGCGTCATACCAAAGAAGACTTGAGGCTGTAATCACTGCCAAAGGTGCTTCACCTCAGTACTGAGTAAAGGGTCTGAATACTTAATGTAAATGTGATTTTTCCGTATTTTTGTTGTGTTAGCAACAACAACAAAAAAATCCTGTTTTTGTTTTGTAATTTATGGTACTGTGTGTAGATTGATGATGGGGGGAAAAACTGTAACCTACCAAAATGTGGAAAAAGTCCAAGGGTCTGAATACTTTCCGAAGGCATTAAAATACTAACTACAGTTCTTGTTCTTGCCAGGTTTGGTATCGCTGTATCGAATGAGACTGTTAACATCACAGGTAGATTCCCTTACATCAGGTAGGAGTCACACGGGTCTTTCAATCAAGTCAATGTTTCACAGTACTTCTTAAATATTCCCAAAGGCATGGATCAAAATGAAAAGTGAATCCTTGAGGAATCAACACTAGATAACGTTAATATTAAGATGATAACATTATTCAAATTGTATTAGTCATATGTATCGGATACACATGGTATACATCGTCCAATTAAAAACATACTTGCAGGTTCCTTCTCGACAACGCAACAACAATAACAAATAATAAAATATAAGAATACCAATATAAAGTAAATTAATAAAATAAACATTTTAGCATACACAGAACAGCGTCAATTTTGTCAGGACATGGACTCTACAATGTCAAGTTGGCTGGATATCTTTTGTGTGGTGGACCATTCTTGATATACAGGAAACTGTTGAGCGTGAAAAACCCAGCAGCCTTGCAGTTTTTGAAACAATCAAATTGGTGAGCATGGCAAAGACACTTAAATCTTTTGTCTTACCCATTGGCACACATACACAATCCATGTCTCCAAGGCTTAAAAATCTGTCTTTAACCTGTCTCCTCACCTTCATCTATACTGATTGAAATGGATTTAAAAGGTGACATCAATAAGGATCATAGAATGGAATGAGCAGGTGTTCCTAATGTTTTGTACACTCAGTGTAAGTATAATACAGGAAAACACAATTTATAGTCCAATATTTACACGTGTATTGGGGAAGGGTGAGGGGTGCACATGTATAAATTGAGCAGTATAATACGAGTCTGGTAACAGCAGCTGTTGTGTGTGTGTGTGTGCTAAGGTGTGGAGAATCAGAGCAGGTGTCCTGTCCAGTACAAGTGTTCAGCAGTCTGATAGATTGTGGATAGAAACTGTCTCTGAGCCTGTTGGTATCAGACCTCATGCTCCGATACCGTAGCTAGCATGGAGCATTAAAGTTCACCTAAATTACAGAATGACATTGGTTTTCTATGGACAAGGTATGACAGCAATCCATACTTTGGTTGTGCTTTCCTGTCTGCATGACAATGGTACTTATATTAGTTTTTTTGCGCTTCATGTCCAAATCATGTAGAAGCAACTTCATTGAGTTATACTATCATTTTTTGAAATATTGTTTTTGCTTCAAATCATCCCAAAATAAGACACATTTTTTACATAAAGTATGAGAGGGGAAACAATAAGGTTTGTATTGTTAAATTAACCAATACACTTTATGAGGTTGTTACATCTGATGATGTGTTTCTAATCGTAGATAATTGAAATGTGAATTTTGTGTTCCACAGTGAGTGTGGCACCTATAATCCACAGAGCTGCATCTTTGCTCAGATCTGCAACGTCTGTGCTGTCTTGGGTAAGTGTATAGATGCACGCGCGTGCAGGCGCACACACGCACACACACACTTTTAATACCCCCTTCTCTCTCTGTGTCAGCCCTGTGGGTTGTGGTGATCCGGTTTCAGCAGATCAGGGACTATGGTCAGAACAGCAAGGTGAACATCGCCAGTATCGTACTGGGCTTCATCTCCTGTGTGGGCATCTCCCTCATCGGAAACTTCCAGGTATTGTTTAGAATCTCACTTCAGTGTAAACTGAAGTTATTGCAATACTATTATAATATCTCTGTATTATTCTGATACAAGTCCTATTATAAACTGGGTGGTTCGAGCCCTGAATGCTGATTGGCTGACAGCCACTGGTAACCAGTTTATACAGTGCCTAGGCATGATGTGTAAATAAAATGATACAAACCCCCCCAAACATCCATTGATACATTCGCAAGCCACTGTAATAGCAATAAGGCAACTTGGGGGTTTGTGTTATAATGCCAAAACATCCCGTCGAAGGGCTGTGTCCAGGCACTCTGCATTGCGTTGTGTATAAGAACAACCATATACCACACCTCCATGGGCCTTATTGCTTAAATATCCTCCACCCCTTGCATGTACACATAGAAAGTTGACATATTGTTATACCCTGATAATTGCTGACAATATCTCCTTCATTCCATCTTCTCTCCCATCCCTCCATCTCTTCATCCCTCTCTTTCAGCAATCTGTAGTGATGGGGATCCACTTGTTGGGAGCGTTCTTGGCGTTCTTCGTGGGCCTGGCCTACTTCTGGCTGCAGGTGTGGCTCTGCTACAAAGCCCATCCCTTGAAAGACCGTCACTGGGTTGGACCTCTTCGAGCTACATTCTGTAGCATCTGCACCGTCCTGGTCATCACCAGTATCCTTACAGATATAACATTGGGGCGCTCTCCATTCTCAGAGAATGTCTCTTCATGTAGGAATATATAAAGCATCTATTACTCACTTTTGATGCATGCTAAACAGTGTTTATGCAAAATATATCAACTTGAATACCGGTGAAAATATGACACAAATACAGTGGAGGCTGTAGTGTATATTCCCTGGCCAGACTGGCAGAACACTTAGCTGGGAATGAGACTGTATACAAACTGTATCTTTTAGACATTGACAGGTCATCTGCTTGTGTTTTTGCTCCTTGACTGGCCTTTCCCTCCCCAGTGGCTATACTTCATAATACCGGCTACAAATCTGGAGCGGCCATTTGTGAGTGGGCCTTGGTCATGTCCTTCTTTGTCCTTTTTGGCCTCTTTGGGTCCGAGTTCCGTCACATCGACTTCCACCAGCTCACCGTGCAGAAACAACGTCTGAAGACTCAGAGCACCAACGGAGTGGTCAGAATGAATGATGTTTCATAGTACAGCCAATGAGGCAGGTAGCCTAGTGGTTAGAGTGTTGGACTAGTAACCGAAAGGTTTCAAAATTGAATCCCCGAGCTGACAAGGTAAAAAAAAATCTGTCGTTCTGCCCCTGAACAACCCACTGTTCTTAGGCCGTCAATGAAAATAAGAATTTGTTCTTAACTGACTTGCCTATAAAGGTTAAAAAATAAATACAAATGAGACTGTGACCATGCATTGATACACTGTTCATAGCTTAACATCTAAAGACACACACACACAGGGTTATTTTGACTAGCTAGTTGGGTTGCGTGAATAACCCAACTGACTGTTAAATACACTACCAATGGTTAAATTAACCCATGTTTGGGTATTCCAAACAAACAACATGTTGGGTTGTTTGGAATACCCAAACATGGGTTAATTTAACCATTGGTAGTTTTTCAACCGTCAGTATGGTTGACCCAGCAGCTGGGGCTTTTTTTAATGTAACCCAGGTTATTTTCATGAGGCGTGGCCTATTAGGGGCGTGGCTTTCAGATAAGATTTTCTCCCTTTTGGCTTTATTTTTGTACCAACAGAAATGATTTAAATGAGCACATCAAGACATGAACACTGTAAACATATCTACACTATTTATGTAGAAGAAGATATGATACAGGAATGGAAACTTTATCAAGTCATGAGGGTTTACATAAGTGTCTGATGAGGGTTTACGTAACTGTAAGTGTTTTTAATTTATTCTGCTGATGTTAAATAAAATGTGACTTTAAACATACTGTACAGAGAATATCGAGCCTTCCATCAGTGTCTGTCACGTCAAAAAAATAAAACATGACATTTGTTTTCTCAGTGCAAACACATTTAAAACAGAATTTAAAAACATTTTAAAACAGTAGTTATATCAGATTTATTTTTTACAAACATTTAAACAATCAATGTGCAGTTGCAAAGGTCCATATTGTTGATATATAGTACCAAATCTGTTTTCAGTGCTATTGTTAGTGTTTCTGAATAAATATGCATATTAGCATTATGTGTCCAAGCCTTTAGGACAAGCAGCCTTGAATGTGGGTTACCAAAAAACATAAAGAATACCTTTGGGAAACTTACCACTTCCTGATTTCCTCAAGGCGAGGGCTGTTTGCAGGGGGTGGCTGTGATCAGCTGTGCTGCCCTTCATTTTCTTCAGAACTACCCATTAAAAACGTTGCAGATAGAAATACAATTTATAGACGTGGCATGACACCCAATTCTATGTGACATAAGTATAGCTGTTCTACATAACCAATTTCTATCTGAACGTTTTTTTAACATTGCACCCTCCTGAACACAGCCAGTCCTCCACCGATGCAGCCGCACAGACTGATTGACTGCCTGCCAAGGAGAACACTGCCGTTTTTTCAGCCTCTGTTTTTGTCAGTCCATTTAGCCAGGCTATCGAGCTGAAGGTGAAGACTGACTGATTCACGCTGCATTAGAAAGACAGCATGCTACATGGTGTCTCAAGTCAACCCTGAGCATTACTGCAGAAAATACAGGTCAAGATTTGCTTGGGAGTAAGTAGTCTGCAGCATCTATTCACCTAGAGCCTACATCTTTGTTTCTGTTGAAAGGGCAGAATTTGTCTTCAATGTTTTGACTGCTGCAGTGGTGGATGCTATGTTTCGTTCCTCTGTTGTCACATAGTATTGCTTTCACTGTTACAGGAATCTGTGTGTGAGGGTGATGCAGAGGAGCTGTACTGCACTTAATCAATTCTACCACATGGTGGCACCACCAAGCCTATACTCACTTCAACATACAACGATTAACCTTAGTTTTGTTTGACTATTCCACTTCGTTGCCAGGTTATAGGTGCCTCTGACAGTTTCCTGTCTAAGTCTCTGAGGCAGGTGTCTGACATGCCCAATTGTAAGGCAGTTTGTTTGTCCTGTCAATAAACCTCAAAGATCATTGCAGATATATGCGTTTCATTTTTCTGGGATAGTCACCATTTGAAGTGGCCTGGGGTAAGATGTTTTTATGAGTTCCTTAGTTGAGGACCTTTGTCCCTTTTTATTGAAATTGGTCTCAAGTGTATCTGGGTGTCTCAGTTGTCTCGTTTCGTCTTTCCCAGGTGACGTAAGTAAACAAAAATCTGGGCGCTGCTTCCAATCTGTTTGGCACTGTGGTAATATGGGTGGTGTGAGTATCTAACAGACTGGTCTGCTCTCCAGCTACTTGTCTAGATAGAATAATAGTGTGGTCTTATGCACAATGAGATGGTGTTGATAAGAAACATACTATCAGTGCAAATAACAAACAGAAAATCACTGAAGTATTGATATACTAACGGCAGTACTTGTTCTTCCCAGGTTTGGTATCGCTGTATCAAATGAGACTGTTAATATCACAGCGAGATTCCCCTACATCAGGTAAGAGTGACGCTGGTCACTGTAAAGGGTTTACCCCGAATTCCACTGTGTATTTGGACTATGTATATAGAGGCACTACCACGGTTAAACTTGTATAAACACTAACAAATCATGCTGGGAAATGTTAATGAGCCCACAATGCCACAATACCATACACACATGGGTGGCTCATTGTTTTAAAGTCAATTTAAAACCTCTTTGCATCCGAGTTCCGTCATATCGGCTGTCACCAGCTCACCATGCAGAACCAAGGCCTCAGCGAGACACAGAGCATGGGATCATAATGGGATCATAATGTACAGTAAACAGAATAGTAATGTAATAATGAATACTTGAACATTCAGCTCTGATTGAGCTCTACATAAGTGTACATATTTTAAACATATTGTTGAATAAACTGCTACTCTTTTTATTTAATAAAATACTACTAACTTTGATGCTGCATCTCCTTAGCGAAACCTTTTTGTTTGGTTTCTGTTGAGTTTAAGGGAAATATTGATGATATTTTCCTGATCTTTGTTCATCTTTTGACTACAGCAGTGGTGGTTGTTATGTTTCCTCTCTCTGTAGGTTGTCTCATTGTATTGCTTTCACTGTGACAGGAATCTGTAGGATGAGGGTGAGAGAGGTGCTATACTGTAGTTAGTCCATTCTACTACATGGGAGCACAATCAGGCCATGTAAATCAGCCTGGCCTCAGAGCCATATGAAACATACTTCAAGACGTATGATACCTACTAACAAAAGAAACAAAAGGAAGGAGGGAGGGAGGGAGGTCAGCTGGGTGGGGGGTGTAATCCACTACCATCTAGCGATCCAAAGGTTGCGTGTTCGAGTTGAGTAGGGGACAACTGATACATTTGAGTTAGCCCGTCCCCTAACCCTTATTCAAAACTTGAAGGAAAACTCCACCCCAAAAAATTATATTTTGGTATTTGTTTTATTGGTACGTTGTAGACCCACAATGTTTCGCTTGTCAGGAAATCTTCCCCGTGTGATGCATTTTGCATCCTTACAGGGATGATTTATGTATTTTGAAAGTTACATAGCTTGAAAACTAACCTGCTACTTAAATTCACCTAACCTTTGTCATTTTAGTTCTCCTAACCTTCATGTAAATGATCCTAACCTTTGTAGTTAGTTTCCCATCCAATTCATATGCTATTGTGCGACTGGGTAAGACATATGATACTATGCATCCTCTAATTTAGATGATATTGTACAAGCGTTATTCCATTCATAATGTGACCTAACCTAATTAATAACGGAACCTAAATATACCATACTAAATGGAGTGTTTCACATTTACGAACGTAATCATATGAACTGAGGCAAATATTTTTCAGCTTACAATTTTGAACTTTTAAAGTACATTATACTGCAACTTTGTGTTCCAAAACAGAGTAGAGAACATATGCCATATTTAGCCCATAGCTTGTGTCTATATGGAATTAGATAATCATTAGAAGAGCAAAGAGGATGATTTAAATGACTTTGAATGGGTGTCTAGTTTAATTTATCCCAGGTGACCTAACTGGATCATAATGTGGCACTGTGGGCGTATAGACGGTGCGAGTATCTGACCGGCTGGTTTGCTGTGGTCACCGATATCTCAAGCTAATGTACAATGAAATGGTGTCTATAAAAAAAAAAAGTACTGTTGGTGCAAAGTAATAGACACAGGAAACGTACGTTCTGAGAGCGAGAAACAAAACACATGAACTGAATAGCTACATTCTGTTGGTGTGTTCTGAAAAAAGTTTTATTTTCACTGAAGTGTTGAAATACTAAACACAGTTCTTGTTCTTGCTGGGTATCGCTGAGACTTCTAATATCACAGAGAGATTCCCCTACATCATGTAGGAGTCACACTGGTCTTTACAACACTGTAAAGGGTTTAACGACTCCAGAGTAACGCAGACCTACAGTACACAAATCATGTTGCCACAAATAATCCAATTTAAATGGAGATTAAGTTTATGAATTCTATGACTGGTTATAGAGAAGAAAAGTACAATGGCAATACTTCTATTTTTTAAATCTTATTTTATGTGGTGTACCAAGTAGTGAAACTGTTCTGAATAAAGAAGTAATAAAACTGGCCTTCTTTAGACTAGTTGAGTATCTGGAGCATCAGAATTTGCGGGTTTGATTACAGGCTCAAAATTGCCAGAAACAAATAACTTTCTCCTGAAACTCATCAGTATATTCTTCTTCTGAGAAATGAAGGCTATTCCATACAAGAAATTGCCAAGAAACTGAAGATCTCGTACAAAGCTGTGTATTACTCCCTTCACAGAACAGTGCGAACTGGCACTAACCAGAATAGAAAGAGGAGTGGGAGGCCCCGGTGCACAACTGAGCAAGAGGACAAGTACATTAGAGTGTCTAATTTTAGAAACAGACGCCTCACAAGTCTGGCAGCTTCAACTGGCAGCTTCATTAAATAGTACCTGGAAAACACCACTCTCACTGTCAACAGTGAAGAGGTGACTCTGGGATGCTGGCCTTCTAGACAGAGGTCCTCTAGTGTCTGAGTTCTTTTGCCCATCATCTTTTCTTTTTATTGGCCAGTCTGAGATATGGCTTTTTCTTTGCAACTCTGCCTAGAAGGCCAGCATCCCGGAGTCGCCACTTCACTATTGAAGTTGAGACTGGTGTTTTGCGGGTACTATTTAATGAAACTGCCAGTTGAGGACTTGTGAGGCGCACGTCCCCATTCGCATCGGGCTGTAGTAGAGCAAGATGAGAGATTCATGTTACTTGGTGCCCACATCACCAACAAACTATTATGGTCAAAACACACCAAGACAGTCGTGAAAAGGGCACGACAAAGCCTATTCCCCCTCAGGAGACGGAACAGATTTGGCATGGGTCCTCAGATCATCGAGAGCATCCTGACTGGTTGCATCACCGCCTAGTATGGCAACTGCTCGGCCTCCGAACGCAAGGCACTACAGAGGGTAGTGCGTACAGCCCATTACATCACTGGGGCCAAGCCTCCTGCCATCCAGGACCTCTATACCAGGCGGTGTCAGAGGAAGGCCCTGAAAATTGTCAAAGACTCAAGCCACCCTAGTCATAGACTGTTCTCTGCTACCGCATGGCAAGCGGTACCGGAGCACCATGGCTACCAGGACTATTTGCATTGATCCCCCCCTTTTATACTGCTGCTACTCGCTGTTTATTATCTATGCAAAGTCACTTTACCCCTACCTACATGTACATATTATCTCAATTAACTCGACTAACATGTACCCCCACACATTGACTCAGTACCGGTACCCCCTATATTTAGACTCATTATTGTTATTTTATTGTTGCTCTTTGATTAAATGTTTTCTTTGGTTTATTTAGTAAATATTATTTTTCTTAACTGCTTTGTTGGTTAAGGGCTTGTAAAGTAAACATATTCGGAGCATGTGACAACTGTTTACTCTGTTGAGTTAAACATGCTGTTGCCTAGCTGTTTTGTATATGATTCCATGGCAGCATAATCAAATCAGAATCTGTCTATACAGAATGAGGAAGGTCACGTACTGTCACAACGGAAACCAATATCTTGACTGCCCTTTCACTTCTTTAGTGTCTGTAGGCATACTCTCTCATGTGCCCTTCTGCTCTGGAGCGGCCATTTCTGAGTGGGCTCTGGTCATGTCCTTCTTTGGCCTGTTTGACCTGTTTTGCTCCGAGCTCCGTCACAATCGACTGTCACCAGCTCACTATGCAGAAGCAAGGTCTCAGCAAGACCCAGAGCACCAACGTTCTCATCAGAGTCGCAGGTGGCCGGAGGCACATTAATTGAGGAGGACGGTCTCATTGCTGGAATGGAATTAAATGGAATATTATCAAACACATCAAACACATGGTTTCCCATTCTATTCACTCCATTCTATACACTCTGAGGGGAGGACGCCATTATTATGAGCCATCGTCCCCTCAGCAGCCTCCTGTGGTAAGAATGTATGGTAGCACAGCTAGCAGGACGGTAATGGGGAAAATGTTGAATATACGATACATCATGGAGAGTGTCATGTGTTATTTATCTACATATTTTATTATGTGAGGATGACGTAGAGGTGCTGGACTGTATTTAGTTCATTCTACCACATGGTGGCGCCACCAAGCCAGTTACGTCGACTCACCTATACTCACTTCAGCGTACTGAACACTTTTGAAGCTTCACAGCATACGACATATCTTTCAGTGTCACAAAAATCAAGTAAACTCATTAAATATAACATGCCTTACAGATTGGATGGTTTGGATGTTCTGCAATCTTATTTATGGAGCAATAGTGTGTTTGTCTAATGTTGTGTTACGTGTGTATTGAACCCGTGGCAGTAGCATTTTGTCACCACATCAGGAAAAGTCTGGCCTTTGTCTGTCTCTCCACCTGTCAGCTGGCTAACAATGAATAAGAGAGTGAGAGAGAGAAAGAGAGGATGGAGGGAGGCTTGAGCCTGCAGGAAAGGAAAAGTTCACAATGATGAAATGTCACTGTTAAATAAATGTAATGTCACATTTTCTTTAGCAGCAAGGGACAATTTTGTCATAACGTAGAAATACAGAATGTTACGTTTATATCAAGTATTACAAAAATTCTAAGTTTAATACAACACGGAGTTGTGGTCCTATCTCCCATGTCCTTTACAGCCTTACTCTGCCACACAACTTACTTCTGTGGGTACAATATATTCTGTGAGCTATTTCAAGCAGCTAATGAAACACAACGTTTTTAAAATGTGAGAAAGGGTTGCGCATATCCCCTTCAAATGCGCTCATGATTTTAGGTTGCACCCCCTCGTCTAATGTTAGTTTAGCGCCTTCTACTCCACTCCATAGATGTTCTCCGTCAGCCCTGTAGGGACAGACATGGCCACCGGAGGCACTGCACTATGGAGCACCATTGAGCTGCATTGCATGATCATACTGATGGGAAAATGTCATTCTGGTGACATGCCAAAACATTTTGGAAGATACCCCCTGGTCGAGCCAGACATTTTGCATTCGCAAACAATGTGTTAGGGGTATTTTAAGATGAACTGAGTATCTTGGCTGATTACAGGGCCAGCCATGGTGATCGCAGGGGTCCAGTCCTTGACTCATCTCCACATTTATGCAGTTCAGTCTGTGTGGACAAGAGGATGATATTAAATGACCTTTGATTCTACTTCTTTGTACTTCACAACTTTTACTGCCGCTATAAAATACCTTTGGCGTCCATTTGAATGCGGCGTAATCGGTTTTAGACGGGGAATCTCAAGCCCCCTAGCTCTTTCCCCCCCGTCCCCCTTTGACATTCTTTCACATACTACACGCTGTGTGATCTCGAGACGGGGCCTTTGACGAGAGGCGAGGGGATCAGACATGCTGGAATTTGATGGGAATTTTCCCCCAAGTACCCGTTTTTTTTCTTTTTGGTTTCGTTTCAAACTTGGTTTATTGTTTATAGTGTGCTAAGTAAGACATTGGGGCCACTGCAGGCCTAGTACTGTGAACCATTGCAAGTAGAGTGGGAACATAACTTGGATTAAGTAGCATAGGCTGATAGATATTTTCACGAGACGGGATTGAAATTGTGTACGGTACATCTAATGAGGAGGAATTCCTAAACTAGTCCTGGTGCCACAGAACCTTGGGTCCTGCTGTTTTCATTAAATGGCAAAGGAGGCCCCCTGATAAAGCAATAACACCTAATAAAAAAAACTGAGTTAAAATAGAGAGGTCATCGATGAAAATCTTGCAACGGTTGAGAGTGAGACATTCTCTTCCAGGAAAAGAGAACGGTTGATGAAATGCCTGATTTGTTAGTCTCGACTTTCATTCAATAGGCCGCAGTGCTGCAGCCTACTGTAATCTCAATAAACACCTGCTTCGGCTCAAATTGCTCTTATCCCACTAACAGCTCTTGACCAGCAACAATAGTGCTGCTCCACTATCGCAGAACGGAGCACTCGCCCCAGGCCCTCGAACCGTGGTCTCACAGTGTGCCCTAACCCTTATCTTCTGACTCCCAAAATACTGCTCCAGACCCAGCGAAAGGCCAGATCTGTCCAAGAGCAGCGGCTCTGAACCTGGAACTCTACGGGACAGATAGAGGGATATACTGTATATATGGAGAGAGAGAGAGAGAGAGAGAGAGAGAGAGAGAGAGAGAGAGAGAGAGAGAGAGAGAGAGAGAGAGAGAAAAAAGGAATGGGGGGGGGTCGGGAGAGTGGGAGAGAGAGAGAGAGAGAGAGAGAGAGAGAGAGAGAGAGAGAGAACTGAATGGGGGGGTCGGGAGAGTAAGAGAGAGAGAGATACAGAGTGGGCACTACCAGCTGTGATCTCACCCTCCTCTCCTTGGCACAAGGTTCCAGAAAACTGCCCTTTTGCAGAAAAATGCCATGCGCACCACATTCCATCCACCGGCACACAAAAGCCCTCGTCTCTCCCCCCCCCCCCCCGCGACAATCACATAATTATATAATTGCACTAGTGTGCAGACCCAGACACTCAGAAACGGTATATTTGCGTATGTGACAATGGAGGAAGTCTGGCTCAAAAGACTGTGGTCTGTATAGTTAGGGAGGGAGATTGTCGTGTCGGAGCATGAGGGCGAGGGAGTGACCTTCTGTCTGGTCTGTCCCCCACTGTAATGGGGTGCATTGTGATTCTATGTAACGCGGGTGGGGACTTTTTTTGGGTCAGCGGCCCAATCGGCACTAGCTGCTGGACACGGGGGCCCATGTAATGTACAAAAAGAGAGAAAGGAAGGGATTGAGAAAGACCACATTAGAGACATAAAATACCCACAGATCACACAGACCCACAAAGAATTTGAAAACAAATCAAACATTGATGAACTCCCATATCTTTTAGGCGAAATCCCACAGTGTGCAATCAAAGCAGAAAGATTTGTGGCACATTTGAAATGTCTATATTCTTTAACTTTTGTGTGTGTGTGTTTCCCTTGTTTATTTCCATTATGTTTATTGCCTATTCCATTTGCTTTGGCAATGTAAACATGTGTTTCCCATGCCAAAAAATACCTTTGAATTGAATTGAACTGAGAGAGAGAGTGAGAGAGAGAAAGGGAGGGATTGAGAAAGAGAGAGAGAGAAACCAAGTCAGTTCACATTGAATCAAAAATGTCCCATGCTATAGATGTACTGGGCTGATATGAACAGACTGAGACATAATAATGACGCACACACACGCACGCATAAACACACACACTATCTCTCACTCTATCTCTCTCGCTCGCTCTCTCACTCAAACACACCATGAGAATCAGCATGTGACAGTTAAGACAGACCACCGCCCCCTGTCCCCGCTCCCAGACGAGAATCGAGCCACTGTCCCTGATGACTGGCCACCTCCCAACTCTCTCTCCCTGCAGCACGGCCTTGGGTTGGGTGTGTCCCTTCTTGCACGGGGCGCCACAGAATAGACTATTGTTAATATGCACAAGACAGGGAGTGGGGGTGAAGGGGGTAGGCTGATGATGGTGGGGAGAGCTGACTGAGTGGAGATCTTAGACAATGCAGAACTTCCCCCTTCTTGTAGTGTGTGCAAAACAAACACAAACACACACACACACAGGTTGCACACTGATGCATTAGGAGGAGAGCGGAAGGTAAGAGTAATGGAGAGACAATGAACGTGCTTGTTCCTATATATTGGCTTGACTCTCTTCTCTGACACTGTTATTCACATGTCCATCCCTGGGTACTATATTGAAGTCCACGTTCTGTGTCCTTCACTCCTTCACTGCCTCTTCTTCTTGCCAACCTTGCTATTTGGACAATGTACCTCTCCCAACCATCTCTCTACCTTCTGTCCCCTCCCCTTGTCATCCCACAACCCACTGTCAATGTGCGGGTTTGAGAGGCACAGATTCTTCGCAGGCGTAAGTAGATCGACAAATCTTTCCAATACCTGGGGAAGCATTTAAACCAGTGCTCCTTAGTCCTGGTCCTGGGGACGCAAATGGGTGCACATTTTAGTTTTTTCACTAGCACTACACACCTGATTCCACTAATCAACTCATCATCCTACCTTTGATTAGTGGAATCAGGTGTGTAGTGCCAGGGCAAAATTAACAACCAGGATTAAGAAACACTGACATTTTAATAATCCTATATTCTGCTCTGGTCAGATATCATACTGTATCAATTTCTCTACTTCTCTTCTCATTCACACAAATCTCCCTCTCCGTCTCAGTCTTGACTTAGCTCTGTTGTGACAAGCTGACAGTCAAACAGAGGCTGAATTCCACACCTCACCGTAGTTCACACAAAGACAGTTGTTTGATCTAATGAGAAGCTTGATGAGTGCGTGTGTGTGAGTGTGTGTGAGTGTACGTGCGTGAGAGAGAGAGATCATGAGAGAAAGAGAGAGAGAGATCATGAGAGAGAGCGAGAGAGAGAGAGAGACAGACAGACAGACAGAGAGAGAGAGGGAGAGAGAGAGAGAGAAAGAGAGAGAGGGAGAGAGAGAGAGATAGATCATGAGTGAAAGAGAGAGAGACAGACAGAGAGAGAGAGAGAGAGAGACAGACAGACAGACAGACAGACAGACACACAGACAGACAGACAGAGAGAGGGAGGGAGAGAGAGAGTGAGATAGATCATGAGAGAAAGAGACAGACAGAGGGAGAGAGAGAGAGAGAGAGAGAGAGAGATAGATCATGAGAGAAAGAAAGGGTGGAGATGAGAAAGAGTGGAGCCAACACTTTATCTCCTCCACTGTTCTTATTTTATTCCTCTGGTAATGTGTCATCGTTGTTGTCTTATCACCATGTAATTAGAACTAAAGAGGCTCCAAGAAAGAGCGTCTCTGTCTTTAGATCGGATTTCTCTGAGTGCCAGCCTCCCCAGTAGCAGCAGGAGTAAGAGTATAGGATCAGTCATTTTCTGAGGCTCATCAAAAGCGGACTTTAAATTAAAAAAAAAACAACAAAAAAACAATGATGAATTCATAACCACCAGTTGGGTTATATTTGTTCTTCTGACGTTTTTATTGTGATGCACAGCACACTGTCTTTGTGTGCAATGTGAAATTGCAGTCATTACCCGCGTTCTAAAGAATGCCATCTTCTTGGACCTGGAACGTTTCAAACTAACACAGAGGGTAGTTTTACAAATTCTATTGCAGTTATCCTTTAATTACAGATAAACGATGATTGAGATATAATGGTCAACAATGGCCTTATGTCCATACGGCTCACGTTAACGGTTAACCCGTATTATGGTATTGATAAATGAGTGCAATCCATTTGTTGCAGATAAAACATAATTAATGATTCACAGACATAACACCAGCGGGGAAAACAGCCTCCAACTACGCACCCCCAGTCGTCATCTCTCCACGATAACCTTTGCCTGATGCCAGTGGTCAGCGACAATACCTTCTTCTTTTTTTCTTTTTTTTATACCGTGACCTTTCCGCTGCATTGGGAGTGTTCAGAATGGAGAATGTTAGTTGCATATGTGCCATAATGGAGAACAGAATACAGTGCTGGCTTGTGTAACAGCCGGGGATGACATTTGGGTGGGCTGACGTGCTTCTGCTCCCCTCTCCTTTGAGGATAGAGCAGACAGATGCTGCTACATGGCCACTGTTGTCAAGAGGAATTGCTGTCTTTCTCGATCCGGTCTTACCGAAGTTAAGACGGGTCCTCTCCCTGTGTTCTGTCTATAGGGTGATTCATGACTAACCTAAAGGAAAAGTTGCACTCCTCTATTTAGGCACCCCTTTTTGGCTCATGAGCACCCCCAGAGGCAAACTGTAACGGCGTTCGTCTGTCGAAGGAAAAGCGGACCAAAATGCAGCGTGGTGGTTATTCATGTTCTTTAATAAAACGGAACTAAACATGAAATAACTAACAAAATAATGAAACGACAAACGGAACGTGAAAACCTATAAAGCCTATCTGGTGACAACAAACACAGAGACAGGAATAATCACCCACAAAATACTCAAAGAAAATGGCTGCCTAAATATGGTTCCCAGTCAGAGACAACGATAATCACCTGACTCTGACTCTGAAAACCCCAAGACAAAAACACACCACAATAACCCATGTCACACCCTGGCCTGACCAAATAAATGAAGACAAACATAATATACTTCGACCAGGGCATGACAGAACCCCCCCCCTAAGGTGCGGACTCCCGGATGCACATCAAAACAATAGGGAGGGTCCGGGTGGGCGTCTGTCCATGGTGGCGGCTCCGGCGCGGGACGTGGACCCCACTCTATCAATGTCTTAGTTCCTCCCCCTCGCGTCCTAGGATAGTCCACCCTCGCCGCCGACCATGGCCTAGTAGTCCTCACCCAGAACCCCACTGGACTGAAGGGCAGCTCGGGACTGAGGGGCAGCTCGGGACTGAGGCAGCTCGGGACTGACGGAAAGCTCAGCACTGAGGGGAAGCCCAGCACTGAGAGGAAGCCCAGCACTGAGAGGAAGCCCAGCACTGAGAGGAAGCTCAGGCAGGTAGTTGGATCTGGCAGATCCTGGCTGGCTGGCAGTTCTGGCAGATCCTGGCTGACTGGCGGATCTGGAAGTGTCTGGTTGACTGGCGGATCTGGAAGAGTCTGGTTGACTGGCAGATCTGGACGAGTCTGGTTGACTGGCAGATCTGGAAGAGTCTGGCTGACTGGCAGATCTGGAAGAGTCTGGCTGACTGGCGGATCTCGAAGAGTCTGGCTGACTGGCGGATCTCGAAGAGTCTGGCTGACTGGCGGATCTGGAAGTGTCTGGCTGACTGGCAGATCTGGAAGAGTCTGGCTGACTGGCAGATCTGGAAGAGTCTGGCTGACTGGCGGATCTGGAAGAGTCTGGCTGACTGGCGGATCTGGAAGAGTCTGGATAACTGGCGGATCTGGAAGAGTCTGGCTGACTGGCAGATCTGGAAGTGTCTGGCTGACTGTCGGATCCTGGCAGACTGACGGATCTGGCTGCTCCATGCTGACTGGCGGCTCTGGCTGCTCCATGTAGACTGACAGCTCTGGCGGCTTCTTGCAGACTATGACCTCTGACGAGCCGGGCACCCTCGCCACAGGTGTGCTGAAGAGCCACACACGTGGCACGCCTTAGGCTTGTCACAATCCCTCGCCTCGTGCTCCCCAGATCCACAAAATCTGCATTTTCTTGCGCTGCACGAGGCGAAGATATGGCCGTAGGCCATACAGCACCTGCAAAATGGAGGCTGACGTGCATAAAACAACGATAATCACCTGACTCTGATTGAGAACCGCCTCAGGCAGCCATAGACTATGCTAGACACCCCACAAAACCCCAAGACAAAAACACACCACAATAACCAATGTCACACCCTGGCCTGACCAAATAAATGAAGACAAACATAATATACTTCGACCAGGGCGTGACACAAACGCTCCATATATAGTATCTTTATATAGTACCTTGAAAAAGTTGGATTTTGTGATGCACTGTAGATACTCTAAAACATCGGAGGTTAAAATATGGACACAATTCATGACCTTCTCCTGACATTCAGCATCACCACACAAGACATTCTACTGTGCCGTATTCAGTCTGAATAGTGGAAAACTCCTAAAACACAACCCAAACCTCCAAACTGCCCCATGCATTGTCCAGTGATGGGTATTGTTCCGTTAGCTGCCCAGACAAAGACAAAAGGACTAAGGGCTGTTGACCTGGCAGCTCACCAGCGATCCCAGCAGCAGCAGCCACAGAGCTGAACAACTCACAGGCAACGGGAAGCTCGACGTCAAACACATTCGCCGTCTCTTTTTTTCTGGCCTGCATTTTCATATTTCATTGGTATTTCCGGATGGTTCCACATTTGCAAAATAAAGACCATCAGAGTAATCATTAGAACGTGAACAATAATAACGTTGGGAACCGAATGAAAGCCTGGAGAGGCTTGTTGACCTTTCAGAGCTAAACTGGTCCTGGCTCTGTGTGAGCTCTGCTGGACCCATTGTGTTCTGAGACCTTATCATTGTGTTGCAGTTTCCTCTCCCTGCCGCGCCGCGAGTGTGTGTGTGTCTTTGTGTGTGTGTGTGTGTATGTGCATGCTGGCATGTGTTTGTGTGTGTGTCTGTGCACATGCGTGTGTATGTGTGTGTGTGTTTAAGGGAAGATAGGACAGGGCTAGTGTGACGGCAGAGAGGGAGGGTACTCACACTCACTTAGCACATGTTTCAGACGAGACCCGAGGTACACCTGTTGACAAGACAATCCATCGTTCTCACAACTCAATAAACACTCTGTTTCCTGTATGAGGGCACAGATGGTCATACCGAGGGATGACGTCAATGCCTAAGAACTGTTACAAAAATAACAAAACAACAAGTAGTGCATAGTACCACGTAGCAACACATCGTAACACATGGCGATGATAATAGTCCATTATTATTATGACGTCGTCAAAACGTCAAGACATGCGGCCACATCACAGAACAGCTAGTTATATAATGAGTCTGCCAAGGATTCTGATTTCCAAGGCGAATGTTACAGTAGCGGCCTCACACTCCTCAATGTGTACCGTCTATCAGAATATCTGTTTGTGCAATTATACAGTATATATCCATCAATGCTGTGCAACGTTAATCCTGCTAAATGCGCATGAAATTTAACAATGGAGGGCATTGATCAAGTAAGAGAAGCCTATCGCCGTGGGTACAGTGGAAAGAAAGAACAACACACTAGTTCCCACCTGTGCCACCCCCCACTCCCACCCCAGCCACATAAACCAAAGAGGTGAGTGGGAGATATCCTGTTATGTGATGACATGTCTGCACTCTCTAGAGACACTACACCCACGCCACAGGGTTTCCCCTAACCATCAACAGGGGGTGCTGTTGTGCCCTGCAGGTTGGTATGTGGCATGAGTCATCGCCTCCCTCCCCTCTCTAACCTTCCCAAACACCCCTCGAAACCACCACTCCCTCCGTCCGTCCACTGTGTGTGTGGACAAAAGGGACAGGCCCTTGGTTGCGGAGGCGGGATGATCAAATTGTTGCCACGGGCAACTCGGAATCCTAACACAAGGATGACCCTGGGAGGACTTGGGCCTAATCGAATAAATGGAGGCATTGATAGATGGAGAGAATGAGTCGGAGGGAGGGAGAGAGAGAGAGAGAGAGAGAGAGAGAGAGAGAGAGAGAGAGAGAGACAGAGGGAGAGAATGAGATGGAGAGGAGAGAGAGAGAGAGAGAGAGAGAATGAGATGGAGGGAGAAAGAGAGAGAGAGAATGAGATGGAAGGAGAAAGAGGAGAGAATGAGATGGAGGGAGAGAGAGAGAGATGAGATGGAGGGAGAAGAGAGAGAGAGAGAGAGAGAATGAGATGGAGGGAGAAAGAGAGAGAGAGAGAGAGAGAGAATGAGATGGAGGGAGAAAGAGAGAAAGAGAATGAGATGGAGGGAGAAAGAGAGAGAGAGAAAGAGAGAGAGAGAATGAGATGGAGGGAGAAAGAGAGAGAGAGAGAATGAGATGGAGGGAGAAAGAGAGAGAGAGAATGAGATGGAGGGAGAAAGAGAGAGAGAGAGAGAGAGAGAGAGAAAGATGTAACACATCAGAGAGGCTCAATGAGTGAGCTGAGTCCACTGGCTGTCCAGGACCTGTGTCTGAAATGGCACCCTATTCCCTATGTAGTGCACTACTTTTTACCACGGCCCTTAGGGCTTTGGACAAAAGTGGTTCACTGTATAGGGAATAGGGTGCCATTTCAGACACGCATAGCTGTTTTATTAGGTAAAGTCCAGGAGAGGTAATGTCCAGGCTCTAGTGGGACTGAAGGCTGAAGGCTCAGCACTGGAGGCCGGAGGCTGAAGGCATCATATGGCAGAGGGAGAGAGCTGATGCAGTATTCAGTGTTTACACAGTAGTCTCCTGATGCATTTCTTAATGACTACCTCTGTCATCTGCAGCACCTGCCTAGCTGCTGTTTGCATCATAACACATACACCTCTTTGTGCTTCGCTGGGGTTTGTTTCATAACACATACACAACTCCAACTAATCTGTACA
This sequence comes from Oncorhynchus masou masou, assembly GCF_036934945.1. Lineage (NCBI taxonomy): Eukaryota > Metazoa > Chordata > Actinopteri > Salmoniformes > Salmonidae > Oncorhynchus > Oncorhynchus masou. Next base: position 864,248 of record NC_088225.1, on the reverse strand, counting down.
GCTGTTGTTAGGGCACAGTTGTGGGTTTCATCCCTTATACACTGGATATATGTGTTGACTGAAGAATAGTGTCAGCTACAGTAAAATGACCACATCATATGAAAAAAACGATTTATTTCAAAGATATTAGGAACATAAAAGCAACCAAGATTGAGTTTGACTCCAGATCTATGACTCAGGTTGTGATTTCAGGGTTGATAAGCCAGCACCTACAACCACCTACCACACGCCACCAAAGCTATCCTACTATTGTTCCCGTTCTGACAGGAAGTGGAGTTTGTTGTGTTATTGTTGGATGCGGGGAAAGAGTGAGGAAGCCGGGAGCAGGGTCCCGGGGCGGATACGGGAGGTGTAGGACCACAGCGGTTGAAGGAGGAGAAGAGAAGCGAAGGAGATGGAGGGGAACTACTTGTACCTGAGTCAGAGGATGACGGGCTTAACCAACTCTTTCCGCTACAGAACGCAGATCCTGAGCCAGCAGAGGAAAACACCTGGGACCTGAACGGAGGACAAACAAACACAGGAGAGGAAGCTGAAGGAGGAGAGGCGAGAGGAGAGAAAGAGGCGAGAGGAGAGCTGATGTGAAAGCCATATGGAGCTGTGAGTAAGCGCGGAAGGGTGGGGCAGGATTTGGCTGCTCTGTAAATGTATGAAAGCAGACCAACGATGGAAAGAGTTCTTACCGTAGCTCAAACGTGTTGATTTGACTATCATCCAGGGATCAAATGTCAATTTGGAATCAAGCCCATCATGCCTGCATTGATTCATGAACCCGGAACACCAACCTGAAAATGTTGACTTCACAAATGTTTCCGTTTGTACGGGCTAGCAAAATGCACAAGGTGAGTTTGCCATGGTGTTGCATTGACAGCTAACTTTATGGTGAGGTGCTACCACTGTGAATGAAGAAACTTTAAGATCTGAGGTTTAATAGCAAGGCCCTACATTATAAAACATAGTCAGTCCCCTGCTCTGTTGTGCATGCAGTCAAGCATCACATCCTTGACACAGTTCTCTGCTACCCCTGTCAAAGTAGGCCACTCCAAACCTTTTCTTTCCACAATGCCGAGAGCTCACATTGTTTTCCGACACAATTTTCATTGTATTTGGAGTGCCAAGAGGGAGCAACCCAATGGAAAGCCCTGCAGGAGAGGAGAGCAGCTGGCTCGGAATGTAGTCAAGCCTTTTGGCTTCACACCTAACAGGTGGCGCACCCTCTCCCTCTCCTCCTTTTAGGTGAGATGTGGATTTCCCCTCTTTCTCTCTCTCTCTCTTTCCCTCTCTCCCTCTTTAACCACTAACGCTCACTCCTACCCTCTCATTTCCTTCCCTCGCTGGTAAAACATCATGTGTTTTATTTCATGAGGTTCTTCCTCCTCTTGCTTCTTTACCATTCCTCTGCTCTAGGCAGGGAGGTCACTGGCAGGGAGGTCACCGTTTTACAGTGTAGACACCTGTGTTGTGTGTAAGTGTTTGTGTTCAACTACTTAAGATGCCCTTGATTGATCTTAGTGCAATGGGACCAATGGAATGGTCCCACAAGCCCAAACACTGGGACTCTGTGGTATCTGCACTCCAGGGAGGCTCAACCAAAACAGAAAGTATTTGAAAAATATTGAATATTATTTGAACCCAGGTCTGGCTTGCCCATGGAACTCACTCAATGATCATCATCATCTCTTTACCGGCAGCTGTCTCCCCAAAACGATTTAATAAAGGATCATTTCACTTATATATAATGAGGTGTATATAGACACAGGCGTATAAACATGGCAGATATTCGGATGCGGTTACTGCTTTTTGTCTCTTGTGATTATTCCGCAGTGGCTCAGTGCTGTCTGGGCCTGTCTGATTATTTGCTTTGATTGTTGGGTCCTGAGGTAAACCAGTCAACACCTCCTTCTCCACTGTGTGTTTGCATGGTGTGTGTATACACAGTACGTGTGTGTGTGTTGATGTAAGTGCAGATGCGACTTGCTGTGTATAAATGTCTTCCAAGGATCCCAGTTGATCTGACGTCTTTATGAATTTATGAGATCCTATAAGGATTTTCACTTTAGTTGTGCAGCTGCATGGCAACACTATAAAGGTTTTGGGTTAGGCATTGGGACAAATGAATTATCTCTGTTTTTCAACCTTCTCCGTCTTGTGTTCCTTACTCTCTTACCTGTGCCCATGTTACTTGTTTCTCACTTGACCATGTCTCACCAATAAAAAATAAAAAAAAGTATTATTCACCTCAAATCCACAATAGAAGCTAGCCAGAAGCTAGCCAGTTTACTGGCTAACGTTAGTATTCAGCTAACCACGGTTGGTGGTCATCGGCTATCCTTTAGCTTGAAAAGCTATCGCCAGTTTTGTACAACACGACTCAGACCAGAGCATATCGGACCTGTTTTCTCTCCATATCCCCGGATTTCAACCGCAAGCTCTGGACATTTACACCTGGATCTTGCCGCTAGCTAGCTGCTATCCGAGTGACTATTGCTTACATCAATCCCGGAGCAAACATCAATTTTTCCGGAGCTAGCCAGCTGAAGAGTTCCCATCAGCCACTCCTGGGCTACAATCACCTATCCGGACCCGTTTTACTGCAGACGCGGAGCCCCACCGGGCCTTTACGACTGGACTACCGATGTTATCTGCCCGAGGGAGTTATCCAACTGGCCCCTCCGTCACGACGTTACCTGAACGCCCATCTGCGGTCCGCTAACCGTTAGCTGTCTTATCGGCTGCTATCTGAATAGGTCTATCGGACAATTTTCTTGGGTCACTATAACTATATCTATTTTCCAATTGGATTGGTCCCCTCTACCACACGGAACCCCACTAATCTACCGACGGAAACGCACAAGGTGGCTAAAAACAGACCTCCATCCTATGCTAGCTTGCTACCGATGGCCCGGCTAGCTGTCTGAATCGCCGTGACCCCAACCAACCTCACTACTCACTGGACCCTTTTGATCACTCGGCTAAGCATGTTTCTACTTAATGTCAATATGCCTTGTCCATTGCTGTTCTGGTTAGTGTTTATTGGCTTATTTCACTGTAGAGCCTCTAGCCCTGTTCATTATACCTTATCCAACCTTTCAGTTCCACTACCCACACATGCGATGACATCACCTGGTTTCAATGATGTTTCAAGAGACAATATCTCTCTCATCATCACTCAATGCCTAGGTTTACCTCCACTGTATTCACATCCTACAATACCTTTGTCTGTACATTATACCTTGAAGCTATTTATATCGCCCCCAGAAACCTCCTTTTACTCTCTGTTCCGGACGTCCTAGACGACCAATTCTCAGGGCTTTTAGCCGTACCCTTATCCTACTCCTCCTCTGTTCCTCTGGTGATGTAGAGGTGAATCCAGGCCCTGCAGTGCCTAGCTCCACTCCTATTCCACAGGAGCTCTCTTTTGATGACTTCTGTAACCGTAATAGCCTTGGTTTCATGTATGTTAACATTAGAAGCCTCCTCCCTAAGTTTGTTTTATTCACTGCTTTAGCACACTCTGCCAACCCGGATGTTCTAGCCATGTCTAAATCCTGGCTTAGGAAGACCACCAAAAACTCTGAAATCTCCATCCCTAACTACAACATTTTCAGACAAGATAGAACAGCCAAAGGAGGCGGTGTTGCAATCTACTGCAGAGATAGCCTGCAGAGTTCTGTCCTACTATCCAGGTCTGTACCCAAACAATTTGAACTTCTACTTTTAAAAATCCATCTCTCTAAAAACAAGTCTCTCTGGTAAATCTCTGATCCACCTTTACGCAGACGACACCATTCTGTATACTTCTGGCCCTTCTTTGGACACTGTGTTATTAACAACCCTCCAGACGAACTTCAATCCCATACAACTCTCCTTCCGTGGCCTCCAACTGCTCTTAAATACAAGTAAAACTAAATGCATGCTCTTCAACCGATCGCTGCCTGCATCTGCCCGCCCGTCCAGCATTACTACTCTGGACGGTTCTGACTTAGAATATGTGGACAACTACAATACCTAGGTGTCTGGTTAGGCTGTAAACTCTCCTCCAGACTCACATCAAACATCTCCAATCCAAAGTTAAATCTAGCATTGGCTTCCTACTTCGCAACAAAGCAAACTCATGTTGCCAAACATACCCTCGTAAAACTGACCATCCTACCGATCCTCGACTTTGGCGATGTCATTTACAAAATAGCCTCCAATACCCTACTCAATAAATTGGATGCAGTCTATCACAGTGCCATCCGTTTTGTCACCAAAGCCCCATATACTACCCACCACTGCGACCTGTACGCTCTCGTTGGCTGGTCCTCGCTTCATACTCGTCGCCAAACCCACTGGCTCCAGGTCATCTACAAGACCCTGCTAGGTAAAGTCGCCCTTATCTCAGCTCGCTGGTCACCATAGCAGCACCCACCTGTAGCACGTGCTCCAGCAGGTATATCTCTCTGGTCACCCCCAAAACCAATTCTTCCTTTGGCCGCCTCTCCTTCCAGTTCTCTGCTGCCAATGACTGGAACGAACTACAAAAATCTCTGAAACTGGAAACACTTATCTCCCTCACTTGCTTTAAGCACCAGCTGTCAGAGCAGCTCACAGATTACTGCACCTGTACATAGCCCATCTATAATTTAGCCCAACCATCTACCCCTTCCCCTACTGTACTTATTTATTTTGCTCCTTTGCACCCTATTATTTTTATTTCTACTTTGCACATTTTTACACTGCAAATCTACCATTCCAGTGTTTTACATGCTATATTGTATTTACTTCGCCACCATGGACTTTTTTTGCCTTTACCTCCCTTATCTCACCTCATTTGCTCACATCGTATATAGACTTATTTTTCTACTCTATTATTGACTGTATGTTTGTTTTACTCCATTTGTAACTCTGTGTTGTTGTATGTGTCGAACTGCTTTGCTTTATCTTGGGAATGCATATGATTATAATGATTATAATTATAAATAAAACTGAACAATATATTGGAACTTGGTAGGCTTTCAGTTTGAAATTGGTTTCAACGTAATCACAGACCCGGCCTCCAGGAATCTAGACCAATAGAAATAGTATTACCGGTACACCACAGAACATTGACTCAAGTGAGAATGTCCGTTCTAATAATGATATTTCTATGCCGAGACCTCCGGTCTTAGAGTGATCTCTCATCTGAAAGGAATACCAGATGAGGGACCATGACACTGACAGTGTCATCAGGAAGCTGCACTCTAAACAGGAAGGACAGCGGTGGGGAGAGTGGAGGTGGGGGGGGGGTGTAAGGGAAGAGCTTTCAGACTGACCAGTAGAATACACACCTGTGACCATCCCTGTTTCTATTTCTGTGGTGGATGTGGCGGTCCCTCCCAGTCAGGCTGTCTCCTGGTCTCCTCTCCACACTCTTTCTCTTTAACTGTTTGGGTAGTTTTGATGAACATTTACATTTATTAAGGTTTGTGTTTATCTCCGACAACGCCTGTATGTTGCTCAGTCCTGGGAGGTTGGGTGAAGGTTGATCGTAAGTAGGGGGAAGGTTGGGAGGAGGTCAATGGGAGGTTGAGTGGAGTTTTAGGGAATGTTGAAAAGGAGGTTGATGATAGGTTGAAATAATGTTGGAGGGATTTTGTTTGGGAGATGGGGGGGGTGCAGTGAGGTAATGTGTTTCCTGTCAAAGGAAAAGTCTGTGCAGGATATTAATATACTGTGGTACATTGTGGAAGCCCCCCCCCCCTCGACCAGGATAGGGGGGAGAGGCAGTCAAGTTTTGAGAATGACACAAATATTAATTTTCACAAAGTCTGCTGCCTCAGTTTGTATGATGGCAATTTGCATATACTCCCGAATGTTATGAAGAGTGATCAGGTGAATTGAAATTAATTGCAAAGTCCCTCTTTGCCATGCAAATGAACTGACTCACCAAAAAACATTTCCACTGCATTACAGCCCTGCCACAAAAGGACCAGCTGACATCATGTCAGTGATTCTCTCGTTTAACACAGGTGTGAGTGTTGATGAGGACAAGGCTGGAGATCACTCTGTCATTCTGATTGAGTTTGAATAACAGACTGGAAGCTTCAGAAGGAGGGTGGTGCTTGGAATCATTGTTCTTCCTTTGTCAATCATGGTTACGACAAGGAAATAAGTGCCGTCATCATTGCTTTGCACAAAAAGGGCTTCACAGGCAAGGATATTGCTGCCAGTAAGATTGCACCTAAATCAACCATTTATCGGATCATCAAGAATTTCAAGGAGAGCGGTTCAATTGTTGTGAAGAAGGCTTCAGGGTGCCCAAGAAAGTCGATTCAGCTGCGGGATCGGGGCACCACCAGTACAGAGTTTGCTCAGGAATAGCATCAGGCAGGTGTGAGTGCATCTGCACGCACAGTGAGGCAAAGACTTTTGGAGGATGGCCTGGTGTCAAGAAGGGCAGCAAAGAAGCCACTTCTCTCCACGAAAAACATCAGGGACCAACTGATATTCTGCAGAAAATTACAGGGATTGGACTGCTGAAGACTGGGTTAAAGTAATTTTCTCTGATGAATCCCCTTTCCGATTGTTTGGGGCATCCGGAAAAAAGCTTGTCCAGAGAAGACAAGGTCAGCGCTACCATCAGTCCTGTGTCATGCCAACAGTAAAGCATCCTGAGACCATTCATGTGTGGGGTTGCTTCTCAGCCAAGGGAGTGGGCTCACTCACAATTTTACCTAAGTACACAGCAAAGAAATAAAGAATGGTACCAACACATCCTCCGAGAACAACTTCTCCCAACCATCCAGGAAATGTTTGGTGACGAACATGCCTTTTCCAGCTTGATGGAGCACCTTGCCATAAGGCAAAATTGATAACAAAGTGGCTTGGGGAACAAAACATCAATATTTTGGGTCCATGGCCAGGAAATTCCCCAGACCTTTAATCCCATTGAGAACTTGTGATCAATCCTCAAGAGGCGGGTGGACAAAAAAATTCCCACAAATTCTGACAAACTCCAAGCGTTGATTATGCAAGAATGGGCTGCCCAGAAGTTAATTGACAGCATGCCAGGGCGGATTGCAGAGGTCTTGAAAAAGAAGGGTCACTACAAATATTGACTATTTACTTCAACTTCAAGTAAATTGTCAATAAAAGCCTTGAAACTTATGAAATGCTTGTAATTATACTTCAGTATTCCATAGTAACATCTGACAAAAATATCTAAAGACACTGAAGCTGCAAACTTTGTGGAAATTAATATTTGTGTCATTCTCAAAACTTTTGGCCACGACTGCATACTGTACAAGTACTGAGGACATGTAGTCAAAGGAGGGTTAATATATGTACAATATAAAATTATTACATTGTTGTGGTCCATTCTGTATTTCTGTATAATTCTGTATTTAGAAACCCAATACAGTAACAGTCCCTATTGAACAGATTAAATGTCAGTCCGTAGTAAGGCATGATCTAATCCAAAACCAGTGTTGACATCAGTATAGGGAGGAAAGTGGACACCATCAGCAAACAGAGCACGTTGACATCCTGAGACAGCCATGACTGTCATTTACCCTGCAGATCATTGAGGCTTAATATGTTGAGCAGGAAAATGTGGATAACAAGTATTAGCATCATTTTCTTGTCATTTCCTTCCTTTCCCAAGGACCCAATGATCAGTTCAATGGATGGTGGGTGGAGTGCGGCATGTGCAAGACCACAGGACCATTTACAGTGGCGCAAAAAACTATTTAGTCAGCCCCCAACTGTGCAAGTTCTCCCACTTAAAAAGATGAGAGAGGCCTGTATAATTTTCATCATAGGTACACTTCAACTATGACAGACAAAATGAGAAAAAAAATCCAGAAAAATCACATTGTAGGATTTTTAATGAATTTATTTGCAAATCATGGTGGAAAATAAGTATTTGGTCAATAACAAAAGGTTATCTCAATACTTTGTTATATACCCTGTGTTGGCAATGACAGAGGTCAAATGTTTTCTGTAAGTCTTCACAAGGTTTTCACACACTGTTGCTGGTATTTTGGCCCATTCCTCCATGCAGATCTCATTTAGAGCAGTGATGTTTTGGGGCTGTTGCTGGGCAACACGGATTTTCAACTCCCTCCAAAGATTTTCTATGTGGTTGAGATCTGGAGACTGGCTAGGCCACTCCAGGACCTTGAAATGCTTCTTACGAAGCCACTCCTTCGTTGCCCGGGCGATGTGTTTGGGATCATTGTCATGCTGAAAGACCCAGCCACGTTTCATCTTCAATGCCCTTGCTGATGGAAGGAGGTTTTCACTCAAAATCTCACGATACATGGCCCCATTCATTCTTTCCTTTACACGGATCAGTCGTCCTGGTCCCTTTGCAGAAAAACAGCCCCAAAGCATGATGTTTCCACCCCCATGCTTCACAGTAGGTATGGTGTTCTTTGGATGCAATTCAGAATTCTTTGTCCTCCAAACACGACGAGTTGAGTTTTTACCAAAAAGTTCTATTTTGGTTTCATCTGACCACATGACATTCTCCCAATCTTCTTCTGGATCATCCAAATGCTTTCTAGCAAACTTCAGACGGGCCTGGACATGTACTGGCTTAAGCAGGGGGACACAAGTGGCACTGCAGGATTTGAGTCCCTGGCGGCGTAGTGTGTTACTGATGGTAGGCTTTGTTACTTTGGTCCCAGCTATCTGCAGGTTATTCACTAGTTCCCCCTGGAATTTTTGCTGTGTGATCATTTTCTGGAATTTTTGCTCGAGGGAGATTATCAGTTCTTGTGATCATTTTGACCCCGAACCTGGGGGGTGAGATCGAATAGTCAGCAGAACCCAGAAGATTACTTAAGACGGTGTATTTAATGGAGCCCCAGATCGAGATCCTCAAAAACAAAAACAGGAGATTATACACAGAACACAGTGGTCTTGTTTAAATACAATGTCTTCCATTTCCTAATAATTGCTCCCAAAGTTGATTTCTTCAAACCAAGCTGCTTACCTATTGCAGATTCAGTCTTCCCAGCCTGGTGCAGGTCTACAATTTTGTTTCTGGTGTCCTTTGACAGCTCTTTGATCTTGGCCATAGTGGAGTTTGGAGTGTGACTGTTTGAGGTTGTGGACAGGTGTCTTTTATACTGATAACAAGTTCAAACAGGTGCCATTAATACTTGTAACGAGTGGAGGACAGAATAGCCTCTTAAAGAAGAAGTTACAGGTCTGTGAGAGCCAGAAATCTTGCTTGTTTGTAGGTGACCAAATACTTACAGGGAGGCATGAAGATAGAAAAACGTTCAGGAGATTAAAAAGTTGCAAATTACTTTGGGCAATTAAGCCTGCAAATATTAGAGGAGCTTGACTCTTGGTTCTTATCCAGAATAATGAATTTGGAAAGGGGAGACTTGTGTCGAAATAACATACATACCTTCCGGTCTGCGAGCATCTGTTTGAGTTCCTGTCTCATTTCTGCAAATATATCCTTTACTGTCTCTCTCTCTTTGTCTTTTTTTAGTTCTTATTATCCCTCTCTATTTGCCTGTCTGGGTAGCCTAATCCTTCACTCCTTCACTCCTTCTCCTCTATGCATTACTACAGACACTGTACATTCCAGTAATGCCTGCCTCTCTTCTCTCTCTCTCTCTCTCTCTCTCCCTTCCCCCACTCTCTATCTCTCATCCCCCCTCTTTCGCGCTCTTTCTTTCTCACTCTCTTTCTCTTTCTCCCTCTCTTTCCCTTTCTCTCACTCCCTCTCCTAGACTCAGTCGTTCTCTTGGCTCTATTTTACAGTGTTCTGCAGAAACATGACTTCCTGGACCGTCAAACATGTCATGTGTGCCACATTAACTCGGTAGTCTACCCGCTCCGTCACACTCTTCACATCAGCACACACAGCAACTTCACCTCTCTTTCGCTGACCAGGAGAACATACTCAGTCAAATGAATTACTGGTAGACACCCTGAAATCCTTTACTGGTGCTTTTTAAAGAAAAATAGTATCTGAATGTTTTGCTATTTAGTAGTGCTAAACATTTCTGTAAACTACAGTACATGCAGGTGCATCCATGTTTAACGTAAATGGACAAGTCATGGACAAGTGAATTCACCATAATGTAAAGTTCAGTTTGCCAAGGCCTCTGAAGAGTGACGGAATACATATACAGTGTCTTCAGAAAGTATTCACACCCCTTGACTTTTCCACATGTTGTTGAATTACAGCATTCATTTAAAATGGATTACACATGTAGATGTTGTGTCACTGGCATACACACAATACCCCACAATGTCAAAGTGGAATTATGTTTTGAGAAAAGTTTTTGAAATGAATCAAACGGTTAAAGCTGAAGTGTCTTGAGTCCATATGTATTCAACCTCTTTAAAATGGCAATCCTAAATAAGTGCAGGAGTAAAAAATGTGCTTAACAAGTCACATAATAAGTTGCGTGGACTCACTCTGTGTGTAATAAGAGTGTTTAAGTGATTTTGGAGTGACTATCTCATCTCTGTACCTCAACTATCTGTAAGGTTCCTCAATCGAGCAGTGAATTTCAAACACAGATTCACCCACAAAGACCAGAAAGGTTTTCCAATGCCTCGCAGAGAAAGGCGCCTATAAGTAAATGGGTAAACATTTCAAAAGCAGACATTTAATATCCCTTTGAGCAGTAATTAACTAGACTTTGGATGGTGTATCAATGCACCTAGTCACTACAAAGATACAGGCATCCTTCCTTACTCAGTTGCCGGTAAGGAAGGAAACAAAGTGAAAGAAAAGGAGGAAGCCTGTACAGAATAAAAAATATTCCAAAACATGCATCCTGTTTGCAATAAGGCACTAAAGTAAAGCTGCAAAAAATGTTGGAAACAAATTACCTTTATGTCCTGAATACAAAGTGTTATGTTTGAGGCAAATCCAATGCAACACATCACTGAGTACCACTCTTCAGATATTCAAGCATATTGGTGGCTAAATCATGTTGTGGGAATGCTTGTCATCGGCAAGGATAAAAAGGAACGGAATAGAAAAAAGGAACGGAGTAGAGCTAGTGCATTGGCAAAATCCTAGGGGAAACCTGGTTCAGGCTGCTTTCCAACAGACACTGGGAGACAAATTTCCCTTTCAGCAGGACAATAACCTAAAAAACAAGACCTGAAAATGGCTGTCTATCAACAACCAACTTGACAGAGCTTGAAGACTTTTTTAAAGAATAATGTGCAAATATTGCACAATCCAGGTGTGCAATGCTCTTAGAGACTTACCTAGAATGACACACAGCAGTAATCACTGCCAAAAGTGATGCTAACATGTATTGACTCAGTGGTGTGAATACTTATGTAAATTAGATACAGTGCATTCAGACCCCTTTAACGTTTCCACATTTTGTTACGTTACAGCCTTATTCTAAAGTGTATTAAATAGTTTTTTTCCCTCATCAATCTACACATTACCCCATAATAACAAAGCAAAAACAGGTTTTTAGAATTTTTTGCTAATTTATAAAAACCTGAAATATCACTAGTACATAAGTATTCAGACCCTTTACTCAGTACTTTGTTGAAGCACCTTTGACAGCGATTACAGCCTTGAGTCATCTTGGGTATGACGGTACAAGTGGGCACACCTGTATTTGGGGAGTTTCTCCTGCGTTGTCTTGGCTGTGTCCTTAGGATCATTGTAGGGGTGGCAGGTAGCCTAGTGGTTAGAGCGTTGGACTAGTAACCAGAAGGTTGCAATATCGAATCCCTGAGCTGACAAGGTAAAAATCTGTCGTTCTGCCCCTGAACAAAGCAGTTAACACACTGTTCCTAGGCTGTCATTGAAAATAAGATTTTGTTCTTAACTGACTTGCCTAGTTCAATAAAGGTGAAATACAAAATTGTCCCAGTCTGAGGTTCTGAGCGCTCTGGAGCAGGTTTTCATTAATAATATATCCCATTTAGCAGACGCTTTTGTCCAAAGCGACTTACAAGTCGGCTGGGGCCACTACTTTTACATATGGGTGGCCCCAGCGGGAATCGAACCCACGACGCTTGGCGTTGCAAGCGCCATGCTCTACCGACTGAGCCACACAGGACTTATTAACTGAATTAAGGATCTCCGTTCATCTTTGCCTCAATCCTGACTAGTCTTTCAGTACCTGCCGCTGAAAAACATCCCCACAGCATGATGCTGCCAGCACCATGCTTCACCGAAGGGGTGGTGCCAGGTTTCCTCCAGACGTTTTGCATTCAGGCCAAAGAGTTGGTTTCATCAGACCAGAGAATCTTGTTTCTGAGAGTCTTTAGGTGCCTTTTGGCAAACTCCAAGCAGGCTGTGCCTTTTACTGAGGAGTGGCTTCTGTCTGTCTGGCCACTCTACCATAAAGGCCTGATTGGTGGAGTGCTGCAGAGATGGTTGTCCTTCTGGAAGGATCTCCCATCTCCACAGAGGAACTCTAGAGCTTTGTCAGTGTGTATAGATCGCTGAGGAAACATTTTTATTTAATCAATTGATTAAATAATGTGGAAAAAGTCCAGGGGTCTGAATACTTTCCGGATGCACTGTATTCTGTATTTCATTTTCATTACATTTGCAAAAATGTCTAAAAACATGTTTTCACATTGTCATTATGGGGTATCGTGTGTAGATGGGTAAGACAAAAAAAATCCAGTTAATCCATTTTGAATTTAGGCTGTAACACAACAAAATGTGGAGTAAATCAAGGGCTATGAATACTTTATGAAGGAACTGTAGTTCTGCTGTTGGCTGCCTACTGCTGCTGTGCAGTAATACTTAATCATATGAGCATTTTGTCTGTTTCATAAGAATCATGCACGTAGACCACATTCGTCTATAGCAGTAGTTAACTCACCTGGGGCGAGACGCAAACTATTGCCTGCCAAAGTAATCTGTGCACTATCCTAAAGAGCTCTAGACTTGGAATATTTCTACTTGGATGCAAATAAGGCTTTGGCTTGGGTTCACTTGACAACCTGCCCATCTTCTCTCAACGTATACAGAAAACACATCCACATAAGAATTGGTTTTGTCTCAGCCGGGGATTCTAGCCAAATAATTTTTTATTCTTGTTTTATCAAGATAGCCACATTCCTCCATCCAGCGAAGGAACCTGAGCCATGTGAACGGTAATGGTGGTACTAACATAAAAGGATGAGCTAATGAATCCCCGCCTTCCATTTGGTGTATGTGATACTCTGTTGTCAGCAGGCTAGGCACGTGCTGTGGTAAACCTAGCCCCAAAATTAATGGAGGATCCGTCTGTGGAGGTCCACAAGGCTCCCTACTGAGACATTCTGTCAGTTGGAGCTGGACTGGTCGTGGATCAAGGGCAAGATGGAACAGCATAAGCATGGAATAGGCCAGATATCACCTAGAATCGATTTTAAAATGCTTTATTTAACTAGGCAAGTCAGTTAAGAACAAATTCTTATTTACAATGACGGCTTACCCCGGCCAAACCCTAACCCGGGTGATGCTGGGCCAATTGTGCGCCGCCCTATGGGACTCCCAATCAAGGCCAGTGGTCATAGCCTGGAATCGAACCAGGGTCTGTAGTGACACCTCTAGCACTGAGATGAAGTGCCTGAGACTGCTGCACCACTCGGGAGCCCTAAAATGAATGATATGGCCTGGAATAGGGATGGAATAAAAAAGATATGAACAAGTTTTCCATGTGGATATAGATAACACATGGAACAAGGCGATATCCCAAAGTGGCAGTGTAGTCCACATTTCTGAATATATTGAAGGGGTCAGGTGCTGCTGATACTTGTGTCAGTGAACTGCTTCATTTTTTACACCAACATCGAAAATAGGCTCCAATTTGTGAACAGTGCCACAGACTTCACACCCTGTCCTTTATATTCATCTGAGCTCAGTGCAGCATTTCTAGTGTTGATTCGGGTGTTAAATTAATTCTGAATGTGTTAAATTAACACTAATGTGTTTTTTTATACTGTTCATAACAAGTGCTACTATTTCCCAGCATGCTCTGTTGCAGTTTGATTTTTAGAATTGTTTGTTTCCGTATCTATGTTTTTGCATGCACATTGATTGATTAATTAATCGTATGCTACACAAATATAAATAACATACATTTTTCTAAACTAATCCAATCTGTTACTTGGACTTATTTTAAATGCTTTAGGTAGTCTCATATATTCAGTCATTCTAAATGCAGGTTGTGGGTGAATACAAATTCCAAATGTTGAATATCCCCACTCTGGAATCCAATAGGAATTATACATCACTTTGCAAGCCAGCATAATGTGACTTGCAGGCCTGATATTGCCTATAAACCATGAGTTTCAGGCAACTGTATTTGGGTAAAACTAGGCCCTCAAAATAAGGCCTAATTAAATATGTGTTTTATTGTATTAAATAATACACTTTTAATGATAACATATTCACTTAGGATCTCAATTGGTGGACACAGGCCTGCAAATGAAAACATTGTCTTTGTCACTAACAAATACAGTCATGGTGTTAAATCTACAGTTCACTCGAAAGGCCAGGCACTCTTGGGAAATATGAAAATTAGGCTATACACCGAGCAGTGTGTTAATTTAACAATAAAAAGTGTGGACCTGTATAGACACTGGATCAGTGTTAAATTTAACACTCAGTTTTGATTTAACACTGGATAATTTACAATGTGGAAAGGTACAGTGGGGCAAAAAAGTATTTAGTCAGCCACCAATTGTGCAAGTTCTCCCACTTAAAAAGATGAGAGAGGCCTGTCATTTTCATCATAGGTACACTTCAACTATAACAGACAAAATGAGAGAAAAAAATCCAGGAAATCACATTGTAGGATTTTTAATTTATTTATTTGCAAATTATGGTGGAAAATAAGTATTTTGTGAATAACAAAAGTTTATCTCAATGCTTTGTTATATACCCTTTGTTGGCAATGACAGAGGTCAAATGTTTTCTTTAAGTCTTCACAAGGTTTTCACACACTGTTGCTGGTATTTTGGCCCATTCCTCCATGCAGATCTCTTCTAGAGCAGTGATGTTTTGGGGCTGTTGCTGGGCAACACAGACTTTCAACTCCCTCCGTGTGGTTGTGGGATTTTTGCTCACCGTTCTTGTGATCATTTTGACCCCACGGGGTGAGATCTTGTGTGGAGCCCCAGATCGAGGGAGATTATCAGTGGTCTTGTATGTCTTCCATTTCCTAATAATTGCTCCCACAGTTGATTTCTTCAAACCAAGCTGCTTACCTATTGCAGATTCAGTCTTCCCAGCCTGGTGCAGGTCTACAATTTTGTTTCTGGTGTCCTTTGACAGCTCTTTGGTCTTGGCCATAGTGGAGTTTGGAGTGTGACTGTTTGAGGTTGTGGACAGGTGTCTTTTATACTGATAACAAGTTCAAACAGGTGCCATTAATACAGGTAACGAGTGGAGGACAGAGGAGCCTCTTAAAGAAGAAGTTACAGGTCTGTGAGAGCCAGAAATCTTGCTTGTTTGTAGGTGACCAAATACTTATTATACACCATAATTTGCAAATAAATTCATTAAAAATCCTACAATGTGATTTTCTGGATTTTTTTCTCATTTTGTCCGTCATAGTTGAAGTGTACCTATGATGAAAATTACAGGCCTCTCTCATCTTTTTAAGTGGGAGAACTTGCACAATTGGTGGCTGACTAAATACTTTTTTGCCCCACTGTATATCTTTCATCTCTTTAGGGGGGAATATTGTAGATGAGGGGGAGTACATAAACTGTAGGCCAGGGTTTAGTAGAATACTTAGTAGATGGTTGCAATGCTGGCAATACAGAAAATAATCATACTGTACAATCCTGATGAGACAAATCTTAAGCTATAGCCTCTCATCTTGCAGCTTGAGTGGAGTGTGTGCCTGTATTTGGTTTCCAGGGAGGGATAGACATGGAAATGGAGGAGCAGGTACAATATAGTATGCATCTGATGAGACAGGGATTTCCCCACAGACAAGACCAGCACTCAGATCAAACAGAGGATCCTACATCTGCCCACCTCACAGAGACACCTGGGACCATAAAAACTCACATCAAAACCATGAAGGGGAGAGAGAGGCATAAATCATCCTCTACAGAAATGACAACTTAATAACCACATCACATTCATACTGTATGGAGCATGGACACACATATTCCTACAAAAAACACACACACACATACCAACATACACGTACAGTACATTCTTATACCTCTTGCCACATACAGATACGTAACCTACATGACATAAAACAGAAAGGTGAACGTTTTATGCACGCATACACACAACGATGGATCATTTTATAAGAGGGATAGTTTTATACACAGCAGATAAATGAACAGCATTCAGCTACATTAAATCTGCAATGTTGAACACCTTTACACACTCACACTCACTGGTCTTGTCTAGATCCCATTTCCTCCAAACAGAGAGAGCTTTATCGGCCATTGAGAAATGACAGCACTCGCTAAAATATTTGAGGGCTTTTTCCAAGATCCAAAGGAGGTCAAGGGTTCCCAGGCTAACTTTTCATTGCTCTTGGTATTTACTTTGATTCCCTTTTTCCCATCGTGGCTAGAG
Organism: Oncorhynchus masou masou; assembly: GCF_036934945.1. Classification (NCBI taxonomy): domain Eukaryota; kingdom Metazoa; phylum Chordata; class Actinopteri; order Salmoniformes; family Salmonidae; genus Oncorhynchus; species Oncorhynchus masou. The sequence goes on along the minus strand of NC_088225.1, from coordinate 847,729 downwards.
TGGTTAAATAGCTAGCACACTGTATTAAAACACCTCAATATAAATGTCCTTAATATCAACATAAATATGAATGTTGCTAAGCATTTAAAGCTACCCTGTTTTGGGTTTGTTTACTTTTTTCTGTCAGAGTGGGGAGGTTGGTATAGATTGTTGTTGGCAGTGGAGCCTCGGGTCAGTTCAGAGTTGAGTTAAGGTCAGTCCTCCTGCCTAATTATGGTCCATTAACCTTTGGTGTTGTTCTTACCTCCAGCCCTAACATAGGCCTCGACTCGTATTCCACTTCAGTCCCCCCATTCCCCTCTTAAACCTCTACTCTGACCCCCCACTAGAACCCAAATACTACTTCTTCCCCGACGGAGACTTTTGAGGGTCAAAGGATGATGTCCTCCCTCTCAGACGAGATGGTCTACACAAACAGATGTTAACAGATGTTACAGCTGTTACTGTATGATACGGTTCAGTAATTAAATGACTATCGTGGTTATCTTGTCTCTCTTATTTCTCTCTCTATTTTACACTCTTCTTTCTCTCTCTCCCTCCCTCGCTCTCTCTAACTCACTTGTCTTCTCTCTCTCTCTCTCTTTCTCTTGCGTTCGTTCCGTCATTATCATGACTAATACTTCCACCAGTGACTTGACTCATAATGGATATGCCATACAGCTTGTGGCCTTGGATAAATGTGTGAACGTTATGTACATAGGACTACATACACACATATATATATATATATATAGCTCAGTTTCCTCCATCGATTGCAGGGAGAACAGAAACAATGGCTTCATATTATTCATCAGGCTTTAATTAGGCACCTTCCGGCAGCAGCCCTACTGGTGGTCATATGTGGTCAGCAGAGACTATGGAACTAGTCTATATTCTTTCAACACAACCTCCAAAGCAAATGGAGAACTTGGCCATAACTGCAGGCAACACATATTGTGGAGTGTGTTTCCATTGTAATTATGGAGTGTGGTGCTGTCTGGAGTTTGGCATGCTTTCTTTCTGAGGAAGTATAAGGTGACTCCCTACATACTGTATGAAACTGAATTTACATATAACATAATTATAAAGCTCATATAAGTTTGTCCTGAGCTCATGTTTAAGGACAATGATCACGATGTGATACGAGAGCAAATGTCCATAAAGGCAGAGAGCCTGAAAGAGGCTGGATAGGGAATAGAGTTCAGCCTTGACACAGTTTAGCTCATCCAAATGAGCTCATCCAAACTAGCTCATCCAAACGAGCTCATCCAAACTAGCTCATCCAAACTTCACCTCTGGCCCTCTCTTTAAAACCACAATGTTTCACTGAATAGTTTTTCAAATCGGGACCGATTCCTCTAACACCCACACAGCTTCTATGAGCCTCAGTGCAAAATTCCAAACAGTCACATCTCTGTCTTTGAGCAATGAACATTTCCTCCCTGACCGCAATGTGGTTTTGCCCCTGGCAATTTACAGCAAAGCACTGTATTATTTTCCCATTATATTAATGACATACTTATCTGCTAACAAGTGATGTGGTGTTTCTCAACACCGTTGCTGAAGCTCACTCTGTGAGCTAGTTCATTTGGCTGTGACTTCTTCCTCTCTCTTTTCTCCTTTTTCTTTTTCTCTCCTCTTTTTTCCGCTTTCCCTTTCTACAGTATAACGAAAACCATAAAACAAGTGACACATGTTTTAATTTGCAATAATAGAGATGTATCAACAAATCTCATCAACTTGTAAGCATTGCATCCAGTCCATAATGTTGGCTCGCTATTTTGGTGTTTAAGTCTAAGTGAGTCTACGTTTGCTGAGTCACAGACAGTATTGCCCAGCAATGTTCCATAAACATGAGCAGATACTGTAGGAAAGGTTATAATATCTGAGACACCCCATAATATAGCCCATAATGTCAAAATGGAGTTGTGTTTTTAGACATTTTTTACAAATTATTTTAAATTAAAAGATGAAATGTCTTGAGTCAATTTGAGTCAATTCAACCCCTTTGTTATAGCAAGCCTAAATAAGTTCAGGAGTAAAAATGTACTTAACAAGTCACATAATAAGTTGCATGGACTCACTCTCTATGCCATAATAGTGTTTAACATTATTTTTGAATGACTACCTCATCTCTGTACCCCACATATACAATTATCTGTAAGGTCCCTTAGTCAAGCAGTGCATTTCAAACACAGATTCAACCACAAAGACCAGGGAGGTTTTCCAATGGCTCACAAAGAATGGCACCTATTGGTAGATGGGTAAAAATAAAATAAAAAGCAGACATTGAATATCCCTTTGAGCATGGTAAAAGTTATTAATTACACTTTGGATTGTGAATCAATACACGCAGTCACTACAAAGATACAGGTGTCCTTCCTAACTCAGTTGCCTGCGAGGAAGGACACTACTCAGGGATTTCATCATGAGGGCAATGGTGACTTTACTACTCTGTGGATAAAACTGAGGATGTATCAACAACATTGTAGTTACTCCACAATATGAACGGAAATGACAAAGTGAAAAGAAGGAATCCTGTACGGAATAAAAATATTCCAAAACATGCATCCTGTTGCAATAAAGCACTAAAGTAGAACTGCAAAAAATGTGGCAAAGAACTTATCTTTATGTCCTGAATACAAAGCGTTATGTTTGGGGAAAATCCAAAGGCAACACATCCCTGAGTACCACTCTTCATATTTTCAAGCATATTGGATGCTGCATCATGTTATGGATATGCTTGTCATCGACAAGGTCTAGGGAGGATTTTAGGATAAAAATGAACGGAAAAGAGTTAGGCACATGAAAATCGTTGAGGAAAACTTTTACCCGTAGAGAATGATGAATGGTGCTCATTTAATGAAGTTAGACCAAAGTTGAATCAATGTATGCAAGGTCACATAATGATAGTATTCTACATAACATAACCAAATATAATAGAATAGTATAACGTTACTGTAAGACAAAAACACCACCGCAATTTTCTTTCATGTCGCCAAAAGTAGGCTATGCTACAGTTTGTCAGTGGTGTAAAGTACTTAAGTAAAAATACTTTGGAGTACTACTTAAGTAGTTTTTGGGGGTATCTCTACTTTACTTTACTATTTATATTTTAGATTGCTTTTACTTTAATACATTCATAAAGAAAATAATGTACTTTTTACTCTTTACACTTTCCCTGACACCCAAAAGTACTAGTTACATTTTGAATGCTTAGCTGGACAGGAAAAGTGTCAAATGCATGCACTTATCAAGAGAACACCCCTGCTCATCCCTACTGCCTCTGATTTGGCGGACTCACTAAACACAAATGCTTAATTTGTAAATTATGTCAGTGTTGGAGTGTGCCTCTGACTATCCGAAAATCATGCATCTGGTTTGTCTAATATATATTTTATATATTTTTTATACCTAAGTATATTTAAAATCAAATATTCAAGTAGCATTTTACTGTGTGACTTTCACTTTTACTTGAGTCATTTTCTGTTAAAGGAATCTTTACTTTTACTCAAGTATGACAATTGGGTAATTTTTCCACCACTGCAGTTTGTTAACACCACCAGCTCTAAAATTCACCCACTGTACAGTACATGATTCCGAACAACATTGTAGGCTACTTTGAAACAACAGTGTATAACTCAAGAAGTTCTAAGTTCATATCCCCATGAAACTGATAGAGATCAAATGATTGGTATGCAGATTCTGCATGGATGTTTAATGGTAAAACTTGAAGAATTAACTTTCACATCTTTTGAATGAGGTGGTGTTTTTGTCTTACAGCAAAGTTATACTGTGCTATTACATTCGGTTCTGTTATGCAGAATACTATCATTATGTGATCGTGCAGACATGGATTCAGCTTTGATCTAACTTTATTAAACAAGCATCATATGCCTGAGTAGCCTGTTCTCACAGCATAAAGTAGAGAACATACACATGTGCAGAACATGATCTGCACATGTGCAGAAGCTTCAGGATATTTAGTCTGCCAGAGTTGTACCGATTAACTAAAAATAAATATTGCATTTATAATAATAATTAGAAAAAACGTTCTCTCTTGCTTCAGAGGATTTGCTTTGATTTTGTTGCCTGTATGCTTTAAGTCTGGCCTATTTATTTGAATATTCACAAATACAGTAAGTGAACTGCTACTGTATGTTATGCAGCTTTTTTTATGGTAATATTCCAAAATACACAAAATATTTCCCCGAAGTATACATTTTTCCCACAATGCAATGTAATTTATGGTAATATACTATATTCAGTTTATAAATATGTACTGCTGATTATACAGTAATTAACCATGACATTAACAGGATTTGTTTTACAGTACTTACAAACATCTGTGCTAATAGGCTATTAAAAGTATGCTGAAATCGCCATTTCCTGGTTGCTAAAATTGTAATAGTTCACCTAATTTCAGTTTATTTGACAAACAAGCTAGTGTAGAGTAGTGTAGATAATCTTTGTACCATCAAAACCGCTGTGAAACATACTTTCCATAACCAAAAATATTATATTTTCAGCTGTTTGAAGCTGGTGTACAAAACCGAAAGTAAATGATGCAAAAACGAAACTTAAGAACGGAAAGCTTAGAAATAGGGCATGTTGAACATATCTACCGCTTCTTAAACTTGCTTTCAATGAGAATTACAGATCTATAACACACATTTCTGTGTGAATTTGGTTGGGTCGCCCAAAAAAATACATATTGCAGCTTTTAGCACATGATTGCAGACATAACCTCTTGCAATAACTCATACGAGACTTCTCCTTTAAGACCTTTCCCTCAAGACGCAGTAGCCCAGTCAGTCCTTTTTATACAGGCCCTGCCTTCAGGGGGCGGGAGAGATACTGTACAAACTCTATGAAATCAGCTCTCCTGTCCCATGTGGTAGCTGCGTAATCAGGAGGGAACAGGGCTGACGCGCACCGCGCCACAGAGAGCTTTGGCTATTGATAAGCCTGTGACGAAGGAGCGGACAGCAAACTCCCATTGTATGCTACCACACTTGTGCTGCACTTAGAGGCGCACCGTGCGTTATAAGGAGAGAATAACCTCATGTAATGCTACAACGCGTGGAAAAGGAACATAACAAGGGATTTTAATCAACTTGAAAAGTGTTGATGTCTCGAGGGATAACCTAGCATTAGCCTATACTAATGTGTAAATAACATTTGACTGATCTAGTCTATAATATTGTTTGGAAGCTTTGTTTTATGTATGCAAGTCATTGAAATTGGTCAGAAGATGTTTTCCTCATTACATTGATTATTTTTTTTGATAATGTAAGAGGTTTATTTTAAAGCCATAACATTTGATGTTTTAATTTCACACTAGGACTTTTACTGACTCGAATTGTGTGATACCAAACTATCTGAGACTATCATCCGATCGCAGGAGATTGTGTTTGGAACACACCACAAAAAAGTTCATTGGAGATTTAACACATCAATTCAAGATGGACCAAATCATCTTTAAAAAAGTCGCCTTACTCCCCTAGTCCCCTGACAGTGGAATTTCGAGCTCGGTGGACGTTCTAAGTGGGACGCGTATAATTGAGTAGGCAACAATTGCTAATTGACTGGATATACTTTGCTGAGACAAGCGTGGGCGTCCGTCTGCTCGCAACGCCAGGAGTTCCAATTCCACAGAGCGAGCCGCTGTCCCTGCGCTTAGTGCTGAGGGAGAGACTCGTGTTGTTTCCATAAATGCTTGGTCTATCGCGGAGAATCCAGCCTGGGCAGCAAGATGAGCTCGTGGGTTTGGGTTCAGCTGCTCGCGTTGTTTGCGACATGTCTGCGGTCGGGCAGCGCAGAGGTATGTGACGGAGTCAATTAATTCAAAATGTAGGTCTAATTGCCCATTCAACGGTTTGTTGTCAAATATATGTTTTTCTGTTTAGTTCATTTTCTTTGTTTCATTTCACTGTGAATGCTAACATTAGGGACCATTATTGAGCATATTTGATACCAGGGCCCAATTATTGACCATTGTTGAATTTCAGGATCATTGTATTTTAACAACGTTTGTACTGGGGCTTGTGTGCTCTCTAAACAAAAGGTGTGAAAAAAAAGAAAAAAAAGTGTTACATTCATTCAATATTGTTTTGTACAAAATAAATGTGAACCAGGCCCCTCACCCCTCCACTTAGTGTATGGCTGTGGCCATACATGTGCACTTGTAATTATTATTGATGTGCACTTGTAATTATTGAGTAATTATGAAGTATATAACAATTAAGCTGCGTCTTGTAAGTTAAACTGCTCATCATCTAAACCACACCTTATGCCAGCTCATCTCATGGCTTTAATGCTTCTATATAAAATATATTTTGAAACGGTCCTGAGTTTCACTTCAGGCTGTGAGGGCCTCGTGGCGAGGACATCCGATTGGGCCCTGCTTGGCAAGGTAACCATAGAACAGTTACAGCACATGGCAGACCCATCTACAGAACATAAACTTCTTTATCGTCAAGAATCCCAAAGTGAAAATAACAATCTTTCTCCATTAACCTGCATTTTCTGTGGTACGCTTGGGGCACATGCTCTGATGATGCACTCATTCGTTGGGCCCCATAACTCCCCAACGCTTGTCCACATGCTCATGATCAACATGGGCCCCTCTCCAGATGTCTAAACTCATAAACCTGTCGATAAACATCATATGAGTGGAAGGTGGAGGCCATGTAAAATCTCACCAGACCCATCCTGAAGCATGCCTGGGAGCTAAGCAAGACCAATTGTGTGTGTTTGTGTGTGTGTGTCCACGGGATATTCGACAGGCTAGCAATAGGATGAGCGCTTGTCATAGCAACACAACTATAAATCATTCTAATCATGCTATGGCTGACTATTGTCTTGAGTCATTAAAAAGAATAGGAAAACATTTTTTAACTCAGGGAGAGAGGGGCTTCGTCTCGACTGCTAGAGTCGATTCTATGTACTTTGTATCGTAGCATACACAACAAGTATCCTAAAAGTTCCTTTCCCAGGATACATCCTGCATATGACACATGTCAAGTGCATGGTGAATTATACCATGGTGAGTCCTGTCCCCTTATGGTTATCTTTAAGAGAGGCGATATAATTAAAGTATGAGGGTCTCATTTTGATAGGCTTGAGAAGAGGCCAAAGAGGCCTTAACTTTAATATAATAATATATACTGAGTGTACAAAACACTAAGGACACCTGCTCTTTCCATGACATAGACTGACCAGGCGAATCCAGGTGAAAGCTATAATCCCTTATTGATGTCACTTTGTTAAATCGATTTCAATCAGTGTCGATGAAGGGGAGGAAACAGGTTAAAGGAGGATTTTTAAGCCTTGAGACAATTGAGACCTGGATTGTATATATGTGCCATTCAGAGGGTGAATGGACAATACAAAATATTTAAGTGCCTTTGAACAGGGTATGTTAGTAGGTGCCAGGAGCACTGGTTTGTGTCAAGAACTGCAACTCTGCTGGGTTTTTCACAAGTTTAGAGTGTGTATCAATAATGGTCCCCCACCCAAGGACATCCAGCCAACTTCACAACAGTGGGAAGCATTGGAGTCAACATGGGCCATTATCCCCGTGGAACGCTTTCAACACATTGTAGAGTCCATGTCCCACCAAATTGAGGCTGTTCCGAGAGCAAAAGACGGGAGGGGGTGGGGGGTGCAACTCAATGTTAGGAAGGTGTTCTTAATGTTTTGAACACCCAGTATATATATATGCCATTTTGTGGACACCTTTATCCAAAACAACTTACAGTCATGCGTGCATACATTTGACATACTACTGGTCCCAAGAATTTAACCGACTATCCTGGCATTGCAAGCACTATACTCTACCAGCTGAGCTACATTGGACCATCTTTGGGACATTCACAGGAATTGGTAGTAGTGGCTGTGGGAAGGGACTGTAGTGAAACGAAGCTCTGACTATGACAATATACACACACAGTCTTCAGTTATGGGAAATTAATGTTTAAACAGGGTGAAATTCGGCGCACCCCTCCTTTGCTGGGTTTCCTTGAATGCAATTCAGTTGCTTTCATGCTATCAGATCTATGACTTCCTCTAGTGTGTCTTTTTCCCAGAGCTGCCAGTGGTGTGTGGTGTCCACCACATTTGTCATGTCAAAGACTAGGCTTTTGGAGGCAGCATGGGAGGGACGCAAAAAAACATCCCAAATCATATGAATTGCCCAGAGGACAGGTTGTTGGAGGTGTCAGTAAGGATTGATTAGAAGGTATTGTTACGTAGAGTTGAAGTAGTTCTCTGTCATCTATACATCCTCCCATCCAGTAGTGTATTAGAGTACATGCCTATAGCTCGTTATCATATGAGGTGTCTTTGAGGTATACCATCATCTATATCAATCAAATGTATTTTTGAAGCCCTTTTTACATCAGCCAATGTCACAAAGTGATATACAGAAACCCAGGCTAAAACCCCAAACAGCAAGCAATGCAGATGTAGAAGCACGGTTGCTAGGAAAAACTCCCTAGAAAGGTAGGAACCTAGGAAGAAACTTAGAGAGGAACCAGGCTCTGAGGGGTGGCCAGTCCTCTTCTGGCTGTGCCGGGTGGAGATTATAACAGTACAGCAGGGTCAAATAATAATACTCACAGTGGTTGTAGAGGGTGCAACAGGTCAGCACCTCAGGAGTAAATGTCTGTTGGCTTTTCATAACCGATCATTCAGAGTTAGAGACAGCAGGTGCGGTTGAGAGAGAGTCGAAAACAGCAGGCCTGGGACATAGTAGCAAGTCCGGTGAACAGGTCAGGGTTCCATAGTCGCAGGCAGAACAGTTGAAACAGGAGCAGCAGCAGGTGGACTGTGGACAGCAAGGAGTCATCAGGCCAGGTAGTCCTGAGGCACTGTCCTCTGAGAGAAGAGAGAAAGAGGGAACATACTTAAATTCACACAGGACACCGGATAAGACAGGAGAAATACTCCAGGTATAACAGACTGATCTTAGCCACCCAACACAAACTATTGCAGCATAAATACTGGAGGCTGAGACAGGAGGGCTCGGGAGACACTGTGGCCCCGTCCGAAAATACACCCGGACAGGGCCAACCAGACAGGATATAACCCCACCCACTTTGCCAAAGCACAGCCGCCACACCCCACACCACTAGAGGGATATCTTCAAACCACCAACTTACTACCCTGAGACAAGGGATAGTATAATCCACAAAGATCTCCCCCACGGCACAAATTTGAGGGGGGCGTCGACCCGGACACTCAAGTGAGTTGAGTGGGTTACCATCCACCACTCAAATGGGTTACTATCCACCACTGCGACCAGTGTGCTTTCGTTGGCTGGCTCTCATTACATATTCGTCGCCAAACCCACTGGCTCCAGGTCATCTATAAGTCTTTGCTAGGTAAAGCCCCACCCTATCTCAGCTCAATGGTCACTATAGCAACACCCACCCGTTCCAGCAGGTATATTTCACTGGTCATCCCCAAAGCCAACACTTCCTTTGGCCGCCTTTCCTTACAGTTTCCTGCTGCCAATGACTGGAACGAATTGCAAAAATCACTGAAACTGGAGTCTTATATCTCCCTCTAACTTTAAGCATCAGCTGTCAGAGCAGCTTGTACCTGTACACAGCCAATCTGTAAATAGCACACCCAATTACCTCATCCCCATATTGTTATTTATCCTCTTGCTCAGAAATTCTAGGGACAGTAAGGAGGTCTGCATCTTGTGACTGCAGCGTACATGTAGGTATGTATCGCAGGACCAAATCGGAAAGATAGGTAGGAGCTAGATCATGTAATGCTTTGTAGTTTAGCAGTAAAATCTTGAAATCAGCCCGAGCCTTAACAGGAAGCCAGTGTAGAGCGACTAGCACTGGAGTAATATAATCACATTTTTGGATTCTAGTTAAGATTCTAGCAGCCGTGTTAAGCACGAACTGAAGGTTATTTAGTGCTTCATCCATGTAGCTGGAAAGTAGAGCATTGCAGTAGTCTAATCTAGAAGTGACAAAAGCATGGATGAATTTTTCAGCATAATTTTTGGACAGATAGTTTCAGATTTTTGCAATGTTACGTAGATGGATATGTTCAGATATGTCTTGATATGTTCGTCAAAAGAGAGATCAGCGTCCAGAGTAACGCCAAGGTCCTTCACCGTTTCATTTGAGACTCAGCCCCGGTAATATTATTAATTGTCAGATCCAACAGAAGATCTCTTTGTTTCTTGGGACTTAGAACTAGCATCTCTGTTTTGTCCGAGTTTAAAAGTAATTTGCCGCCATCCACTTCCTTATGTCTGAAACACAGGCTTCCAGGGAGGGCAATTTTGGGGCTCCACCATGTTTCATCAAAATGTACAGCTGTGTATTGTCTGCATAGCAGTGAATGTTAACATTATGTTTCCGAATGACTTCACCAGGAGGTAAAATATATAGTGAAAACAATAGTGGTCCTAAAACAAAACCTTGAGGAACACCAACATTTACAGTTGATTTGTCAGAGGACAAACCATCCAAAGAGACAAACTGATATCTTTCCGACAGATAAGATCTAAACCAAGCCAGAACTTGTCCATGTTGACCCATTTGGGTTTCCAGTCTCTCCAAAACAATGTGGTGATCAATGGTATCAAAAGCAGCACTAAGGTCTAGGAGCATGAGGACAGATGCAGAACCTTGATCTGACACCATTAAAAGGTAATTTACCACCTTCACGAATGCAATCTCAGTGCTATGATGGGATCTAAAACCAGACTGAAGCATTCCGTAAACATTGTTTGTCTTCAGGAAGGCAGTGACTTGCTGCACAACAGCTTTTTCAAAAAAAATTGAGAGGAATGGGAGATTTGATATAGGCCAATAGGTTTTTATATTTTCTTGGTCAAGATTTGGCTTTTTCAAGAGAGGCTTTATTACTGCCACTTTTAGTGAGTTTGGTACACATCTGATAGGGAGGCGTTTATTATGTTCAACATAGGAGGGCCAAGCACAGGAAGCATCTCTTTCAGTAGTTTAGTTGGAATAGGGTCCAGTATGCAGGATTTGAGGCCATGACTATTTTCATCAATGTGTCAAGAGATATAATATTAAAAAACTTGAGTGTCTTGTTCCTAGGTCCTGGCAGTGTTGTGCAGACTCAGGACAACTGAGCGTTGGAGAAATACGCAAATTTAAAGAAGAGTCCGTAATTTGCTTTCTAATGATCATGATATTTTTGTCAAAGAAGTTCATGAATTTAATCACTGCTGAAGTGAAAGCCATCCTCTCTTGGGGAATGCTGCTTTTTAGTTAGCTTTGCAACAGTATCAAAAATACATTTTGGATTATTATTATTCTCCTCAATTAAGTTGGAAAAATAGGATGATTGAGCAGCAGTGAAGGCTCTTTTTTTGATACTGCACGGTACTCTCTTTCCAAGCTATCAGAAGACTTCCAGTTTGTTGTAGCGCCATTTCCCTTACAATTTTCTGGAAGCTAGCTTCAGGGCTAGGGTATTTTCTGTATACCAGGGAGCTAGTTTCTTATGACAAATGTGTTTTGTTTTTAGGAGTGCGACTGCATCTAGGGTATTACGCAAGGTTAAATTGAGTTCCTCAGTCAGGTGGTTAACCGATTTTTGTACTCCTTGGGTAGGTGGAGGGAGTCTGGAAGGGCATCTAGGAATCTTTAGGTTGTCTGAGAATTTATAGCACGGCTTTTGATGATCCTTGGCTGGGGTCTGAGCAGAATATTTCTTGCGATTGCAAACGTAATAAAATGGTGGTCTGATAGCCCAGGATTACGAGGAACAACATTAAGATCCACAATATTTATTCCACGGGACAAAACTAGGTCCAGAGTATAACTGTGGCAGTGAGTAGGTCTCTAGACATGTTGGACAAAACCAAAGCATTTTGGAGTGGGTCTGTGGACATTTCCACGTGAATATTAAAGTCACCAAAAATGTAAATGTTATCTGCCATGACTACAAGGTCCGATAGGAATTCAGGGAACTCAGTGAGGAACTCTGTATATGGCTCAGGAGCCCTGGAAACAGTAGCTATAAAAAGTGATTGAGTAGGCTGCAAAGATTTCATGACTAGAAGCTCAAAAGACAAAAATGCTGTAATTTTGTTTTTGTAAATTGAAATTTACTATCGTAAATGTTAGCAACACCTCAGCATTTGAAGGATGCGCAGGGGATATGGTCACTAGTGTAACCAGGATTAGAGGCCTCATTTAACACAGTAAATTCATCAGTCTTAAGCCATGTTTCAGTCAGGCCAATCACATCAAGATTATGATCAGTGATTAGTTCATTGACTATAACTGCCTTGGAAGTGAGGGATCTAACATTAAGTAGCCCTATCTCTTTCAATAATGAGAGGAATGGAGGAGGTCTTTGTTCCAGTGAGATTGCTAGAGCGAACACCGCCATGTTTAGTTTTGCCCATCCTAGATTGAGGCACAGACACAGTCTCAATGGGGATAGCTGAGCTGACTACACTGACTGTGCTATTGGCAGACTCCACTAAGCTGGCAGGCTGGCTAACAGCCTGACCTGCACTCTCTCATTGTGGAGCTTGAGGAGTTAGAGCCCTTCCTATGTTCATAGATAAGATGAGAGCACCCCTCCAGCTAGGATGTTGTCCGTCACTCCTCAGCAGGCCAGGCTTGGTCCTGTTTGTGGGTGAGTCCCAGAAAGAGGGCCAATTATCTACAAATTCTATATTTTGGGAGGGGCAGAAAACAGTTTTCAACCAGCGATTGAGTTGTGAGACTGCTGTAGAGCGCATCACTCCCCCTAACTGGGAGAGGGCCTGAGACAATTACTCGATGCCAACACATCTTTCTATCTGATTTACACGCTGAAACTATGTTGCGCTTGGTGACCTCTGACTGTTTCATCCTAACATCGTTGGTGCCGATGTGAATAACAATATCCCTATACTCTCTACACTCACCAGTTTTAGCCTTAGCCAGCACCAATCTTCAGATTAGCCTTAACGTTGGTAGCCCTGCCCCCTGGTAAACAGTGTATGATAGTTGGATGATGCTTTTTATATCTAATACTGCGGGTTATAATGGAGTCTCCAATGACTAGGGTTTTCAATTTGTCAGAGCTAAATGGTTGGATGCTTTGGCGTCTCAGACCCTGTAACAGGTGGAGGAGAGACCAGAGAAGGCTCGGCCTATGACTCCGACTCGTTGTTTAATAGGGAGGACCAGTTGAAAGTTTCTGTCGGCTGAATGAGCGACACCGGTTGAGCATTCCTACAGCATTTCCCTCCAGAAGTCATGAGATAATTGTCCAGCTGCAGGGACTATGCGAGGGGATTTATACTAACGTTACTATCTGTTCTTACTGGTGGCACAGATGCTGTTTCATCCTTTCCTACACTGAAATTACCCTTGCCTTACGATTTGTGTCTGAAGCTGGGCTTGCAGCACAGCTATCCTCACCATAAGGCGATAGTTCTCCTGTATATTATGAACACAGCGACTACAATTAGAAGGCATAATGTTAATGTTACTACTTAGCTTTGGCTAGTGGAGGTCGTATAGAACCATGTCCAGATAAAGCATCCGGGGTGAAAAAGTTGATTGAAAAAAGTCCAGCGAGGGAAAAAAAAAAGTATTAAACAAGAATTAAAAAGTAAAAACAACTAACCGCATAGCAGCACGTAAACAAGTCCACAAGTGTGTCCCGGAAATGAAATAGATTCATGCGTGCTAACTCACTTGCCGGAGAGAAAGGAAACCGCTCAGTCATGTATATATATCCCACAGAATGGAGTCTAGCTGTATAATGTAATGTCTGAATATGTTTGTGTGTGTTCCTATAAACATATGCATAAACCATGTGCTCATAGGCATGGTTTTAGGGATTGCATGGGAGAATGTGCAGTGTGCACATGTTCACCCGTGTGTGTGTGCATGCGTTTGTGCATTTGTGCATTTGTATGTGTGTGTGTGTATATACACTTGCATGCTGGCAGGCAGAAAAACTAGACCCATAATTATGTATCATTACTCCTTACCTCTCTACTCCTATAGCCTGTACCTGGCATTCCTCAGCTCAACCCACTTCCCATGAAACATCACTAGGGCTTTTCCCAGATGGCACTGTATTTACTGTTTCGTGCACTACTTAAGTCCGATAGGGGTCTGGTCAAAATTAGTGCACTACAGTATGTATGATACAAGTTGAGATGCAACCTGGGCCTGTCTCTGTTCAGAGAGATGCAGATCTACTTATGAACGCTCTAAAATAAGTGCCTGTCTCAGCCTGTGTGATCAGCAGAATGACCGTAGATTTTAGAAGACACTGACTGTTCCAGAACTTCCACATGTGACTCAGTCAGATGCTTATTTGTGTGTGTGTGTGTGTGTGTGTGTGTGATTTAGAGTTTTGATTTAGATTTCACCAGATTAGGACCAGAGTGACTCCTATGGTATTATAGGGTAAATGTTATGATTTTCTGTTTACGTCAGGTTTGTTTAGCAGTTGCACGGGATAAAGTGTTTATTTCATTTTTCCTGCTCAGACACAAATCGCCATGGCAGTGGCCACCCTATGAACAAAGGCCCAGACCATAGTGTGCAGCCAGCACAATTTGAATGCGCCCCAAATGCCACCCTATTCACTTTCGAGGGCACTACTTTTGACCAGGGCCCATATGGCTCTGGTCAAAAGTCGTACATTAAGGAAGTAGGTGCTTTTAGGGCCTCAGCCTTAGACTGGGGCCAAGGAGAGGAAATCACTGGGATGGCTCCTCAGGGGCATCACTACATAAATAGAGATGTTAATTTAACTCATGGCATTTTCCTTTTGTATGACTTGACTTTGTACAGTGCCTAACAACAATGGGGAAAAGTCAATGGTATGTACATGAATAGTGTGTGAATGCCGTTCACGGATGGCTTCTTCCTCCTCAAAGCGCTCCCCAAAGGGCTTCGGCTTATTCTCACAAGAAACTGAATGAATTAATGCAACAGACAGAGGTCGTTCGGCTTGTGTTAGCTCCCTGAATTAATACCTAGACATTAGCTCAACAGGCTAACCCATTTCGTGGTGTGCAGGAGACCCAGGATTCAAACCCAATAGGTCAAACAGTGGTAGACCCAGCTAGCAAGAGTTAATATCTCCATCGATGCAACTTCTTCTCCTTTCTTCATCCACCCCTCCATTATTCCCCCTGATATCCATCTCTCTGTTCTGATCCACCTCTCCTCCTCCTCCTCTCAATCACTCCATCCCCCACTACTTCCTGAACCCTTCCTGACTCCTGTGACCCCTAAGTATTAGCAGATGAGGTGACACAAGGCCAATAGTCATTCACCCCCTCTTAGTGGACATTGTGAATCCAAGCAGCCATTTCCTTCATCCTCTTGTTTCATTTATGATTAGGGAGGGGTAAGTCGGGTTACCCCCTACCCAGAGAAAATGTATGGAGTAAAAAGCACATTATTTTCTTTAGGAATGTAGTGAAGTAAAAGTAAATCATTTCAGAAATAGTAAAGTAAAATACAGATACCCCCACAAATTACTTAAGTTGTATTTTAAAGTATTTTTACTTTAAAAAAATGTAGAAATAAAAAGAGTACTTATTTAACGAGGCAGGGTGGCCTAGTGGTTAGAGTGTTGGACTAGTAACCGAAAGGTTGCAAGTTCGAATCCCTGAGCTGACAAGGTACAAATCTGTCGTTCTGCCACTGAACAGGCCCACTGTTCCTAGGCTGTCATTGAAAATAAGAATTTGTTCTTAACTGACTTGCCTAGTAAAATTTAAATTAAAAAAAGTCAGTTAAGAACAAATTCTTATTTACAATGACAGCCTACACCGGCCAAACCCGGACGACAATGGTACTCCCAATCACGGCCGGTTGTGATACAGCCTATATTATTCAAACCAGGGTGTCTGTAGTGATGCCTTTAGCACTGCCTTTAGCACTTTAGATGCAGTGCTTTAGACTGCTGCGCCACTTGGGAGCTTACATGTACCACTGCTGTTGTACCTTTGCTTCCGTATCTACACAGAATAAATTGGGAAGCTGAGACAATACCGGATTTGGGAGAATCTAGTTTTATTCCTGTCTTATCTCTTTCTCTCAGGGGGATCCTCTCCCTCCAAGTTTGGTGGAGCTGGTTAGGAGCAACCCTATCTCTTCCATAGAGGACCTGCAGCTGCTGCTGCTCAGTGACTCCGTAGGTAAATATCTCTAAAGTTGTACTATACTGATACTCATCAACATGCCTATGCCATTTAGCAGAATTTGTTTTCAAAAAGAGACCTACTGTCATAGGTGCATATATTTTAACGTATGGGTTGCCCCGGGATTCAAACCCACATCCTGGTTTCCGAAGCCTAATACTCTATCAACTGAGCCGTACAGGACCACAAGCCGACCAGACACACTGGTCACGCCAAGAGATGGAGGCTCTCTCAGACTAACTAACCCGACCAACAGAGACTGAGGGAAAAATAATGAAAACGTTGTCACATGATGCCCAGATTTCATTCCCAACAGGGACATGCGAAAGTCACACACAGTAAAATACTACAAACAGAATCTCAGACTGACTAACAGACAAACCGTCAGACCCACAGGGGCACAGAGGGCAGAAAGACTTCTTAAATAGATACACATATTGCCCGGATTTTATTCCCATCATTGAATAGCGAACATCACACACAGTAAACAGTATATACAAACTCAACGAGATAAGAGAAACAAAGAGTGAAGTATTCAACGTCTCAAGGTACAAAAACATCCAAACATGAGGTTATGACAGAAACAAATTCCCACACAGACATATATTACAGGGAAGTTAAACATAAACAATGCTTCAAACTCTCTCATAAACACACACATGCACCCTACACAGACGTGTGCGAGCACACACACGCACACATGCACACACACAGAGTAAAAGTCATAACAATAAACAATTGAAGTAATGAGTTGATTCGATCTGTAAACTAATATTGGAGTGTATTGTTTTTTTTCTCAGATGAGGATATTTCAGAAGATTTTTTGCCCAGTGGACAACACTCCAACAACACTAGCAACCGACTACCAAGGAGTCTGGGTGAGTTTGCACCTTCCTCATATTTCTCTGACACTAGGCTATAATTCCACATATTTCCGTCACTCATGTTGACTTGGGTGGTTTTGGACAGCTGTATCTAATCCAAACTGAGTTGCGCAATGCATGTTTTAGCAAAGAAACATCTAAAGTATGTCACCGATTCATTAGTTATTTGCTGAACAAACACTAATACGACATGCAACTCCAAGTTACACTCCAAATAGTTCAGCTGCAGCAAGTACAGTATGGAGACTCATGCATACACTGTTTCAATGTTTCAATAGCATGTGATTTCTTTAAACAGCATAAGTAATATAAACAGTGTAAGTATAATTAGTGTAAACTAAATGTTTTATACATTTTGAGGCCTATGTGCTGGCCATTTTGTAGGCACTGAGCAGTGTAGAGGGTATGCTTTTAACATTAAGCCTGAGGCTAACTCCAGCACATTTACAATTATGTGTCTGATATGTTGATTAACGTACACTGTCCCATCTTATGAAACCTTTAAGTTATATGGTCTGTTTGTCTTTATTGTCTCAGACGCCCAGCCAGCTCAGCAGGCGCTATGTAAGGTGAGGACAGAGGTGATGGAGGTGACCCGTGCCATGTTGGACCGCAGCAACGCCAACTTCATGTTGTGGCCTCCCTGTGTAGAGGTACAGCGATGCTCTGGCTGCTGCAACACCAAGAGCCTGCAGTGTGTCCCCGTGCTGACGCACACCAGGCACCTACAGGTACATATACACCACCCCCATCTCAACCCATGTCCCCTACCCTGAAACTTTTGCCCAGGTTGTTTCTGTAGAGAATGTTCACAGCTAACTTAGGCCTACCTGGTCAAATAAAAGGTTAGTCATTACATTTTTTTTTTTTTTTAAGCGGTTTAGTCATTTTGAATTCTGCACTTCCGCGGAGCTAATCTCCTCCACCACCTCCTCACTAGGTGATGAAGATCCAGTACGTGGAGAAGCGTCCCAACTACTCCAAGGCCGTCGTCTCGGTCCACGACCATGTGGAGTGTCGCTGCCAGCCTGCCCCTCGCCCCCCGGCCGTCCCCAAGAAGAAATCCACGCCCCGCAGACAGCAGAAAGACAACAAAGGAGAGGGGCATCCAGCCAAGGCCAGATCCAAGGAGGAGCTGCACCGCAGAGATGAGCTGAAGCACAACCAGAGGATCCAGCTGGAAGACCTGCTGGACCAGCACTGGAACCCCAAGGACACCTCCTCAGACGCAGGGGCGGGGAAAGGGGGCTATGGGCTAGACCATGACAAGATGGATCCTCAGTGGGTACTTAACGCCACCAGCCAGCTGGGAGCTAAGGAGTGGACCGAACGTCGACATCACGATGACATGGAGGAGGGGAACGACAGTAGTAGTGTCAACGGCACTACAACCGCAATGGACATCGACATGGTACAACTTGACCACGAGAAGAGAGACGGGGTCGAGACACGAGGAGACACACTATTTAACATTACTGAGGGTAATGTCAGTAGGGGAGATAGGCAGCAGGGAAGTCTGAGTCTCAGTGAGGAGGGAGACCAGGAGACACATAGACAACCCACAGAAACACAGAGTCCCTCGCTACGCACCAACACATCAAAGCAACAGCGACATGGGACCAACTCCTCCTCAGAAGAAACCAAAAGCAGAGAGAGAGCCAATCAAAGAATGGAACAGCGATTCTATCCTACGGAGGAAACCAATCAGAGGCCCGAGAGCAGATTCCCTCCCCTTGAGGAAGCCGATCAAAGACGTAAAGACAATGAGACCCCCGATTCAGAGAGGAGGCTCCAGCACGCTCTCCAACTGGAACAGGAGAAGCTGGAGGAGGAGAGGAAGGAGCTGTTGTTACTCCACAGGAGACTGGACGATGAGAAGGTGAGACTGCACCTGAGACGGGAGCAACAGAAACAACAGCAAGAAGAAGAGGAGCAGAAGTACCCTCGGCCTAATCATAAACATCATCAAACTCAATCCGCCACACAAAGAACAGGTAGGCAGAGAACATTGTGAGCTAGCATGTCTTTTGGACTTATGTTTCTCAGTTTAAATTGTATTCCAAACTGCATTCTTGTTCTCCCAGACACAGTGTCGACCACTTCAACGCGAGCGCCCTCAGACCTGGCTGGTCCCCGGCCACCTGCTCGGCCTGGCCCACCTAGGAAGAGAATGAGGAAGAACAACCGCAAGCGCATCAGCAAGGCTGCAATGAGAGCAATGCTAATGTAGAACCTACAATCTCTCTGCAGGTAAGAGAGTTTCTATCCGTTCTAAAATAAATACTTCCGAACCCATTCAAATACTTTCCAAGTACTTTCAAATACCAACACTTTAAAATACTTTTTTGGGGAAAGTATTTACACACAGTTTTCAAATCCTTTCCTAATCCTTTCAAATACTTTCCAAAGAAAAGTGTATATTCATATACAAAAACTACGAGCCTGGTCTAGAATGTAACCATTTAAAAATATATATCTGTTTCTCCTTCTCATCCAGGGAGTGAGGCGCTCGGTCTTTGTTCTGGACAATCCAGGTGGCGACATCGAGCAGTTAATTCATTTCTTCTGAGTTTATATTCATGTGTCAGTAACCTGCCCATCCTGTGACCGTGAGGTATTCCCTAATAGTACTAATGATTGTCTAGTGAACCCAAAACAACCCTTGGACAGAAAGAAATATGGGACAAGAAGAATGGGATGTAAATACATACAAGGCTGAGGTGATCCATCAACATTTGTCTGATCCGTCAAAATATGATCTCCTTTTTAACAACAAGATGTTCCCCCAGTCGGATCAATAACAGTGGAACGTTGGAACAGAACATTCAAACAACATTAGGACTTTGGGAGATATCATTGGAACACTGGAACGTTCACAAGGATGTCGGACTGTTGCTGGACAGTGCTATTGGACCTCCCTCATGACTTTTCAATGACGGCGTAGTAAAACCACTCTGGTCCGTAGAGATCAAGTCGGTTAAAAACTCTTTGTATGCTCTTCCGAGACATGGTTCATTATAACTCCCAAGAAGATCACGCTTGTCAACGAGAGGAGAGAGAGCTTTTTTTTTTAAATGTCCGTCCAAATCTCCCATTTTTCTATGAGCAGGAGATGCTGAAAATACGTGTTTTTGTTTGAAAATATATTTCAAAAGTACATATTTCAAAAATGTTGCTCACTGGGTTCCGACATGGAAGAATACATTTTCTTTTTCCGACTAGAAAGGATACACTGGTAGAGAACCAGGAAAATACCATGGCGGGCAGATATTACAGGGACAATGGGAAAGAAATGATGACATTTATATGAGCTAGGACTGTTGGAATGACTGGTCATCTTGACTGATGCGAGCAGTATCCCTACATTGTACTTACACCACTCTATATTTGCCATTCACACACTAAGGGAGGGCCATAGAACTACACAGCAAAGATATTACATGTCTCATCTCGTCAATGTCGAATCTCGTTTTCTATAAAGATATTTAATTGTATTTAATTTGATCTGAAACACTGGAACTCCATCAACAATTAATGCACAGGTTTGCATTCTCATGTTCAGCTGGGGCTTCCGCACTTCTTTCGGAGTGTGGTTAAAGACGCAAGGTGCTATTACAGGGGTTGCATTACACCTTTATGTCCGCCTTTAACATGATTTATTCCTTATATCACATAGGTCTCCTGTGTTCATTATCAATAGGATTACTACATATGAAGCATTTTGGGGGTTGAATATTGACCCCTCTTCCGGTCTCAATATAATTTGAGCTGTCAGCCTTTGTGCACACAGGCCATAGTCTAGATTCAATTAGATCAAGCATTATCTGACGATAGCAGACAGCCGCATAGCGGATGTTTTGGCGGTTTTAGAGGAGGATTTGAGCCGTCAAATTGGCTCAAAGTCAGAAAATAAAGTGTAGTCTATATAGAAATAATTACACTCAAATTAAAAACAAATTAAACATTAGGATTTCTATCATCCTAATCAAGGTGTAGATTACAACTCAGTGTTCCAACTTGTAAACAAGGATGCAAAGCATTTCTGTTAATGAGACTTTAGGTATAATGCCGGGAGCCACGTACGGATTTGACAGCCCTAAATCGCCAAAACAACCGGCTAAAGCGAACATGGATCTGATTGAATTGAGCCCAATGTAACTACAATGAAAAGCTTTGAAAAGGGAAAAGGTGTTGTCTGTTGCCTGTCATTCACTGTCTGTATGATAGACAAGTTATGGTAATGACTTTGTGTCGTTGTTTTACTTTGTGTGTCAATGTTGGTGTGCATGTGCATGTGTATGTGCATGTCTGTGCTCAAGCGTGTGTATGCCCGTTTGAGTGTTAGAGTAATTGTAAGTATGTGAACAGAATCATATTTATGTGTTTGATCACAAACACTCATGAATCCATAAGGCAGGTAGTCCCTTATTCACAATGCTCATTGCTAACCAGTCCTTGTCTGCATAGGGAACAGTAGAGAATCAGACCTTGTGTATCCTGAGTCTGTGTTACTTTATTTAATAAAGGCAGACAGACACAGCAAGGGTACTGAAATAGGCGCCATTTTCATTTTTAACACAGAGAATTATGCACTATGCACTCTCTCTGTCAGTTTGTGACAGCACACACAAACACGCCCAAGACAGAGACCGCAGTATCGTGACCCAGATAAAGCAGGGATTGTGGAGAAATCATACAGTGTGACAGTAATCCTAGTTTTAACACCCCTTTGCTACAAAATGTTGACATTTAATATTGATTAACAGTAAGTTGTCCTAAAAAAAGGGTTCAAGCTTTGTTTTTTTAGTATCCTATGGATTTTACAGGGAAGTTTAGTAAAACTATTTGGTGAACAATCTAACACTACAATTTGAGGAGAAGAAGTGTCCTGATAACAGTTTCAGATAATAAAATCTTCATGGGTTAGATGTGTCAAGCAAAGAAGCTCAGTGCTTGTGTGTGGGCCACTGCAGGTCACCTTGGTATAGTTTGCTCACTTCAAATAACCAAACTACCAGCCAAATACAAAAAATGTGGCATATTCCATAATGCCTTCTTTCAACTGTAATTAGTTATTGTCTGTTTTGTTTTGAGTTATCAAAAAATGAATGTTGTGATAATTGCCACTTAATTCTATTTTGATATGATTATAAAAAAACATATGTGAGAAAGTGTACTTGGCTGTGAGCTTATATCCTGCTTTTTGTGTTGTGAAGTAAGAGAAGCTACCCACTGGGCACAGACGTCAGTTCAACGTCTAGTTTTGATTTACATTTTGGTTGAGTTGTCCACTAAGGTGAATTCAAGTTAGAATGTTTAAATGTCACGTGCACAAGTACAGTGAAATGCATATCTTACAAGCTCCAAGCCCAACAATGCAGTAATCAATATCCATAGTTGTCACGTGTGCTCCCTCTCCGGCCTCTAGGTCACCAGGCTGCTCGTTATGGCGCACACCTGTCATCATCGTTACGTGCATTATGACACTCACCTGGACTCTATCACGTCCTTGATAACCTGCCCTATATACAGTTGAAGTCAGAGGTTTACATACACCTTAGCCAAATACATTTAAACTCAGTTTCAAAATGTCTGACATTTAATCCTAGTAAATATTCCCTGTTTTAGGTCAGTTAGGGTCACCACTTTATTTTAAGAATGTGAAATGTCAGAACAATAGTAGAGAGAATGATTTATTTAATCTTTTATTTCTTTCATCACATTCCCAGTGGGTCAGAAGTTTACATACACTCAATTAGTATTTGGTAGCATTGTTTTTAAATGGTTTAACTTGGGTCAAACCTTTTGGGTAGCATTCCACAAGCTTCCCACAATAAGTTGGGTGAATTTTAGCCCATTCCTCCTGACAGAGCGGGTGTAACTGAGTCAGGTTTGTAGGCCTCCTTGCTTGCAAACGCTTTTTCAATTCTACCCACACATTTTCTATCGGGTTGAGGTCAGGGCTTTGTGATGGCCATTCCAATACCTTGACTTTGTTATCCTTAAGCCATTTTGCAACAACTTTGGAAGTATGCTTGGGGTCATTGTCCATTTGGAAGATCCATTTGCGACCAAGCTTTAACTTCCTGATTGATGTCTTGAGATGTTGTTTCAATATATCCACATCATTTTCCTGCCTCATGATGCCATCTATTTTGTACAGTGCACCAGTCCCTCCTGCAGCAAAGCACCCCCACAACATGATGCTGCCACCTCCGTGCTTCACGGTTGGGATGTTGTTCTTCGGCTTGCAAGCCTCCTCCTTTGTCCTCCAAACATGATGGTCATTACAGTTCAAACAGTTCTATTTTTGTTTCATCAGACCAGAGGACATTTCTCCAAAAGGATATGGCGGTTTTGGAGCAGTGGCTTCTTCCTTGCTGAGTGGCCTTTCAGGTTATGTCGATATAACACTCATTTTACTGTGGATATAGACACTTTTGTACCTGTTTCCTCCAGCATTTTCACAAGATCCGTTGTTCTTTTTCTGGGACTGATTTGCACTTTTCACATCAAAGTATGTTAATCTCTAGGAGACAGAACACATCTCCTTCCTGAGAGGTATGACGGCTGTGTGGTCCCATGGTGTTTATACTTGCGTAGTATTGTTTGTACAGATGAACGTGGTACTTTCAGGTATTTGGAAATTGCTCCCAAGGATGAATCAGACTTGTGGAGTTCTACAAAAAGAATCGCAGGTCTTGGCTGATTTCTTTTGATTTTCTCATGATGTCAAGCAAAGAGGCACTGTGTTTGAAGGTAGGCCTTGAAATACATCCATAGGTACACCTCCAAGTGACTCAAATGATGTCAATTAGCCAATCAAAAGCTTCTAAAGCTTTTCCAAGCTGTTTAAAGCTGTTTAAAGGCACAGTCAACTAAATGTATATAAACTTCTGAACCACTGGAATTGTGATACAGTGATACAATTGTGATAAAGAAATACAATAAGTGAAATAATCTGTCTGTAAACAATTGTTGGAAAATGTCAGGCACAAAGTTGATGTTTGTTAACAAGACATTTGTGGAGTGATTGAATAACACGTTTTTTTTTAATATTTTTTATTTATTACTCCTTTTTCGTGGTATCCAATTGTTGTTGTAGCTACTATCTTGTCTCATCGCTACAACTCCCGTAGAGAGACGAAGGTTGAAAGTCATGCGTCCTCCGATACACAACCCAACTGCTTCTTATCACAGCGCACATCCAACCCGGAAGGAAACACCATGTACCTGGCAACCTTGTTTAGCACTGCGCTCGTCCCGCCACAGGAATCTCTATAGGTGCGCGATGAGACAAGGACATCCCTACCGACCAAGCCCTCCCTAACCCGGACGACGCTGGGCCAATTGTGCCACCCCGGTCGTTTACGACAGAGCCTGTGCGCGAACCCAGAGTCTCTGATGGCACAGCGCCATTAACCACTGCGCCACCCGGGAGGCGAATAACGAGTTTTAATGACTCCAACATGACTCCAACAAAGTGTATGTAAACTTCCGACTTCAACTGCATGTCACTCCCTTTGGTGTCTTCCCCAGTAGTCATTGTTCCTATTTCATGTCGGTGCGCTGTTCGTGTTTCTTGTTTTGTTCACTTATTTATTATATGTATTCACTCCCTGAACTTGCTTCCCAACGCTCAGCGCACATCGTTACAATAGCTAGGTTTCCATCCAATTTGGCGACAGATTTTCATGTACTGAATAACAATTTAAAGTTCAATGTGTTTCCATCACATTTCAACTCTCCCGATAGTTTTGTCACAAAAACTGTTGCTTTAAAATAGCAAATGTGTGCAATCGGGTCTTGGCACGTGCGCTCTAGCTAAAAACTTGCAGATACAATGTGGGTAGGCTGTGTGGGTAAGCTAGTCTACATGATGAGGTTATTATGGATATGAGCGAGACTATTTAAACATTTTTAAACGGCAGTCAAGCATCAATCCCCTTGTCACCAGAATAAGACCGTCGATATTTATTGGAAAGGAGCATCAAAATCACTGTACACATTCACCACCCTGTGAAGTTCGTCATAACTTGTTTAATCTGAAGCCTAATAAACTGCATGGTTTCCCAAATCGTATTGGGAGGACCACACACCATATCATCGCGTGACTCCAAGTTCACTTCGATATGATGGTTATTTGATTATTATTAGTGTATAAAGGCGTTTCCACCACCATTTCTCAAATAATTAATTTTACCGACACAAAAAATATCCCACCCTATCGAACGGACAAATGATATGTCGATATTTATAAAACTGTACCAAAACGACCTGTTTCCATCACAGCTGTCATGATTATTTTTTTTATATGGTATGACTTTACTCCAGAGGAGGCTGGTGGGAGGAGCTATAGGAGGATTGTCTCATTGTGTGGCTGGA
The DNA here is from genome assembly GCF_036934945.1 of Oncorhynchus masou masou. NCBI lineage: Eukaryota > Metazoa > Chordata > Actinopteri > Salmoniformes > Salmonidae > Oncorhynchus > Oncorhynchus masou. The sequence continues at coordinate 822,301 of NC_088225.1, read as the reverse complement.
ATGGAATAAATGGAAGGCATATCAAACACATCAAACATATCATTGTAAATAAGAATGTGTTCTTAACTGACTTGCCTAGTTAAATAAAGTTTAAATAAGGAAAAAATATAGAAACCATATTCCATTCCAGACATTACAATGAGCTCGTCCTCCTATAGCTCCTAATATAGAAACCACCACTTTACTCATATAGAAACTGTGGAAACGTGGTTAGAAACGTGGTTAGCGTAGCACTAAAAATAACATAAAGTAGAACAAAAACATAGAAGAAATATTGTCTCTTTGTTTGATGATTTTTCACAAATCCCATTCGTTTTCCATGTTGATTCAATGTCATCACATAGATCTTTTGGGTTGAAATGACGTGGAAACAAAATTGATTTAACCAGTTTTTGCGCAGTAGGATACTTTAAATAATTTTGTGAAGTCATATCTATCCGTTTCCAATATAGAATAGAACAAGCTGATAGACCAGAACCAGTGGAAGTCACTCCAATTTTCCACTGTCACATTCTAAACCAATCAGTTCCATACATTTTTTTAGAACTTCGGTTTTTGAGAGTTGACGAGAGTTCCCTTAAACGAAACAAGACATTTTTGTCTGTGAGCCAACAATAAGGCAAACAAGGTGAGGCAGAGCGATCAGAATGTCTTACAGAGAAGTGAGAGGAAAACAGACTTACGGATTCGAAAAGCAACTCGTGTTTTTTCTCACAGCGTGTCATCAACAAACAGGTGAGTATGAACCAGCCGGGGAAAAACTGCTACAAGGATTTACACACGACGAGCAGCACGCTATGTAAACTGCACTTTGATTCTCTTGACAGTGTTTTGGCGCGGGAGTCTCTCGCTGATGCAGTGCTGAGGCGGAAACGCAGCAGGTGCTCATTCCAAGCAACTGCGGTGGGGACACACATGAACTCTGGGACACCTCTTCATTCTGTGGTTTACTCTGCACACTTACCCTATGCTCGACTTCTGGAACTCACAAACTCAGCTGTAAAACTGCATCTCAGCCTCTGCCACATGCAGCAGTGCAGGCCTGCATTGGCACACAGCACATAAACTATTGCTGCCCCTGCAAACACATGCATGTGGACAACAATTCCAAAGCTGTCAAGTAGTCTAAGCTATCAATTCAATTAGAAAATGGTCCCCATGATAATACAAAACTCATTTTTCATATTATCTCAAAATGTTCCACTTCATCGTGACTGATTATGGCATTTGAACACAACAGCTGTCCCTCTTGTATATTGGGCTTGGGCACACAAAACATAGCTTTATGTTCTTCTTAAGACATCATACAGCAGGCCCCAGAATCGTATACACAAGGCCCATGGCCCTACCATCAACCTCACATCCCCATACTACTTTTAAACAGCACACCATCTCAACATTCAGCACAGAGGTGGGAGGATATATTCAAGGAAAGGATGGTGAAGTTGTCCAACCCCCACAAACATCAAACAACAATGGGGATAGCACAGAGGTGGGCCTGTTGACTGCCCCCATAGTCCCCCAGTAGATTCGGTTCATCCACCATGGCAATGGGTGTCTGTGTGGGACCAGGGACCATGACTAAGGAGACATGGTTCGCAGATGACTACACTGATCTGGGTCATCGGATCAGAGCAACAACCATCCCGACTCTGAACATTCACTTCCTGTGCCATGTGAGATATCTTATCCTCTTTCTCAGTTTGTGGGGACGGTTCAACCTTCTAACTCTGTTTCTCTTCTGCCCTTTCTCCATTGCTATTCAATGGTGACTTGAGTGGAGCAGGTGATTGTGGCATAGACAGGATAGGTGATAGATCCCATGGTTCTGCTGGTGATAGCACTCTTAGACATCTCCTGGTGTCTTCACAGTTTTCTATGTTTGGGCATGATATATACAGTATTCTGCAAGCAAACACACACACACAGTGGCGCAACATTTGTTTTAGAAGTGTGAGGGACATAACCTTGCGGCCTGGGTGTCCTCCCTAAAGCTAAACCATTTTGGGGGCACTTTTATCGTAAATAAGAATAGAATATGTTTCTAAACACTTCTACGTGAATGTGGATGCTACCATGATTCTGGATAATCCTAAATGAATCGTGAATAATGATGAGTGAGAAAGTTATAGACACACAAATAGCATACCCCCCCCCAAAAATACTATCTTCCCCTGTTATTGTAATGGTGAGAGGTTAGCATGTCTTGGGGATATGGTATTTGTGCGTCTAACTTTCTCACTTATCCTTATTCACGATTCATTCAGGATTATCTGTAACCATGGTAGCATCCACATTAATGTAGAAGTGTTTAGAAACATTCTATTCTTATAAAAGTGACTCCAAAATGACAATATGTAATTTCTATTTGGCACAAAATAATCTAAAACACAATCTAAAACGCATCCAACAAATTTGTAGAGTCACAAGCTTGATGTAGTTGTTGTGTGCTATGAATGTGGGACCAAATACTTGTTACTACACATACAAGTGAATTTGTCCAAATACTTCTGCTCCCCTAAAATGAAGGGACAATGTACAAAAAGTGGTCTAATTTCTAAAATGTCCACCCGATATGGATGAAAATACGCTCAAATTAAAGCTGACAGTCTGCACTTTAACCTCATAGTCATTGTTTGGTTTTAAATCCACACTTTTGGTGTATAAAAACATGCTTCACTGTCTCAATAACTACAGAGGGCACTGTAATTCATATCATAGGCCTAGAGCTCTATCATACTGTAGAGCTCTTTTTACTTGCACACAATATAGCTGGATCAACCCGTCCTGCCCCTAGGGTTCCACCACCCTTCAGCCCCGCAACACACCTCACTCAGCTTTAGGATTTTAGTGAAACATTCATTATTGGTTTCAGGTGTGTTAGGCCTCTGTCTAGAGTGACAACTAGTACGGCAGAACCCCAGGGCCGGGACTGGGCAGCCCAGCAGCTAGGGATTGCCTAAATAGGTATCTCCCCTGACGTGGGCATGTTTGCAATACAGAATCCTTTTGTCGTACAGTATCCCATGCAACGCATCCAGACCTTATGAAAGTTACACTGTATACCTTTACTCTTGTAAAACTCAAATCTAGTGATACATAACTTGACATTTCTGACATCCATTGTGACATAGTGGAAGGCTAACCAACATTACAATTAATGGCAATGCATTTCTTAGCCACTATAAATGCTAGATTACACAGTTTCTTCAGATAAGTCTCCAGGATCAACATTTCCAAGCAAACAAAAACAGTCAAGGAAGAATCTGTAAAAATGCTGAGATAAAAGAACATACTCTTTGCCAGAATACAGCCAATCTTCACAAGAGCATGATATATGCAAATATGTCCTCTTGTGTTTTATACCTCCAGCAGAGACATTACATTTCAGAGTCCATGATATTCCGTTTCACTGGCATCTAGTACGTTCTATGGATGGTCTTAAACTGCAGTAATTTATGATTATATGAACATGACTGGGCATTCAAACACATCTGTATCCATTCATCTTCATCAAGAGTGTCTCCCAGGTCTTCCATAAATTTTTGTTTAACATGTTTTGTGTCATCGGGAAAAGCCTCTATCAACCCTTCATACAGTTTGGAAATCAACTTTAGAGGTTTGTCAGACTGCCTTAATATAGTTTCAATCTTTGAAGCTTCTGGCTTTGCCAGTGTTTGCTGCACAAAGTGAATCAAGTGTTGCATCTGCAAAAGTTAATCTCAGCTCCATCACAGACTGGACTTCCCTGGTTGCCTGACCCTGCTGAGACTCCAGTCACCATCTGATCATTCTCAGATGAGGCATGACAAAGAATTACCTTGGTGTACATTTATGCATGAAATTATCCAAGAATAGAATAAATGCTTCAATAATCAAAATTACCATTATTCCCAGATCCCAGACCCGAGACAGTAGCCCACCCATCAACTCAAGATCAAACTTTGTATCCCATTCACTGGTTGTTATAATATACTGCAACATTCACCTGAGCTTTGAAGACTGGTCTTACCTGGCTGTTTGACCCTGCTGGGACACCTATCATCATCTGATCCTGCTAAGACATGATGAGCATAGTGTTGTGTACCGACTGTACACCATGACAATGAAGCCTGTAGAAGCATGTTACTATGAAAAGTAGGGAATTAGCTAGGGGAACGGACATATCAATAACATTATCAATAACATTACATTGTTATACTGACAACAACAACAAAAATCACATTGCGCTGTCAAAAAACATCAGAATATCAGTCTTCAATCATTTGACCGCTGGTTTCATCATTTGATTCAGGTCTAGACTCGTGTGATTGAGGCAAAAATAATAGCTACAGTTAGTGAGCTAGCTACCTTGCTAACGTGAGGCGTCCGCATGTCCTAAATCACACCAATGCCTCTTTTTGTATCACAGTGCAATTATAAAACTGGGGGGTGACAAAAATGCAATTTCAGAATGTGGGGGAGGGGTCATGTTTCCCCCATCCCCAGTGAAAGTTGTTTCTCTGCACACACACACACACGAGGAAGAAATCATGCCTGAATAAGATAACAGGAAGAGCCCTTGTGCTGCAGGGAAAGATAAGGATCATATCCATTGTGTGGGTGTGTCTGCCCCTGTGCGACTGTGTGAGTCGTGTGTCCCAGTACTAAATGAAGACTACAGATGACCTGTAGCCTACTGTTGCTTACTTAATTGGGAGAGTTCCCAATGTCGCATTGACAAAACTTGTGTCAAAACCTAGGAGGCTCATGGTTCTCACCACCTTCCATAGACTTACACAGTAATTATGACAACTTCCGAAGGACACCCTCCAACCTATCAGAGCTCTTGCAGCATTAACTAACATGTTGTACACCCAATCAAAGGCTCAGAGAATGAATATCATACTGAAAGCATAAGCTACAGCTAGCTAGCACTGCACTGCATAAAATGTGGTGAGTAGGGAAAGACAATAGTTGAACAGTTTTGAACAAATACATTTCTTGAAAAAATGAAGGAGAAGCAAGAGTGAGAGGCTGCAGTCCCAATTCAAAGTCGACAGCCCTCGGGCCTAAACCCTCAGCCCTTGAATTACATTTTACATCGTCACATCCAAGTGTACCTTAAATGTCCCTTGCCCAAGCAAGGGAGAGTGATGATCAGAGGCACAACATCCTTGGTGGAAATCTTGAAATTGAGCTTAAAAACAATCAACCTAAAGTTATTAATGTACCCTGCAAGCTCACGTAGCTAGCTAGCACTCCTGTCAGGTACCTAGCCAGCTACAGCTGACTAGATAGTTTTATAGCTTGGTCATTTTTTCCAATATGTTTCAGAATTCCCCAATATGTTTTTTACATTTATTTTTTATTTAACTTGTTTTGAAGCTAGCTACGTTTTATAGGGTCCTCACTACTAAATTAAGCCAATTTGCCAACACTAAAATCAATGTCATCTATATATATTTTTTGCAAGCTAGCTTCATAATCTGACATGCCGATAAGGCAGTCCTTGTTGATTAAATTTGACACTTCGCAGCCACTGGAGTATGACACGTGAGTACAGTTTGCATTGAATTGTGGGTCATATCAACCCCACAAGTGATCAAAGTTCTTAACCCTTAAACTAAATTGGGTACAACGTTAGTAAATTGGACCTCCGATTAAGATGACAATTAAACTACATCCGGTTTCGGGAAAGTGTCTAGTGCGAGGGCTGAGGGAAAAAATAACATGTTTGGACTGCAGCTAGAGAGCTAGCTATAATGAATATTTTTTACACTTTCACTTAAAAATACACAAACATTTCCTGGTTGCTAAAATTCTAATAGTTTGCTTAATTTCAGTTTATGTGACAAAACAAGCAGGTATAGTAAAGAGAATCATTGTACCTTCTAAATCAAAAATATTGTATTTTCAACTGGTTGAAGCTGGTGTACAAATCAAAAGTAAAAGACGCAAAAACGAAACATAAGAACGGGAAGAATAGAAATAGCGCATCTAGAACAGATCTACCGCTCCTTAGACTTGTTTTTAATGATATTGACAGATCTATATCATGCAATTCTATGTGAAAGTTACATATTACAGCGAGATAGAGATTACAGTTAGCTAGTTTATCCTACTCAACACCCAGCTCAAACAGAGAGGGATGCTACGATAGCTAGCTAGATATGGCTCTTCCAAGTCAAGGTAAGGTTTTATTAATTTATTGCCACCGGGGCCCTCCAATGTAACTGCTACACTGCTTGCTGTACACTGTTTGCTGTACACGCATTAGTTCTAGTAGCTACAATATTACACTTTTTCAAATGACTGTATTTGGCTATTACAGGTAACAGGAGTATAAAATTGAGCACACAACCATGAAATCTCCATAGACAAATATTGGCAGTAGAATGACCTTACTGAAGAGCTCAGTGACTTTCAACATGAAACAGTAGGATGTAAAATTTCTGCCCTGCTAGAGCTGCCCGGGTCAACTGTAAGTGCTGTTATTGTGAAGTGGAAACATCTATGAGGAACAACGGCTCAGCTGTGAAGTGATAGGCTATAGAAGCTTACAGAACAGGACCGCCGAGGGCAGAAGCGCGTAGCGAGTAAAAATTGTCTGGTTTCGGTTGCAACACTCACTACCGAATACCAAACTGCCTCTGGAAGCAAAGTCAGCACAAGAACTGTTCATTGGGAACTTAATAATATAGGTTTCCATGGCCGAGCAGCGGCACACAAGCCTAAGATCACAATGCGCAATGCCAAGCGTTAGCTGGAGTGGTGTAAAGCTCAGCGCCGTTGGACTCTGGAGCAGAGGAAAAGCATTCTCTGGAGGGATGAATCACGCTTCAACATCTGGCAGTCCGACGGACGAATCTGGTTTAACAGATGCCAGGAGAACGTTACATGCCCGAATACTTAGTGCCAACTATAAAGTTTGGTGGAGGAGGAATAAAGGTCCAGGGTTGTTTTTCATGGTTCGGGCTAGGCCCCTTAGTTCCGTTGAAGGGAAATCTTAACACTACATCATACAATTACATTCTAGATGATTCTGTGCCTTCAACTTTGTGCCAACAGTTTGGGGAAGGCCCTTACCTGTTTCAGCATGACAATGCCCCCGTGCACAAAGCGAGGTCCATACAGAAATGGTTTGTCGAGATCGGTGTGGAAGAACTTGGCTGGCTTGCACAGAACCCTGACCTCAACCCCATCGAACACCTTTGCGATTAATTGGAATGCCAATTGCGAGCCAGGCCTAATCGCCCAACATCAGTGCCTGACTAATGCTCTTGTGGCTGAATGGAAGCAAGTCTCAAAATTCCAACATCTAGTGGAAAGCCTTCCCAGAAGAGTGGAGGCTGTTATGACAGCAAAAGGGGGACCAACTCCAAATTAAAGCCTATGATTTTGGAATGAGATTCTCGATGAGCAGGTGCCCTGTTTTGTCTAGCGGTTAGCGGTTATGGTATAACATTTTGGCTTTGGTTTTTTCGGCAGGTCGCAAAATAGCTCACAGATGCGAGAAGTAATCAGAAAATGAGCAGAGTGATCATGCTGTTTGTATGTGGCTGCTATGAAAGTGAACTATATTTGGGGATGATCAGGGGTGTATTCATTCCTCTGATTCTGTTGAAAATTGTTTCTTAAACAGAAGCAAATGGAATGAAACGGGGATGAACATACCTGAATTTGTCCAATAGAAACTCTCATTTGCAACTGTTTGGACTAATGATTAAACCCTAGATCAGCTAGATGCAGGCAAGAGCGTGCAAGGCATTATTGAATGTGTCACTGTCTGTCACCTCGATTACTCAAATGTTTCTCTCGACCTATGTTGTAAAAGTTCATTTGTAGGCTAGGTGGTAGCAACCTCATGATGGGTATAGGGAACATTTGAGTATCATGTAGTAGCCTAAACCTATTGATGTTCAATTGAGCTGGGTGAATGGAAAATAAATTAAAATCATCCAATATTTATTTCACCTTTATTTAACCAGGTAGGCAAGTTGAGAACAAGTTCTCATTTACAATTGCGACCTGGCCAAGATAAAGCAAAGCATACACATACAACGACACAGAGTTACACATGGAGCAAAACAAACATACAGTCAATAATACAGTATAAACAAGTCTATATACGATGTGAGCAAATGAGGTGAGATAAGGGAGGTAAAGGCAAAAAAAGGCCATGGTGGCAAAGTAAATACAATACAGCAAGTAAAACACTGGAATGGTAGATTTGCAATGGAAGAATGTGCAAAGTAGAAATAAAAATAATGGGGTGCAAAGGAGCAAAATAAATAAATTAAATACAGTAGGGAAAGAGGTAGTTGTTTGGGCTAAAATATAAGTGGGCTATGTACAGGAGCAGTAATCTGTGAGCTGCTCTGACAGTTGGTGCTTAAAGCTAGTGAGGGAGATAAGTGTTTCCAGTTTCAGTGCTTTTTGTAGTTCGTTCCAGTCATATGCTGTAATAGAAATCAGGTCATGCTCATTAAAAAAAAATATCACCCTCCATAATCTTGAACAGCACTGACCGCCACTGCAGTGTAGGTATGTGTAGGCCTAAGCTTCAGAACTGATCTAAAGACAGAGGTAGCATACTGTGCTTGGGTTTTCCTGTAGTTGCTATGGTGGGTAAATTATGTGTTGAAACATGTCCGGTCTTGGCTCTTCTCGTTTTATGTTTTCGGTAGGCTTTGTAACTTGAAAGTGTTGTTTGGAATATTCAAGCCTAACGCTCCTCAATTGTGATCCTTTTTTAATTTGTATAAAGTCTTCGAGGGGGTGAGGGGTGTCCTCTGTGGCACTACCTGGTGGCTCCCACCTGTCAGCGGTGAGGGTGACCTAGACGAATTGATCCTGTCGAAAATAGAACAAAATATTTTGATCAAGCCCTTGCATAAGTATCTGTGTGGCGCCACGCACCCCCTACACCTTCTTCACTTTTTTCCTGTTCTTATTTACGACAAAGGATGGGGACAGACTGTACACAGAAAAGCCCCCAAATCCCCACCCCAAACATCACCGACTCTACGTCAACCCAAGCCGCCTTCTCTCTCTCTCTTTCTCTCTGTCTATTTCCCTTTATCCCCCCCCCCTCTCTCTGCGAACAATAGAACTGTGGTGGTGACAGAGGAATGTGGGACGGGGGAATGTGAGTGTTTTGGGGCAGTTTCATTTCAGCATCTGAACCAGTCTGGAATGTTTGGAAAAAATGAATCACCTCTTTACCTCCAAGCCACGGTCAAGGCCGTTATCTCAATACTAAAAAAAATATACACTACATGAGCAAATTTGGGGGCAGTTTGACCGACACGCATGCACACAAACATACACAAACGTCTCTAAACTAAACCCCAGAAGACAGGATGCTGTACCTTGCAAACAGGAAGTAGTACCTTGTGATGGGTTGAAAACACAGGAAGTTCATATCATCATGCCTGAAATTTTTGCATTGTGTTCTCTGCGCAGACCAAGACACGCACAAGTACACACACACACACAACACAAATGACAAATGACGACACCCACACTAAGGGCCACTGAGATATTAACCATGACTACATGGTACAGTAATTCTCATATACTGACAACAGTTCAAAAAATGGTTAGTTGGATGAGCAGATACACACGGTCATACATTTGAAGATAAGTAATTCAGAACTGCAGACACAGGAATATTTCCCACGAGCCAGGCTTTAGCTGCCAACAGACAGTCAGCCAAATTACAATATTCAAATAACTGGAGACATAGCACTTATAAGCAGAAAAAGGCACGGGCTGGAGAGCAACCAAGATTTACATTTAAAAAAAATCTAAATATGTTCATACCAATATGTTTTTCATAACTTCTCGCAAAACCGAGTAAGTGACACTGCCCAATTTCAATTCAACTATACTTCAGTAAAATGAATTCTCTATAACCAGGTTTACATCCAAACCATTTAATGCAGATTAATTTCTTGACTGATAGCAACCAATGTCCAGTGAAGTCCACAAAGCATATTGTATGTACAGTAACATCATAAAAGTTACATGACCTACAACATGGTCAGCCAAGTTAATGATTTCGACATTTTCGGAGCACTTATTAACAACTATTGTTTTAGGACCACAGAGAGTCGCAAAGAAAACAGGAGCTGCCTCCACCATTCCATCACCATTTCAACATCATCAAATCTCTTCTGCTTAGTCTAATACAGTGACAATTAAAATATACAAACAACTATTTAGTCCAATCAAAGTAAACTGAATGTGATGTGGCTGTCCATGGTTCTGATTTATGTGTGCATGTGTGTGCGTGCAGTCGTGCAAGTAGGCAAATATGTTGATTCACCCAACTTGTAGAGAAACGCCAATGCCATCCTCCTCCCTTTCATGTTGACGAAACAGTCTGTCACTCTGTCATACAGTACACACTTTTATTTGTTGTTGTCCTTGGCTACTACTTGTCCTTGGATACCTTGGCTAAAATGTTATCTCGCTAGCCTAACATCCTCTCGGGCCAGAGGGCACAACAATGTATGAATTAATGGTTTGATCAGAATCGCCATTATAATCATTGGCCAGCACTGAGAATTAAGTTTTAAAACATTTAAAAAGTTCAAAACCCTATCTCCATCTATGTTAAATTTCGGAAAGGGCCACTTTTAGTTAGCTAGCTAACCACCGGCGGACAACAATTCAAGTTTTTCTGTCAACGCTGATTGACGACTTTTTTATTATTTTTTTGTTGTCAAGGGCTCGCATGCATTCTCCTGTAAAATACACATATCCTTTTGCGAGTTGAAGGAAAATTATGAAACACAGATTTCCCTTGACAGACATGAATACACGCTGCCTGACGCATGAAAAAAGTGACGACGGATTTTTTCGTTGGACATTGAGATCTATTTGTGTCGGTATTGTATTATGTATTATACGGGAAGTTGCGTGGAAACGCATTTATGCGCAAAATATTGATATAATACTTATTCTGGTGACATGATGATCGATGTGGCTGCCATTTGACAAATAAAAAGAATATCGCTCAACAGTTTTTGTGACGAAACCATCAGTAGAGATGAACATGTGATGGGAACCGTTTAACTTGTGCTTTTCATTCGGAGGTACATGGGAATTAAAACGTAAACCTTATTTTGATGTGCACTACTTTTATCTGCAATAAGTCCGTTTGATGGAAACATCTCTGGTGGGAAAATGAGCATATTATTTTATCCAGATTTTTAGAAGATTTGCATGAAAATCTGTCGCAAATTGGACGGAAAACCTATCTTCAATGTGCGGCCGAAATTGAACCCTATTCCCTATAGTGCTCAATATTTTTGATGTTCTGTAAACTACATGATGTAGCCCTCATCTCTACTCCACTTTTTCAGGTTTTCTGGAATGATGCCAAGAAAAGCAAAAAACGGGTCCAATCGAGTAGCATTGTTGAGGCCCTTTGCTTCAATAGGAGCTAAAAGGAAGAAGTAAAGTAAGGTGCCAACTTTATTGGTTAGGCTCGAATCCAGCCATGATATAAGGTGTAATGGGTAGGATCAAGTTCCCAAAAGAGCAAGGTTCTAAAGAGACTGCATAATTCAGAGAAAGGAAGGTGACAAGAGAGTGAGCGAAAGTTAGATACTCTTACTCTAGCATGAAGGTGGGTTAAGCACATCATAAAACATAAGTAAATGGTTGAAAAAGAAAGGGGGGAAAAGGGAAGGGAGGAAAGAGGTAGTGCTGAGTGCCCTGACTAGAGTGATTATAAATCTCTGATGGGGTGTATGAACAGCTGTTTCTCTCTCACTCCAGATGTATGTCAGAGAGAGTGGCCACAGAGACAAGGGCACACAAGAGGCTTGAATTATCCAAGCATGTACTGTACGTTATGTATATTTTCTATGATATGTGTCTGTAGCAGTGGAGGCTGCTCCACTGGAATGGAGTGAATGGATGATAGCCATGTGTTTGGTACCATTTCATTCAATGCATTTCGGCCATTATCATGATCCATCCTCCCCTAGCGGGTCTGTAGGCTTATACAGTGCATTCAGAAAGTATTCAGACCCCTTGACTTTTTCCACATTTTGTTACGTTACAGCCTTATTCTAAAATTGATTAAATAGTTATTTTCCCCCTCAATCTATACAGAGTACCCCATAATGACAAAGCAAAAACAGGTTTTTAATACATTTTTTAAAATGTATAAACAATTAAAAATGGAAATGTCACATTTACATAAGTATTCAGAACCTTTGCTCAGTACTTTGTTGAAGCATCTTTGGCAGCGATCCTGACTTGTCTCCCAGTCCCTGCCACTGAAAAACATTCCCACAGCATGATGCTGCCTCCACCATGCTTCACCTTAGGGATGGTGACAGGATTCCTCCAGACGTGACGTTTGGCATTCAGGCCAAAGAGTTTAATCTTAGTTTCGTCAGACCAGAGAATCTTGTTTCTAATGGACTGTGAGTCCTTTAGGGGCCTTTTGGCAAACTCCAAGCGGACTGTCGTGCCTTTTACTGAGGAGTGGCTTCCGTCTGGCCATGCAACCATAAAGGCTTGATTGGTGGAGTGCAGCAGAGATGGTGGTCCTTCTGGAAGGTTCTCCCATCTCCACAGAGGAACTCTGAAGCTCTGTCAGAGTGACCATCAGGTTCTTGGTCACCTCTCTCACCAAGGCACTTCCCCATTTGCTCAGTTTGGCAGGGCAGCCAGCTCTTGGAAGAGTCTTGGTGGTTCTGAACTTCTTCCATTTAAGAATGATGGAGGCCACTGTGTTCTTGGTGACCTTCAATGCTGCAGACATTTTTTGGTACCCTTCCCCATATCTGTGCCTCGACACAATCCGGTCTCGGAGCTCTATGGACAATTCCTTGGTTTTTGTTCTAACATGCACTGTCAACTGTGAGAACTTTTATAGACAGGTTTGTGCTTTTCCAAATCATGAATTTACCGCAGGTGGACTCCAATCAAGTGGTAGAAACAGCTCAAGGGTGATCAATAGAAACAGGATGCACCTGAGTTCAATTTCAAGTTTCATAGCAAAGGGTCTGAATACTTATGTAAATAAGATTTCTGTTTTAGATATTTTATAAATGAGCTAAATTTTAAATTTTTTATTTTTTTCACTTTGTCATGATGGAGTATTGTGTGGAGATTGATGACGATTTGTATTTATTTAATCCATTTTAGAATAAGGCTGTAACGTAACAAAATGTGGAAAAATGTATATACTCTCTGAAGGTACTGTATGTGACATATAGGTCATATCCAAAGCCATAGTCATTTTATTCTTAAATAATAATAAATGTGTACATTAACCTCTGATATTAACCTGATAATATTAGGATAGGCACAATGAGAATCACTATACAGAAAAAACACAGAGGGGGGGTTCATCATAGCACATCCATCTGGTGACATTTTTCTTTACTTGAATGGAGCATTTGGGGAAGGAAGGTGTGACAGAAAGCTTGTTTCACAACATAATCTATTTGTATGATCGCCTAGAAATAGGCCTACAGCACAAAATCAGGAAAAATCAGCACAAAAACAGGAAAACAATTGGCACAATTTTTCATATATCAAACTACTTATCATATCTCAAAAAAGCATAATATAAAATGTATATTATATTGAATATTTCAGAAATAAATAGGACTGACAAATCATTAACACAAAGTTAAGGGCACCAGATGATCCAACAGGGCATATATAGTGTGCCAAAGACTAACATTTGCTCTGTGCTGGTGAAGAATTCATAACTTTGGGGAGACTGGGGATGGTTCTAACACTTTTAGCATTTTTGTCAATTTCTCAGAGATTGTTTGAGCTGCTACGCTACATTAAACACGTGATAAGAACGGCTTGGTCTGCTACCAATAGGTATAGGTGTTATCTCTCTAAATCAAACAAACAAGGAGTGAAATGCTACAATTTATGTCAACTCCCAGGTCAGTTGTAACAGGGCCTGGGGTGAAATGTAACAGTTAAAAAAATGCAGAAATCATGATATGCAACGAAATATTGAAAGGCTAACTGAGACCATGAGAACAACATTGCCACGTCCTCTTAAGGATCAGACCCTTAAATTATTATTTTTTTGCCTAAAATGACATACCCAAATCTAACTGCCTGTAGCTCAGGACCTGAAGCAAGATATGTATATTCTTGATACCATTTGAAACTAAACACTTTGAAGTTTGTGGAAATGTGAAATTAATGTAGGAGAATATAACACATTAGGTCTGGTAAAAGATAATACAATGAAAAAAAACATTTCACTGTAACAGCTACTGTAAATTGGACAGTGCAGTTAGATTAACAATAATTTAAACTTTCTGCCCATATCAGATATGTCTATGTCCTGGGAAATGTTCTTGCTACTTAAAATGTCATGCTAATCACATTAGCGCACATTAGCTCAACCGTCCTGTGGGGGGGGACACCGATCCCATAGAGGGTAACATTTTGTGCAGCAGAAATAATAAAATAATAATAAAAATCATAAAATGTTTACTATTTTTTACGTTCCATTAACTGGCCCTTTTCAACCACTACAACCACATCCGGACTAAACAACAACATCTGGACTAAACAACTGAATGTGGTGTCCCTTATGTAAAAAAACACCTCATGAATTCCACAAGTGAACACGTGTGATCTTGTGTGATCACGTGTCATTTTCTGTGATGTTAATGTGATAAAATGTGACAACGTGAGCATGTGAGATATTGAAGGGACATTTGATTATCTGACACAGGTTGCCCCGGCAGGAGTTTGCACTGGGTAAAAAGTCATTGCATTTGGTTTAGAACCGGGCTGCCTCCCGGGCGTGAACCAGGTGCCCCGCTCAACGCCCACGGCGAAGTTGGCTCAAAACAAAAGTGACATACTATAGATTAAGCAAGTGGATGTTCTCAAGACACTTGTTCTACCAGTCGTCAGGACGTCACGATGGTCCCAGATGATCCCAAACCATTATAATAAAGTAATGGTATGGTGGTTTTAAAATAAATGGTAAGCTGTTCATCTAAAATATAACTCCACCTGGGATTTGACCTCATAACCACTGGATTTGAGGTGTGATCTTTCTGCAGCACCAAAATGTCTGGCAGCATTCCTCCTGGGGCAATTTGCATGCCCAGCACCCAGACCTCCTTAGGCTAACCCTGACCCTTGCAGCCATGAGCTATCTTCAATTTTTAGCCACATGATCAAACTTTAGCATTGATAGCGTACATATAATATATAATATAATAACACACTGGTTATAAACCTGATAAGTTTGGTGAACGACAAAGCAGGTGATGCTATCTGCAAAATACATTTGGTGTCACGTTCTGACCTTTATTTCCTTTGTTTTGTCATTATTTAGTATGGTCAGGGCGTGAGTTGGGGTGGGCAGTCTATGTTTGTTTTTCTATGATTTGGGTATTTCTATGTTTCGGCCTCGTATGGTTCTCAATCAGAGGCAGGTGTCATTAGTTGTCTCTGATTGAGAATCATACTTAGGTAGCCACCGTGTTGGTGGGTGATTGTTCCTGTCTCTGTGTTTGCACCAGTTAGCGCTGGTTTGAGGTTTCACGTTTCTTGTTTTGTTAGTTTATTCATGTATAGTGTCTTTTTAAATTAAACATGAATAACCACCACGCTGCATTTTGGTCCGCCTCTCCTTCACCTCAAGAAAACCGTTACATTTGGTCAATTTGTTTCATTTCCTACCTCAAAATCATATTTTTTCCAATAAAATCGCCAGTCTATCACAGGGTCTTGCTTCTTCATAATAAATAGTGCACAGTGAGTCACATGATTCTAGCTTGTTCCTGATTAGAGATATTGAGAGTGTTACAACTGTCCTGTGTTACAACCATCCCCGGTCTCTCCTAACTATCCCCGCTATGATAACCTTTCAGAGGAGGATACACTAAGTCTGAGTCCCAAATGGCACCCTATTCCCTACATAGTGAATAAGGAGGCATTTGGGACTCAGCCTTCACTACTGTGTGCCCTCTTCTGATGTGTAACACAAGGGATTTACATATATCTACCTATTCCTGTAGTCGGTAGTACGGCACATTTCTATACACGAGGGGAGGTCCTCGGAACTAATCTGAAACACACAGGTTCTCCAACATCAGGGGGTGGAGCATGGGAATAATAGACAGAGGTATAGTGAACAACCCACAAATATTTGACACCATAATTTCATCTTCAGCTCCAGGCATACATGTTCCTTGGAAGCTCTAGCTCGTACTGATTCCCTATCACAGGACATAAAAAAACTTTAGGGGACAGACAACTCCTCAATTCTATTCAATATATGCCTGAGCTATGGCATAACACAGATCAGATCAATTACTCGTGTTCACAGAACATGTTGCACAATACTCTCACGAAGGAATGCCAAGGGGAGAAGGAGAGTGGGTCAAATTGGCATATGGGTACTCTTGCCATACACACTTACAAAATCCCCGGATATACTTCAGAATTTGGACTAGCCCAATGTTGCCACTCCCATCCTCCCTGCGCATGCCAACCTTCTCATGGTAATGCGACTATGTAGAACAACAAGAACAGCCATGTTAAATACTGAAGGCCACACCCGTAATTACAATCAACAGAGGCACAAGGCTGCATTCACCAACTCAACAGTTCCACCCTGTCATATCTTTCCCCTCGATTTTTGAAATGTGTCCTCACGTTTAACCAAGGAAGCAAAAAGTTTGCCACACTGACCGTCAACATGTGAGCCCCTCAGGGGTGCATGCTTAGTCCCCTCCTGTACTCCCTGTTCACACACGACTGCTTGGCTGTGCACAAGTCCAACACCATCATTAAGGCTGCTTAGACCACCTATAGAGAGGAGGTCAGTGATGTAGCAGTGTGGTGCCAGGACAACAACCTCTCTCTTAACATCAACAAGACAAAGGAGCTGATCGTGGACTACAGGTACGACAATGTCTCTTCCCCCTCCGGAGGCTGAAAATATTTGGCATGGGCCCTCAGATCCTCAATGTTCTTCAGATGCACCATTAAAGGCATCTTGACTGGTAGCATCACTGCTTGGTATGGCAAATGCTTGGCATCAGACTGCAAGGCGCTACAGAGGGTAGTGCGTATGGTCCTGCCATCCAGGACCTCTATACCAGGCGGTGTCAGAGGAAAACATTTGTCAAAGACTCCATCCACCCAAGTCACAGACTGTTCTCTCTGCTACCGCATGGCAAGCGGTACCAATGCACCAGGTCTGGAACCAACAGGACCCTGAACAGCTTCTACCCCCAAGCCATACTAAATAGTTAACCAAATAGCTAACCAGACTATCTGCATTCACCCTCTTTGCACTAACACTGTTGCTACTGTTTATTATCTATCCTGTTGCCTTGTCACTTTACCCCTACATATATGTACATATCTACCTCAATTACCTCATACCCTTGCACATCAACTCAGTGCTGGTACCCTGTGTATATAGTCAAGTTATCGTTACTCATTGTGTATTTATTCCTTGTGTTATTTTCTTTCTATATTTTTCTCTCTGCATTGTTGGGAAGGACCTGTAAATTAAGCATTTCACTGTAAGTCTACACCTGTTGTTTATGGAGCTTGTGACAAATTACATTTGATTTAATTCTGTAACACAACACTTTGCAGCCCGTGGACCGACCCCTGCTGTAGAACGACAGGAACAGCCACCGGCACTGACAGAGGCTTAAGGCTGCGCTCACCAACTCAACAGTGCCACCCTGTTACACATGTACCATCCATGTGATGTGGTGGAAACCTGGGATTCTGGCCCTGAGTCACCTTACCACCCAGAGAGGAATGGCTTACTGCACTATGCTTCTGTGTTTGTAGTTAGTCCTTACAGTAGAATCCATAGGCCACCTCTGAGTTCAACAGATACACAAGTACAGTCCCCTAAGTACAGTGCTGCCATCTGCTGGGCATTGTGAGTAATCAAGGGAGGCTACTGTATGAGGCGCCACAGTCTTCGGTGACCACAAATCACTAGTTTTACACGTGGTCCATTCCAACACTAACACACCTGATTGAACTAGCCCAACTAATAATCAAGCTCTTGTGAATAGTTGAGTCAGGTGTGTTAGTGTTAGAATGGATCAAATATTGAGAACAGTGGCCTATAGAGGCCCTCATGTCCTGAGCATGTATTCCAGCATTAGATGGGGTTAGCTAAGTGGCTAGCTGGGACAGTCTGACATAGGGATCCTCCTTGCACTGCTCCTCCTGCCTCCTCTCTCTCCTTCCTGCCTGCTGCTCTTGACTGCCCCCTTTAGGTGGCCCAGAAGACTGCACATGGCCCCAGCCCCCAAGTGCCTGTAGAGCCGGGAGGAAGCAGTACCCAGAGGTATGTAGGGTAGGGTCCACTGGGGGCAAGGTGAAGGGGGTGGTGGTGGTGGGCATGTACGCTGGAGGAGGGTCTTCATTCTCACTGAGTGGTGAGCAGGTGGACATAGAGCTAGGTTGGGGTGGGAGGAGCTCTGACTTGGGCCATACCATGATGACGACATTGTTGCCGTTGTTGTTACCAATGTTCTTATTGTCGTCTGTTGTTGATCTGGACAGGCCACCACTGACCTGAGGCATCGCCACATAGCCCTCACTCGACTCCAAGGGGGATGGGGCAGACCTCTCAGAGTAGGAGGGAGAAGAGGGGTCAGAGTTAGAGAGAGTGTTGTCGGACTCCTCAGGGGGAGGCTCCAGACTCAGAAACTCACTCGGCGCCGGTGAACTGTCCCCACACAAGATGTAAGGGCCACTGAAGCTGAATCCGGATGAGTCTAGAGCAGGAGGGCAAGATCTGTCCACAGACAACAGAAGTATTGAGGAAAAGTTTGGGTCATACTTCTTCCACTCCTCCTTGGCAATGGAATGGAAGAGTCCATTGGCCTTTACATCTGGGGTCAACCACAATGGATTATCTGAAGAGCTGCAACACAAGAGCGAGTTACGGCTTAGGGTTTGAGCCAGGTCACCGTGTGTACGAGTATTATTTTATAAGTGTTGGATAGTGTAGGTTAGAAGCATAAAGATATGAGTCATTTTACCAACTAAAGCAGAGACTGATATCCTCCCTGCTCTCCAGTGTCTGTACGCTGCAGATGTAGGTATTTTCACTTCTCTCACTCTCGGGAAATAACAACCTATCAGGAGACTTCTGGGAAAGAGAGGACATACCATTATCTGTGAATGATGAACTATGAAAGATGGATGCATGGAGGCACGTGCACAGATAGAGGTCTACCTGAGCCCGAGCACCTGCCCCTTTGCCCTTCCACACCCGTTTTCCCTCACACTCGCCCTTTTGGGTGGCGGTATATTTTTTGTATACCGTTTGTCGTTGTTGTTCTGAACCCATTGTCCCCAAGTCGTCGTGACATCGTCAAGTTCACTAACTAGCAGATGTACATCAATCGACATTCAGAGGCACTATAACTAGCTTGCTTACAATTGTGTAAATGAGTGTAAATAGGCCAATGCTAAAACATGTTTACATTTTCACTACAGAGGCTGTTAGTAGGTTATGAATTTCGAGATATGAATTGCCCCTTTTTTCATTTTGAGCACCAACCCCCTGAAAGGTCTGTGCACAGCCCTGGATACATACATTGTCATGTATAGTGGTTATGAAAAATCATTTTTGTACACAGTCTAAGACCATTTTTATTATTATTGAGTGCAGTTATCATATAGCTGAATAGTCCACAGTGAGATGCTTTGTGAATAATGCTGGATGAATACTTAGCCATTCAGATGTACTCAGACTGACCTTAATGACCTCTCCCAGTGCCTTGCTCTTGAGGGGCGACGGGACAGACACCTCCCACAAGACTAACCTCCTACAGACAGAAAACGAATGAATCAATCAATGGATGGAAAAATGAACGAATAGAATGACAGGTAACTGCCAAAAAAAAAGGATAGGTTGTTGGACCACCATGAGCCAGAACAGCTTCAATGCACCTTGGCATAGATTCTACAAGTTTCTGGAATTATATCGGAAGGATGCGACGCCATTCTTCCACGAGAAATTACATAATTTGGCGTTTTGTTGATGGTGGTGGAAAATGCTGTTCTCAGGCGCCGCCCCAGAATCTCCCATAAGTGTTCAATTGGGTTGAGATCTGGTGACTGAGAAGGCAATGGCATATGGTTTACATTGATTTCATGGTTTACATTCTCATCGTGACCACTCGTGGCCTGTGGCACTCGTGGCCTGTGGATGGGTTATTGTCATCCTATGGGGGCATTGCCCATGTAGCCAAAATAATGGTCTGCCCAGCATTTTTATACATGACCATAAGCATGATGGGATGTTATTGCTTAATTAACTCAGAAACCACACCTGTGTGGAAACACCGGCTTTCAATATACACTACTTTGTATCTCTCATTTACTCACGTGTTTCCATTATTACCTGTAGTTTAACACTAGTAATAACACAAGGGTGAATTCAAATGATAGAAAAACAATAAAAACAGTTGGAAAAGTCTGATTAATCACCTGTGACAGGCTGGTATGGTTACATAGAGAGTGATGAAGACAATGGCCACCAGTACACTGATGAAGACGTAGAGGAAGGTGGTGATGGACCAGGAAGCTACCAGGAGACATGGGACAAAACATGCATATGTAAGAGTGGAAAATGTAGTTGATGATGATTGATGTGTAATTGATTAGTAGTGTCTGGAAATTCCTGTCTGTCACGTGAACTGATTGAGATGGCGGTTGCTTCAAGAGAACAAAGTTACATTTTATCAGCTCCTGTATGCTGCCTTCATCAAGTCGTCTTAATTTCTTCTCGTTTCACTCTCTGAACCCTCCAAACAGCTTGTTACACACATTTCAGTATTATGGTAGTTCAATGATAAAACATCCAATTCATCCAAGCTCATTGTTTACACAAATATCATGACTTCAGATTAGACTAACACATGGAAGCAAAGAAAACGCTCTTTAAAACATAATGAAAGTCTCTGTTTGTTTTTGAAAACCTTCTTCAAGGGATTTGAACTTTGGTGCTGTTTCATTCAGCATCACATTATAGTTTTTTGAGCTCCACTCTTTTGATATGGATCACATCCCCTCATTTGTACTTGTTTTTGTTCAGACTGGTTATCTCTGATGATAAAATATGTTTTCAGAGTTATAGGCAAAAAAATAATAGTGCTCTTGCCAACTCCATTGCTGTCATCATCAAGCCATATATAGCAAATGACATGACAATGAGTGACAAGGAGTTGGCATGATGGCAAAAACAGACGGCAAAAAAATCAGGCTAGAATAGAATAATGGAATAGAATATTATTAAAACCATGCTTCAACCAGGAGATACAATCTAGGTCCATTACCTGGCTGTGAGGTCCACTCCAATGGGTCGGTCCATTCAGAGGGGGATCCTTCGAAAGTATCAACCCTTCCCGGGACCACCAGGGCTCTCACCTTAACCAGGTAGCACTCGGAGGGGCGCAGGGACCCCCCCAGGATGGAGAGTGAGAGGGACCCCTGGGAGACATTGAGGAACCTGGTATCCTCCTGAAAAAGAAAAGGTTGGGCAGAACCAAGTGAGACATCAGTCATCATCAAATGATCTGTTCATGAGATGCTTAAAAAAGCAAGTCTATCTCGCTTGATGAGCGTTCTTTAGATGATGACCTAGAGATTATCAAATGTAATACTGAAAATGAAAAGACATTGCTTTTGGATCATCCCACTTTCTGTGAAATTATAGCACAAAAATAGATGAAATACTTATCCTACCTGAGTGTCATTACTCCAGTAGTGCACCTGATAGGCGAGTTCAAAATTAGATTTTGGCGGATTCCATTTTAGAATCCAGTTCCCATCTCTCGCTTCTATCTGCACGTGGAGTGGACGGTTTGGACGAACTGTATAGAGAGATACATCAAAAATCAGACATCAAGAATCTTTAAAGAGATTGAACTTGATCTTAAACAGGCTGGTGTGATTATATTCAATCTCTCTCTATCCCAGTCTGCTGTTCCCACATGCTTCAAGATAGCCACCATTGTCCCTATACCCAAGAATGTAAAGGTAATGGAACTAAATGACTATCGCCCAGTAGTGCTCACTTCTGTCATCATTAAGTGCTTTGAGAGACTAGTCAAGGATCATATTGCCTCCACCTTACTTGTCACCCTAGATCCACTTCAATTTGCTTACCACCCCAATAGGTCCACAGACGATGCAATCGCCATCACACTGCACACTGCACTATCCCATCTGGACAAGAGGAATACCTATGTAAGAATGCTGCTCAGCATTCAACACCATAGTTTCCTCCAAGCTCATCATTAAGCTTGAGGCCCTGGGTCTGAACCCCGCCCCCCTGTGCAATTGGATCCTGGACTTCCTGACGGGCTGCCCCTAGGTGCTGAAGGTAGAAAACAACACCTCAACACTGGGGCCCCACAAGGGTGCGTGCTCAGTCCCCTCCTGTACTCCCTGTTCACCCATGACTGCGTGGCCATGTGAGCCTCAAACTCAATCATCAAGTTTGCAGACGATACAACAGTAGTAGGCTTGATTACCAACAATGACGAGACATTCTACAGGGAGGAGGTGAGGGCTCTGGGAGTGTGGTGTCAGGAAAATTACCTCTCACTCAACATCAACAAATCAAAGGAGATGATTGTGGACTTCAGGAAACAGCTGAGGGAGCACCTCCCTATCCACATCGACGGGACAGCAGTGGAGAAGGTGGAAAGTTTCAAGTTCCTTGGCGTACATATCACTGACAAACTGAAATGGTCAACCCACACAGATAGTGTGGTGAAGAAGGCAAACTGACATGGTCCACCCACACAGATAGTGTGGTGAAGAAGGCAAACTGACATGGTCCACCCACACAGATAGTGTGGTGAAGAAGGCAAACTGACATGGTCCACCCACACAGATAGTGTAGTGAAGAAGGCACAACAGCACCTCTTCAACCTCAGGAGGCTGAAAAAAATGGGCTTGTCACCTAAAGATGCACAATTGAGAGCATCCTGTCAGGCTGTATCACCGCCTGGTACGGTAACTGCAGTGCCCACAGCCGCTGTCTGTCTGCACAATACATCACCGGGGGCAAACTACCTGCACTCCAGGACACCTACTGCACCCAATGTCACAGTACGGCCAAAAAGATCATCAAGGACAACAACCACCCGAGCCACTGCCTGTTCACCCTGCTATCATCAACAAGGCGAGGTCAGTACAGGTGCATTAAAGCCTGGGCCGAGAGACTGGAAAACAGCTTCTATCTCAAGATCATCAGACTGCTAAATAGCCATCACTAGCACAGAGAGGCTGCTGCCTACATACAGAGACTTGAAATCATTGGCCACTTAAATAAATGGAATGCTAGTCACTTTAATAATGTCACTTTAATAATGTTTACATATTTTGCATTACTCATATGTATATACTGTATTCTATACTATCTACTGTATCTTAGTCTATCCCGCTCTGACATTGCTCGTCCACATATTTATATATTCTTAATTCCATTCCATTACTTAGATTTGTGTGTATTAGGTATTTGTTGTGAAATTGCTAAACACGTGTATGTGAACAATACAATCTGATTTGATTTACGAACGTATGTATTTTTTGCAGGACGTAACATATCAATACGAAATGGACAGTTGTGCACAATTCTCTGGGCCAGTTTTGGCTCATGAGCACAAAATTCTTAACTACTGGCTAAAATTATACAAAACCTTCTAGCCTCACTTTTGATAATGCGCTCCCGGAATCAGCAGAAAATTGTGCCTGTGATATCACAATACAAACTCCAGGTGGCAGCACTGATACACAATCACTGAGGCAGTATATTTTCTGGATTGCATCAAAACAAATATCATCATTAATTGAGTCTCAGCTATGAGATTTTATTCTCCTTCAAATATCACCCCTGTGTCGGAGTGAAAATGACTCACTGTTTTTATGTGTTTTAAACGTTTTGCTGTTGCATGTGGGGATGAGCTCCACCTCTAGCTGTTCTGAGTCTGGGACAGGGAAGGAGCAGCTGTATTTGAGCATTGGACCCCTGGACGGAGCGCTGACCATGGTGTTAACACAGCATTTCTGGGCTCTGGAGAGATGGCGAAAGGGATAGATAGAGAAGAGGGAGGACAATGCTGTGAAGGAGAGTAGACATCCTTGAGACTGAAGTGAACTGTTTTGTCTCTCATCCATGGGCACACACACATGAACGCATGCCCAAACGCACACACACAGTGCTTTGGCAGCAGAGCCTAACTCACAGTGCAGTGTGGTTGCGTTTGCAGGACAGATGGAAGGTAAGGAACTGAGCCAGGTCTCTCTTCACCTCCCAGCTGCATGTCACCACTTTCTCGTCTTCCACCACACACTGCGCACTGGAGGGGCCTGGCACAGGGTCTGCGTGAGGGAGGGAGGGAGGGAGGGAGGGAGAAAAGAGAGACAGAGAGTCAATTAGGGAGGACGTGAGTGAACAAAAGGGGAGAAGACATTGATGCGCGGCTGAGCAATGCTATTCCAAACACATGACATGATGAGATCACAATGTCCTGACACCTCCACGTAAATCACACACAATGCTATAAAGTCACTCATAACAATTTAATTACAAACTCATTTACAATCCTATAAAACTAATACATTAGGATGAAGTATGTTTATGTACAATTAATTCGGAAAGCATTTAGACACCATTACTTTTTCCACATTTTGTTACGTTACAGCCTTATTCTAAAATTCATGAAATAGTTTCTTTCTCCTCAATCAACACACAACACCCCATAATGACAAAGCAAAAACAGGTTTATACATTTTTGCAGACAATTATTTTATTTTTTTAATGAAATATCATATCTTCTTGTGTATGACGCTACAAGCTTGACACTCCTGTATTTGAGGAGTTTCTCCCTTTCTTCTCTGCAGATCCTCTCAAGCTCTGTCAGATTGGATGGGCACAGCTATTTTCAGGTCTCTCCAGAGATGTTCGATTGGGTTCAAGTCCAGGCTCAAGGACGTTCAGAGACTTGTAGGGAAGCCAGTATTGGCTGTGTTGCCTTGTTGGAAGGTGAATCTTCATCCCAGTCTGAGGTCGGCAGGGTAGCCTAGTGGTAAGAGCATTGGAGTAGTAACCGAAAGATTGCAAGTTTGAATCCCCGAGCAAATCTGTCGTTCAGCCCCTGAACAGGCAGTTAACCCACTGCTCCTCGGCCGTCATTGAAAATAAGAATTTGTTCTTAACTGACTTGCCTGGTAAAATAAAGGTTAAAAAAAAAAGGTCCTGAGTGCTCTGGAGCAGGGTTTCATATTTCCCTCAATCCTGACTAGTCTCCGTTTCCCTGCTGCTGAAAAACATCCCACAGCATAATGCTGCCACCACCATGCTTCACCGTAGGGATGGTGCCAGATTTCCTCCAGACATGACGCTTGGCATTCAGGCTAAAGAGTTCAATCTTGGTTTCATCAGACCAGAGACTTTTGTTTCTCATCATCTGAGAGTCCTTTAGGTGCCTTTTGGCAAACTCCAAGCGGGCTGTCTTGTGCCTTTTACTGAGGAGTGGCTTCCGTCTGGCCACTCTACCACAAAGGTCTGATTGGTAGAGTGCTGCAGAGATGGTTGTCCTTCTGGAAGTCTCACCCATCTCCACATAGGAAATCTGAAGCTCTGTCAGAGTGACCATCGGGTTTCTGGTCACCTCCCTGACCAAGGCCCTTCTCCCCCGATTGTTCAGTTTGGCCTGGGAGCCAGCTCTAGGAAGAGTCTTGGTGGTTCCAAACTTCTTCCAATTAAGAATGATGGAG
Source organism: Oncorhynchus masou masou (assembly GCF_036934945.1). Lineage (NCBI taxonomy): Eukaryota > Metazoa > Chordata > Actinopteri > Salmoniformes > Salmonidae > Oncorhynchus > Oncorhynchus masou. Next base: position 796,510 of record NC_088225.1, on the reverse strand, counting down.
GCCACTGTGTTCTTGGGGACCTTCAATGCGGAATACATTTTTTGGTTCCCTTCCCCAGATCTGTGCCTAGACACAATCCTGTCTCAGAGCTCTGTGGACAATTCTTTAAACCTCATGGCTTGGTTTTTGCTCTGACATGCACTGTCAACTGTTGGACCTTATATAGACAGGTGTGTGCCTTTCCAAATAATGTCCAATCAATTGAATTTACCACAGGTGGACTCCAATGAATTTAAACATTTCAAGGATGATCAATGGAAACAGGATGCACTTGAGCTTAATTTCGAGTCTCATAGAAAAGGGTCTGAATACTTATTAAGGTTAAAAAATATATTGATATGTTTAAACTGTTTTCAGTTTGTCGTTATGAGGTATTTTGTGTAGATTAATGAGGGGGAAAAAATATTTAATCAGTTTTAGAATAAGGCTATAAACGTAACAAAGTGTGGAAAAAGTCAAGTACTTTACGAAATCACTTTATGTACAGTAGGATTGCCACTCACCGTCCTCAGTCATCCAGGTCACTAGAGAGCTCCACTCACTCCACAGTCCTGTCTTCCCCTTTGCCCTAACCTTGGCCTCATACTGGCAGCCAGGCACCTGAGCTTCAGGCTCCAAACTCAGCCGGGTGTCTTGAACCTTCACTGCCTGCACAGAGAGAAACAGACAAAGACTATGGATGAGTCCCAAAAGGGCCTCACAAGGCTCTGGTCTACAGTTGTGTACTATAAAGGCAATAGGGTTCCATTTGGCACACACATTATGTGTGCATCTCAATTCACTAAAGTAGCTCTCCATTGGGCACATACATCAACTCAACGTCTATTCCACGTTGGTTCAACATAATTCCATTGAAATAACGTGGAAACAGCATTGATTAAACCAGTGTGTGCCCAGTGGGTTCCTTTCTTTGTCTCATTCCCTACATATGCACTAGTGTGAAGCACCTGGTCTGGACAGGTGAAAGTAGACTTCCTGACATAATCTTTAAATTGCTTTCACCTGTCCTGTAATTTCAAATTAGTGCAGATGAAAGGGTGGAAACCACTTCAGACTATTGAGACAGAGCCCTGATCTTTATCTGACTTGGTGGTATTGTTTTCTGTACTTCTGCCGTGTGACATCCTCTCAGTCTCAGATAGTGGCACGGTAATCTTTGGTGGGGATATTGATGTGCAAGATGAGCGAAGCAGGAACATGGACGTCACCAGGACCTAGCTTTCGGCATAAGGAAATCAGTCAATTATAATAAATTCATTACGCCCTAATCTATAGATTTCACATGACTGGGCAGGGGCGCAGCCATGGGTGAGCCTGGGAGGGCATAGGCCTACCCACTGGGGAGCCAGGCCCAGCCAATCAGAAAGTTTTCCCCCCACAAAAGGGCTTTAGTACAGACAGAAATACTCCTCCATTTCATCAGCTGTCCGGGTGGCTGGTCTCAGACAATGCCTCAGGTGAAGAAGCCGGTTGTAGAGGTCCTGGGCTGGCATGGTTACACGTGGTCTGCGGTTGTGAGGCCGGTTGGACGTACTGTCAAATTCTCTAAAATTATGTTGGAGGCGGCTTATAGTAGAAAACTTAACATTACATTTTTCTGACTGTGTTTAACTCGATCTTCTCTAAAATTCGATTAGCTCGGCCAGTTAGCCACACTTACTTACAACATTCAAGAAAATCAAAATCCATATTCCCATGACACTGATTGGGATCAAATGGTTGGCATGCATGCAGCATGGACGTTTAACCTGTAAAACGCGAAGAATTATACATTTATGATTGACAGTGATGATGGCCTAATTTATAATAAGGTAGGTCTAATTTGGTGTTTTGGGATTTTCTGAATGAAAGTTGGTACCGACATGAAACCTTTCATTCAGAAAATCCTAAAACACCAAATTAGACCTACCTAATTATAAATTAGGCCATCATCACTGTCAATCATAAATGGGGGGTGGAAGGGTAGCCTAGTGGTTAGAGCATTGGACTCGTAACCGAAAGGTTGCAAGTTCAAACCCCCGAGCTGACAAGGTACAAAATCTGTCGTTCTGCCCTTGAACAGGCAGTTAACCCACTGTTCCTAGGCCGTCATTGAAAATAAGAATTTGTTCTTAACTGACTTGCCTAGAGCGTCTGCTAAATGACTTAAATGTAAATGTAAAATAAAAATAATTATTTATAAAATGGTGCTCCAGGAGGCTACCTAAAAAAAATAGCACTGGTTATAATAAATGTAAAGCAATCGCCATGTGTGGTCAACTGATCCACCCAACACCATTTTGATTGGGACAGGTTCCTTGTGCTGCTTTGGGACAAGCATGGGAACTCATCTTGATAAATCAATCAATGTCAGATTTTTTGTTTTCACCAAATCTCCATTTGGATGTTAGGTTACAATTATGCTGGGTAATGTTAGCTAAGTTGTGGTGAGTGCTCATGGTCATTAGTCTAGCATTTAAAAGCATTGCAGATGTTCTCTACACACATACACTCGACCTACAGCCTACCTGTTGAGCTTCGCTGATATTTTCCTCAACTTTCCAAGACTTTTCTGATGCATTTCAGTCACTTAGCCTACTGATGTGAATACACATTGTACACTATTCAAGTCATTTGACATATTTTTTGTTATTGTTTAAAAAAGGTCATGCAGTAAGGACGACATTATTTTAATAACAATATAGCTGAAACCACTATTGGCTTCATTGTCTTACTGAATTTATGCTATTGTAATTTTAGGCTTTAAATATTTAAATATTACTCTAACAGTAGGCCTTCCTATACAATAACAATTGCGGGGAAATTCTGTTTAAATACGTGAGTGCCACTGGAAAGTTGGTGTGCTATAGTTTCCTACTCATATTGTAGGCCTAAGATCTGTGTATCCACTCTTTTCATTGGCCTATGCTATGTGTTGCATTTAAGACATGGGTTGTTTGACATTTACATATTGAGATCACTAAAACAGCTTGACATTTTGATCATTTGTGTGGTATAAAAAAATATATTATTGGAATGGAATGTCTCCAGTCATGTAAAATTATAGAATTATCATTAGAATTACAGGAACCAAAAAGGGTTGTCCTGTGGGGACAGCTGTCACACCCTGACGATAGTTTACTTTGTATGTTTATGTTTGGTTGGTCAGGGTGTGATCTGAGTGGGCATTCTATGTTGGATGTCTTGTTTGTCTATTTCTATGTCTGGCCTGATATGGTTCTCAATCAGAGGCAGGTGTTACTCAATTTCTCTGATTGGGAACCATAATTAGGTAGCCTGGGTTTCACTGTGTGTTTGTGGGTGATTGTTCCTGTCTCTGTGTTTTGCACCAGATAGGGCTGTTTTCGGTATTCGCACGTTTGTTATTTTGTTAGTTTATCGTGTATAGTTTATTAAAATAAAATGAATAACAACCACGCTGCATTTTGGTCCGCTCCTCCTTCCCACAACGAAAGCCGTGACAGAATCACCCACCACAACAGGACCAAGTGGCGTGGTAACAGGCAAAAGCAACAGCAGGAGCAAAATAAAGAGGAATGGACATGGGAGGACGAATTGTTTGGAGAAGGACCCTGGGATCAGCCTGGAGAATATCGCCGTCCCAAAGAAGAACTGGAGATGGCGAGAGCTGAGAGGCGCTGGTATGAGGAGAAGCAACAGCGGCAGCAGGAGCAACAATATCGGGACTACACTACTTGGGAGGAAATAGACAGGTGGGCGGTCGACCCAGGGAGAGTGCCGGAGCCCGACCTGGGATTCACTGGAGCAGTGCGAAGAGGGTTATAGGAGAATGGAGATGGCGAAGCAAGCACGGCGGGGCGGAAGGAAGCCCGAGAGTCAGCCCCAAAATTGTATTGGGGGGGGGCTCACAGGGAGTAGGGCTACGCCAGGTAGGAGACCTGCGCAAACTTCCTGTGCTTACCGGGGGGCTAAAGAGACCGGGCAGGCACCGTGTTATGCTGTGGAGCGCACGGTGTCTCCAGTGCGGCTGCATAGCCCGGTGCGGTACATACCAGATCCTCGTATTGGCCGGGCTAGAGTGGGCATTGAGCCAGGTAAGGTTGGGCCACACATCAGTCCTCCGGTGACAGCTCTCCGCACCAGGCTTCCTGTGCGTGTCCTCGGCGCAGTACCACCAGTGCCAGCACCACGCATCAGGCCTACAGTGCGCCTCGCCTCTCCAGTGCTACCGGAGCCTTTCTCCTCTCCTGCGCTGTCGGAGTCTCCCGCCTGTTCAGCGCTGCCCGAGCCTTCCTCCTCTCCTGCGCTGCCGGAGTCTCCCGCCTGTTCAGCGCAGCCAGAGCCTTCCTCCTCTCCTGCGCTGCTGGAGTCTCCCGCCTGTTTAGCACTGCCAGAGCTGCCAGCCTGCATGGAGCAGCCAGATCTGCCAGTCTGCATGGAGCAGCCAGAGCTGCCAGTCTGCATGGAGCAGCCAGATCTGCCAGTCTGCATGGAGCAGCCAGAGCTGCCAGTCTGCATGGAGCAGCCAGAGCTGCCAGTCTGCACGGAGCAGCCAGAGCTGCCAGTCTGCACGGAGCAGCCAGAGCTGCCAGTCTGCACGGAGCAGCCGGAGCTGCCAGTCTGCATGGAGCTGCCAGTCTGCAAGGAGCTGCCAGTCTGCAAGGAGCTGTCAGTCTGCAAGGAGCTGCCAGAGCTGCCAGTCTGCATGGAGCAGCCAGAGCTGCCAGTCTGCAAGAAGCCGCCAGAGCCGCCAATCAGCATGAAGCAACCAGCGCCGCCAGTCAGCATGGAGCAGCCAGAGCCGCCAGTCAGCATGAAGCAGCCAGAGCCGCCAGTCTGCATGGAGCAGCCAGAGCCGCCAGTCTGCATGGAGCAGCCAGAGCCGCCAGTCTGCCAGGATCCGCCAGTCAGCCAGACTCCTCCAGATCCGCCAATCTGCCAGACTCTTCCAGATCCGCCAGTCGGCCAGACTCTTCCAGATCCGCCAGTCGGCCAGACTCTTCCAGATCCGCCAGTCGGCCAGACTCTTCCAGATCCGCCAGTCGGCCAGACTCTTCCAGATCCGCCAGTCGGCCAGACTCTTCCAGATCCGCCAGTCGGCCAGACTCTTCCAGATCCGCCAGTCAACCAGGATCTGCCAGAACCGTCAGTCAGCCAGACTCTTCCAGATCCGCCAGTCAGCCAGGATCTGCCAGAGCCTTCCTCCTCTCCTGTGCTGCCGGAGTCTCCCGCCTGTCCGGCGCTGCTGCCGGAGTCTCCCGCCTGTCCGGCGCTGCTGCCGGAGTCTCCCGCCTGTCCGGCGCTGCTGCCGGAGTCTGAAGAGCCCCTCTGTCCCGAGCTGCCCCTCTGTCCCGAGCTACCCATCTGTCCCGTGTTATTAAGTAGGGTTGCCGTGGCTAGGAGGTCACGGAAGCGGACAAGGTGGGGGAAGACTACGGTGAAGTGGGGGCCACGTCCAGCACCAGAGCCGCCACCGCAGACAGATGCACACCCAGACCCTCCCCGACAGGTTCAGGTTTTGCGGCCGGAGTCCGCACCTTGGGGGGGGGTACTGTCACACCCTGACCATAGTTTACTTTGTATGTTTCTATGTTTGGTTGGTCAGGGTATGATCTGAGTGGGCATTCTATGTTGGATGTCTTGTTTGTCTATTTCTATGTCTGGCCTGATATGGTTCTCAATCAGAGGCAGGTGTTAGTCATTGTCTCTGATTGGGAACCATATTTAGGTAGCCTGGGTTTCACTGTGTGTTTGTGGGTGATTGTTCCTGTCTCTGTGTTTTGCACCAGATAGGGCTGTTTTCGGTTTTCGTACGTTTGTTATTTTGTTAGTTTATCGTGTATAGTTTCTTTATTAAAATAAAATGAATAACAACCACACTGCATTTTGGTCCGCTCCTCCTTCCCACAACGAAAGCTGTGACAACAGCCAAAGAACCCTTTTGGCACCCATGTTCCAAGAGTTTGTATTGTATTTATGAAGATTCAGAAGCACATGTCTTAGATGAACAGGAGTCTTTGAGAGCACATTGTATGTTAACCTGGTCCCAGATTTGTTTATGCTCTTGCCTGCTATCCGTGACAATGAGTGATAGGGAATTGGCAATATATAGCACAAACAAGATATGGCACTCAAGCTAATTGTTTGTTACTCAAGTACATACTGTCCAGTCATCCTGGTTAGACCTCCTGTAGTTGACCTGATAGTTGAGAGTGGGGGTCAGGAGGGACGTTGGGGGGTAGGGGCTTTCCCAGCTGAGCAAACGGCCCCCTCTCTCTACAGGCTGCTGTGATAAATGGACTGGTGGACGCACCCTCACTGTAATACACAGAGGCACACACTGTCAAAAACAAATCAACACATAAATTAATAGTCAAATATAGATACAGGATCCTATATATTTGGTCATCTGCTAGCTAACTTGTAACTAAAATGAAACATGTAGATGTAAAATGATTGAGAAGCAATGATTTATGACAGGGGTCCTGTAAATGCTTAAACTCACAATTCTTAGACAGAAGCAGGGCAGGGGGACAGGAGGTATTGAAGAAGAAGACATGGTTGGTATTGATGCCAAAGTCACGAGTGTCGTACTGACACTGGGCGGTGAGCTTGCCGTTGTTGGCATTCAATGCTGGCTGACCATATGGTTTACACAGGGACTCACTGGAGGGACAGAGAAAGAGAGGGGAGAGAAAGCGAGAGAGAGAGAGAGAGGCATGAGTTAATTGAGTATGTTGTTTCTCGGTGTCCACATTTTCCTTCTCCCCTCCCTCCCTCCCTCTTTCTGTCCTCTCATCACCTCTATCCTTACCGGTTCTCAGTGTCGTCCCAGTAGTATAGGGCTAACAGGGCTTGTGAGGACGCGTGTGGACTCTCTTCCCAGCTACAGTGGACGTAGGAGCTATAGTCATTGTAGCAGTGCAGGGACTCAAGCACAGGGGACACTAAGGAGAGTGGGAGTGGGAAGAAGGATATAGACATAGAATTGGACCGCATTGTGCTGTATGATGTAGTGTACAGTTCTCTCTATAGGGCATAAAAATACATTTCTAAGTGGGTGGCAGTGTTGTGATATTGTCTCAGTATTAATAACACTTTCTATAATGTCCACAATTAAACATTTAACCATATGCCCACCTTACACATTTTGTTGTCATCGATATCTGCTAAAAAAAAGCCTTTTAGACCTACCATGATATTGTTTGTTCTCCTGGATTGTGCAGCGGTCTTTTCCATTATAGCAGAGGACCAGGAGAGGGAGAAGTGATCCACAAGACATCCAGAAGATAAGCATGTTTCCTGGGGAGCGCAGGAGGACAGGTCCCCTGGAGCAGAAGAACATGGGCAAGGGTCAGCAGGTGGGTCTCAGTAATTAACCTTCCAGATCTAGACCATCCTGGGCCCGCATTATGTGGACTGACTGCTATATCTGTCAGGGTTCAGAGAAAAATGGCTCAGATACAAAAAGTCTCTGTCTCTCTCTCATGCGCACACTAATATCATAATTCTCAAAATTACACCATTACCACTCACTTCCCTTACAGTATATTCTTCACTAAGTGACTCTGATGTTCCTCACACCATCCACTGTGACCACACATCCGTTCTTCTCACCCTTGTTTGCTTTCTCTGTCTGTATACAGTGCCTTGCGAAAGTATTCGGCCCCCTTGAACTTTGCGACCTTTTACCACATTTCAGGCTTCAAACATAAAGATATAAAACTGTATTTTTTTGTGAAGAATCAACAACAAGTGGGACACAATCATGAAGTAGAACGACATTTATTGGATATTTCAAACTTTTTTAACAAATCAAAAACTGAAAAATTGGGCGTGCAAAATTATTCTGCCCCTTTACTTTCAGTGCAGCAAACTCTCTCCAGAAGTTCAGTGAGGATCTCTGAATGATCCAATGTTGACCTAAATGACTAATGATGATAAATACCATCCACCTGTGTGTAATCAAGTCTCCGTATAAATGCACCTGCAATGTGATAGTCTCAGAGGTCTGTTAAAAGCGCAGAGAGCATCATGAAGAACAAGGAACACACCAGGCAAGTCCGAGATACTGTTGTGAAGAAGTTTAAAGCCGGATTTGGATACAAAAAGATTTCCCAAGCTTTAAACATCCCAAGGAGCACTGTGCAAGCGATAATATTGAAATGGAAGGAGTATCAGACCACTGCAAATCTACCAAGACCTGGCCGTCCCTCTAAACTTTCAGCTCATACAAGGAGAAGACTGATCAGAGATGCAGCCAAGAGGCCCATGATCACTCTGGATGAACTGCAGAGATCTACAGCTGAAGTGGGAGACTCTGTCCATAGGACAACAATCAGACATATATTGCACAAATCTGGCCTTTATGGAAGAGTGGCAAGAAGAAAGCCATTTCTTAAAGATATCCATAAAAGGTGTTGTTTAAAGTTTGCCACAAGCCACCTGGGAGACACACCAAACATGTGGAAGAAGGTGCTCTGGTCAGATGAAACCAAAATTGAACTTTTTGGCAACAATGCAAAACGTTATGTTTGGCGTAAAAGCAACACAGCTCATCACCCTGACCACACCATCCCCACTGTCAAACATGGTGGTGGCAGCATCATGGTTTGGGCCTGCTTTTCTTCAGCAGGGACAGGGAAGATGGTTAAAATTGATGGGAAGATGGATGGAGCCAAATACAGGACCATTCTGGAAGAAAACCTGATGGAGTCTGCAAAAGACCTGAGACTGGGACGGAGATTTGTCTTCCAACAAGACAATGATCCAAAACATAAAGCAAAATCTACAATGGAATGGTTCAAAAATAAACATATCCAAGTGTTAGAATGGCCAAGTCAAAGTCCAGACCTGAATCCAATCGAGAATCTGTGGAAAGAACTGAAAACTGCTGTTCAAAAATGCTCTCCATCCAACCTCACTGAGCTCGAGCTGTTTTGCAAGGAGGAATGGGAAAAAATTTCAGTCTCTCGATGTGCAAAACTGATAGAGACATACCCCAAGCGACTTACAGCTGTAATCGCAGCAAAAGGTGGCACTACAAAGTATTAACTTAAGGGGGCTGAATAATTTTGCACGCCCAATTTTTCAGTTTTTGATTTGTTAAAAAAGTTTGAAATATCCAATAAATGTCGTTCCACTTCATGATTGTGTCCCACTTGTTGTTGATTCTTCACAAAAAATACAGTTTTATATCTTTATGTTTGAAGCCTGAAATGTTGCAAAAGGTTGCAAAGTTCAAGGGGCCGAATACTTTCGCAAGGCACTGTATGTGTTCCAAATGCCCCTCTATTCCCTATATATAGTGCACACTACCCTATGGGACCTGGTCAAAAGTAATGCACTTTATAGGGTTTATGGTGGTATTTTGGACGTCGCCTCTGTCTCTTATGACAGTGGTATTGTCTTCATTGTAATGTCATTTTATCAGGCACAGACACTTTGGAAGAGAAGAATTCAAATGAAGTGACATACAGCTGTGACTGTAGTGGTGTTGAGAAATCCCCCTCAGATACAGTGTGTGTGTGTGTCTGTGTCTCTGCATGCATTTAATGATAAGCATTCTAAGAATACATTGTGGGATAGAGGTTAAAATACAAAAGAGATGGTAAGAATTCCCAAAAATTATCACTTATAAGTAAGCTTATTTATACAACTTAAGTTATTCTCACCTAGTCTCCTCTTAAGTATTCAGTGAATTCTGTAGTCCTATTTCCAAGAAGTTATGGTGTGAGGAAATGTCAAGACTCAAGCCAGATCTGTTCTGTCTGTAGCCTCAACTTTATCTGCTTCCTCTTTTCATGCGGCTGTTTACCATGTGGTCATAAATGACACTTAATCAGCATTCAGCTCCATCACAGTGTGATCAGTGTGTTCCTGGTGAGCACAACACATTGAAAAAACAACAACTTTTCAACCAGAAATACATCTTTTCAACATCTTTTCAACCAAAAAGAGGTATTTTCAAAAGTTTCAACATCTTTTCACATCTTGTGCTATAGTATGGACATGAAATGCTGCCCTGAGGGTAGTATAAGTAGCATAGTAGGTATAGTATGCATGAATCATGAATATCACTTTCACACAATTTATTTCAAACTAACTTATTCCTTTTCTGTCATCTTATAATTGTCTTGTTGTTACACAAGGGTGAGACTCTAGCCCAGGTATTTTATGAGTGATGGGGATTTCCAACGAGGTGCTACTAAACAGTGTGAAAATTGATCAATGAAGTATCTTAGCTGGTTGAGGCAGTGGCATGTCACTACAGCAATTGACTGCATCACAAATGGCACTTTATTCCCTATATAGTATACTACTTTTGACCAGAACCCTAAGATTCCTGGTCAAAAGTAGTGCACTAAATAGGGAATATGGTGCCATTTGGGATACAAACAATTGATGTAATTTAGGTCCCTTTGGCATGCCAGGACTGCACTTCAGTAGCAGAGCAAATCCACTGTATAATACACCGATCCTTAGTTAACGCACAGACAGACAGGGAAATGACTGAGTCTGGATGCTGTGTCAAAAATGGCACCCTATTCCCTACATATTGCACAACTTATGAACAGAGTCCTATGGGGTGCCTTTTGGGACAGAGACTGGAAACAGTGCTGGGCTGCTAGAGTAGCTTATCCTGCTCCCTGTGGCGTGAAGGGAGAGGCACAATATCTGTAGAAGAACTCATGTCTAGTCCGTAGCAGGTTGATGATTTGACTCTTAAGTGTATGATACTCACATAGACCACTGATGAGGTTTATAAGCGGACTCAAAAGGCCAAAACCAACAATCGAACATCATTACTGTGACACAACACAGAAAAAATATGATTTTGCGGTAAGAAAGACATTTTTTTGGACCAAATTTACATTGGCATCACCTGCCTTGTCGTTCGATTCACAAAATGTATATCAGGTTTATAACCAGTGTGTGTAGATATATTTGATGTAGGTTAGCAGTGCTAAAGTTTGAACGTAGCTAAAATTGAAGATAGCTAATGGCTGCAAGGGTCAGGGTTAGTTGGAACAAACCTCAGGAGGTCTGGGTGCTGGGGATGCAAATGATGGGCCCACCAAGCCTGTATCCCAGGGCTACCATACCACTGCCACAACTGTGACTCTGATTGAGTGAACATGTCCAACATTCACTCACACACACGCAAACATGGAAAAAACACATGGTTTTGGAAAACTTCACATGACATTTCACATGTGAATTTACGTGTTTTTAGAACACTTCACATGTGAAAACGTGTTTTTGGACAACAACAAACAGTGTCTATGATACACACACACAGTGCTTTTAACCATGTTTTCATCTTACATATTTGACACACTTGACTACATTGTGTATGTTATTTATACAATAATTATTATTCAATATGTCATCATCTGGGATTTGAACTCACAACTGCTTGGTTCACTGCATTATGATATTTCTTGGAGTTATATACTCAAGAAAAACTATACTACTGTATTTATCATAGTGATTCAGGGAAACATTAAAACATAATAATATGACCCACCAACATTAGACAACTATACAGAAAACCGAGAGATTGCTGAGATAAGTCAATTAAATCAATGTTGAGAGAATAGTCCGATTAAAATGAGAACTATTTTGCTAAATGCATACTGTAGATCAGTGGTCACCAAACTTTTCTGAGTCAAGATCACTTTCGCAGTAAAAAAAGCAAGCTGAGATCTACTGCTCAGATGATTTATTTGAACATTAACCTCACACATAGTTTTGTAGGAATGAGGTTTGTGCTGTAGGCCTAATACATTATCACAGCATATTGGCTATATGATTGGCCTGCCAATATTATTAATCAGACCATATTATATTTCAAAACTCGAGCTTTGATAACAACATAGATCAGTTGGTTTAGCACTTGTGAGGCACTGTGGAGCATGAATTGAAATAATTAGCTTTTTATTTTACTGGACTGATGGTACCTGCATCTGATCGTCAACGAGATCAAATTACGACGTCAGTGGTCTTCAGGTCGAAATGTCGGAGCTCTAGAAAGATGCCCGACTTTCCGACTTGGAATTCCGAGTAGGATGACCGTTTAAAACGATTTTTCCCAACCGCCTCTCACGGTCCCCGCTCTCTCCTTCCTTTCCCCGGATGAGACTGACCAGAGCAAGGGGACACCGTCTTCCACCTGATGGCGAAACTCGAGTCGCACCGCATCTGCCTCATGCACAAATTCTTATGGTTCCTATGACCAGAGAAAGTGAAATATTACTTAATATGAAAATCAACACGACAAGCTGCTAATAATAATAATAATAATAATAAAACGCAGGGCTATCGGTACTTGGCTACTCATTCATTGCAGCTGCATCTCGAGCGGAAGTACGGAGACGCGCGTTTTGTAATATTGTTGAATAAAAACTGTGCTGAATATAAACTTAAACAAGAACTCACTCATAAAAACAACAGTTATTTGCTGTATTCGTTGACAGTCTCTCTGTGGTCATGAATTGAAAAGTTATTCAATCTTGCGTAGGCTAGTAGCCTATTATCCTTGGCTCTGTAGCCACGGTGATTTGGGCTATCCGATTGGGCAGCACAGTAGTTGCACTCGATTTAGTCACAGATTTGCCGGTCCGCCGGGTTGGCGGAGTTTGTCTCATGGGAACACTTTGCTACCCGGTGCGCAGTACTTTTGAATCAAGTGCATCTACTGGCAACAGCTCAACACGGGTTTAAAAAAGGAGCGCAAGCCTTTATCGTTCGTTGGTTTTTCCACAATAAAATGTTTGGTGATCGTCTAGGAATGCCTTGAAGATCGATCGTACTAGATGGTAATAGGCGTTCGCGTTGCCACTAGTGACGGTAGGAAATTGACATTGAAATAAAACGAAACCCAGTGCCATAATTTCGCAATTTCAATTATGGCACTGGGTGTCATATTCCATATTCTAGTGTCTGGCCTGTGATCAAGTCAGGGTCTGCGTCACAAATGGGACCTTATTCCCTACATTATGCACTACTTTCACCCAGAAAATGAGTGCACTCTATGTAGTAGGTTTCCATTTGGGATGCAACAAGGCCTTATTATGTTGTTTTTACTTAACTTCCATAACTACCACAAATAAACCAGCTCTTTGCCATCTGTTCCTGGCTGTAAGCTCTCTGAACATCTACTGTTGTATTCAAATAAAGTTATTCTATTTGATTCTATACATTTCTATTCAATTTGATTCCATTATATTTCCTTAAGGCCCCTCACCCCTATCCCTCATGAGCATTAGTCATACAGTGCCCTTCTATTGACAAACCTGGCATGTCTGTGTCAAAGTCACACATATAATTAACCCCTGAGTCCCTGAGCTCAAATCAGATTCTCTCAGCTCACAGCAACACTGTTCACTTCACTCGCACCAGAGTCCACCTGGTCACGTACTCAGAAACACTCCTCTAGTCAGTCAGGTGTGTTTGGTGTTCTGCATTTGAGAAAACACCAGTTGAGAGAACACCTGACTTTTCACAAAAGCATCCCTTTCTGTGGCTTATCAAGTATACTATGTTGGACTATGACCTTGTTGTTTAGGTTAAAACAATCTGACATACTCTTAATCTCTACTCAGTCCAGTCAGAAGAGGATTGGCTACACATCTGACCCGGGGTCTCCTTTCTATGTTTCTTCCCTCGACTGAGTTTTTTTCTGGCCACTGCTCTCGCTTCTGCTTTTCTTGGTCTTTGGGGACTAGGCCGGGTTACTGTAAAGCACTGTGACAACTGCTGATGTCAAAAGGGCTTTGTCAAAAAAATGTTATTGATTGGTTGATTCAGGTCAAAGAGTGTGAATGGGAGGCAACAGTACACTGCAGTTTGTTTGTGTTCAACTCCCTTTTCCATTCACCATCTGTCTGCAAATGAAATGCTTTAACATTGTGTAACTTGTACACTGGGAGGACCAAACATGAGACACATATTGAAGATGAGAGAAAAGAATAACACCTAAGGGCTGATAACAACTGAGGGCTAAATAAAGGGGGAGTAATTCGGGTAGTGATGAAGTCCAGGTGTGCCTAATAAAGGAGCGAAGGTGTGCGTAATGATGGTTGCCAGGTGTGCGTAATGATGGGTTGCCAGGACTGGTGGTTAGTAAACCGGCAACATCGAGTACAGTACCGTAGCAGGAGTTGACATGACACATTGTAACTATCTGTCATTTGGAGACTGGCAGGACCAAGGAGGATCAAGGAGTTAGCCAGATTATTTAGGCAAGTTTTCATTAAAACATTTTTTTTTAATTCAAGATAATCTTGACATGGGCATGGCTCTTATTGGCTCAACAACCAAAAACGTATCTAAGTTTATCTTTCTTAATTAACCTGAAAATCAATAGTTATTTCTGGTTATTTATAAAAGTTAGCTGGCTAGATTCTGTTTTGTAGTGTACCCCTCTGAAATGTTTGAATGTTGTGTCTCACGTTCTTTAACTTCCTGTAAACAAGTGTCAAACCAAGTAGTTCCTCTTTTCTTTCTCTGAAAAATGTGCTCTTAGAATTGTTTCGTGGGTATTTGGAGATTTTATTCTATCATCTAATATTAGTTGTTGGTTTGCACTTTCACACATTATAGTGTTGAGAGAAATGTATACATACAGTAACTAATGAGCAAGTCCTTACTGTTCTCAACACAAGTTCACAAATGCCCTTCCCATCCTTGATTATATTAGTGATATGTGTATAATTGTAATTCGCACTCTGCGTAAGTAAGCCTGCTTCTATATCACCACTATATCATAGTGCGAATGACACCATGACATTCGGGGTCTCTGTATTGAAACATTTTTAAGAGCCTAATAATAAAAAATGCATTACCTTTTAATGTGTCATGAACACAACCAGTCATGATATTTTCATCTGATTGTCAAACAAATCACTTCAAAAAGTAGGCATGTTCATCCACTCCAAAATAATTCCAGCATCCAAACTGCCTGTTTACCAGTGCCATTTGATGAATGGAAATAGACATCTGTTACAAAACACCAAAAAGTATGCCTAAGGACATCTGCAGATTGCAATTGATTAGGCCTACATTAATTAGTTCTATATTGGTTAGGCCTACATTAATTAGTTCTATATTGATTAGGCCTACATTAATTGATGCTCTTACTGACAAATGTACCTTTTTTTGTAGCCTGAAAAGTTGGGACACCTGAAATGGGGCTGAAACTGTCCCGGGAAATACAGGATGGTCAATTTACTAGATTAGGCTACAATGTATATTACCATGAACTTCAAACACGTCTACCAGTAGCCAGTGATGTATTGTTTAAAAAAATATGTGCATAAACTCTGACTGCCGGGTGCGGTGAAAAAAAGTAATACTGCTTATACCTTAAAAGCATAAAAAACGTGGTTAACAGTGTTTGCTTGTGTTTACCTTGCGCTAGGTCTACACTACTGCCACATGAACACACCCAGAATAGGAATCCTACATTCAATATATAGTAATCAAAACATGTTTTACACCCTAGTTCATGAGTTGCCCATGTGTTAATGGTTGGAGTCTTCACAAATCGTGAAACACACCTTTCTTTCCTTACACTAATGACATTTATGACAGTGCTATTTGTCATTAAGCATTCAACAATTGAATTAGAACACTGAACTTAAACCCTGTACGAATGAAAGATCTTGGAGATCAGCGAAAATGCACTGTAGGTCTAAATGTAACTATGTTATGACAGTGCTATTTGTCATTAAGCATTCAACAATTGAATTAGAACACTGAACTTAAACCCTGTACGAATGAAAGATCTTGGAGATCAGCGAAAATGCACTGTAGGTCTAAATGTAACTATGTCTCACGTGACGTTTCATTACGTTTCACTGTGAAAACAGTTTTCATGGGGACACAAATCTAAAATAGTGTAGAGCTATGCGGTTTCAAAATGTAATGCTTCTAACCGAAAGAGTCAACTATAGAACTACTGTTATTATCGTATGTTGGATGCGCATTGGTGTCTAGCTGTAGGCTAGTTGTCTAGTGATATTGTCGACCATCATCAGCTGATCCAGGAAAGAAAACAAATATTTTTTTATTTTATTTAACCTTATTTAAGGCAAGTCAGTTTTAAGAACATATTGACAATGACGGCCTACACCGGGCAAACCCGGACGACGTTGGGCCAATTGTGCGCCGCCCAATGGGACTTCCCAATCATACAGCCTGGATATTGATGGAATAAAGAATAGCAGTACCCGCGAGCACCTGAAAAACAAAGCAATGAGCGCTCTAAACAGTTGACTGACAAAAGCAAACAACATGTAATGCATTGGAATAAAGGCTTCTTTTTATTATTATTAGGGAAGCATGGCAAAAATGAAGACCCACAAAGGAAAATCTATGAGCAAAGGAGCTCAGCTGAGGGCGAAATTCAACACTACTGGATGGACAACTCTTGTCACATTGAAATAAATGGTTTAAAATATTACAGAGAGGTGCAGGTGTTTGTTTAATTTAAATATTTGATGTTTATATTTACCACTGTAAATATATATTTACCACTGCATTTTAAACAAATAGGAGAGTGGTTAAATTAGCATTATTTAGAGACCCCCCAAAGTTAGACTTTTGTTGCATTTTGGGGAGCGAACGTTTCATTCAGGGAAGCTGAGCCCCCAGCTCCCTCGTTATGCCCTTATGATAATAAACCTCTAAATGCCCCTAGGAAAACGCAATTGATATTAACCTCACCACTCCCATCTAGTGACAACAAAATGTTACTCTCATTCACTTGATCAGAAAAGGAATCATAATTTTCAGTTGATTTTCAATGCAATGTTTCTTTTTTTTTAAACATTTCATAGTGAGTTCACAATCATATGGACTGTTTTCCTAATAGGCACTCTTCTCAGAAACAGATTTTCAGAAGAATCCTTTATTTTCAGGAGATAATTATACACATCTCATAAAATGGCTTTTCTCAAGGGCTTCTTTTTGTTACTGATAGACATTTCATCATGCATCCTTTCCAGCTACTAGGTCACATTAATGACTTGCACTAATGTGTGATTACCTTAGTGTGTCATCATTTTGAAATATTAGAGCCAATAGCATCCCACACAGAGGAAGCTGGTGGGAGGAGCTATATGAAGAAGGGCTCCTTGTAACGGCTGGAATGGAGTTAATGGAACGGAGTCAAGCATGTGGTTTTCATATTTTTAAGATGTGTTTGATACCATTCCATTACTTCTATTCCAACCATTACAATGAGCCCGTCCACCTATAGCTCAACCCACCAGCCTCCTCTGATCCCACAGCATGACACACAAAGTAGCGTCTGATTGATTCACCCTATTCTATTCCGATATGTTTTATAGCAGGTTATTATTCAGAAGTAGAAACATTTTAAATGAAGTCTTCCTATACTGATAATGAGATCATAATGTAACTGTATAGGACCATTTAGACCAATAGATAGAGAGGGATGGATGGATGGGAGGGAGCTGTTTAGTTCGGCCTCCCCTTTATAGATATATTATTGTAATTATAAGGCACCTGTGGTTTTAATCTAAGTGAATTGCTTTGGGGAGATATGGCAGTGGGCTGGCAGAGCAGAGGAGAACTCTCTAAAACTGCCTTTGAATGTGATATATAGAGGGGGGGATGCGCATCCACAGCACATCGTGTTGGCGTTGTCTTAAAGCAGCCCCATCGCTATCTCATACCCCCCCCCCCCCCCCCACACACACACACACACACACACAGCTAATGACATGTAGTTGAGGAAGGATGATGATGCAATCACACTTTCCCATGCTCGGGCAGTGGCTGAATGTAGCTTTCATAAACTAGCTTTTCATAGACAATTCTGGCTATTTTAGTCCTATACTGTTGTAGCGAGCAGCACTGTATCCCAGCTTTCAAGTCAAGTCAAAATCCCTATGCTGGACCCCTGGACCTAAAGCCTTTCCAATCACTAAGGTAGAAGTCTACTCTGACTTCTCAACATCTCAAACTCTGCAAATCAACTGGGACCCCTTCACCTATTCACAAAGCAACTTATAGTAGGGATGCTAATCAAGGATCAGGTCCTGCTAATCAAAATAATTTTGATCTAAAACTCTAAGTTCAACCTAGATCAGCACTCCTGTCAGAGACACTTTGTGAATTCCAGAACTAACACTGAGCCAAGGTCTAGAACAGCCAGGCAAGTCTAATAGACTAGACATAACATAATAAATGTAAATCTGGGACACTCATATGAGTATGATATGTTACATTTGGTATGTTTGCAAAAAACAGATGGTCAAGCTGGATGGGTAGGCATATAATGCGAACGTGTTTGAATCTCATCACAGACAACTTTAGCATTTTAACTAATTAGCAACTACTTACTGCATTTTTAGCTACTTTCAACTACTTAGCACGTTAGCTAACCTTTCCCCTAACCCTAAACCTTAACTCTTTAACCCAACTCCTAACCTTAGCCGTAACCTTAACCCCTAAGCCCTAGCCTAGCTAACGTTAGCCACCTAGCTAATGTTAGCATTAGCCACCTCGCCACCTAGCTAACGTTAGCCACAATAAATTGGAATTCATAACATATGATACGTTTTGCTAATTCAGAAACAAATTCTACGTATTGCAATTCGTAACATATTGTATGAGTTGCAATTTATAACATATCATTAGAATTGTAATATGTAACATATCATACGAAATGGGGTGTCCCAGATTTACATTTACTATGTTATCCATGAGTCCAGGTTGGAACAGCAGGTTGAGATGGGGATTTTTCTCATTCTGTAATGCATATGGTAAGGATATAAGTTATCCTCAGGCACTGATCTAGAACCAACTCAGCCTCCACCAAAGCCTAACTTAAACCATGAGGGTGAAAACACACACCTGACCCAAGATCAGTTTCTACTGTCTAGAGGCATCTTGTATAAAATAGCCTCAAAATAGCCTTCTAAATAACCATATGACAGATGACAGAGAAAGAAGGGGAATTTCAATTTAATCTTTCTCTCTATTTATTCATGTTCTTTTTTTCCTCTGATCTCCTTCACGTAACCTTTCACTCCTAAGTGCACTCACCCCAGCCCCAGGCCAAACTGACATGTTCTCTTGTCTATCATCACCATCTCTCCATCTCTCATCAGAACTTCATCTGTAGGAGGTTCATCCCTCGCTCCACTTTGTGCTCCTCCTCCACACTCTTCCCTTTTCCATCACCTTTTCATTCCTTTTCTGCCTCAAGTTCTTATCCTCTACTCCCCTCCCTCAACTCTTCTCCATCTCCCGAGCCACCCTTCCTCTCCCCATCCCTTCTTCCACTCTCTCCCTCCACTCTGCTGCAATCCCTCCCTCCTCTTAAACATCACAAAATCCCCTCCTATCCCAATCCAGCCCTCTCTCCCTCTCTCCCTCCCTCCCTCCTTCTCCATTTATCTTTCCCTCCCTCTCTCTCTCCCCTTCATCTCACCTCTAGCCACTCAACGCTCTCTCTCCCTCTTCAGCAGCACTGCCCGCTCTCTTTCTCTTTCTACCTTTCTTTATTTCTCTCTCTGTCTCTCTTTTTTCTCTCTCCTCCTTTCTTTGGCTCACAGAAGGTTCCCAGGCTCCTGGTCCGTCTGTCAGTCCCTCTGCCCGTCCGACGATCCCACTGAAGCTCTAGCACCAACCAGGACACAGACTCTCACAAAGGTAAGAAATAGGGGAAGAGGAGAGGAGAGAGGGACTCTACTTCCCTCAACTATCGCTGATGCTGGAGGCAGACAGGACGAGGGAAAGGAAGAGAGAGGGAGTGGGGAGAATCAGAAATGAGAAGAGATGAAGTGGAAAAAGAAGAGGGAGAGAGGAGTGGAGAGGTGGTAATGCAGTGCACTGTGACTTGTGAGAAGAGAGGAATATAGAAAGAGATTTAGTTTGAAATGGTGTGTCTTGAAGAAACTGTCTGAGAATAGAGAAAGAGATTGATGCATGCAGCGGGTAGAATTGCAAAAAGGGAGAGAGGGATGGAGATGGATAGAGAGAATATCATGAAAATGTTGGTGTATCAGCTGTGCGGCTACAGAAAGCATAAAGCAGCGGCAGCTCTGCCTCTCCGTAAAATCCCATTCACAAATAAGACCTGAACTCTGGCAACTCTGATTGGTCCCCGAAATGGTGTATGTTTGATTCAATGTGTGTGTGCACTGTATTTAGAGAAAGAGATTGAGAGAAGGTGAGAGGGAAGGAGGGAAATGGGAAGGGAAGGAAGGGGTGCGAGGAGGGGTATAGAACGTCTATTAGATAGCTCTTCTGTGGGTCTGGTGCTAATGCTGTGCTTGATGAGCGGCTGCTCCAGCAGTACACACCGTGCAGGCTAACAGAGAGAGAGAGAGAAAGCTGAACTCAGTTGGAGTGTACGCTTAAATATGAGATGCAATGTGGGGAGGGGGGTCCAAATGGAAATAATCAGTGATGTTGGCTGTGCGGGTCGGTATACTTGTCATAATGCAGACTTTAGATACAGAGACGATCAGTGTGACTTTACGACAGACTTTGGGACACTTCCCTCCTGCCCGCCTCCCTACCCTTCCTTTCCCCTTCTCCCCTACTCCCTGATTGCCTCATCTCTCACTACAGATTGCTCCCCTTTGATAACATCTGTAGAAACAGAGCAGCACTCCTGGCATGCAAACAGCAGCCTGTAAGAGTGACGTTATATTTCTGGGAAACTGTCGTTGGTGCGGCAAAGTACGGGCAGCCTGAAGTATATATGGGGGAGAGAGAGGGATGGAGAGAGAGGGATTGAGAGATGGGGAGAACTTCAGCAACCACAAGGGAGTTAATGGGACAGAGAGGAGAGGGAGAAAGAGAGCACGCGAGAGAGAGGAGAGAAAGCATAAACTGACATATGGAGGGAATGAGGGGAATAATGAGTTGGCAGGAGAAAAAGAGGAGGGTTGGGCATCCAGAATTAAGGGAGTAGAGAGAGGGGGGGCATAGCGATGAAGTGAGGGACAGAAGTAGAGAGAGAGGAGGGAGAGAGAAAGAGAGCGAGACGGAACGAGAAAGAGAAGGAGAGGCGGTAATGCAGTGCACTGTTACTTGTGAGCAGAGAGGAATATAGAAAGAGATATGTAGATTGAAATGGTGTGTCTTGAGGAAACTGTCTGAGAACATTGAAAGAGAGAACAGGTTGATGCATGCAGCGGGCAGAATTGGAGAAATGGCGAGAGAGATAGGGATTGAAAGAGAGAGGGATGAGGGGACAGAGAGAACGTCATGAAAATGTCGGAGTATCAACTGTGCGGCTGCAGAAAGCCGTAAAATCCCATTCACAAAAAAGACCTGGAATAGACGTTGAATTGACATCGGTGCCCATCTCCTTTTCACTACATAGAGTATCTCACACCCCATCACTACTCTTTCATTAGAAGTGAATGTGAGGGGTGTGATGCATGACTCTAGACTATATCACATCAGGATTTTCTAGGAATTCACTGATTTTGGAGTGTGAAATACAGCCTTGTGAAATATACCGTCGTATTTGTGGCAGCTGGGATCGACTGGGATACCCAGTACAGCACAGGAGCGTGGTGGAAGGGTGGGCTGTGGGGAGATTTACGGGATGTGTCAGTGCAGGTAACTGAGTTCTTGTGTGGTACACCTTCCACTTGGCGGTAGCTATGTGTTCAAGGGTTCTGCCTCTGGTTTGGTTTGATGCTGCAGTGTGTGATAGAGTAACTTTCGTCCTCCTTCTTCTTGAGGTGTCTCTCCACAAACCCTGTCTATAATAGTGGAGTAGAACAAGCATGTTATTGTGTGTGTGTGCCTGCAACCAAACCAGATCAGACCAGAGCAGGCCTCTACAGAGCGATGTAGCACCGCAGTTAATGAAGCATATTTCATCCTCGATCCCTGACTCGGGCACGGGCAGATTAATGACCATGGAACATGGATGGGATTAGAGTACCAATCCAACAGAGATGATCAATCTAGCCAGCTAGTACCAGTGTACCAGTACCAGTGTAGCAGCCCCACATACATCAAAATACAGTTATACTTATTATCTACTGTATATATTTTCTACAATTCCACATAGACGTGTGTGGGTGCCTTTCTGTGTGTGCAGTGCACGTATGTTTGAGTGAGTTTGAGTGAGTGGGTAGCTAGCTGTGTGCCAGTGGGTGGAAGAATAGGAAAATGTCATGATTACTTGGAAGAAGAGTATTTGTTTGTGTGGGATTGTGTAGGTGAGAGGTTGTTAGATGTTAGATAGGACCAGCTAATTGTGTGCGGACGGATCCAGAGTGCATGTTTGAATTTTTACGTGGGCAGTCTTTTAAACTGAGCTGTAGGAAACTAAAGCACAGCTGCATTCTACAGTCCGAAAGGCATCACTCTGCAATTCAAAACTACCTCACACACACACACACACACACACACACACACACACACACACACACACACACACACACACACACACACACACACACACACACACACACACACACACACACACACACTTAGAGAAAAGGATTCCAAAAGGGTTCTTTGGCTGTCCCCATATGAGAACCATTTTTGGTTCCAGGTAGAACCCTTTTAAGATCCATGTAGAATCCTCTGTGGAAAGGGTTCTACATGGAACCCAAAGGGGTTCTTCAAAGGGTTCTCCTATGGGGACAGGTGAAGAACCCTTTTAAGTTCTAGATAGAACCTTTTTTCTAAGAGTGTAACAGTGATGAAAATATGTATCTTCCCCCACTTAAAAGGTTACCTGCAATTAGCCATCATTAGCCAACAGAAAGTGACACATTCAATACTGCCTTGCACACTCTTGCCTGCATCTAGCTGATCTAGGGTGTAATCATTAGTCCAACATTTGCAAACGTTTGCTTCCGTTTAAATAAATGTTTTAACAGAATCAGCTGAATGAATACACCCCTGATCAATCGTAAACACAGTTCACTTTCATAGCAGCCACATTGTATTCCTTCTCACCTCTATACGCTCTCCTTTTCTCACCTTTCCCCTTAGTTTGTGGACTTTTGCTGTATGTGGCCAGACAAAAAAAACTTTCCAAGCCAAACCATATCATAACCGCTACACACAGCCTACAACGCTGTCACCATATTAGCTAAAGTAATGTCATAGTCAACATAGCTAATATAACTAATGTGTTAGTAAACCCGCTACAATCATGCAGTAAAATTACAGTGTACACTCAGTAAGCAGTTTAGAACAATAAATTAGTAAAACAAAAAGCTCACCTTGACTTGGAAGAGTTCCCATGTTGTTTTGGAAATTCATAGCCAGCTAGCTAACATAGCATTCCTCTGTTTGAGCAGGGTGTTTGAGTCGTCTAAACTAGCTAGCTGCATTTATTAGCTAAGTAAGTGAAACTAAATGTTTAAAAAATATATGAAATCTCGACCTCTCAATCTCTCTCTTGCTTGTCCTACATTTTGGAAGAAATTAATTTGTTCAAAATTGTTCAACTATTGTCTTTCGCTTTCTTTTAGTCAACTACTCACCACATTTTATGCACTGCAGTGCTAGCTAGCTGTAGCTTATGCTTTCAGTACTATATTCATTCTCTGATCATTTGATTGGGTGGACAACGTCAGTTCATGCTGCAGGAGCTCTGATAGGCTGGAGAACGTCCTCCGGAAGTTGTCATAATTACTGTGTAAGTCCAGAGGAGGACTGAAGCTAGCTGTCCTCCGGCTACATCATGATGCTACCCTGCAGGCTACTGTAGACCCTAGAGTTTAATCTGATACTGACAGGCAGGCAGCAGCCTCTGAGTTTCCCACTCCTCACAGCAGTGGACCATCCTCCTCAGTGAATTTCATTTTTTTTGTTTTAAATAAAACATTTTAAAAGTTTTACTTTTCAGATTAAACTCTACTAAATATATTCACATGTCACCAAATAATTTATTAAAACACACTGTTTTGCAATAAAGGTCTACAGTAGCCTGCAGGGTAGCATCATGATGTAGCCGGAGGACAGCTAGCTTCAGTCCTCCTCTGGGTACATTGAATTCAATACAAAACTTAGGAGGCTCATGGTTCTCACGCCCTTCCATAGACTTACACAGTAATTATGACAACTTCCGGAGGACGTTCTCCAGCCTATCAGAGCTCCTGCAGCATGAACTGACGTTGATCCCATTGTAGTTTTACACTCATATCAACTCATTATTGCATTAACCACCAGTTGGCACCATGCGCACACACAAACACTCACTTATAAACCCCTTCACCTAGATGCTTTCAAGAAGAGGACATTTCGTTTTCCATTGCCCAGCAGAACAGCAGAAGACCATCTCCACCTACATAAAGTCCCACGGTCAGGTTACCTGCATTCATCTCTTGAACTTTGGCCAACAAAATCCACTTGGACTTCCCATCATCCTCCAACTCATAATGCTTCGGGGTTAAGGGGGATACCTAGTCAGTTGTACAACGGAATGCCTTCAACTAAAATGTGTCTTCCACATTTAACCCAACCCCTCTGAAACAGAGGTTCTGCCTTCATCAACATCCACAGCCCGGGCAACAGTGGATTAACTGAGTTGCTCAGGGGCAGAATGACAGATTTTGACATTGTCGGCTCGGGGAGTCGATCCAGCAACTGGCCCAACTTTTTAACGACTAGGCTTCCTGTTGCCCCTGTCGTTAGGGTTTTGTTCATGGTTAGGGGTTAGAGAAAGGATGTTGAATGGGACTGAATTGTGTGTCCCCACAAGGTTAGTAATACAAGACCATGTGTGTGTGTGTGTGTGTGTGTGTGTGTGTGTGTGTGTGTGTGTGTGTGTGTGTGTGTGTGTGTGTGTGTGTGTGTGTGTGTGTGTGTGTGTGCGTGCATGCGTATGTGTGTGTTACTGATCAGATGTAAGCACGTTTGAACAAGTGGCATTACAGGACTGGAAGTTGGAAGCCAGAAGCTGGAAGGGAGCCATAACTTTGAACCACCTGCTAATAGAGAATTATGGCTGTGGTGTAATGTAGCCTGGTCCCAGATCTGTTTGTGCTTTTCCCTACTCCATTGGCATTCCATAAGGAGTTGGCAAGAGAGCAGAAACAGACTGGCACCCATGCTAGTGCTAATGGTGCATGGTGCTGGAACTTCAGCTGTTGTACCATCTACATTTGCCTCTAGATCATATGATTTCAGACATTCTAGTTTTACAAACTACCTGTGTTATCGTGCAGTAAGCATATTAACGTGTGGAGGGGAAAATTGCTGTATTGTTTTGATGGATGACGCATTTTTCTATTGTTGAATATCCTGGTGCTGATTTAATTGCCACCACACCTGCAATACACTCACTTTCTTGCATCTTATTTTACTCCCTCTCTCTCTTCCTCACTATTTTACTTCCTCACGTTTTCTTTCTTTCTCTATCACCAGCGCTCTCCCTATCCAAATGAAGGTGTGAAAAGGGAACACTTCCCACTTTGTGCCAAAGTTCAGTCGATCTATTTTAGAGATTTTGGCCATGTATTTTTTTAAGGCCAACGTATTTTTAAACCGCCCGAGCAACAGAGGTCGCTTAGAGCGAATCTAACTTTAGTAGTGACACAGAGGTCACCGCAGCGCTGCAGGAGTCAGGCCTAGCAATTAAAACATCCACAAACTCCTAAATGAGATCATTAGTGTGCTGGGATGGATGGAAGTCATCTGGGAAGAGGCAAGGGAGACGAAAGAGGATTGAGATTTATTTTATGGGTCACAGAGAGGGAGTTTTTGGTTAAATTAATGGGATGATAATGTAACATTGTGACCTATTTTGATGCGGTGTGACTTAAAGTCCTTACTCTTTTGGGAGAGTCAGTGGATGTGGATGATATATAGACACACACACTCACACACACACACACACACACACACACACACACACACGCACAACAAACTACGCTTCTTACCCAACATCGTTTGTAAAGGTGTACTCCAACTCTGTGACCTTAAAACAGCAGCCCTCTGCACCACAGTTCTTCTAAGTGAGACAGGGGGCACTGTTTCACAGGCAAGTGGATGAGTAGATGGAGATACTGCTGCATTCCCTATATGGGGGCTCAAACTTCTGCTCCACTCCTCCTGAGGTTTCTCATGAACCTGCCACTTACCGGCTACATAATTAGCCCCTTACAGAAGACTGCTGCCTGGTCCCTGGCTGAACAGTTCAATCTTATAACTACTGTTCTCTACTCCCTGCATAGAGAATATATGCCAAGAATGGCCAATTTAGTGGGCAAAGTGCAGGAGTTACCAAACTTTATTCTATTCCGTTCCAACGTATTCTAGTATGTTGCTAGCAATGACTACGATGACCAGCTATCATTGCATTATCAATGTGATACAAGAGATAAGCATGACTTGGAATAGCGGTCGTTGTGACCAATACACATCATATTCCACATCAGCTGTGGAATATCAGCTGTCCTATATACTGCTGAAGTTTATAGAAGTTTCCTCCACTCCTCTCCCATTGCTTTGCCGGCCTGCTACTATATTTTAGATGAAGGTGACCAAATTTATGGAATTAAAACCGGGGACATTTCCACTTCGGTGGTCAATATATCATTAAAATATCCAATGTTGTCTATGAAATGAAAAAGGGGGCCAATTCCGGTTTCATGTATTTAGTCTAACGGGCCCACTGTGATAGAGAAAACAACTATACTACAGAAACACTATAGACAAGACAGAACTGTCAGATCTGAACAGTCATTCAGTGGTCCTGGTTGTCTGGGTAGAATAAGAGTAGAAGAGAACATGAGCAAAATTGAAAAAAAACACACAATAGTATATGTGAAATACTTAACAACATAATAAGGAAATAAGACGATGATGTGATTGGCAACTACATAATATACTTATACCAACCTAATCTGTATATTTCTCAGAAGAATGTATTTTCTTCTGTATTGCTCTGTCTTTGGCCAGCTTCTCCATGAACTCCTGGCAGGGAAGGTTGAAGTTTGTCTTCACAATAAGCGTGGCCTTGATGGTAGGAACAGTGTACCTATTTCTTTCTGCTGTCCATGCAGTATATCATTAATTTGGGAGAACACTCTCTCGACTGGTGTATTACCTCCAGGTAAGCACATGACAACAGACGCTAATCTAGCCAGGCTAGTGTGTGGGATGTCGTTCTCTTTGAAGTGGGTAACCACAGTGCTCCATCTCTGACTGAGCGGTGTCTCAGATGTTTTCCATTCTTCAAGCGATCCCCTCTTTAGGAACTCTTGCAGGCCAGTAACCTCGTCAAACAATGCATCCTCATTGATGGTCACATTGGGGCATTTTTTTCTGCAGTGTGGCTGCTGCCTTCTAGATCTCTTCACGCTGAGGTTGCCTTTTTAAAAGGAGACCATGTAAATCTTTTAGATTATCTGTCTACTTTCTCCATGCTTGCAAGTAGTTCACATCCGTAGTGAAGAATGATTGTGATGTTTTGAGGAAGCCCTCTTTAGACATTGCTCCATTTCCCTCTAGCTCTCTCAGAAGTCCTACGACCAAACCTGGAAGGAAGTTGTCATCACGTCTTGCAGTCAATTTTGCCTCAACGTTTCTCAGAATTGCAGCTGACTCTACAGCCCAGCGGTCCTGGCATTCAAGAATCTTGATCGTGTCACTGAATATGGTCAGGTTTCCATGGACAATGCCAGCCAAAGTTCAGTCAGTGGAGCTTCGAACATTGTTCGCAGGACAACAGGGCATTTGTCTTCAGAAAGAAAACAGGATTTCAATGGCACATACATTTTCATCACTCTTTCTGGAGCAGGGAGCATGGACAGCCAGCGAACATTGCTGTGTCCTAAAATGTTTATGGTACTCCTGGTCTCACAAAAGCTCTTCAGCCTTTCTACTCTGACGGTGAAAATATCCAAATATCTTTGTGAGCAGGTACTCAACATCAAGGGGCATCATATCCAAAGCTGTTCTGACCGTGTTATGAATGATGTGGGCAGGACAACCTAAGCCAATCAACTTCCGCTGAAGAGCATTTTTAACTTTGGTATGGACATTGACCCTCCCCAGCCTATTCAGTCCACCAAAGTTGGTATTTGTGTTGTCGGCAGAGAATGCCACGACTTTGTTTTCCAGGTTACATTTTTGGATGACCACCAGGACCTCAGC
Source organism: Oncorhynchus masou masou (assembly GCF_036934945.1). NCBI lineage: Eukaryota > Metazoa > Chordata > Actinopteri > Salmoniformes > Salmonidae > Oncorhynchus > Oncorhynchus masou. Next base: position 768,424 of record NC_088225.1, on the reverse strand, counting down.
TGCAATTTCCTCTGCTGTTTCTCCTTTCAATTAAACAAACACAAGCAGTTTTGCTTCCACAGATGTGTTGCCATCATATATCTTACAATATCTGACTACTATTGGCAGCAGCTTTACATGTCCATGATCGGACACATCAATGGACAGGGACACAAATTCAACCTGGTCTAGGTCCTGTGTTACCAAAGTAGTTGCCCATGTTGCTAACACGTTACTCACTATGGCTTCACATTTTGTCCTAGCACATGTAAACTTCGGCTCATAAAGCTTTCGTGTGAGTTGGGCTGTGCTGTGCAGTCCATAGATGTGTAACTATGATTGTGTCACATGCAAAGTCACCCTCCTGCACAGCTAAATCATATTCTTCTTGGGAAGGCTCTACCTTCTTGAAGAATGTGGTGACAGAGGGCAAACCAACACGGGCAATCAGAGAGGCTTTATGCTTTTTTGTCTGTTGATGTTCTACCACTGCCGTTCTTCTCCGGATGCCAATTGAAAAAGAGGAATTACAAAGGGTCCATTCTATCGTCTTGACCTGAGCGTATAAATGGAAATTCTCTCATTATGTTGTCCTTAAAATGGCATTTCCGTGTTTTGGAAAGAGTCATTGTATCTCTGTCTGCTCTTCTTCACTCTCCTTGTGTCACTCTTCTTACTCTCTTAACTTTTTCTTCTCCTCCAATCTTTCTCCTCCTCTTTTCTTCGCTCGTCTTCCTGCTCTTTCTTCCACCTCACTCTTCTACACTCTCCTCGCGTCACTCTTTATACTCCCTTCATTTTTCCTTCTCCTTCCTCTCCAATCTTTAATAATAAATAGTACACTATTAGATAAAATACTTTGGTTAACAGATTCCCATTGCTTGCCTCATTTTTGTATTTTATCTCAAAAACATTGTTTGGAACAATACATTTGCAGTCTCTGTAGTCATATCTTTACATTTCCTCCTCTATCTCCTTCACTCTTCTTCTTATCCAGTCTTCCTCCTCTCCACTCTAACAGAAAACATTATGCTAATGTTATCCATGAAAATGTCAAAATATATTTTCACACTACTTATTACAATGCCAAATCATTAAAATGGTAATCTACAAATAAATATTCTTAGAATTAAGTGTGCATTAATTTAATGTAATAATTTTTTCAAAATAGCCCGTCCACTGCATGTTTACATGTGAACGTTTTTTAACCTAGCTACCATGAAAGTAGCTTGCTAACCTAGCTAGATAACTTAGTCGACATAGCTAATGTTAGCTAGCTACCTATTTAAACCCCTATAAAGCAGATCCTCTATGTATATAATAAATGGTGACATTATAACATCATTAGCTAGTATCTCAAACAATTGTAACTTACCTGGCTTGAAAAGACGTTTGTGGTGATGTTGTGGATTCACTTGACACTTTCTAGCTTCTGGCCGAGTTTTCCATGGCTGTTTTCACTAAAACTAGCATGAGCAAGTAGTTAGTAGAAGAAGAAGAGTGAATGAAGCTGATATAGTGAGCAGCCCCCTCTGCTGGACAAAACAAGTACAATGCGATTGAGACGTCAACTGGTAGGCTCTGCTGCACTGTCTTTCTTGCCATGTAAAATATTATTTCACTTTGCAGTCTGTTTTTAACGCACAGTTAAAAACTGGTACATTTCCGGGGACAGCTCCAGCCGGGGACAGGTCACCAAAAATGGGGTCTGGTCACCCTATTTTAGATGGGAGCTGGGAGCATTTCGGACTGGCCCCTGATCATAGAGATCATCTGAATGCAGGAAACATGCAACCTCATCTGTACTTCTGACCAGGGAAGTAGTGCACTATCTAGAGAATATGGTGCCATTTTGGATGCAATCGTTATGTCAGTGTGAATAAGGGGCTTGCAGTATAGCCAACGCTAAATGTCTCTGTCGCGTATTACACTGATGACCTTCATTCACTTGAATGTCATTCTCTATTTGGAGGTTAGTGTTAGGTTGAAGCCTTATCAGTGAATGGGCTTTGGACATTATACTGTAGTACTGTAGATTCTCACACGTGTGTGTGTGTGTGTGTGTGTGTGTGTGTGTGTGTGTGTGTGTGTGTGTGTGTGTGTGTGTGTGTGTGTGTGTGTGTGTGTGTGTGTGTGTGTGTGTGTGTGTGTGTGTGTGTGTGTGTGTGTGTGTGTGTGTGTGTGTGAATCTACAGTACTACAATATAATGTCCAAAGCCCATTCACTGATGAGGCTTCAACCTAACACTCCCAAATAGAGAATGACATTCAAGTGAATGAAGGTCATCAGTGTAATACGCGACAAACAGAGACGTTTAGATGTTTCTGACCAGGGAAGTAGTGCACCATCTTTTCTATCTTTATGAATAACTGCACATATCGTTCCTTTGTAGGACCATGAATGTGTGCATCCCCCTTCTCCCTGTTTCCTCTCCATCTCTCTCCTCCTCCTCCTCCCTCCCTCTTTTTTATGTGGAGCTGTGAGCGCTGGCTGGACACAGTCAACTCAGCTTGCCCCGGGGCTCCGCCCCGGCTCCCACCAGCAGAGTGTGAAGATTGTGTCAGAGTAAGAGAAGAGGAGAGCAGTAGAGGAGGAGTGGAAGCCCAGTGCTGGACTGGCTATTATAATGCAAGGTCAATGGAGGGTTTATGTAGCCGAGAACACACACACATACACTTCTGCAAGACAAGAGGAGTTGTCAGGCGGCAGAGTTTCTGCTGCCATTACTGCTGACAAGGCAAGCCACTGCCATTGGGACAGGGGCTTTAGCCTCTCTCTCTCCGAATACACACGCTCCGACAATCTACATTGAAATACATACACACGCACACACACCCTGACTCACTCATACACTCAGTAAAAACATGAGCAGAGGAATGTGCAGTTATGCGTGGATGGTGGTCACCCACCCAGTCACCCACACTGCACCAGGAAACACATCAAGAGCTAATGCAAATACATGAACACACACTCAATATCTGGTTTATATTTAGTCCGATGCAAACAACCACACACAACAAAGCATAGTTAAGTAACGTGATGTCATGTCAAAGTTCTGACGGATAGGCCACTTATGTAATGTATTACTTCTTTATCGATAATCCCGTCATCCCGATTTTGAGAGTCGTACAAGTGAAAGAATGAATTACGAGTTATTACGATAACAGCATAATTATAGGGCTTGGGGCTTTTGTGTTTGCAGCCTGCAGGACCATGGGTTAAATCTCAGACAAACAGAGAATGTGCTGACAATGTAAAGACCAAACTGTATGTTCAAGGATTTTAAGCCGCCTATGACTGGGATTTTAAACCTTGTCAGCCCCCTCCTTCATCACTCTTCTACACCCCCCCCCTCCCCCCCATCAAAGACTAGTGCAGAATACAAATTGTGTTGCGCTTTAGTTTTTTGGTACCGTAAGCCGAAAGCATGAGGAGAATGGGGAATAGAAGTGAATCTGTCCCAGGAAGAGAAAGAAAGGATCCAGCACAATAGAGTGGGGTAGACCGTCCTGATGCAGACAACAAGCTGAGAGGAGGAGGAGAAAGGCGAGAGAAACAGAGAATAAAAGAGCGGGAGAAAATGGGAAGAAGGAGGACCATCAAAAGGGAGGTGCTGGAGGGTACGCAAGGAAGAAAGAAAGTAAGAAAGAGAGGAAGGAAGAAACAGATAAGAAAAGGAAAACGCAAACCAGACACAAAGGAGAGGAGCCAGAGTAGTGAGGGGTAAAATACAAGAAAATAAAGGAAGATAAAGGCGTGTGTGATGGATGGACAGGCAGTGTTCTGCAGATGTATGAAGCCTCAGCCTCAGCACCATGCTAGTTGGATAAGTGATACACAGGACCCTGATATCCAGCCCCTCCCCATAGTCTCATTCTCTCTCTTTCTTTCTCACCCCTCCCCCCAGGATCCTCTATCCTCCTCTACTCCGCACACAGGGCTGTGTGGACTCAAGCCTCAGCGGCCATCAAAACCCATCAGACTCATCCTGGACAGGCCTGGCTGCCACTCACATTATACTAAAGGAAACAGGAATCCTCTTCATACACATAGACAAACACGCATTGACTAGTGGAATGCAATCATTTTCAGACTGTACATATAAAGGTACAAGAGTTAAATACCAAAAGAGAATGTCCCATCCCTGCCCATCTGGCACTCGAGACTCAATCAAACAATCAATCAAACAATCAATCAGCAGTGTGCTGCGTTGCCTACCTACTCCTTCACCCACTACTCTGCATTGGCACGCCCCCAAGCTGTCAGTCAGTCATCCAGGAGGAGGAAAAACATGCCCAAGCAGCAAAGAGAGATGGAAGGATGAAGGGAGGGAGAGGGAGACGGAGGGAGGAAGCAAGAGAGATGGAGGGTGGATGGAGGGATGCAATGAAGGAAGAGAGATGGAGGGAGGATGTACGAGAGATCGAGGGATGAGAGAGGAAGAAAGATAGTGGGGTGAAGGGAGGATGGAGAGAGGAAGAGCACTACTGACTGTCATAAATCCTTCACTGCCAGGGAATTACCATAAACTGGAAAGACCTTATCGTTTAAGCTTTTTACCCATAATCCCAGATTATGTATGTTTATAGTGATCACATGTCATGATGTCATTACCAATAAAGGCAAATCAAACGTCCCATCTCAAGACCCACCAAATCAAATCAAATAGCAGTGGAATAACATAACAGGAGCACCAAAATATAAACAATACTGGCACCCAGAATTAATACCGAAACCTATTTAAATCCAAGTCAGGCACTGCATGACAGTGATGGAATGGTCTGAGTGTTATTGGAAATACTGGCTCTTAAAATAAAATGGAGTAATTAACATAATAAAAAACATCCCCACCAACACCCGTCTGTTAAAGCTAGAGATATCTTTTTTTTGTATGGGCTGCGTCTCAATCCACCAATGTCAGCCTTCCACATCTACGGTGGAAAGTGGCAGAGCTACGGCTCTGTTTGTCAGACCAGGAGACGTCCCAAAAATCGATCCTCTCGCGAAAATGTCTGTAGCGTCAGAACTGTTTGGCCTTACCAACTAATACACGGTGGTGTTCTACGTTTTGTTCAATGACACCCACAAGCCCCATGGGACTCATCTGAAGTCAGTGCCGCCAATGTGCCAACTTCTAAGGCACTTCAGAACCTTATGATTTATTTTTCGACTGTCTGTTTTGCCATTTATCCAATGTTATTCAATGCATTTCTATGGGCTATAGCAGTAAAGGCCCATTTATTTACAGCACCAGTCAAAGGCTTGGACACACTTACTCAGTCCAGGGTTTTTCTTCATTTTTACTATTGTTTGCATTGTAGAATAATAGTGTAGACATCAAAACTATGAAATAAAACATGGAATGACGTAGTAACCAAAAAAGTTTTTTTTTTTTTTTGATTCTTCAAAGTAGCCAACCTTTGCCTTGATGGAAGCTTTGCACACTCTTGGCATTCTCTCAACCAGCTTCATGAGGTAGTCACCTGGAATGCATTTCAATTAACAGGTGTGCCTTGTTAAAAGTTAATTTGTGGAATTTATTTCCTTCTTAATGCATATGAGTCAATCAGGTAGGGGTGGTATACAGAAGATAGCCCTCCCTGGTAAAATACCAAATCCATATTATGGCAAGAACAGCTGAAATAAGCAAAGTGAAAAGACAGTCCATCGTTACTTTAAGACATGAAGGTCAGTCAATGTGGAACATTTCAAGAACTTTCAAAGTTTCTTGAAGTGCAGTCGCAAAATCCATCAAGCGCTATGATGAAACTGGCTCTCGTGGACCGCCACAGGAAAGAAAGACCCAGAGTTACTTCTGCTGCAGAGGATACGTTCATTAGAGTTACCAGCCTCAGAAATTGCAGCCCAAATAAATGCTTCACAGAGTTGAAGTAACAGACACATATCAACATCAACTGTTCAGAGGAAACTGCGTGAATCAGGCCTTCATGGTCGAATTGCTGCAAAGAAACCACTACTAAAGGACACCAATAAGAAGAGACTTGCTTGGGCCAAGGAACACGAGCAATGGACATTAGACCGGTGGAAATCTGTCCTTTGTCCTGATGAGTCCAAATTTGAGATTTTTGGTCCCAACCGACGTGTCTTTGGGAGAGTGTCACTAGCAAAGCACCGTCACACCTCCTCCTCAATGCTTCACGGATGAACGAATGATCTCCGCACGTGTGGTTACCACTGTGAAGCATTGAGGAGGAGGTGTGCTGGTGTGGGGGTTCTTTGCTAATGACACTGTCTGTGATTTATTTAGAATTCAAGGAACAGTTAACCAGCATGGCTACCACAGCATTCTGCAGCAATATGTCATCCCATTTGTTTTGCGCTTAGTGGGACTATCATTTGTTTTTCAACAGAACAATGACCCAACACACCTCCAGGCTGTCTAAGGGCTATTTGACCAAGAAGGAGGGTGATGGAGTGCTGCATCAGATGACCTGGCCTCCACAATCACCTCACCTCAACCCAATTGAGATGGTTTTGGATGAGTTGGACTGCAGAGGGAAGGAAAGGTAGCCAACAAGTGCTCAGCATATGTGGGAACTCCTTCAAGACTGTTGGAAAAGCATTCCAGGTGAAGCTGGTTAAGAGAATTCCAACAGTGTGCAAAGCTGTCATCAAGGCAAAGGGTGGCTACTTTGAAGAATCTAAAATATAACATTTTTTTTTGTTGTTACTACATCATTCCATATGTGTTTTATCATAGTGTTGATGTCTTCACTATTATTGTACAATGTAGAAAATAGTAAAAGTAAAGAAAAACCCTTGAATGAGTAGGTGTGTCCAAACTTTTGACTGGTACTGCATATACTGATAGGGGTCCTACAATTCCAAATCAATTAGCTAATTGAGCCATGGTATGACCATCTTAAAACAGGGGTTATTAATAGAAAAGATGAGATACCGGAGAGAGGGAGCATTCGGAAATAATGTATCTAGTCATGACTTGTCAGGAAACCTGGAACTGTTCACGAGGAATTCACATTTGTCACCCGACTGACTGGCTACCACCAAGAGAGGACACCAAGAGGGGGATGACGAGGCCAGTAAAGAAAAACACAGCTAAAGCAGAAACAACGTAACATAAAAACCAGGGTCATATTCACTAGATACCAAACTGAAGAAAACAGTTGGAAATGGGGAGGGACTGCCTGAGTTTATAAGGAACCTTTATTTATTTTATTTTACTAGGCAAGTCAGTTAAGAACAAATTCTTATTGTCAATGATGGCCTAGCAGTGGGTTAACTGCCTGTTCAGGGGCAGAAGGACAGATTTTGTACCTTGTTAGCTTGGGGATTTGAACTTGCATTGAGTCCAATGCTCTAACCACTAGGCTACACTGCCCCCAACGTGCTTTTTAGTTGCAAAACGAAGTGCAATAATGAATACGATCCTGATGTTACCTTGTCAGCTCGGGGATTTGAACTTGCAACCTTTCGGTTATTAGTCCAATGCTCTAACCACTAGGCTACACTGCCCCCAACGTGCTTTTTAGTTGCAAAACGAAGTGCAATAATGAATACGATCCTGATGTTATTTAATGTAAAGCCAGCGGCTCCCTGCCAAGGTACATCTGGTCCGATATCTAACCCACCTGGAACAGAGGGGGTAGGAGCCAAATGATACAGTCATGATAATGGATTGAGTGAGAGATACAGAGAGAGAGAGAGAGAGAGAGAGAGAGAGAGAGAGAGAGAGAGAGAGAGAGAGAGAGAGAGAGAGAGAGAGAGAGAGAGAGAGAGAGAGAGAGAGTAGAGTGAGAGAGAGAATTGATTGCCAACATGGCTGGCAGACAATCACATAATTTCTTAATATCTTAATCCCTGCTGTTTCAAGAGAAAGAGAAACTCCAAGAGAAACTCCTGAGAAGACATTTGGCAATTAGATAAAGAGCAATAAATAAACAATGCTAAAGAGAGAGAGGAAATATGTCACAGAAATCAGAGAGAATGAGCCAAGGACAGGAGAGTTGCATACAACAAACCAATAACTATTTGGAGAAGGAGCAGAGGGGAAAAGGAGGTGCCTCCTGTCTGTAATGTATTGTAGAATACTACTCAGCTCCTCAGATTTCCACTCCAGTTGTACAATTGACAGAAATACAGGGGGCAGAGGAGGAAAGGAGAAGATAGGAAAGAAGAGGAGGTGGCACTCTTGCATTTTATTTGGCTCTGGTTGTATGTGGAGGAGCAGAGCAATGAGGAGAAAACTCAGCCGTGCCAGCAGCATGGCACCTCAATCACACTGTATCTATCTCTGCTCAGAGCAGCATTAACTGGGCCGTCCGTTACTGAAGCAGTTTAGCTTATCAGCTCCTCTCCTCCGAGGCCTCCCTCACATCCATTCCTCCCTCCGGGACACTGCCACCTTACAAGCCTCACACGCCTCTCCTAATTATGCCCCCTGTCTGTCTCCAAGCCTCCACCCCCCTTCCTCCCCTCTCTCTACCCCCTCTCATCTTGTCAAATACAATTTTAGTTCAGGTGGTTTATTGGCAGGGCCACTTCAGGTTCAATACCAATGCTGACATTCTGAGCAGATTCCATTATGGTCACGGCAACAGTAAATAGAGGTTGGTAGCAGAATGGTAACAACAGTGGCCAACTTCAAAATATTGTCATTGTTCTGATCCCTGGTCAGTTCCTTGTTTAATTAGGGGCGTTTCGAAATGCAAATAGCCAAGGTTGTGCACGAGCACTGAGGCTGAGAACAAATGCCATTTATCAATGCCAGGTGTTCCTTGTCTATGTTCTGTCCACTTACCCACTGGCTACGCTCTCTATAAGAGGAACGAGACAAAGAGAAAGTACTGGTTAAAAAGTTTAGCTGCATCAAATGTCCTTACAACCCAACACAATTATGCTTATTTTGCCCTCAGTCTGATAGTCTTTATCATGTGTGTATTTCACTAGTAGAAGAGCTTCTAGCGAAGCCTGGCTACAGATGAACTAGTCCCCTCTTTATGTTCACATTCAAACCCCTCTGCCCATATGCATGAGACTAAGATATATAGAGAGAAATAGTGGAAGACATGAAAAAAAGAGAGGGAGAGCGAGCCAGTGGAAGGATATGAGAGAGAGACAGCTCGTGTGAAAGTGTGGGCATCTAAGTGCCTTGGGAGAAACAGGCAACATAGTATGTGAGTAACTGAACTGAGCTCTCGTGGCTCTCTGCTCTAGCGTGATGTCTTTAAAAAGTAGACTCCTTCAAATGCATTGTTGTCCCTCCACTGGCTTGCCTTTTGGCCAGTTAGTATAACCTTCTAGACAACTCTTCTCCTTTCACCAACCTGTAATTGTGTGGAGTCAGGATAGAGTTTACGACTCAGTTATTTATTATGCGTCAGTATTAACCAGGGATGGGGTCAATTCCATTTAATTTCCAGTCAATTCAGGAAGTACAATCAAATTTAAATGATCTTCAATGTCACGAACCTCGCCGAAGATGGTGCCTCTTCCTCTTCGGGCGGTGCTCGGCGGTCGTCGTCGCCGACCTATTAGCTGCCATCGATTCCCTTTCCGTTTGTTTTGATTATTGGGTAATTGGGTACACCTGTTTTGTGTTAGGGTTTGTTTGTAGGCTATTTAAGGGCACTAGGCCTGCAGGGTATTTGTGCGGGCTTGTTTCTTGTTACTCTGTTTGGATGGTGTTATTTTTGTTCGTGTCTTTATTCTCCGGACTATTTTGTCCTGTTGTTTGGACTGAGAACTTGTACAAGCCCTATGTGTTGGCGTGACCGGTTTTGTTGCGCCGGTGAAATAAATTGACAAATGACTGAACCCTGCTCTCTGCGCCTGATTCCACCCACCACTCTTAGTTTATCGTAACATTCAATGCTTTTCAATTAGGAAACATTTGAATTTGATTTGGAGTTTGGTTCACTTTTTGGAATTGACTGTAATTGATATGGAATTGACATCAACCCTGGAATTAACCTCCTGACCCTACACTACACTTTTCCACTCCTCTCAACTCCTCTCTCCCCTCATCCCCTCTCCTTTCATCCCTAGGCGACGTGGACCCACCCTACATCTTAACACAACAGTGATCCTCATCCTACATCGATTTAGGGACTACTGATGCGAGGGGAACCAACAGGGTCATGAACCGTCCTCATTATACAGGCAGGCCTATAATGTGAACAGAAATGTGTCTTCTCTATGCCTCCATCTCTCTGTGTAGGCAGAGAGTTAGCAGAAGGAAACACAATGGACAGGCACAGAGAGAGGTATACACGGCAGGCACAATAAATTGCCTACAGTGGCACGATAATCTAAGAGCGAGCACTATCGGGTCCTTACTCGCTAGCTGCTGACAGTATGGGCGTAATATCAAACCCTAGTCCTTCCTCTGACCGTCAGGCTCTGAAAAGCATGAGAGGGTGTGAGTGGGTTTAAAGCTTGATCAATAGCTCGACCTTTGGGCCGATTTGGCTGAATAGTATCTGTTACTCTCCTGGGATAATGTCAATGTTCTTGACTTCCAAAAATAGTGTGTGTGTGTGTGTGTGTGTGTGTGTGTGTGTGTGTGTGTGTGTGTGTGTGTGTGTGTGTGTGTGTGTGTGTGTGTGTGTGTGTGTGTGTGTGTGTGTGTGTGTGTGTGTGTGTGTGTGTGTGTGTGTGTGTGTGTGTGTGTGTGTGTGTGTGTGTGTGTGTGTGTGTGTGTGTGTGTGTGTGTGTGTGTGTGTGTGTGTGTGTGTGTGTGTGTGTCGTGCATGTTTAATCTGTTATTTAATCTGTTTAAGAACATAAGAAGATGGCAGAGAGAAAGAAAAAAAGAGAGTGAGATGGAGATTGAGAGAAAGGGAGAGTGTGTGAAAGAGAAAGTTCGAGATACCAAATATTTTAACCATATACAACACGTTTGGGAATTATTCAGACTTTTCCCCCCAAAAATGTACTTTACAGCCTTGTTCTAAAATTGATTAAATAAAAAACTGTCCTCATCAATCTACGCACAATACCCCATAATGACAAAGTGAAAACAGGTTTTTTGAAATTCTTGCAAATTAATACAAAATAAAAAACATAACTTAATTACATAAGTATTCAGACCCTATGCTATGAGACTTGACATTGAGCTCAGGTGCATCCTGTTTCCATTGATCATCCTTGAGATGTTTCTACAACTTGAGTCCACATGTGGTAAATTCAATTGATTGGACATGATTTGGAAAGGTACACACCTGTCTATTTAAGATCCAACAGTGGACAGTGCATGTCAGAGCAAAAACCAAGCCATGTGGTCGAAGGAATTGTCCGTACAGCTCCGAGACAGGATTGTGTCGAGGCACAGATCTGGGGAAGGGAACCAAAAAATGTCTTCCGCATTGAAGGTCCCCAAGAACACAGTGGCCTCCATCATTCTTAAATGGAAGAAGTTTGAAACCACCAAGACTCTTCCTAGAGCTGACCGCCCGGCCAAACTGAGCAATCGGGGGGGAGGCCTTGGTCAGGGAGGTGACCAAGAACATGATGGTCACTCTGAAAGAGCTCCAGAGTTCCTTTATGGAGATGGGAGAACCTTCCAGAAAGACAACCATATCTGCAGCACTCCACCAATCAGGCCTTTATGGTAGAGTGGCCAGGCAGAAGCCACACCTATGTAAAAGGCACATGACAGCCCGCTTGGAGTTTGCCAAAAGGCACCTAAAGACTCTCAGACCATGAGAAACAAGATTATCTGGTCTGATGAAACCAAGATTGAACTCTTTGGCCTGAATGCCAAGCGTCACGTCTGGAGGTAACCTGGCACCATCCCTACGGTGAAGCATGGTGGTGGCAGTATCATGCTATGGGGATGTTTTTCAGCGGCAGGGACTGGGAGACTAGTCAGGATTGAGGGAAAGATGAACGGAGCAAAGTACAGAGAGATTCTTGATGAAAACCTGCTCCAGAGCACTCAGGGCCTCAGACTGGGGCGAAGGTTCACCTTCCAACAGGACAGTGACCCTAAGCACACAGCCAAGACAGCACAGGAGTGGCTTCAGGGCAAGTCCTTGAATGTCTTGGAGTGGCCCAGCCAGTGCCCGGACTTGAACCCAATCGAACATCTCCAGAGACTTGAAAATAGCTGTGCAGCGACGATCCCCAACCAGCCTGACAGAGCTTGAGAGGATCTGCAGAGAAGAATGGAAGAAACTCCTCAAATAAAGGTGTGTCAAGCTTGTGTCTTCATACCCACAAATTGCTGCCAAAGTACTGAGTAAAGGGTTCGAATACTTAAGTAAATGTGTAAATATATATATTTTTTTTTAATAAATAAAAAAAATATATATTTATACATTTCTAAAATGTTCTAAAAACCATTTTCTTCTTTGTCATTATGGGGTACTGTGTGTAGATTGATGAAGTAAAAAAAAATAATTATTGAATGTGGAAAAAGTTAAAAGGTCAGAATAGTTTCCGAATGCACTGTATATGGTCAAAATCACCCCATTAAAGCCTGCAAGGAATATACAACACCATACCATGAAATACAATGGAACTACCTAAAAAAAGCTATGAAAAACAAACTGAAATAGAGGTTGAAGTTGAGTACGACCAAAAGGTTTTATTTGGGTCACTCAGTTGTGGCTTGACCAGTAAAACATTTAAGTACTAAGAGAGGACCATTAGGACAATTCAAGTTGCTTTAGCTATGGCAAATATACTTAAAAGGAGTAGGCAACACTCACCAAAAGGCTACCCATCCTCAACAGTTCCCTCCTGTAGGCGTATAGGCCAACATTGCCATTCTGCAGAATGAACGAGTCGTGCTATTGCTGTTCTGCAGAATGAACGAGTCGTGCTATTGCTGTTCTGCAGAATGAACGAGTCGTGCTATTGCTGTTCTGCAGAATGAACGAGTCGTGCTATTGCTGTTCTGCAGAATGAACGAGTCGTGCTATTGCTGTTCTGCAGAATGAACGAGTCGTGCTATTGCTGTTCTGCAGAATGAACGAGTCGTGCTATTGCTGTTCTGCAGAATGAACGAGTCGTGCTATTGCTGTTCTGCAGAATGAACGAGTCGTGCTATTGCTGTTCTGCAGAATGAACGAGTCGTGCTATTGCTGTTCTGCAGAATGAACGAGTCGTGCTATTGCTGTTCTGCAGAATGAACGAGTCGTGCTATTGCTGTTCTGCAGAATGAACGAGTCGTGCTATTGCTGTTCTGCAGAATGAACGAGTCGTGCTATTGCTGTTCTGCAGAATGAACGAGTCGTGCTATTGCTGTTATGCAGAATGAACGAGTTGTGTGCTCCACCTGGCCACCTTGCCATCTTGCCACCACATTCAGCAGCATCTTTTGCGCATCACATCAAGTAACCATAGTTGAACTCATTTTGGGATAGTGCTTTTATGGCGATGTGGGTGACGTCTATTGCTCCATTCAAATTTGGGAACCCATTGAAGGCAAAGAAACCCCTCTGACATCAACCTGTTGTGTGCTGGTGTATGGAAAGTGTACATAACTGTTTGTTTTGCTGATTATTGCATCCAAAACATTGTCTCATCGAAGGCTGTGAGATACAGATCAGCAAACTCCAGCTAAAATGTGCCCATTGCCATTATCCCGCCACTTGAAAGCACTTGGATGTGCACCGGAATGGCATATGTTTGCCTTTTTTAAAGTAGGTCTAAAACCTTGCTAAAATCTTATAAGATTGGTTTGTGAAACAACATCTGATGACCAAATCTGTACTTTCTGCAAAAAAGTCACACCTGTCTCTAGAAAGAGATTATTACCTCAGTCTTTTATAGTATTTCAACAATGGTTTCACTTTCACACATGCCTCTAATTTAACAACCTACTGAGCATTATATGGATTATTATCTTAACAAATGTACTGATGTGGTCAACATTTTGCATGAATTCACAATGGAAATACAATGAAATAGAAAAATGATTAAATTATTACTCTCATAATTTCACAAGCGTTCAACATACAGTGCACATATTACATATTATTACATATTACATCTACAACGGAGTTCAATTTGATTTTGTCCCACAAATCTACACAACATACTCCACATTTTCAAAGTGAAAGAAAGTTATTGAAAATGTTCCACAAAAAAATACAGTATCCTAATTGGATAAGTCTCCACCCCCCTGAGCTAAAACTTGCGGAAAGCACCTCTGGCAGCCATTACAGCTGTGAATCATTTTCATTAAGATTCTACCAACTTTGGACAACTTTTATGGCAACATACAGTGCCTTCAGAAAGTACTAACACCCCTTGACTATTTCCACATTTTGTTGTGTTACAGCCTGATTTTAAAATGGATTAAATATAGTTGTTTTTTACGCACAATACCCCATGAAGTGGAATTATGTTTTTCAGAATTTTGACTAATTCATTCAAAATGAAAAGCCGAAACATCTTGAGTATTCAACCCCTTTGTTATGGCAAGCCTAAATAAGTTCAGGAGTAAACATTTGATTAACAAGCCACATAATAAGTTGCATGGACTCACTCTGTATGCAACAATAGTAATAATAGTAATAATTTTTGACTACCTCAACTCTGTACCCCAAACATACAATTATTTGTAAGATCCCTCAGCCCAGTAGTGAATTTCAAACACAGATTCAACCACAAAGACCGTTTTCCAATTGGTAGATGTGTAAACATTTTTTTTAAAGCAGATGTGGAATATCCCTTTGAGCACGGTGAAGTTATTCATTTCACTTTGGATGGTGTATCAATACACCCAGTCACTACAAAGATCCTAACTCAGTTGCCGAAGAGGAAGGAAACTGCTCTGAGATTTCACAATGAGGCCAATCGCGACTTTAAAACAGTTACAGAGTTTAATGGCTGTGATGGAAGAAAACTGAGGATGGATCAATAACATTGTAGTTACTCCACAATACTAACCTTATTGACAGAGTGAAAAGAAGGAAGTCTGTACAGAATACAAGACACGCATCCAGTTTTCAACAAGGCACACCTGTGCTGTCTTGGCTGTGTGCTTAGGGTCACTGTCCTGTTGGAAGGTAATACTGCAAAAAATGCACTGTATTACTGTACGCTAATAAGATAATGCTAAGCTATTTGCCAGCTAGGTGGGGCGCCATGTTGGTTGACATTATATAATGAATTCTATCAGACCAAAGATGTTAAAATGGGGTGGAGGAATGGTTCACTCATCTTTCGCATAAACTTCCGCATAAACTTCTGGAAGTGAATGAAGGGAAGTGAATGATCGTAGACGACACACCCCCTTCAACATAAATACTGCAAACAGATCAAACTCATCTTCTCTTATTGTCTTTGGTTGACGTGAAAAAACAAACATGGCGGAGCGCACAAACTACCCATTGTCGGAATACTTTTGATTTCTAGAAAGTGTTTTACTCAGTCATTACGATCAATGTTGAGCTCACCTGTGATGTGATTCATTATAAATAGTAATTGCTATTAGCTAATTCATGTTGTGGTTTCTGTCAGCCCAGAATTCTCTAAATATGACCGCTTGAATTCTTAAATATGACAGCTTGTGTTACTTGTGTTACTTTAATCTTCCCTCAATTAGCGCTAGAACTAATGTAGTCTACATTTTCCGGTTTGGGGGATTGTGTATGTGGTAGCGACTTCTGTGAATGTCCGAACATTGCATCCAAAAATAAACTGGCCACATTCAGTTTAGATTCAGTTTAGACATAACTTTGTAAGAACTGTGCTTTTGAAAAATGTTTATTTGAAAAACCAATGTGGCAAGCTCAAATGCTGACTTGCGTCAATCGACACTGGACGTTCTAAATAAGCGTTCTAATCACACAGGTTTGAGCGTATTCTGCAGGGACCACTGTAGAATGATCACACGTATTTTTTGTTGTCATTTTTTTATTTAATACAATTTTTAAATGTTTTTTGGTACGTGTGAAAATGTCAAGGGGGGGTAGCCCAAACGTTTCGGACGATACAGACAGAAGCTGGCAGATACCGCTGTACCGACTTCAGTCTCCTGACACTTGTGACTGTCATAGAGGAATAGCGGAGAACATCATCGTGCTCGTAAGAGTGTCATCTTTCCATGTTGGCCAAACCGTTCGGAAGCTACAGATGTTTCATGGTCTGACAAACACAGCTCGAGTTCTGTCACCATTCACTTCAGATGCGGAAGTGCGGTACAGTTCTTTAGGGTATTTTTTTATTCTGCTAATTCGTTTCCTCGGGGGCGCGGAATGTCAATTTACGCACACTCTCAAGTAAACGTTTATATTGATAAATCTCACACTTTGCGTGGAAATGATCTTACGCCTGTTTTACGCACATATTTATGCCTATGCATGACTGATACATTAGGTCACTGGAGCGTTGTCAGCTACTATTCAAAAAAATGTTTTTATTAAATTGAAGCTGGGAGTATCAACTTTTATGTGAGTTTCAAAATTATTTTATATTTTTTAACCAGCGATCCCTCTATGTCTTTTCTCAGATGTAACAGCAGGGGTTGGTTATTCTATCTATTTGGTAAAAGATTCATTGTTTCTGTTTATTCACACAAATCATGAATGATTCTGAAGAGAGTTGTTCAAAGACTATGAGACAAATCCCCTGACACCCCAATTTGAAGACAATGGCTCGTGTGTGTGTCTCGCCTATTAAGTTGGAATTGTGTCGAAATAAGTGTGAATAAAATGAACCAACATTTTAGTTAGTTTAAAATGTTGATATTTGATATTTTGTGAAAGTTGCTATCTCTTCTGAGAGAGATGGCAACAATTACTGTCTCATTAAGCTCATTCTCTATATTGAGCGCATCTGAATAAGACCCCCCCAGCCCCCCACTTCAAAATCTGCTAGACACTTTTAAACAACACCACCTACACACTACTAAATAAATATCTATAAACGATTGATGCTTCTTTAGGTAATTACACTATGGCTATTGGATCGCCTGTAATAAATCTAATGGGTACACCCTATATAGTGCCATTTTGGACACATTCTAATGACTTGGACTGCTGAGAGATATTAGAGTATAGTGGATCGATGTGCACGGGCGACGGTGCATTAGCTTGTTTTAATTGCTCTATGGTGGCCACCCCCTGACTCCCACACACTGCCTATACACACACACACACGCACACACGCACGCACGCACGCACTCACGCACGCACGCACGCACGCACGCACGCACACACACACACACACACACACACACACACACACACACACACACACACACACACACACACACACACACACACACAGAGAGAGAGAGAGAGAGACACGCACACCACCCTCGTAGCCCATGTAACAGCTAATTGATTGTGTGATGTAATAATACAGGCATTTCCAACCAAGCAACTAAAGGCATCCTTCACCTGTGAACAGACTTCCATTTTAACTGCAATGCGGGTGGGTCTCGGAGCAGAACAGGGAGCGTAGAGTTAATGGCAGTGGTTTGTTAATGGGCCCTTCAAGAACCTATTGTATTTGTTAATATGTGAATACACTCCACTCCCTCCTAAATGGATGCACCCCTGACTGAATGGAGATCCAGGCCAGCCGGTCGGTGTTGATGCTTCAATTTCAGGGGTGTGTGTTCCGTCTTTGTGAGCGCTGCTGTCTCTTGAATGTTTTTATAATGTAGTATATTTGGCAACACAGACAGAGATAGCATATCCCCCTAAATCAGGGGTGTGCAATTACAGTCCTTGGGGGCCTGATTGTTGTCACAGTTTTGCCCCAGCCCCAGCTAACACACTTGACTCCAATAATCACCTAATCATGATCTTCAGTTTAGAATGCAATTTGATTAATCAGCTGTGTTTGCTAGGGATGGAGAAAGAGTGTGACACCAATCAGGCCCCCGAGGACTGGAATTGCCCACCCCTGCTCTAAATGGACACGAGCCATAAACCAGCGGCAGTCTTTTAAATCTGTTCAACAGTAACTAGTACTGTACAGAAATACAACATGTAAAGACATTTCCGTACGCACATAAAAAACATATTTCTCACAAATATTGTGCACAAATTTGTTTACATCCCTGTTAGTGAGTATTTCTCCTTTGCCAAGATAATCCATCCACCTGACAGGTGTGGCATATCAAGAAGCTGATTAAACAGCATGATCATTACACAGCTGCACCTTGTGCTGGGGACAATAAAAGTCCATTCTAAAATGTGCAGTTTTGTCACACCACACAATACCACAGATGTCTCAAGTTTTGAAAAAGCGTGGAATTGGCATGCTGACTGCAGGAATGTCCACCAGAGCTGTTGCCAGAGAATTGACTGTTAATTTCTCTACCATAAGCCACCTCCAACGTCGTTTTAGAGATTTTGGCAGTACATCCAACCGGCCTCACAAATGCATACCCCGTGTAACCACGCCAAAACTCCACAGCCGGCTTCTTCACCTGCAGGTTTGTTTGAGACCAGCCACCCGGACAGCTGATGAAACTGAGGAGTATTTCCGCCTGTAATAAAGCCCTTTTGTGAGGAAGAACTTATTCTGATTGAAGCCTGGCTCCCACGAGGGTGGGGCTATGCCCTCCCATGCCCACCAATCTCTGCGCCCCTGGCCAGTCAAGTGATTAGGGCCTAATAAACTGAATTCCTTATATGAACATTAACAATAAATTTGTTTAAATTGTTGCATGTTGCGTTTATATTTTTGTTCAGTATACATTTAGGGGAATAATGATCATTGTAGTAGTTATTTTAATGCTGTGATGTGACCATTTGTAGCTGCAGTTTAAGCCTGACTGCTTCTTAAGTCGAATGAACATTAGTGCTCTCTTTGCTTCAGGCCTTGATCTAGTGTAGTGCTCGCTATATATATAAGAGCTACTATTTAGAATCTTATCACAGTTCATTCACACTACACACATCTGGCACACGTAGCCTACAATGTCAAGGTCAAACCGATCTTGGTGTGTGTGTGTGTGTGTGTGTGTCTGTGCCTGTGTGTGTGTCTGTGCGTGTGTGTTGACATGCATGCTTGCATTTTTGC
The DNA here is from genome assembly GCF_036934945.1 of Oncorhynchus masou masou. Taxonomy (NCBI): domain Eukaryota; kingdom Metazoa; phylum Chordata; class Actinopteri; order Salmoniformes; family Salmonidae; genus Oncorhynchus; species Oncorhynchus masou. The sequence continues at coordinate 749,472 of NC_088225.1, read as the reverse complement.
GCTTGCTTGGTGGTGTGATTCTCAAGTGACACAGTTCTAAATGTCATTTTGTTGGTTAGCCTACAGAGGAAGAGAAGGTATCACTGACCCGCTGACATGCTTCCTAAAACAAACAGGAACACACTGACATTCGAACCCAAGGAGAGCTAGAAAATGTATGACAAAAAATGCCTTTGATAGTCAACACACAAATAATAACTCAAAAAGAAAAAGGATAAATCTTTTAGAAAAATAGTTTTGTTTCCATCCATTACCCATACTGTGATTACATATTCATGCACATTGTTCCGCAAATGCAAACTTGCCAGCTTCCAACATTAGTTATGATGACATTGCCAGGGATACAGCGTCTCCCCATATTACATTTGTAGCATCGCTGGGTGCAACTCAACACCTATCTCTTTAGTTGTAAGCCGACAGACGCTCCTGAGGAATCTCCTCACCCCTCTACTCCCTCTCCCACCCACCTCCCTCTCGCTCACTCGCTCTCCTTCCTCAAACTCATATTTCTTCACCTTCCTATCGCTTATACCCCCCTCCTCAAATCCCCACACCCTTCTACTCTCCCTCTCTTCCCTCTCCTCGTATCGCTTTCCCCGTGTTCTCCCTCTTTCATCATATCTCCCCTTCACAACCTCCTATTCTCCCTAAGCCTGTCTCTCTGGTCCCAAGGCACCTGTTGAAGGGATTACACACCTTCCTGTGCCAAGTCCAGTACAGACCAGCTCTGATACTCTGCTTGCGTCCCAAGTGGCACCTTATTCCCTCTATGGTTCACTACTTTTGACCAGAGCCCATAGGAACCTGGTCAAAAGGAGTACATTGCATATAGGACTTAGGGTACACTGTTTGAATAACCCACCCCATCGTCTCTGTTGAGGTTCAGCTTTTCTACTGCGGCCACCGTCATCACAAGGGGCTTTCAAGATTTATTGAAATTATTTAGTTCAGATTTGTTGGCAAAATTCACATTGGTTGTCTATACTGGTGTGACCAACTGGGTCTGTTAGCATGCTAAGCTAAAGCCTAGGCATTAACTTGAGGAGCTAACACAAGTCTTCAGGTCTAAGAAAAGGTTAGGCTACTAATCATGCGAGCGCAGTTCACCAAATCACCTCCATTACACTGTCCATCGTTGATGATTGGGCTAGTTAACGTTCAGCCTGACTGTATGGTTGTCCTTTGATGTAGACGACAAGACACTGTCGTCCATCTTATGTTTTTCCCTATAGATTGAGCAACCTTCCTTCACCACATCTGACCAAAACTCTATTTGAGCTATTTCTCTCCCTGCCTCTCCTTTCTCTTTCTTACTGTCTCTTTCCTCTGTATCTTCTGCACGCTATTTCTCTCCTAGCCTCCTGACTGGCCCATCATTCTTACTATATCTGTGCATCTCTTGGTATTCTCTTTTGGGTGTGTCTTCCTCAGCCCTGTCTTTTCTTGCATCAGAAGATGCTTGCGGCACGAAACAGCGTTATGTCATTGCAACGGAACGGCTGATCATACGGCGAGAGAGAAGAGGCCCATCCGTCTTAATGTTTCAAATGCAGACTCCCATTTGTTAAGGCTAAGGGAGGATCCCTGCAGATGGACGACCCAGTAGCTCCTTTATTAAACAACTCATTAATTTCTGTCCCATGGCCGTCCAGCTCTCATTCTCCTATCATTCCCTCTGTCAGGACCCATGGATGTCCTTGTCCATCTTGTCCTTTCTCTCTCTCTATATCTCGTTGTCTCTCTCTTTCTGCCTCTCTCCCTCTCTCTGTCTCTCTCTACCTCCCCCTGGACAGTATCTCATTCTATTGCCTCTCCATTTCCTACCCTTGGTCTTTCTATCTTTCTTTACAGCTTTCATGTTCCCTTCATCCCTTGTTCCCTTCATCACTCTAAGTGTCATTTTTCACTCTGTGTCTCCTTTGGAGAAAATGCTGAAACAGAGAAATGTAATAGTTGAAGGGAGGACGATGATTCTCAGTAATGGGTCTATCATGTGATGTCCCACAGCAGGCCAGACAGACGGCAACAGTAATGCCCCTACATACCCACACCTACTGCCAGGTGGAAAGGCTCAGCGCAGCACAGCTAAACAAGTAAACAATGCATTGCTTTCAGTGGTTTGCTGAAACAGACTTCCCCACTGTTTACTGGATACTGATGATGCAGTAAATAAACCAGGCGACAAAATGTACATAAAAGAAGAAAAAAAGACCTTGTTTGAAAGTAAAATGCTGACGCATTTATGTAAACCACGGTTGTTTCAAGCCTTCATATCGTCCAACTTTTCATCCAGACCCACACTGTTCTGCAAAGATGACATTTGGAGATCACACTACCTCTCATCTCACCCTGGACCAGCCGCACAGCCCCGACTTCTACCTCTTCAAAAGCTGTCAGTTTCAAAGGGACTGAGATTTCGTCTGTTTTAGCTGAGCTTTTTTAGGACTTTTTCCAAAGCCCTGTACTTTGTGTTATTTGTTGGGGATAAACAACACAAACACACAACCTGTCAAGAAACCGACAAGGAACTTTTGATTTCCCTATTAACATGCTAATCAGAACATAATTTATTGATACGTCCGTGTTCAAATAGTCAACCTCAACAAAAACCTTTCAAATGAACCAACAGAAATCTAAACAAAAGCCCTTTTGAATCAAAGGAGCAGAGAATTCCATGAACTTCCATCAATTCCCTTACAAAACTACTCAAACAATGTTTGATGGTATCAGGTGCCATGCCTGTTAATGACAGCTAGGGCATTGGGATGGAGGTTGAGATGTCATTTCACCCTCCACCCTCCAGGCCCTTGGGGTGAAAAAACCCCCATCAACAGATGGGGTGATATGTTGAAAGGAAAGAGAGGAGAGAAAGAGTTAAAAAGATAAAGTGCTTGAGCGTATTAGAATTGGACGGGGGAATAACATTCCCATGAGTGGTACCAGAGGGAATAAGGGGTAGGAGAAAAAGAGGGATAAATTATAGAGTGGCAAATTGCAGAGATGTACAGATGGGGAGGTGTTCCATATCAAATTCATTGATTGGAAATATGTCACGATGACTCAACGGCGAATCAAACTGCATGATTAACCTAATTTCAGAAATGCATGTCATTCCAGAAACAAAACTTAATCAGGTTTTTAGAAAAGTGCCGCATCTGCTCTAGAAAACAGTCCCAATGAGATATGGTAATAAGGTTAAATAGCAGCAGTCACTGAGGTCCCCTACAGAGCAGCAAATCCCTCCTCATCCCTGTACATCCCAGTACATTTATACATGGGAACTCAGTGACCCACACCACCACCACAACCACCACCATTGCCTCCCCATCCTATCCTATAGTAAACCTGTTTATTGCTCTCTTTAAGCACAATACAGTAGCACCGCAGCCCACATCGCAGGCCCCATCTCGGCCTTCAAACCCACCTTTACAAAGGTCAACGAGTACACACACACGCATGCATATACACACACACACACACACACACACACACACACACACACACACACACACACACACACACACACACACACACACACACACACACACACACACACACACACACACACACACACACACACACACACACACACACACACACACACACATTGTACAGACACAATAACCCCCAAACACACACACTTCAATAATAGCTCAGATATGGAAACAGCTGATGTGTGCAGTCCACTGGTACAGCCATATTCAGTAAGACATATCTATATATGATTCCTGGGGGGTGCTGCCTGCGCCAGAGTGACCTAACCCACCAAGCCTCCATGTTTTATGGTTAATTGATGCCGAAAGCCTGTTTGGATTCTTTCCCCACAAAATAATGTAGCTTGTGTCCCAAATGACACCCTGTCCCCTATATAGTGCACTACTTTTGACCACACTACACTGTACATCTATAGGATCTTAATTTGATCCCCCTTTTGTTGCTGAGAATTCACATGAAAACACGGTTATATAAACAGTATTGCACTTTTCATATAGCCTAATTTTGACCAGCTAATAGCCTAACCGACGATCAAGCAACATTCAAATCCTGTTGCTGCATAATTATTTTGCTACGACAGCAGTGGTCAAATGAAGATGCTACACCTGCATATAGGAAATATGGTGTCATTTGGGACAAACTCATATGAACACAGAGCATAAGGCAGCCCACGGATATCAGATGACACAGTTCTGATCATGGACGTTCAGGATCTACCTTCAGCTTTGCTTTGACTTGAGTCTGCTATATATAGATTCATTAGGGACAGACATAGAAAGGAATAAGATAATGGAGGTGGATATAAAGGGATGGATTAAGGAAGTTGGCTGATGGTTTTAATCCCCCATGAGCAGGAAAGGTAAATGGGAGAGACTTTGAGATAGGGATGGGCATAAATAAGAAATTACAATTAGAAAATATGACTTTAAAATACCCTAAAGACCAATGTATCAAAATAAAATATAAGATACTTTTGTAAAGTATTGTAGTTCATTGAAATGTATGTCTTTTGTATTATAAAGTATAAAATGACATTTCTACTAAACGGTCGAATAGAAACAACATTCTCAGTAACAGTTACAGAAACGTCTTACTTGCTATGACTGTGATATGTTGGCGTTACTCTACCTTAGTTGAATGCATTGACACTCTGGAAAAAAGTATCTGCTAAATGACCAAAATGTACTGTAAATGTATATGTGAAAATTAACAACTGCAAAGCACACTGGGTATTGTCATTGGCCTTGTTTCGGGGCGGCGCTCATTAGAATAATACTCAGCACGCCTTGCAATTGTTCATTTTTACATATACTGTACATTTACAGTATACGTTTATTTAGCAGCTAGTCTTATCACACCATAGTGCCATCATACTTTTTATAACAATGTAGGGTGCAAGGGGGCCACAAAATGTTTAACTTCTATAAGGAAAGGGTATACAAAATAATTTTGTATTTTCAAAATTACAGCTTTTGAAAATATCTTGTTACAAAATACATTGGACTGTAGTTCAGACCAGTGTAATACAACATACAAAATACTCAGAAGTAATTCAAATACTGTACATATTTCAAATACATGTAACAGAACTACTACCCATCTCTGCTTTGACAATGGTTAAGTGTGAGAGACAGGGGACATTGGAGTAAAAGGAGAGCTTAGGAGATGAAGAAATTGACAGAGAGGAGGAAAGATATATATATATATATATATATATATATATATATATATATAGAAACACAGAAAGAGAGAGTTCGTGAGAAAGGGAAATATCAAAAGAGGATCTAAGGACAGAGCCCCCTGAGTGGGAGGTGTGAGAAAATGAGGTAAGAAAACCAGATGTGAGAAAGGGAAATATCAAAAGAGGATCTAAGGACAGAGCCCCCTGAGTGGGAGGTGTGAGAAAATGAGGTAAGAAAACCAGATGCGGGGAGGGAAGGCGAGAAAGAGAGAGAGTAAAGAAAAAGGTGTCAGGTGGAATGGGTGATGGAGACTGAGCAGGTGATTATTAATAGCTGGGTTTTGATTAGTTAAGTGTGGTTAAGGGAAGCGATAGGGTTTCCATCTTTCCCTCCTAAAATAGGTGGAGGGGAGGGGTATAAAAAAGAAAGGAGTGGACCCTTGTCTCTTTATCAGACCTCCACCCTATCTCTCTGGCCCCTTTCTCCATCTCCTCCATACTACTCCTCACCTTAACTCAGGTAAGGCTGCGTGCTTTGCTCAACAACCAGGGTTGGGGTCAATTCCATTTTAATTCAGCCAATTCAGGAAGTGAACATTGGGATTTCAGTTTACTTCCTGAATTTAAATGGAATTGACCTAGTAATGACATGGAAAAGGCTTCATAAATTGGTCACCACAGTAGAGAATAATTTTGCAGTACACTTACTAACAGCTACTTTGGGGAAAACAATTACAAAAGTGATATGCAAAGTTGTAAGTGTAAGATCTTGTTTAAGTATGTAGGTAGTTACGTGTTGGAAAATAGCATGAGCAGGTGCAATTTGTGGTGTGAGTTAGTTGTGTAATGGGAATGGCTACTGTATAGAGAATATGAACCAAACGACCAAACCTTTCAATTATATAGAGGACATTAACTAAGTATGGTGCAAATTGCTGACACTGTGAAATAGTATTTAGTTATTACATTTTTTAACAAAGATGCCTCTCGGGACCATAACCTTCCCTCATTAACATTCTGTATGCGATTATGTTGAGCATGATTAGTGCATTTGCATGATACTCATGTGCTCATATCTCCATGTTAATGCATATTCATGGAGTCAGTGAACTGTTTTAGTGGCTACAGCCTCTGTTAATTAAACAGAGACAAATAATTGTATGCATCCCAAATGGCACCCTATTCCCTATAAGACACTACTTTTGGCCTAGGCCCAATAGAGCACTGGTCAAAAGTAGTGCACTATATAAGGGATAGGGTGCCATTTGCTATGAATACAATGTGTTGTTTGTGTGTCATGATGAAATATGACCTCAAGACTTCAGATGTTGCTTTAAATGCTAACGGATAGCTTAAGCGATTGACACATTTTTATTTATTTAATAAACTATATTACTCTGTTTGTGTTTTATGTAAATGTCTCGTGACGTGGTTTAGTTATTGACATGTTTGGCATTTGTATTTAGATGATTGATTGTCCCATTGTTCCAGATGGATTTATGAGACGATGTGATTAGTTGATTAGATAAGATGGCATTATTATTCTGCGAGTCATAGCGGTACCTTTGTGTGCCATCCAGGAGAGTCCCTACTACTACGCAAGGCCTATTGTTGTGGCTGCTCAATCATTGAATTGGGTAACTAGGTAATTTGGAAGCTAGACCTGGGTTCAGATACTATATGAAATATTTTTTGCATTATCCTACCTGGATAGCCAGCTGGGCAAGGTTGCACAGGGACCGCTCTAATGGTTCCATTGCTATCTAGTCAAATTTAGATAAAGTAGTTTTTAAAGTATTTGAACCCAGGTCTGATTGTTCAGTTATACTGTGGCGGTACAGTAGGTAGGCAGCTCAGCAGTTATTTTCCGCACCACGCTGTCAGATAACATAATGGACTTTGGTGTCCAAAGATAATCCCCCACAATCCATCTGGGTGTTGTTTTTATGGCCGTGCCGCACAGACCACTGCTCTTTGGGTATTGGTATTGTTACCATGACAAGAGAGGCTGACTCCACTTTTTATGATGAAATCAATGACTTGCAGAATCAATAGCATGTGTTGTAGCCACCCAGTTGAGCTGTTCTGTACACAATTTCAACTATTCAGTTACAAGTTGGCTATCATTCTGAATCAAAATCCTCCAATGTTTCTGCTGCACAGAATGCTAAAACAAGCACAGGCCCCAATTTGTTGTGTTTCAATCATTCTGATTCACTTACATAGTGGGTATTTAAATGTAAAATCAATTGTAAGTAAGAGCCCTACAAGGTATATGAATCCAGACACACAAAGTTGCAAAACATTATCTCACCAACAGCACACAGACGTACAGTACATACATGTATATGCATGTACATAAACACACACATAAACTCATCCCCGCCCCATGAGCGTGAGCACACACACACACACACACACACACACACACACACACACACACACACACACACACACACACACACACACACACACACACACACACACACACACACACACACACACACACACACACACACACACACACACACGCACACACACACACACACACAAACTCATCCCCACCCCATGAGCGCGTGCAAACACACACACACACACACACACACACACACACACACACACACACACACACACACACACACACACACACACACACACACACACACACAAACTCATAAACATGACCACAGATCAAATCTAAGTTCACACACATCACAGACATATCAGCAAAGCCACGCATTCGTACATACAAACACACACCCTCACTCACACACTGACACTACAAAGGACCGCATTTGAACATACACATGCTATAGTAAACTGAGATCGAGGGGGCTTAGCTTAAGGGGCTCGAGTTTCTTAAGAGGCTAGTACATTCTCCCTTGATACCTCGATCTCCTCACCCACATCCGGCCTGCCCAGACCCAAAACCCCCAGACCCCCTCTTCCAAACACACACGCACACTCACATACACTCACACACACACACACGCACACACAGACATACACACACACCATGCAGCTGTTGTGATGAAGGCTAGGAGTCGGTCTCCTGAGGCACGGTTGGGTTTCCCTCACCTCTGGGTGAGAAGAAGGGCACAGCCGGCTCTCACGCACGAAAAAAGTATAAAGGTTTCATATTTATACTTTTCATTGGAGCCAAAGGGTAAGTCAAACTTAGGAGTGTTAGAAAGATGTTGGGTGAAAGGAAGTGCTAGATCTCACTAAGATGAGGCTGACTGTTGAGGCATTCGCATAGGACAAACTGTGGAAAGAGGCTAACTACTAAATAGGATATTGTAGGCTTCTATAGAGAGCAATAGTAATGGCATATTTTTGTAGGCACTAACTCCACCATGGCTCATTGGCCAAAGCCTATGGAGAAATTAATATTTTTTTTGACGGGGTTTTGGATAAACTGCAAAAATAAGGTCTGTGGTAAACACAGGCTTAGGAGATTTTATACGTTTTGTTCTATGAGCTAATCTTCATCAGCTAATGTCACTTTTTGTGAACTTTGAAGCATTTATGTAATCGAAACAACCACATAACACTTACAGAAAAACCACATGAATTTCATGTAATCGCATGTGAAAACGTGTTATCGTGTGATCACATAGTCACATGTGATAACATGTGACCATGTAAACACATGCAAAATCATGATGTCATGTGAAATAAATGACAACATGGGAATGCCAAATTTCAACATGTGATGCCATGAAACTACACGTGACAACATGTGAAAACCCAGATTTTTTTTACATTTTTATTTCACCTTTATTTAATCAGGTAGGCAAGTTGAGAACAAGTTCTCATTTACAATTGCGACCTGGCCAGGATAAAGCAAAGCAGTTCGACACATACAACGACACAGAGTTACACATGGAGTAAAACAAACATACAAACAAATAATACAGTATAAACAAGTCTATATACGATGTGAGCAAATGAGGTGAGATAAGGGAGGTAAAGGCAAAAAAAGGCCATGGTGGCAAAGTAAATACAATATAGCAAGTAGATTTGCAATGGAAGAATGTGCAAAGTAGAAATAAAAATAATAGGGTGCAAAGGAGCAAAATAAATAAATAAATTAAATACAGTAGGGAAAGAGGTAGTTGTTTGGGCTAAAATATAGGTGGGCTATGTACAGGTGCAGTAATCTGTGAGCTGCTCTGACAGTTGGTGCTTAAAGCTAGTGAGGGAGATAAGTGTTTCCAGTTTCAGTGCTTTTTGTAGTTCGTTTCAGTCATTGGCAGCAGAGAACTGGAAGGAGAGGCGGCCAAAGAAAGAATTGGTTTTGGGGGTGACTAGAGAGACATACCTGCTGGAGCGTGTGCTACAGATGGGAGATGCTATGGTGACCAGCGAGCTGAGATAAGGGGGGACTTTACCTAGCAGGGTCTTGTAGATGACATGGAGCCAGTGGGTTTGGCGACGAGTATGAAGCGGGGGCCAGCCAACGAGAGCGTACAGGTCGCAATGGTGGGTAGTATATGAGGCTTTGGTGACAGAACGGATTGCACTGTGATAGACTGCATCCAATTTGTTGAGTAGGGTATTGGAGGCTATTTTGTAAATGACATCACCAAAGTCGAGGATTGGTAGGATGGTCAGTTTTACAAGGGTATTTTTGGCAGCATGAGCAGATGTCAAATGTCATTGAGAATATTTTACTTTAAACGCCATAATTGACATGCCTTCAATTTTTTTATACAAATATATATATATATTTTTCTAAACAAGTCAGTTAAGAACAAATTCTTATGTTCAATGCCGGCCTAGGAACAGTGGGTTAACTGCCTCGTTCAGGGGCAGAACGACAGATTTTTACCTTGTCAGCTCAGGGATTCGATCTTGCAACCTTTTGGTTACTAGTCCAACGCTCTTAACACTAGGCTACCTGCCGCTAATTTATACAGTCATGGCCCCCTGCAGGTTTTGTCTAGTTCCCAGGACATTCCCATTAACCTTTGTAGAACATTGTGTCATGGTCCCCTGCATTACTTGGAACTAAACCTAATTTGGGATTTGATAAGTGGTAAGTACCTGAAGTGCCTCCTGCGCTAAAAACACTTGAGTTTACATTCATGTTTTGGGGATTTAAACTTGCAACCGCTTGGTTGAGTGCATCAATGTTTCTGCAGTGCCACCAGGTTCATACGTATTGCTTGGAACGTGTTATCATTCTGTTGTGTGGTTTTACTAAAATAGCAGAGCTACATATTCAGTTACAAAAATATATATATTCCTGTATCCACTGCTGTGTTTCCGCTCTATGCATATACTCTAAGTCACTACTTAAGAGTACTGTTGACACGATTGTTTTGCTAGGACATTTGAGAGAAAAATGAAAAATACACATGAATGTGTTACAACACACAAAAATTAATTACGTTAGTGTTGTTCCCTGTGGAACAAAGAAAGTAGAAAAAGCTTCATTAAGCTACAAAAAAGTATCAGTGCGCAACCTTAACACGTGTTGACAATACAACAGAACAGATGAACCGAAACGACATTTACTTTCACAGGTGGCCAAAAAGAACTGAACGCCACGCCTCCAGTATTCTGATCTGACCTGATGGTTCATAGTTCAATGTCCCTAAGTGACCCAACTGGCTGGGTCAAAAATAACACAACACGTGTCTGTCCACAATGGGTTGCTTTTAACTCCGCATTTAAAAAAAAAGTGCAGTAGTCATTGTACCCAGAAAAAATGTACGTTATACTAGATTATCTGCACCCTAAAAGATGTTGACCAGTACCCAGGGCCAGATGAAGAAATCTGTCAAAATGATGCTCTCTGGTGTATTTTGAACATTGAGGACGGGCTCCTGTGGATGGATAATAAAAGAGATATAAATAATAATTGTTTTTGCCTCTTGGGTCCGTTATGGGCTTGGGCCATGCCCCTGACTCACAATTGACCAGTCACATGTATCTCCTCCCCCGATCTAACGATTAGCAGAGTAGCACCAGGCAGCAGCAGGCGATCTACACTCATTGACAGTTGGCTCCTGAATCCTCCTGTGGTTGGCGGTGGCAAAATATTATATATATATATATATGTCTATTTTTGGGGTAAGCCCCTGCATTAAGCCGGCCAAGAAGGTACCTTATGTGTACCTTTGACCTTGTATTCTTGCCTATTAATCTGTGGCCACAGATTTGGTCGTGTAGCAGGAAATTCAGATTGCTGGCATCCCCATTACGGAAAAAAAACACATGATTTCACGTGAACTATTCCAAAAACACATTTTCACATGATTTCATGTGAAATTGTGTTTTTCTGAAAGGGAAAGGCTTCATAATTCATAAAGGTCATCTTAACTAGCTGATATTATTTTATAGAACAAAACGTATAAGATCTCCTAAGCCTGTGATAAACTCAGACGTTATTTTAGGCGTTTACCCCAAAACCCCATTCTTTCCCTATTAATTTCCTCCATAGGAACGCCCAAACAAGCCAGAGGCTGTCTAGCTGGGCCTTTTCGCTCACTTATCCCATGAGCCTTCCCCGCAGCGGTGTCTTAGGGAAATATCTTAGAGTACCCTACTTGGCCCTGCGGTCCTATCGCCCTGGAGCAGGGCCACCCCTCGGGGGCCATTACAGACATAAACTAATCCAAAAATAGACTTAAAAATTGCACGATAACATAGGATGGCCACCACATGGCAACCACACCTCAACCTACTAATCCATTCCTCAATAACCCCTTAGTCAACACCACTCACCATGACTCTCCTCCTCCTTTCCTCTCCTCCTCCTCTCCTCTTTTGGGAGACAGATGGGAGCTGGGGGGTGAGAAGCAATTGGCAATTAAGTGAGAAGCAATTGGCTTCAATGGCACACAGGGTTGGACACACAGGGCCAAGAGGTTTGGACACAGCTCACCTTTCAAAGTGTGAGACATAAGGAGCCCCCTGTCCACACTATCACTCTACACAGCTCTAATTCTGTGGTGTGTCCAATGGCCTCCTAGCTCCACAGCTCTCGTTCTTGTTCTATGGTATGTCAGACACAGCACAAGGCACAGATCCTATGGCGCGAACCCTGCTGAGTAGACGCCTGGAGACCAGCCACGTTTCTCTTATAATACCCCCAACCTCAACCCGCTCCCAAAAAACACACACAAACTAAATGGAGAACTGAGCACCCTCCACCCACTCCTCCATTTTCTCCTCCTCCCTCCTCTCCCTCCTTTCTAATTTGTTCTCTCAATATCTCGCTCTCACCCTGATTCGTTGCTCCAGTACACAAGTCTCAGCAGTGTAATATGAGAATATCTCTCTCTGTTCCCTTTGCTCTCATGTTTAACTTTGTTCCCCCTTTTTCTTGTCATCCTTCCATTCCCCCCTCCCCCCTCTTTCCTGACATTCCAGCTGCTGAGATGGCGATGAACAGCATTCTCAACGCTGCCGACATCAAGAAAGCCCTAGAGGCATTCGCAGGTGACCAAACACCCTTTACTCCATTTCATTTTCTTACATCACATTTAGGAACAGTTTCCCAGACATACATTAAACCTAGTCCAGGACTAAGAAGCACTCCCAATGAAGATTCTCCATTGAAAGTTTTCATGTTGTTGTGCAGGACTAGGCTTAATCTGTGTATGGGAAACGGTCCCATAATGTGTAAACAAGAAAGCACTGAATAGAGGCCAAATAAATGGCTAATAATACTTAGTAAAGGTATAATTCACTTTTTGTATTGAACGTTAGTGGCAAATATGTGTTCTCTCTACTAATGTGTTAACAGGAGGAGCCCCTTGGTTCCAAAAATACACATCTGATACGTCCCAAAAGGCACCCTCTTCCTTATAGTGCCCTCCTTTTTGACCAGAACCTCATGTGTCCTGGTCAAAAGTAGTACACTATGTACACTATGTGTACAACACATGCTCTGAATCCACACATGCACATACACTCAGACAAACGCTCTATCATAGTGTAAAAATAGTAATTTCTTAATGATTGTTTGGCATTAACGTTTAACCTCTGGATTGTTGTATCCAGGCAGTCACCCATGCTGTTTTTTGTCCTTTGTGTGTGTGTGCAAGCATCCGTGCGTGCGTGCCTGTCTGTCTGCGTGCATGCGTGCCTGTCTGTGTGTTTGTATGTAAGTGTGTGTGTGTGTCTGCCTCCATTTGTGTTTGTACTCTGTGTGTGTGTGTTCACTAAACTGTGTGTATTATGCTGTGCAGCGGCTGACTCTTTTGACCATAAGAAATTCTTTGAGATGGTGGGTCTGAAGGCCAAGTCAGCTGAGGATGTGAAGAAAGCCTTCCTGGTGCTGGACGCTGACGCCAGCGGATTCATAGAGGAGGAGGAGCTCAAGTAAGAGATGCACACACACACAGGGAGACACACACAGGGAGACACACACAGAGAAAGACACAGACAGAGAGAGAAACACACCAACACTTTGACTGACTACACACTCCGTGATTTATTAAACAATATACAGTGCGTGGTGACTGACCAGTGACCACATGGACATGCATTCCCATCCTATATACACACACAAACACTCATGGTTAACTGTTTAGGCACCAGAGCATAGTAGTTGTACTGTCTGTTCTCAAGTCTCTCTGCCCTCTCCCTGTTGCCCATAGGTTCGTACTGAAGGGATTTGCCTCAGACGGCAGGGACCTGACCGACAAAGAAACCAAAGCATTCTTAAACGAAGCTGACAAGGATGGAGACGGCATGATCGGCATCGATGGTAAATAAACTATTTCTCTGACCGACGGACACATGTACTCACCTGTATCATCATAGTGTGATCAGATTTTCCACAGAGTCTACAGAGTGCTCTTAACCTCTTGTCTCTTCTTGCTCTCTTTCAGAGTTCGTTGCCCTGGTGCACGAGTAATAGACACCTTCCTAAACCGACTAGCGCTCCACCACCCAGTCCCGATACTCCCCCTCTTCCAGTCTGCAGCTGACCCTCACACGTGCCCCTTCCTCCCCCACCTCATCCCTCCACCTGCCCTCACTGACACCCATCTCTCTCCCACTCAAGCGCACGGCTACTACTGCACTGGAGGAAGGGTGTCGTGGCTTCCGCCCCCACCCCGCTAACTTACCCCTCTCCCCCACTCCCACCCACAACCCCATCCTATTTATTTTTTCCTTTTTATACAAACTTATATGTTTCTGTTTATGTATAGTTATCAGACCGCCTGGAAGGCCAATAACCTCAAGTTAAAATAATAATGTAGATATTTCAAAATGAGAGAAAGTCATATCTCCTTTGAGTTGATTTTACTTCATCCCCCTTTTTCTCTCTCCCCCCACTCTTTCTCTTTCTCCGTCCCTTGTTTCTGTCTCTTTCTATCTCTCTTTCAACTTTTTGGCACTGCTCTCCTCCTTTCCTTTCCTCCCCATCCCTCCGTCCCTCTCTCCTTTGGTAATGAGCTGTTGAGCACACCAAAAGATGAAACTGTGAAAGAACAAAATAAAATAAAATATAAACATGCCTCAAGAACAACTGACTCACTCCGACGCTTCCTTTAATGTCTCCTCTGTTTGTCTCCTTCTCTTCTCCGATTGGTGGTGCTGAGCGATTAGTGCTTTTTTGAGGTCGGTTCGGTTTCAGTTTGATTGAAAAAAAGTAATCACGGTTTTCGATTTTGGTTTCGATAATATATTTGGCCTTTTACTGCAGTGGCCTAAATCAGAGTCACACAGAGTGTTGGTAGCCTTAAACATATCTACTTTGAAACAAAAGTATACCTCTCATTCACATGTTTATGAAATGTATTACGTTTTGAGTTTGCATCCCAATATTACATCACAGAAAATGGAAATATATCAGAATAGTTTGATAGATTTCTGGCGGCTTTTTAAACGTATGTTTATAAATTATGTAAACTATTCATAACATTGCAGGAAAGGGGTACACGTTAAATGCATTACAAAATAAAACAATTTAAATGATTTTAAAACTTTTTAATGGAAATTACAAACCAAAAATAGTGAACATTCAATTGCCAAAACATTACAATTATTCCATTGTCTCTGTCAGGTCCACATTGGGTAGACATCAATAGAAAATTACTATGATAATAATAACATATTTCACATTGTGTACATTACTTTGTTTTATCTGATGACTTTATCATTTTTCAGTTCTTAAAGTCATCACCTCATCTCTGCTCAAGTAGTAGCAGCCAGCCAGCCTGACCATCTAACGTTACATTATCTCTGTGCTCCCCATACTGTACTGTCTTTTGTCATCCTGTTTAGCTAGGCTAGCCTGTCTAATAATGCTGCAGGGCAGTCTGCTGAAATCATTTTACTCGTTCTTCAAAGGAGATAAGGAACACTTTCACGTATTGTCTCTACCTCTCTCGTCATTGTGTTGTCTACATTCCTCTCATGCGGTCTGTTTGGTCTGTGTGTATCTAACATTGTAGTTAATTACCAAATGTATATGCTGAATTAGGTTTAAGTATTGGCTTAATGCTACAGCCAAGCATCCCACATAGTTATTGACTTACTTTCTCTTGTGAATTATTTGATTTCTCTTTACAGAAACGGCACGTTGGGCTCACAAAAAAATAACTATATGGAATTCTGATAAAATAACCAACGTCGGTCAATTGGTTGTTCAATAACCCCCCCCCCCCATCTTACATTGCCCCCTGAACTTCCTTTATCACTGTAGTCATCCGATAAACTCCATAATATGGATATAAATAACCTACTAAGATTGGTATTAGGGGCTGCTTAGGGAAAATTTGGGGCAGTTTTAAGACAGTTTTCATCCATGTGGGAAGGTTTGGGGCAGTTTTAGGGCATCAACCCTAAAACCCCTGCTGCATGGTAGTGGACGCGTGTTTCATGCTGACTACATTTCAGACCCGCCTGGATAAATATTTATTTAACAGATCAGTGAATCATATGATATAGCAGTCGGCTGCACAGTCAATAAAGTGGCATGAAACCATTGTTTGATGCAATCCAACGACTGAAATGTAGTCAACCTGGAACACGCCCAGTACCTCTCCAGGGCGTGGCCTCTTCACCGACGGAGCCATGGAGCAGATCGGTCATCTGTGGATGTGGGCTTCAGCTTGACAGTGGCGAAAGGGTTAGTGCCCCTATACAATCAGATCAGAGATATTTCAGTTCACACATGATATTGTAACAATATTATTTTAAAACATTTATAAAACCTTTATTTAACTAGGCAAGTCAGTTAAGAACAAATTATTATCTACAATGACAGCCTACACCAGCCAAACCCAGACAACGCTGGGCCAATTGAGCGCCGGCCTAAAGTACTCCCAATCACAGCCGGTTGTGATGTAGCCTGGAATTGAGCCAGGGTGTCTGTTGTTACACCTCAAGCACTGAGACACAGTGCCTTAGACAACTGCACCACTCAGGAGCCCCTGTCTAATTTCGAAGTCGCTCCATATATTTTTGACAGCCTGGGTTGACTCCTGCTCCTCTGTATCGTTCCGTTTCTCCAAACATCACATTTTGAAGTTAAAGGGTTAAATTTAGGCACTCATATCAATAGTTACGGTAAGGGTTAAGGTTTGGGATATGGTTAAAACACGAAGTTCAGGCACTCATTCCAATGGTTAAAGGGGCAATCAATCAATTTTTGGACTTGTAAATTCATGATATGTACCCACTGATTCTTGAAGAATATAATTTAGAAATGCCTCATGAGCTTAGTTCAACTGTCATACCCCAATAGAACTTAAAATGTAAGCTTATTTTGCCTCAACATTTGTAAACAAAGAAAATGTTAACAAATGTTAAAACTATAATTTTGATAGAATGGATGGCCAGTCTGTATTCATAGCTCTGTCTATGAATTTGAGAGTGATTTCATTTCTCCAGCCCCATCACTTTTCTTTTTATCGAACCAGGGGTGGGTAGTCTGCTTTGTTATTGTTTTTACTGCTGATTGCCACTTTAAGGTAAGGTATAAGGTTTAGGATAGGTTATATATACAGTATGTATATACTGCCATTGAAAAGTTTGGGTTTGCTTAGAAATGTCCTTTTTTTGTAAATAAAAGCAAATTTTTGGTCGATTAAAATAACATCAAATTGATCAGAAACACAGTGTAGACATTGTTAATGTTGTAAATTACTATTGTCGTACATCTGGCGCCGACAGAGATGGCCGCCTCGCTTCGCGTTCCTAGGAAACTATGCAGTTTTTTGTTTTTTTAAGTGTTATTTCTTACATTGGTACCCCAGGTCATCTTAGGTTTCATTACATACAGTCGAGAAGAACTACTGAATATAAGATCCGCGTCAACTCACCATCAGTATGACCAAGAATATGACTTTCGCGAAGCGGATCCTGTGTTCTGCCTTTCAACCAGGACAACGGAATGGATCCCAGCCGGGGACCCCAAAAAAACAACTTCGTAAAAGAGGGAAACGAGTAGGTCTTCTGGTCAGACTACGTAGACGGGCACATCGTGCCCCACTTCCTAGCATTCTTCTCGCCAATGTCCAGTCTCTTGACAACAAGGTTGATGAAATCCGAGCAAGGGTAGCATTCCAGAGGGACATCAGAGACTGTAACGTTCTTTGCTTCACGGAAACATGGCTCACTGGAGAGACGCTCTCGGTGGCGGTGCAGCCAGTGGGTTCCTCCACGCATCGCGCCGACAGAAACAAACACCTTTCTGGTAAAAAGAGGGGCGGTGGCGTATGCCTTATGGCTAACGAGACGTGGTGTGATCACAGAAACATACAGGAACTCAAATCCTTCTGTTCACCTGATTTAGAATTCCTCACAATCAAATGTAGACCGCATTATCTACCAAGAGAATTCTATTCGATTATAATCACAGCCGTATATATTCCCCCCCAAGCAGACACATCGATGGCTCTGAACGAACTTTATTTGACTTTTTGCAAACTGGAATCCATACATCCTGAGGCTGCATTCATTGTAGCTGGGGATTTTAACAAGGCTAATCTGAAAACAAGACTCCCTAAAATGTATCAGCATATCGATTGCGCCACCAGGGCTGGCAAAACCTTGGATCACTGTTATTCTAACTTCCGCGATGCATATAAGGCCCTGCCCCGCCCCCCTTTCGGAAAAGCTGACCACGACTCCATTTTGCTGATCCCTTCCTACAGACAGAAACTGAAACAAGAAGCTCCCACGCTGAGGTCTGTCCAACGCTGGTCCGACCAAGCTGATTCCACACTCCAAGACTGCTTCCATCACGTGGACTGGGACATGTTTCGTATTGCGTCAGGCAACAACATTGACGAATACGCTGATTCGGTGTGCGAGTTCATTAGAACGTGCGTTGAAGATGTCGTTCCCATAGCAACGATTAAAACATTCCCTAACCAGAAACCGTGGATTGATGGCAGCATTCGTGTGAAACTGAAGCGCGAACCACTGCTTTTAATCAGGGCAAGGTGACTGGTAACATGACTGAATACAAACAGTGCAGCTATTCCCTCCGTAAGGCTATCAAACAAGCTAAGCGTCAGTATAGAGACAAAGTAGAATCTCAATTCAACGGCTCAGACACAAGAGGTATGTGGCAGGGTCTACAGTCAATCACGGACTATAAGAAGAAACCCAGCTCAGTCACGGACCAGGATGTCTTGCTCCCAGGCAGACTAAATAACTTTTTTGCCCGCTTTGAGGACAACACAGTGCCACTGACACGGCCTGCAACGGAAACATGCGGTCTCTCCTTCACTGCAGCCAAGGTGAGTAAAACATTTAAACGTGTTAACCCTCGCAAGGCTGCAGGCCCAGACGACATCCCCAGCCGCGCCCTCAGGGCATGCGCAGACCAGCTGGCTGGTGTGTTTACGGACATATTCAATCAATCCCTATACCAGTCTGCTGTTCCCACATGTTTCAAGAGGGCCACCATTGTTCCTGTTCCCAAGAAAGCTAAGGTAACTGAGCTAAACGACTACCGCCCCGTAGCACTCACTTCCGTCGTCATGAAGTGCTTTGAGAGACTAGTCAAGGACCATATCACCTCCACCCTATCTGACACCCTAGACCCACTCCAATTTGCTTACCGCCCAAATAGGTCCACAGACGACGCAATCTCAACCACACTGCACACTGCCCTAACCCATCTGGACAAGAGGAATACCTATGTGAGAATGCTGTTCATCGACTACAGCTCGGCATTTAACACCATAGTACCCTCCAAGCTCGTCATCAAGCTCGAGACCCTGGGTCTCGACCCCGCCCTGTGCAACTGGGTACTGGACTTCCTGACGGGCCGCCCCCAGGTGGTGAGGGTAGGCAACAACATCTCCACCCCGCTGATCCTCAACACTGGGGCCCCACAAGGGTGCATTCTGAGCCCTCTCCTGTACTCCCTGTTCACCCACGACTGCGCGGCAATGCACGCCTCCAACTCAATCATCAAGTTTGCGGACGACACAACAGTGGTAGGCTTGATTACCAACAACGACGAGACGGCCTACGGGGAGGAGGTGAGGGCCCTCGGAGTGTGGTGTCAGGACAATAACCTCACACTCAACGTCAACAAAACTAAGGAGATGATTGTGGACTTCAGGAAACAGCAGAGGGAACACCCCCCCATCCACATCGATGGAACAGTAGTGGAGAGGGTAGTAAGTTTTAAGTTCCTCGGCATACACATCACAGACAGACTGAATTTGTCATGTCTTATTATGTCTGTTCCTGTCCTTTCTCTTCACTCTGTCTCTCTCTGCTGGTCTTATTAGGTTACCTTCTCTTTCTCTCCTTCTCCAGCTGTTCCTCATCTCCCCTAACTAGCTCGTTCACCCTTTCCCCACCTGTTCCCTTTTTTCCCTCTGATTAGGTCTCTATTTCTCTCTCTGTTCCTGCTACTTTCGGTGTCAGATTCTCGTTTGTGTTTCTCATGCCAGAAGCAAGCTATCGTCTCGTTTGCTTCCTCCTAGTCCTATCCTGTCGGAGTCTGCCTGGCAGGTGCATCCTGTACACTACTAACTATCTTTTGTTTGCACCGTGTCCAGTTCATCATATGCTACGTGTGATCAGCTACCACCGTTCCTCTGTGACCCGCACCGACCCAGAGCGACCTGCAGCCTGTCGCCGCTACCCAGCTATTCATCAGAGGGACTTTATGTTTCATTTGTCGCCCTCTCTGCGGGTAGTCTATTGTGCCATTGACAACGTCAGAAGAGGATCTATGCCATTCCTGTTTTTTCATTAAAAGAACTCTGTTTCTGTTAAACCGCTTTTGGGTCTTCACTCAAGTACATAACAGAATTGGTCCACTCACACAGACAGCATCGTGAAGAAGGCGCAGCAGCGCCTCTTCAACCTCAGGAGGCTGAAGAAATTCGGCTTGTCACCAAAAGCACTCACAAACTTCTACAGATCCACAATCGAGAGCATCCTGGCGGGCTGTATCACCGCCTGGTATGGCAACTGCTCCGCCCACAACCGTAAGGCTCTCCAGAGGGTAGTGAGGTCTGCACAACGTATCACCGGGGGCAAACTACCTGCCCTCCAGGACACCTACACCACCCGATGTTACAGGAAGGCCATAAAGATCATCAAGGACAACACCCACCCGAGCCACTGCCTGTTCACCCCGCTATCATCCAGAAGGCGAGGTCAGTACAGGTGCATCAAAGCTGGGACCGAGAGACTGAAAAACAGCTTCTATCTCAAGGCCATCAGACTGTTAAACAGCAACCACTAACACTGAGTGGCTGCTGCCAACACACTGACTCAACTCCAGCCACTTCAATAATGGGAATTGATGGGAAAGGATGTAAAATATATCACTAGCCACTTTAAACAATGCTACAGAATATAATGTTTGCATACCCTACATTATTCATGTCATATGTATATGTATATACTGTACTCTATCATCTACTGCATCCTTATGTAATAACATGCATCACTAGCCACTTTAACTATGCCACTTTGTTTACATACTCATCTCATATGTATATACTGTACTCGATACCATCTACTGTATCTTGCCTATGCTGCTCTGCACCATCACTCATTCATATCTTTATGTACATATTCTTTATCCCCTTACACTGTGTATAAGAAATTCGTTTTGGAATTGTTAGTTAGATTACATGTTAGTTATTACTGCATTGTCGGAACTGGAAGCACAAGCATTTCGCTACACTCGCATTAACATCTGCTAACCATGTGTATGTGACAAATAAAATTTGATTTGATTTGATTTTGATTTGATTTGATTTTGATTTGATTTAGCTGGAAACGGCTGATTTTTAATGGAATATCCCATTATCAGCAACCATCCCTCCTGTGTTCCAATGGCACATTGTGTTAGCTAATCCAAGTTTATAATTTTAAAAGGCTAATTGATCATTAGAAAACCCTTTTGCAATTATGTTTGCACAGCTGTAAACTGTTGTTCTGATTAAATAAGCAATAAAACGGTCATTCTTTAGACCAGTTGAGTATCTGGAGCATAAGCATTTGTGGGTTTGATTACAGGCTCAAAATGGCTAGAAACAAATAACTGAAGATCTAGTACAACGCTGTGTACCCCTCCCTTCACAGAACAGCGCAAACTGGCCCTAGCCAGGATAGAAAGAGGAGTGGAAGGCCCCGGTACACAACTGAGCAAGAGGATAAGTACATTAGAGTGACTAGTTTGAGAAACAGACGCCTCACAAGTCCTCAACTGGCAGCTTCATTAAATAGTACACACAAAACAACAGTCTCAACGTCAATTGTGAAGAGGCGACTCCGGGATGCTGCCTTCTATACAGAGTTGCAAAGAAAAAGCCATATCTCAGACTGGACAATACAAATAAAGGATTAAGATGGGCAAAAGAACACAGACACTGGACAGAGGAAATCTGAACTATTTGTTTCTGTCCTTAACTGGGATCCAACACACAGCCTTCTGATCCAGAATCATGGGATTACACCCAGCCATAACGCCATGGCAAAACCCAAGCCTACTTGATGGTAATAGCGTTCACTGTTGCCCTTAGTGGCTGGTTTTGGTGGCATTTCCCAATGTTCTCGGAACGTGGATAAACATCCAATTTCGACGTCAATCTCGAACAATCTCTCTAGATATCACTTCTTAGTAATGAATAAACACATATAGGACTGATGAGAACTGCAATGGTTGTTCCTTACTTTGGGAAGAGGTTTGGCCCAGGTGCACCATGGCGCTCTCCTCTCTGCATGGAGAGCAAAGAACACAACTTTAAAGGTATCTATTCCAACCCATGCAATCATTTTTACATATAGACCTGAAACACAGAGAGGGGGGCAGAGCATCTATGGGTGTGTAATCCACACCACGCAAAGATCCAACACCACACACACACACACACACACACACACACACACACACACACACACACACACACACACACACACACACACACACACACACACACACACACTCCTCACCCCCCTACTGTCAGCAGCTGGAGCTTCTCTATTTTAAGCCTTCATTAAACCCCTGCATCCACCAGAAAGAGGGCTGTGGCATCATAGAGAACAACACATTGCCACAGTGCCCCTGCTGGCCAGAGGACAAACATGCAGCAGATTTTAAATACTAACTTCTGTATTTGAAGCTTTCATTAAACTTTTATCGCTTTAACTCAATTCTAACTAGCTTTAATTATAACTAGCTTTTCCTTACTTGTTATGCCTCACCAAAAACCTGAATAGACACTTTCCTCAGACTATCATGTTAAAAATAACAAACCAACATTGATTTACCAGAACCACTACGTTAGTGTGGCTCACCATAGCAGGCTCACCATAGTGTAAACAATCTCAACACTAGACTTTAATAAGACCTTCATGGCCAACATCAATCCTCAGTGATCACCCA